>NC_064630.1:97411150-98030317 GCF_023864275.1 Schistocerca cancellata | reverse complement strand
TGAATAATTAGTTTACGTAATAAAAAATATGCAAAGTTAACCGAACTTTGCTGCTAAGCGTCATGGCTAAAATACTGAGCAGTGGCGATTCGGTTGTAACTTCGTCGACTTCTCTCGGTTTTTCATTATTCTTAGGAGTAGATAACTTTTCCCCACAGATTAGGGACTTCAGGTACACGGTCATGCGGAAAAGCCTAATTATCCGGAGAGTTAGGAGGGTTATAAACTGTTTTTTTCTCGTGATAATCAGAAACATTTGTAAGGTAATTTCCATAATTGTGAGTAGATTATCAATTGTCATAATTTTTTGTTAGTATCCTTTACAGAAGTTGCCTACTGCTGCTTCCTCTCAATTAGTAAACGGTCTTATTTTCACAACCTTCATAATGAATTTACAGAGCACAATGTGTAAATGAATAATGTGAGTCTTTGTGGATTTCAAACTTTAGAAATGCGTCTTTCAGCATCAAGAGGGCCTATAAACACTATACTTATGTTGAACTACTTTCTAAGAAACAAAATCATAGTCACAAAAATTGTAGCTTGCAATTCTTCTCTTTCTTTCAGAAATGTCTCTGCTACACTGTAAGTAGGCTGTATAGGTTTTTTTTTATTGGTAACACCACGTAGCGCTCTGTATGAAAATCACTGGCTGTGCTGTGTGCAGTCTGTGGCTGGTTTGCATTGTTGTTGGCTATTGTAGTGTTGGGCAGCTGGATGTTGACAGCGCGTAGCGTTGCGCAGTTGGAGGTGAGCCGCCAGCAGTGGTGGATGTGGGGAGTGAGATGGCGGAGTTTTGAGAGCGGATGATCTGGACAGAGACAGTAAATTTGTAAGACTGGATGTCATGAACTGATATATATATATATATATATATATATATATATATATATATATATATATATATATATATATAATGACTTTTGAACACTATTAAGGTAAATACATTGTTTGTTCTCCATCGAAATCTTTCATTTGCTAACTATGCCTATCAGTAGTTGGTGCCTTCAGTAGTTTGAATCTTTTATTTAGCTGGCAGTAGTGGCGCTCGCTGTATTTCAGTACTTCGAGTAACGAAGATTTTTGTGAGGTAAGAATTCATGAAAGGTATAGCTTATTGTTAGTCAGGGCCATTCTTTTGTAGGGATTACTGAAAGTCAGATTGCGTTGCGCTAAAAATATTGTGTGTCACTTTAGTGAATGTCTGAGTACGTTTAGTTTTGCTCAGCTATTTGAAAATCAAATAACGTAGGGGTTTATCAGCACAATCATTCATTAATTTTTCCAAGGGTACGTTACAACACTAATGAATCAGCTGCTACGGACACCCAAACATTTTGTCTCTAGTAATTCGCATCAGTCGGTCAGAGACTTCATTGGTATTGACAAGTTGACAGGTAGCAGGATTATTTATTAAAAGGGTCTCCGACCCCACTGCATACCTTGACGCTGCAATATTAAATTTCCGAACACACAGGAGGAAACTACTACAGCGCAAGTGCGTTTTCCCCCACGAGTTTACGGTGTGACAGATTGCACACACACATTAGAATTAAGTGACAATGCCGAAGAGTATAGAGGAAGGAAAGGCAATTCCTTACTGGGCAAACAGTGACCAACCACGATTTGAAAATATTGGACATTGTTTGTAGATGGTAAGCTTCAGAACGTGATCAGACATCAGACATCCTTTAATAATTCTAGCGTGATAGCTCGCCTTGAACGTTTGCGCGACGGCAATGTTGTGTAACTGGAGATACATAGCGTTGAATCATATTTTCCTTGTGATTTAGAATTCAAGGGCGACAGCTGGAAATCTTTACGATGAATCACGCATAGGAACGAGAGTTGTTGATGAGATTTTATACGGTTTTTTAAAAAGATGTTCCCAGACGGCCTGGGCAAAGGCAATCTCGTTATATGTGCTGTACTGCACAACGCGGCAATTGAAATGGACGAGGTATTGTCAGTCTAGTTTTCAGGCAGCCATTCAAATGACTACCGTGGACGAAAGACAGTAGGAGGTGTATAACGATATAGAATGTTCCGCAAGAGACAGTTTGTTTAGTTGAGTCAGATCTCTGGTGTCATTAAATGAAAAAGAAATACATTTATATGGATTAGTATATTTTTATTCTGAATTCATTTGTTTTAATTTTTCTAATTCTAATTTTGAGTTCTGTGTCCTTTTGTAACTAATAACGTTCTTCCTCACTTCTTTGGGCCTCGTCGCAGCACCATCGGTAATTCTACTAATGCAGTAACCTATGGACGTAACTGTACGGCAGTCTCACAGAGTGATATCGCTTGTCAACTAATTACCAGTTTATGGGTGCTTGGACCTGATTTGTCACCTGAAACAAACACAAAGAAGCATGTTATTCTTTCAGCGGAAGCGAGTCGAAATTTGAGACCAACTTCGTTGCTAAACGTGATGAAGAATGTGCTTCACCTCTGAGAATGACACGATCAAGAATATTTCTTTACAAAGGACGTGCTCTCAGGAGACAAAAGTCATGGGACAGCGATATGCCCATACACAGCTAGCGGTAGTATCGCGTAAACAAGGTATAAAAGGCCAGTGCATTGGCGGAGCTGTCATTTGTACTGAGGTGGTTCACACGAAAAGGTTTCCGACGTGATTAAGGCCGCGCGATGGGAATTAAAATACTTGGAACACGGAACGGTAGTTTGACCTTGACCCATGGGACATTCCATTATCGATATTGTTAGGAGATTCAATACACCGGGAACCGCAGTGTCAACAATGTGCCAAGAATACCAAATTTCAGGCATTACCTGTCACCACGGACAACGCAGCGGCCGACGGCTGTCACTTACCGACCGACAGCAGCAGCGTTTGCGTAGAGTTGTCAGTGCCAACAGACAAGCAACGCTATTTGAAATAGCCGCATGAATCAACGTGGAACGTACGACAACCTATGTGTTAGGGCAGTCCGGCGAAATTTGATGTTAATGGGCTATGGCGAAAGACGACCGACGCGAGTGCCTTTGCTAACAGCACGTCATCACCTACAACGCCTCACCTGGAGTCGTGTCCGCCCCGATAGCTGAATGGTGAGCGTGACGGACTCACGTCCTAAGGGGACCGGGTTCGAATCCCGGCTGGGTCAGGGTTTTCTCCGCACAGGGACTGGGTGCTGTGTTGTCATCATCATCATTTCATATCCCCAACCGGCTCGCAGGTCGCCCAATGTGGCGTCGAATGTAATAAGACCTGCACCAAGGCGGCCGGACCTGCCCCGTAAGGGGCCTCCCGGCCAACGACGCCAAACGCTCATTTCCATTTACCTGGTGTCATGACCAAATCGGTTGGACCATACACTATTACAAAACCGTAGCCTGGTCAGATGAGTTCCGATTCCCTATAGTAAGAGCTACTGGTAGGGCTAGAAAATGGCGCAGACGCCTCCCAGCCATGTGTCCAAGTTGTGAGCAAGGCACTGTGCAAGCTAATGATGGCTCCATAATGCTGACAGCGGCTTTTACATAGAATGGACTGAGTACTTTGGTCCAACTGAACCGATTATTGACTGGAAATGATTATGTTCGGCTACGTGGAGGCCATTTGGAGCCATTCATGGACTTCATGATTCCAAACAACGATGGAACTTATATGCGCCATGTCATCAGGCCACAATTGCGCGCGACTGGTTTGAGAAACATTCTGGACAATTCGAGAAAATTATCTGATCTTCCAGATCACCCGACGTGGATCCCAATCAAAATCTATAGGATATAATCGAGAGGCCAGGTCGTGCACCAAATCCTGTAACGTAAAACTTTCGAAATTATGGACGGCTATATCGGCTGCATGTCTCAGTATTTCCGCAGGGGACTCGTTGAGTCCATATCATGTCGAGCTGCAGCACTACGCCGGGCAAAACGAGGTCGGACGGCTTTTGTCAGCTCAGTGTATTATTTTAATACAAACACATTACTTCACAATACGGATTCTGATCTTCAGTGTCAGATATTTTTACACTTGTGCTTAAGAATTGTGGACTGAATACGGAATACCAAGAACAGTTCTGTGAGATACTCGTACCTAATATTTGTGTATGTGACCTGCGTTTCCCAAAAATAACTGCTCCATCTTTTCAACACAACGAAGAAGCGGAATAAAAAATGTATTTCTGTATTACAGCTAGTATCTTTGCATACTACACTGCAATATTGGGAAAATTTGAGAACGCAATAATATATCAGTTTGCTTACCGCTCGTTTCATTTCACACTAGCTGCAAAATTTCCGTCACAGTTGTGGCCAGTATCAGCTATATTTAAAGTGCATCCATTTACATCTCAAGTGGGATGTAGAGGACTTAAAATCCGTACCGTATTTCAGTGATCATGTACACTGAAGAGTCAGAGAAACTGGTACAGTTGCCTAATATCGTGTAGGGATCCGCGAGAATGCAGAAGTGCCGCGGCATGGACTCGACTAGTGCTTCAAGTAATGCTGGAGCGAACTGACGTCATGAATCCTGCATGGCTGTCCATAAATCCGTAAGAGTGCGAGGGGTGGAGACCTCTTCTGCATAGCTCGTTGCAAGGCATCCCAGATACGCTCAATAATGTTCATATCTGGGCCGGCCGGATTGGCCTAACGGTTCTAGGCGCTGTCTGGAACCGCGCGACCGCTACGGTTGCAGGTTCGAATCCTGCCTCGGGCATGGATGTGTGTGATGTCCTTAGTTAGGTTTAAGTAGTTCTAGGTTCTAGGGGACTGATGACCTCAGAAGTTAACTCCAATAGTGCTAAGAGCCATTTTTTTTTTGTTTGTGTCTGGCGAGTTTGGTGGCCAGTGGAAGTGTTTAAACTCAGAAGAGTGTTCCCGGAGCCTCTCTTTAGCAAATGTGGACAAGAGGGGTGTCGCATTATCCTGGTGGAATTGTACAAATCCGTCGGAATGCGTAATGGACATGAATGGAACAGACAGGGTGCTTACGTACGCGTCACCTTCAAAGTCGTATCCAGACGTAGCAGAAGTCCCATCTCATACGTCCTACACCATTACGCAGCCTCCACCAGTTTGAGACGTCCTCCTCTGATATGCATGGTCCTTGGATTCATGAGGCTGCCTCCATACCGTACACGTCCATCCGCTGGAAACCGCAAGCGAGCTATGTGTCGGACATCCATCATGTTGGAAGTACATCGCCATTCTGTCATACAGTGAAACATCTTGTAGTAACATCGGTAGAACATTACGTAGGAAATCAGCATACATTGCAAAATTTAGATTGCCATCGACAAAATGGGTGTCAATTATCCTTCCTTCCATAATGCCGCACCATACATTAACCCGCCAAGGTCGTTGATGTTCCACTTGTTGCAGCCATCGTGGATTTTCCGTTGCCCAATAGTGCATATTATGCCGGTGTACGTTACTGCTGTTGGTTCCGGCCGCTGTGGTCGAGCGGTTCTAGGCGTTTCAGTACGGAACCGCGCGACTGCTACGGTCGCAGGTTCGAATCATGCTTCGGGCATGGATGTATGTGATGTCCTTAGGTTAGTTAGGTTTAAGTAGTTCTAAGTTCTAGGGAAATGATGACCTTAGATGTTAAGTCCCATAGTGCTCAGAGCCATTTGAACCATTTTTAACCGCTGTTGGTGAATGACGCTTCGTCGCTAAATAGAACGCGTGCAAAAAATCTGTCATCGTCCCATAATTTCTCTTGTGCCCAGTGGCAGAGCTGTACACGATGTTCAAAGTCGTCGCCATGCAATTCCTGGTGCATAGAAATATGGTACGGGTGCAATCGATGTTGATGTAGCATTCTGAACACCGACGTTTTTCAGATTCCCGATTTTCGCGCAATTTGTCTGCTGCTGATGTGCGGATTAGCTGCGACAGGAGTTAAAACACCTACTTGGCCATCATCATTTGTTGCAGGTCGTGGTTGACGTTTCACATGTGGCTGAACACTTCCTGTTTCCTTAAATATCGTTACTATCCGGCGAACGGTCCGGATACTTGGATGATGTCGTCCAGGATACAGAGCAGCATACATAGCACAAGCCCGTTAGGCATTTTGATCACAATAGCCATACATCAACACGATATCAACCTTTCCCGCAATTGGTAAACGGTCCATTTTAACACGGGTAATGTATCACGAAGCAAATACCGTCCGCACTGGCGGAATGTTACGTGATATCGCGTACTTATACGTTTGTGACTATTACAGCGCCATCTATCACAAAGCGAAAAATGTAGTCCAACTAAAACATTCATATTCCTTTACGTACTACACGAATATGTAATAAAGAAAAGGGGTTCCTATTTTAAAAAAACGCAATTGATATGCGTTTGACCTATGGCAGCGCCCTCTAGCGGGCCAGCCATAACGCCATTTGGTTTCCCCCTTCATGCTAGACGAGTTTTGTTCTTTGTAGTTTTTTCGTTTGATGCTTATTTCGTGAGATAATTGGCCCGGTCGCTATCAATGGTCCACCCTGTATGGTTAAGACATGGAGTTCGTTTTCAAGAAATAAATGAGCTCTCCCTGTCATTGCCTGTGACAGACGCTAAAACTACGTAAGACTATTGACAGCAATATTGCTACTTCAGTTACATGGAGGATGGAGTATTGTTTTGCTGATAACACCTCAACTCATATCGATATATTTAATGTATTTCATTGTATGCTGTATTGCGTCATTATTGTTGTCTTTGTTGTTTTGATCGACTGAGAAAGAGAGTGAAATGTAATTGTGCCTGTGTATGTTCAACGTCTGCTTCTTCTTATAGTTTCAATATCTAAAGTATAACTGGAGGAAAGACTAAGAATTCAGTGTAGTTGAGGTGTTTGATTTGTGAAATAAAATTATATGAGAGGTGGTTAGTGTCCAAGATAACACTCGCTGCGGTACTGGAACTATTACTTCTGTACGATCTGATAACTGAAAACGTCTTGCTCTGGTATTCTTTACAGCAAAAGGACTAAATATCAAAGTTTTGGTCAGTGTGTATCAGTATGCATTTAATCAATTATTAGTGGAAGAGGAGAAAATGAGTAACAGGAGATTCATATTAAAACAACAACGATTTAAGTAAATACTACTACTACTACTACTACTACTAGAAGCAGGTAAATCGACTTTTTTCAGCTTTCTTCTTATATTCTCCGTGTTTCATCCATCATGAGTTATTTCGTTCATTGTTTTATCGATGTAACAGGATGAACAGTAGATGAAGAAATCTCCTATCCTTGCACTACGTTCTTAATCACCGAAAACTTCTCTTTTCATTTTCTACTATTATAATTTTACTTCGTTTCCTGTGGGTATTGAATACCACACCCTTTCCCGCACAATACATCACCTTGCACCTTCCCACGTTGGCAAACCGAATCACCTGCGTTGTTCAGCTCAGGTATTTCTGAAATCTTGAAGATTGTCACCCTTCTGTTTCCGCCCAGCAGAATTGTAACAAAGATGTCACTACGTGATTGGTGGTTTCCTGACGTAACAACGTGAGCTGGAGAGATGTTTATACAACTGATCGCTTTTATGAAAAAAATAAAGTAATTTCAGCTCGTAAGGCTCCACAGCCAGTGTCAGTTTTAATAAAATAATTTTGGGTATTAGGTGGTATCATTATGAAACATTTGTAGTTTTAGTGTTGCATAATGACGCTGCCTAGTACACAAATGATTTTATTTAAAAAGTATTTCATCAGCCAGCATAAGTTAACTGAAAGTGAAGCAGTTCCCTACTATTCTCTGATATGTGGTAAACACTTTCTGAGAAGCTTAAATCGGAGGTCTTCTCTGCTTTCAAAAGCAGACTGATTGCCGTGTTATACCGAAATCCAAGGTATGGAATGGGGGTGAGGTATCAAAGAGTTCTGAAGTGAACTTAATAATGCTTCCACCTGTTCACTTGTCAATAACATGGAGTGTCTGAAGGACAGATGGAAATCAACAGAGACAGGACATCTGAGTGTCCATAATAGCTGGTTCATTGGTGGAGAAAAGTCCATTCTGAAAGAAAGGAAAGAAATGCAAGTGGAAATAATAGTGTTTCTTAGAAAGTAATTCAACAAAGTATAGTATTTATAGGCTCTTCTTGAGAGACACACTTCTTAAGTTTAAATTTCACAAAGACTCGCATTATTCATCCACACATTGTGCTCTGTAAATCTATCATGAAGGTTTGTAACACCATAGCTCTAATGCTCTACTGATTTAATTTGCCTTTTGCTTTATTTAATGTTACATTGTTCATCTTCTGTAAATGTGTTTGATTGAATAGATAACACAAAATTGTATACTCTTTTCTTTGTACAAACTTTGATGTCATGGTTTGGTTCAATGCAAAGTAGTGTATCTGTACTGTAAAATCTTCGTCCCATTTGGAGGGAACAAAACTTACTATATATAATTGTAATTTCTGTGTGAATAATTTTTTGTAGTAATGTCAATATGTGCAAATGTTCAGTCTTATTTAATGTATTTGGTTGCTGTTATGTAAATTGCTGATCCTCACTTAGGGTTCTTAGTTAGTTTGTATGTAAATGGTGTAGTGGTTCCCCTCAGGAACGGAACTGTGTAGCGCGCGCAAATTGTGGTTGGCATAGGTGGAAAAGGTGGAACTGATAGTCAGTCGGGGACGAGCCAGCAGTCAGAGACGAGCTACGAGTCCGTGCACTGCCATGTAAAAGATGCATATTGTGCTGATTCCGAGAGAGGCTTTTCCTGCTTCTTTCCAAGGCCTCGGATGGATGGATAAATAGCTGGAATTATTCTGTAGTTTGTATCTATCATCGCCACCAAGAAATGACAGAGTCCAGCAATTCTGCCTGCAATTCCACCTACCTACATGCAGTTGCCACCACATTGCGCGATCATTGCAACGTAATACTATAATGATGTACATTGAAGGATCAGCTTAATGGACGTGCTAATGTGCTGAAATATAAGGTAATTTGTATCTGAATTTATGTACCTACCTTGAATTTTCTCCTTATCATAACACCTCTCAGGTTCCTCTCCGTTTGAGCTAAAGTGATATCCGAGTGTCCTTACTAAAAGAACATTAAAGCCCAGTATTTTGCTCATTAATGCCTCTTCAGCATAGTAAAAAGAAAGTTAAAGTTAATGTGGCAGCAGAGTGAGTTAAAGTAAATGTTGTTTGCTGAAAATATTCCTATTAAAACTGCTTATTAAAGTGCTGTTGCCAACTTCATAATTAAAAGTTTTTAAGACTGAGGCTTATAAAGTAAATGATCACATGGTTGTCTGTAGTATATTCTAAAAGTTGAGTCAGTTTCTTGCAATTTTGTCAACATTGTGTTTCACTGTAGTAAAAGTAGGAAACTGCAATAGTAGGAAACTATATGTTCATGATTGCTAAGTGTTTGTCTCTCTTGTGTATTAGAAGTGCATATTAATAGTAATGTTATAAAGACCATTCACTTTGTGTAAGCCCTGAAAGTAATAGTGTGTTTCGGTATACGTTATAATTTTGCAAATAGTTTGTGCTGCTCTAACTGTTAGCTTCAATCTTGAAACATATGTGTGTCAGAGTTCATTGCACTCGTGTGTGGCTAAGTCTAGGTTGTGTTTGTCCACTATAGTTACTCATACCTACTTTCATAAACGAGAACGTTAATCTTTCTCTTGCCTAATTAGGCTGGCGACCGTTTCCCTTATTCTATAAACAGTATAGCTAGGCAAAATTTTGTTTGTTACTATTCAAATATTTACGTAATTCCGACTTCCATTTCCGATAAGCCACCTCCGTTAGGAACAACACGGTCAACTTAACAAAATTCCTCTCAGAGGGTAACACTGTTCTGTTGCTTTGTGCCATAGTTGCTTTTACAAAATAGTTTTATGTCACAACCTGTTTCTAGCATTGAGGTTATGGTACAGTAGTAGCAGACAGGAGTGTTATAGGTTGTGGAATAAGTCGTCATTAATGGACAGGAGAAGCTGCAGTAGGCAACTTCTGTAAAGGATACTCACATCAAATTATCACAACTGATCATCTACTCACAATCACAGAAATTACTTTACTTATACTTCTGTATATTAGTGAAACTCATTGGTACACTATTACTACTGAGGTGCCTTTTACAATCGAAGGAGTAATGTAACTTTAGGAAGACTACTGGCAAATTAAAGATCTGTTTAGCACAAACAAATTTTCAGAATTTGCATCTTCAAGTCTATATAGACAGATTCTGTTACAGGACAGTTTCAGTCTGTTACAGTTAAAGGTAGCTAAGAGCCAAATTAAAGCAGCAGATAAAAAATTTAATATTTGCAGTTTTCATAGTCGGCTGCACCATGTCTAAACAACATTGCAACTGCCAGGATAATGGCACGACATCTGAGGACCGTTCACCAGTTAACTACGGAAAGAGTCCGGAGTTTAATGAACACACCGCCACTTGACTGTATTATTTTTTATTACGACACAGGTTTCGGCATTTTATACCAACTGACTTAGTTTGAAAGTGGCATAAAAGGCCGAAACCTGGGTCGTAAATAAATAAACAACAGTACAGTCAAATGGTGGTGTGTTCATTTAAAAATTATTGTATAACTGTTGCTCAGCAACATCAGAAACTGAGCCCTGTGGTTGTTTTTGTGAGTCTGGCAACGTAGTACCGATTGCCTTTGGTTACCTCTGCCAGCAGTTCTGAGTGTATCGCTCATGTTTGAGCTCGAGACGGGCTACGCCCAATCGATGTTTTCGATACTACTACAGCGTGTTACGCTGGAGAGGCCTGTGACGACCACAATTTATGCCTGAAGTTGAACATGAAACATTTCCCCGACACTCGGAACGAACTGTCGTAAATCACAAATCCGGTGCTTGATAGGTATCACTGCAAGGGGCTACCACATTACTCAGGTCTCTGCCCGCCGCTAATGGAAACCTGTCCGTCACACGGTTCCGGACACCGCTGCGGGCGTCCAACACGTGGGATACGCATGTAGTGCACACGCAACTGGCGTCGGCGCATGCGCGCACCAACCCCCGTGTGTCGGCTGTTTCCCGGGCCGAGAATGCTTGATTACCCGACGCGTGCGCCTTGCTCTGTCACGCGCCCGCTTGTTAAGTAAAATTTATTAAGCCTCGCGAGGCATGTTTTCAGATTAACGTCATCAGTCTGGCGGTCGGGGCCGTCGTGGTTCCTCTCGACCCACATTCTCGCACACCCATACACACATCATTTATTTTCTTCCACCTGTCTGGCCGGCACCATTAGTTCTAAAACAGTAAGGTTTCCACCCGTCATTTACAGCCGTCGTCAGTACGGTGTTCACGATTTACGGAGCTAGACCCACCTCGAAACGCCCGACGGTGACGCCCCGGTAACGGGGCAGGCGGATGGCATGGAAACAAGGATTAGGCGACGTGAAACAGTTTCCAGTAGGTCACCTCACTTAAGTGAAGCGCCAGTAGAGCCGGAAACGTTTACCGAGCTGGTGCAAGTAGCAGGTTCTTCATTGTCGCCTTAATTGGAGATGTAGTGGTCAGCTGTGGTTATTTGCGGTTAACGAGTCGTCGGGGTGAACTTTTCGTCGGCAGTCAGAGGCTGTGACGGCTGACCTAACCGAACGTAGGCTAGTTGACTACTGGTTATTGTAACTAATCCACCAGAATTTTTTTTAAAAAAATGAGTTTTCTTCACAGGATAGCTTTGAGAGGCTCTATGCTCCGAGCCGGCCGGAGTGGCCGAGCGGTTCTAGGCGCTACAGTTGAAACGCGTATGTATTCATTGTCAGCGATGGCGAGGCATGACAGAATCTCTGACCAGAGGGTTATTTATTGTTGCTAGTCTGCGCTTGACCGCGCGAGACGACAGTAGTTGCATGTAGTGAGTCGGCAGGAACAGTAGTAGCACGTAGCGAGTCGGCATGAGCAGTTGTTGTATGTAGCGAGTCGGGAGAGGTAGTAGTCAGTCGGATACAGTAGTAGCGAGTGGACGATTGTACTGAGCGGGCGTCGGCATGCGTCGGCGGCGTGCTCTTCTCGCGACTCTGGTCACGGTTCGGGATGATGTATATTGTTATAGAAGGTAATGAAGCAGCATTGCGCAAATCTAATAATGTATGTTAATTGTAATTAATTTGTACAAAGAAATGCCCCAATAATAATTTTTTTATAAAGTAACTCTTTTAAAGAAAAACATTCATTTCTATTTAAAAAATATTTCCTATGCATTTCCTCCGAAAATCAAAATTAAATATAAGCCAGCATTGCACGAAGCTGTGTAGTAGAACCTACAATTAAGAGCAGATATAGACGCAGTTAACACTTGGTTCAAGAATCATGAAAGGAGGCTGTATACATGGAAGAAGCCTCGAGAAACTGACAGGTTTCAGATAGATTATATAATGGTAAGACAGAGATTTAGGAACCAGGTTTTAAATTGTAAGACATTTCCTGGGGCAGATGTAGATTCTGACCACAATCTATTGGTTATGAACTGCAGATTGAAACTGAAGAAACTGCAAAAAGGTGGGAATTTAAGGAGATGGGACCTGGATAAACTGAAAGAACCAGAGGTTGTAGAGAGTTTCAGGGAGAGCATTAGGGAACAATTGACAGGAATGGGGGAAAGAAATACAGTAGAAGAAGAATGGGTAGCTCTGAGGGATGAAGTGGTGAAGGCAGCAGACGATCAAGTAGGTAAAAAGACGCAGGCTAATAGAAATCCTTGGGTAACAGAAGAAATATTGAATTTAATTTATGAAAGGAGAAAATATAAAACTGCAGTAAATGAAGCAGGCAAAAAGGAATACAAACGTCTCAAAAATGAAATCGACAGGAAGTGCAAAATGGCTAAGCAGGGATGGCTAGAGGACAAATGTAAGGATGTAGAGGCATGTCTCACTAGGGGTAAGATAGATACTGCCTACAGGAAAATTAAAGAGACCTTTGGAGAGAAGAGAACCACTTGTATGAATATCAAGAGCTCAGATGGCAACCCAGTTCTAAGCAAAGAAGGGAAAGCAGAAAGGTGGAAGGAGTATATAGAGGGTTTATACAAGGCCGATGCACTTGAGGACAATATTATGGAAATGGAAGAGGATGTAGATGAAGATGAAATGGGAGATAAGATACTGCGTGAAGAATTTGACAGAGCACTGAAAGACCTGAGTCAAAACAAGGCCCCGGGAGTAGACAACATTCCATTAGAACTACTGATGGCCTCGGGAGAGCCAGTCATGACAAAACTCTACCATCTGGTGAGCACGATGTATGAGACAGGCGAAATACCCTCAGACTTTAAGAAGAATATAATAATTCCAATCCCAAAGAAAGCAGGTGTTGACAGATGTGAAAGTTACCGAACTATCAGTTTAATAAGTCACAGCTGCAAAATACTAACGCGAATTCTTTACAGACGAATGGAAAAACTGGTAGAAGCCGACCTCGGGGAAGATCAGTTTGGATTCCGTAGAAATGTTGGAACACGTGAGGCAATACTGACCTTACGACTTATCTTGGAAGAAAGATTAAGAAAAGGCAAACCTACGTTTCTAGCATTTGTAGACTTAGAGAGAGCTTTTGACAATGTTGACTGGAATACTCTCTTTCAAATTCTGAAGGTGGCAGGGGTAAAATACAGGGAGCGAAAGGCTATTTACAATTTGTACAGAAACCAGATGGCAGTTATAAGAGTCGAGAGGCATGAAAGGGAAGCAGTGGTTGGGAAAGGAGTGAGACAGGGTTGTAGCCTCTCTCCGATGTTATTCAATCTGTATATTGAGCAAGCAGTAAAGGAAACAAAAGAAAAATTCGGAGTAGGTATTAAAATTCATGGGGAAGAAGTAAAGACTTTGAGGTTCGCCGATGACATTGTAATTCTGTCAGAGACAGCAAAGGACTTGGAAGAGCAGTTGAACGGAATGGACAGTGTCTTGAAAGGAGGATATAAGATGAACATCAACAAAAGCAAAACGAGGATAATGGAATGTAGTCAAATTAAGTCGGGTGATGCTGAGGGAATTAGATTAGGAAATGAGACACTTAAAGTAGTAAAGGAGTTTTGCTATTTAGGGAGTAAAATAACCGATGATGGTCGAAATAGAGAGGATATAAAATGTAGACTGGCAATGGCAAGGAAAGCGTTTCTGAAGAAGAGAAATTTGTTAACATCGAGTATAGATTTAAGTGTCAGGAAGTCGTTTGTGAAAGTATTTGTATGGAGTGTAGCCATGTATGGAAGTGAAACATGGACGATAAATAGTTTGGACAAGAAGAGAATAGAAGCTTTCGAAATGTGGTGCTACAGAAGAATGCTGAAGATTAGATGGGTAGATCACATAACTAATGAGGAAGTATTGAATAGGATTGGGGAGAAGAGAAGTTTGTGGCACAACTTGACCAGAAGAAGGGATCGGTTGGAAAGACATGTTCTGTGGCATCGAGTGATCACAAATTTAGCATTGGAGGGCAGCGTGGAGGGTAAAAATCGTAGAGGGAGACCAAGAGATCAATACACTAAGCAGATTCAGAAGGATGTAGGTTGTTGTAGGTACTGGGAGATGAAGAAGCTTGCACAGGATAGAGTGGCATGGAGAGCTGCATCAAACCAGTCTCAGGACTGAAGACCACAACAACAACATAGACGCAGTTTATTGAGGTAAGGATCTTTTGCTCTCTTTATTCAGAATACAGGGCCGAAAGTCAGCGCTGCTGCCCTTATAAAATTTATCAGGTTTAATTATTTCTGTTCAGATGTTACATTCAGTTCATGATTCATCATTTGATTTAAATTATTGAGGGTTTTATGTTCAATCTTCATTCCTTAATGATATTTTGTGGGGAGCTAACATTTGGCACGTTTTCATTATCATTGACTTTTTTACTATTTCTGCGGGGAGGTTACACAGTCTGGAACAGCGCGACCGCTACGGTCGCAGGTTCGAATCCTGCCTCGGGCATGGATGTGTGTAATGTCCTTAGGTTAGTCAGGTTTAAGCAGTTCTAAGTTCTAGGGGACTGATGACCTCAGAAGTTAAGTCCCATAGTGCTCAGAGCCATTTGAACCATCTATACTCCGAAGCACATTCCGAGTTCACGTATGTCGTGTAGCGAACGATGGTTCGTTCTTTAAATGTGTGGTTTTTATTCTTTCGGCATGTCCGAAAGAACAAAAACTATTCATGATTTCACACCCTTAAATATACATGATGAAATTAAATAAATTCTAACATGCTCTGCAAATGGGCGTTGAAATTAGGCACCAAGGTGGACAGAAAGCGTGATCGCATAGCCAAAGCGGTTAAGGCGACCGCCCTCGTAAACCGTAAATCCAGGTCCGAATCCCTGCCGAGCACAGATTTTCACCTGTCACCACTGACTTTATTTCACTGCCCGGTTGCTGTTGATGTCAGATTTCATTTCATTTCATTATGCATATGTACGGCATGAGCAAAATAACAGACACGACACATATAAATACCCACACCAAAAAACTTTTTGCATCACCTCGGTTCCGAGAGTTCCTGAACCTGTACAGAAAATTGGAATAGATATCATTATAAACACCATTTCCGCCACTTTTTATTGCTCATGGAAACCACACATTGCACGTTGTACCACCATACAGCGAGACCTTCAGAGGGTTACACACCGGTACCTCTAATGCCCGGTAGCACGTCCTCTTGCATTGATGCATTCCTGTATTCGTCGTGGCATACTATGCACAAGTTTATCAAGGTACTGTTGGTTCAAAAAAATGTTCAAATGGCTCTAAGCACTGAGGAACTTAACATCTGAGGCCATCAGCCCCATACACTTAGAACTACTTAAACCTAACTAACCTAAGAGCATCATACACATCCATGCCCGAGGCAGGATGCGAACTTGCGACCGTAGCAGCAGTGCAGGAGGAGGAGGAGGAGATTAGTGTTTAACGTCCCGTCGACAACGAGGTCATTAGAGACGGAGCTCAAGCTCGAGTGAGGGAAGGATCGGGAAGGAAATCGGCCGTGCCCTTTAAAAGGAACCATCCCGGCATTGGCCTGAAGCGATTTAGGGATATCACGGAAAACCTAAATCAGGATGGCCGGAGACGGGATTGAACCGTCGTCCTCCCGAATGCGAGTCCAGTGTGCTAACCACTGCGCCACCTCGCTCGGTGTAGCAGCAGTGCAGTTCCAGACTGAAGCGCCTAGAACCGCTCGGTCACAAACGCCGGCATTGTTGGTCCAGATTGTCCCACTCCTCAACGGCGATTCGGCTTGGATACCTCAGAGTGGTTGGTGGGTCACGTCGTCCATAAAGAGGCCTTTTCAATCTATCTGAGGCATGCTCGATAGGGTTCATGTCTGGAGAACATGCTGACCACTCGAGTAGAGCGATGTTATCCTGAAGGAAGTCATTCACAAGATGTGCACGATGGAGGCGCGAATTGTCGTCCATAAAGACGAATGCTCGCCAATATGCTGCCGGTACGGTTGCACTATCGGTCGGAGGATAGCATTCACATATCCTACAGCCGTTAAGGCGTACTTCGGCTTGTCGTCGACGGTTCCTGTCTGTCTGTATGTCCTCCATGTCCGAACAACATCGGTTTGGTTCACTCCTAGCCGTCTGGACACTTCCCTTGTTGAGAGCCCTTCCTGGCACAAAGTAACAATGCGGACGCAATCGAATCGCGGTATTGACTGTCTAGGCATGGTTGAACTACAGACAACACGAGCCGTATAACTTCTTCCTGGTGGAATGACTGGAACTGATCGACTGTCGGCCCCCTCCGTCTAATAGGCGCTGCTCATGCATGCTTGTTTACATCTTTGGGCGGTATTAGTCACATCTCTGAAAAGTCAAAGGGACTGTGTCTGTGATACAATATCCATAGTCAACGTCTATCTTCAGGAGTTCTGGGAACCAGGGTGATGCAAAACTTTTTTTGATTTGTGTATATGCGGTATGACGGCCTTCACATCACTTTAGTGACGACGCACTGCCTCTACTGAACTCTTGTGAAAATCGGTTATGATCTTACGAACAATGAGTGTGGTGGACAGGGAACGTTATGTAAGTAGTGTACGACGAGCTGGGAATTTGGGTCGGCCGGAAAATGTGCACGCATAGCCGAAGCGGTATAGTGGAAAGGCGGAAAATCCGAGTTCTAGTTCCGGTCCTACAAAAATCTGACTTTTCGTCATTGAATTTATTTCAATACGCATTTTCGGTCGATGACAGAATTTATTTCATTTCATCATGATCGCTCGTTTCTTTGCTGCACACATAAATACGAGGGCGTGCTGAAAAGTAGTGCCTCCGAATTTTTCATCTGAAAACTCTTAAGGTATTTAAATCAAAAAGCTTTATTAACATTCTACATCTTTATTCTTAATGTCTACATATTTATTTATGAACATAGTCACCCTGATGACGAACACATTTCTTCCAGTAAGAGAACAAGATACAGGTTTATTGATACCGTCGTTGTAGAATGTTTCACTTTGTTGACGGAGTTACAACCTCACCTCTGCTTGCACCTCTCCACTGCTATTAAAGAGAAGACCTCGAAGGAGTTCTTTAAGTTGTAACCTCCCCACAAAAAAAATTGTAATTAAATAATTATTATGGATAACGATTCTAATTTTAGTGTAACCTCAGAACAAAATTGGTTCCCATTTATAACCTCCCTACAGAAATTCATTCACATTTAACCTCCAAACAAAATTTGTTTCCCATTTAATGTAAGTTTGAAACAGAAAAATTCCTAAACTTCGTAATAAAAAATAAATTCAGTAACCTGGTAGAATTTGGACGACAGCAGTGCTGCGTCATGGCCCTGTAAGATCATTCTGAATAAAAAACGAAAAATTCTTACCTCAATAAAAACGGCGAATATATCTGCTCCCATATAAAATTTTTCCGGGACAGCTCTGTGCAATGCTGGCCGATAGATTTGTCATTTATGAAAGAAAGCAACTGATTTTTCTTTTGGAACAATAGCAATGATCATGGATTGAAGAAATTAGTAAATTCTTTAAATTGAAATGAATGTTTGTTGGAAATTACTTTATATCACGAAGATTATTATTAGGATATTTTTAAAAGATTTACATGGGACTTCACATAATATTACTAGATATGCGCGAGGCTGCTTTTTACCTTATACAATAATACTCAGGCGCCGGCATCGCTGCACCGCGACCGGCCCAGCCAAGATGATACACCAGACTGGACTGACAAGCGCAGACAGGCGACTACTCGCTGGCAACAACTTACTGCTACTGCTACACAGTTCGTACTGCAGTCAACACTGCTCTTCAGTCTCAGATTCTCTTAAAGCTTACATATCGCAGGCAGCACATACCTCTTACAAAGTTTTGGATGAGTCGTCTGTCGCCGTAAGCTGTGTCTCACACATCGAGGTTAGCACCATCGTTTCCTTTATTACGAGTGCGAACAACCCAAACTCACACATCACTGTACGCAGCTGTCGTTCTTCTATGCATTTAAACTGGAGGCACATTTGCTGCGGTTCAGAAACTCGATTACAATACGTTGCTTGCCTTGAGCCCAGTTAGTTACTTTACAAACCGCTATGTTAGACGCAACATTTCGGAGCCCTCTTCCGGGAGAGGGTTGTAACTTGCATCAGCGAAGCGACTAGACGACCGAGTCATACGCGTGACAAGTAATACCTCAACCGATGTTCAGAACATAATAAAGATTTCCGAGCCATTACTTTTCAGAAAGTCCTTATATATGTTTGTCATTTCTCCGCCTGAGGATATCAACTGTCACGGCATGGATCGATATCTCTTCGAATCTCATAGTATAGGCGGACTTTTGGCAAACGACTTCCGGAAAGCATTGGATGCAGTGCCACGATGCCACAAAGAGAACTAAATGTGAACTTATGGCATATTGGTCCTATTTAGTCCTCGGATTAAGAAACTCCGAGGTTAAGGAAGGAAGTATAAATGTTGTTCTTAATGTGGCGAAAACATATATAAAGTAACGTCGGGACTACCCTAACGGCCGGCCGCTTCAGTCTGGAACCGCACGACCGCTACGGTCGCAGATTCGAATCCTGCTTCGTGCATGGATGTGTGTGATGTCCTAAGGTTACATAGGTTTAAGTAGTTCTAAGTTCTAGTGAACTGATGACCTCAGATGTTGGTCCCGTAGTGCTCAGAGCCGTTTGAACCATTTGAGCTATCCTAACGGGTTTCTATAGAATCGTTAATGTTTGCCGTTCTCCATGGAAACTAACACCACACAGGCAACGATACGTGAAATTTAAGGCTCTCTAGACGACGAGAGGAGAGGGGATTAAAATTTCCGCCCGTGTATCAATCATTTTTAAAATATAATTGAAAAAAATCGTTTTTAATCCAGTTACAGTAAAGCTTCATAGTATATCATGATAAGTGTACATACCCTATAGAAAAAAAAAGCTTGTTTTCATGTTGTACAAGGACCTAAAGTCACTTGTATTATTTTAGTGTCCAGATAATTTAGTTTGAAGCTAATGTGACCTCTAAGTTGTCATAACAAAATGTATTAGAGTGGCTGGTGTGTAAGTGACGAATGGGGAATGTGAGTAACTTGCTGTCTAGGACGTCAGAAGTAACAACAGGAAAGAGGAAACATTTCCTTGGACGTACCAGTCTGTCCTGTGATTCACGACGGCACAACGCATACTGGCTTGTTTCTATGTATTCCAAGGAGAGAGTGTGTCCCTTCGAGTGAATCGATCCTTTCGTTATGTAAGTTTTGGTTGTGGGGTAGAGATTCATAAGAATTTAGTATGGTAGTTACACGTTTTCTTACGGCATGCCTCGTAAGATATGTGTTGTTTACAACAAAAGAAAATGGTTCAAATGGCTCTGAGCACTCTGGGACTCAACTTCTGAGGTCATTAGTCCCCTAGAACTTAGAACTAGTTAAAGCTAACTAACCTAAGGACATCACACACATCCATGCCCGAGGCAGGATTCGAACCTGCGACCGTAGCGATCTCTCGGTTCCAGACTGCACCGTCTAGAACCGCACGGGCACTTCGGCCGGCTGTTTACAACATTTTATGATTGAGATTACGCTGAGTACGGGGTAATGAAAAAAGTAATGCAAACTGAATCGTGTCTAGGTAAATGTCAACAAATTTTTGTAGATGTCCCATACGTGCTCCATTCAATTGGAGGTTCAAGTGAATGGAAGAGGCAATGGGAGCCGCAAAGAATGGGGCCACTGTGGATGTTACAAGTGTTCATCACGTATTGCCCCTTTAAACGCTATAGCACCGCTTGCTTCACGATAAAGAATGGGAAACAACCATTCACAAACGAGTAGGTTATGGTTTTTCTGTAGCCCCTCAAGATGTTCACAAGGCAACCTAAGAGTACACAGAAAGTCTGAAATTCAACATTGTTTCAACAAAAAGGGAAACTGGATCCAGAAATGTATGTTGCCGACAAAAGTAGGCGCCCTAAGAATAACTCTGAGCATTCCGCAGTAGAGTGGTTCTGGATTGACAAGGAAGACTCTCACTGCATTCTACGACCTGTTGCTAGAATTGAACTTGTTGGACAATGGCAAGAAGATATTCTACGTTGATGAGGCAGGTTTTGCTCTCAGTAACCATCCCTTTGCTCGAGTCGTTGCTACTAAAGAGCTAAGGGACGAGGTTAGCGTGACATCTAAGGAAAGGGTAGAAATGGGACTATAGTGGCGGCCTGCAAAATAACAGGCTCCGTTCATGAACTGAAAGGAATCAAGTTTAAAAATAGTTTCTGTAATGGGCTGTCCTCACGACAGAATCTTGCTATATTAATGAAGAAGTATTTCGTGCATGGATAAAACAGTTCTTGAAATTCAAGCCAGTGGGATTTGCAACGCTTGCGATGGATCCCCCTACGCCCCACACAAAATAGGTCAATTTTTAAGATAAATATCATTTATTGTTCAGTCCCAGTCGCTCATTTTTAACTGCATGATATGTATCGATCACTCAGGATCATCGTCAGATCTATGATATGTTATCGAATCATTTGCAGATCTAATCACAGTAAAGCTAAATATCAGTAGAATTTACCTAAGAATTTGCGTAAGCAAGCAGTCTTGTCTCATCGGTGACATGTTATCGAATCTTTTCAGAATTAATCACAGTAAAGTTAAATATCGATATAATTGCCACAGCAATTAGTCTTGTCTCTTCAGAACCTTAAATCAGAATCATGTGTTTTGCAACTGCGTTCAGTGTTTTAAATACGTGTCTGTTGGAGGATGTGGAGAGAGGGAGGGGTAAGAGGGGGGGGGGGAGGGGGGGCAAGAGAGGAAGCGGGAAGAGGAAAATGGATTGAGGGTGACTGAGTGAGGGGAAAGGAAGCAGGGAGGAGGTGGTGGGAATACCAAGAATTTAACAAGAGAACTCTTGCTAAAAACATAGAAAGTACAGTGTGTTTCAAAATGAATATACTGGTTTTAAGGCTTTTTAGCATCCATTACATTCAGCTTAAAATTATCAGCAGTACATCAAGCTGAACAGTGACTCAAACAGTTTCCTTTGTGTATCTTTGCACAAAGGGAAGAGTACGAAACGACAGAGAGTGTCTGATGAAGGTGCTGCACGAGTAAAAGACTTCCACGCGTAGTCCCAAGAGATCAGTTCGGTGGTGAATTAGTATTTCCAGTGACGTCTTTGTGGAGACTTTGAAGGAGATACTTACAGTAACTACGTTCTTATTTCCTGCAGTTGTTATAAGAAATTAAGTCTATAGACTACAGTTCACTTGCCAACGTTGCAAACGGAATGTTACTTCATGTACATGATGATTTTGTGGATCTAGTCGTCTCCAGTTCTCCTAACTGTGAATGGGAACACACATAATGTGCTCATCTGGGGATCAGAAAATCCCGACGAGACACTAAACTTGCAAAACATTGAATGTTTTTGTGCCAAATCACGACGGGAAGTTTATGGACCGTTCTTATTCGGAGAAGGAACTGTAACTATTCCATCTTATGTTGATGAGCTAGAACTATAGCTCTTTCCCCAGTTGGAAGAAGTTGAATCACACAACATCACGTGGCAGGAAGTTGGTGCCCCGCCTCATTGACATAACTCACGTCTGTAAACCATTGGTTAAACGACGTTGTATCCGTCCGCTGGATTGGCCGCATGGGGCCGGATGACAGGAGCTTATTTTGCACTTTCATTGGTCCGCGCTTTTCGTAACAAAGGTTTTCTACATAATTAACTTTTTGCAGTTTTAGTAAGAGACTCTCTCTTGTTAAACCCATAACATCCCTGGCGCAACGCATCCATCCACCCCGCCCTCCCCCCTTCCATTGCCTTCTTTCCCCGCTTTCAGTCTCCCTCTCTCCATGGGGGAGAAATATTCTTCAGAGAATACGAAACAGTAAGATCAGGGATCGTCTGTTTATTTCACCCAAGCCTTCTGCGGTAGCTCTGCATTGTCAAAGTCTCTTGATAACACGGAAACTTCTGGAAGGGTGGTCAGTTGTGAAGAGTCCGTGTCATCTTGGTCATTAGAGGATTATTAACTTAGTACATTCATAGATCTATATATATTCATCTGAGAGTAAGTCTTGTTGATCTGCTATTTGTTTTACCGACTTGGTCAATAACAAGTCGGTAAAAGAAGACCCAAGGAGTCTGGAGAGGTTTCAAATACTTCTTCAGTTAAGACGGCTGATGATCCTGGAGACTTCCTATATGATTTTGAAATTTCGGTAAAAGCATCTAGCTAATAATTATATATTACGAATGGCTTAATATACACACAGTGACAAATTGCAAATAGTTCAAACGGCTCTGAGCACTATGGGACTTAACTGCTGAGGTCATCAGTCCCCTAGAACTTAGAACTACTTAAACCTAACTAACCTAAGGGCATCACACACATTCATGCCCGAGGCAGGATTCGGACCTGCGACCGTAGCGGTCGCGCAGTTCCAGACTGTAGCGCCTAGAACCGCTCGGCCACAGCGGTCGGCTTACAAATTTCATCAAAAGTCCAGTCAATGTAGTCATCATTGCGAACAACTATTATTACGGTACCAGCTGTGAAATCGCACAAAATTAACTGTTCCATAAATTTTTGGGGGGTAACGTTGCCCTTTCCATATAGTAAAGCCGATTTTTTTAAATTTTTTATTTTATTTCTTTATTTATTTATTTATTTATTTTTTGCGGTTTCAGCGTTGGTTTCACAATAAAAGCTGGAGTTGTGAATGTATTATCTGGGCTTTAAATACAACACGTTTAAAATGTCACACTATATAGTTTATTATTTTATTGATAATCTCATATACATAATTAAATCTGGAAAATTTAAATAGCTAAAAGCATAATTATTATTTTGTCTTTCAGATCGAAAGTCTGAGGCAATTCCAGCTGAGAGGAACAATGAAAGTTATTGTTTACGAATTTAATTGTTTTCGAATTTTTGTAACCATGCATCTGTCAGAACTAATTTTATTGTTAAAAATAATAACACACTTCCAGTAGAATATATCAATAAATTAATGTGAATTTTAGTCTCTCATTTCAAGTTTGTAAAATATCGCTAGAGTAAATGCAGAATAGGATCATTAAAAATATCACGTAGTACATTATTGTCTGGCAATAACTAAGAGCTGAAAGCTAGTATACTAATTTCCCGTAGTCGACATTCTCTCCTGTGCCAAACCTCTTCATCTCAGAGTAGCACTTGCAACCTACGTCGTCAGTTATTTGATGGATGTGTTCTGATACGGTTTTTGCCGGCCTGTCGATTGTCAACGCCGCTGAGAGTCTTTGGATCGTCCAACTGTGGTCAGGGGAAGAACGCGCGGTAAGAAAATATCTTCTTCAGCTGTGCACAAGCGTGAACGAGAGCTGGGTTAACACCAGAAGCCTGCAGAGAGAGCCGGCCGGTGTGGACGAGCGGTTCTAGGCGCTTAAGTCTGGAACTGCGCGATCGCTATGGTCATCGGTTCGAATCCTGCCTCGGGCCTGGATGTGTGTGATGTCCTTACGTTAGTTAGGTTTAAGTAGTTCTAAGTTACAGTGGACTGATGACCTCAGATGTAAGTTCCATAGTGCTCAGAGTCATTTGAGCCATTTTTTTCTGTTTCTCAGTTATTGGAGGTAATGTTTTGTAAAACATTTCTGTGTTGCCAAAAATCTTTTCTCTGTAATTGTCAATGGTATGGTCAAATTTTGAATAACTTATTCAAAAATCTGCAATCGTTAGTGTTAAATTTTTTAATTCATTTGTTCTTAAAATGTTTGTTGATGATAAAGATTTAGAATTTAATTTTAACAGGTCCGTCTTGATCACACATACTTTTACACTTCACTATTACCATTATCGGCGTCTGTCACCCTCACATCATAAAATATTCTGATGTAGCATCAACGTCAAACTAAACATGTAGGTACATAGTAATTGTTCACTATGCTCATTGTGTCCCAACATGTTTAGCTTGACGTTGATACTACATCAGAATATTTATGATCTGAGGATGACAGTAGCTGAAACAGGTGAAAGTGAAGCGTAAAGGTTTGTGTGATCAAGATGGACCTGTAAAATAAAGTGCCAAAATATGATCACGGACTCATTTTCAGATTTAATGTCTTCAATTCATAAAGTTTTAAAAGGTCATTTGCTCTATAAAAATTGAAAATTTTAATGGTATCAGCTGTTCGAAGATGTCTCAGGGGTTTTACTAGATTATTAAGTCAAGATTTATAACTGAGGTATCTGCATTTGTTTTAAAGATTTGGTCAAATTATCTCTTGGTTTGTGTTGTTCAAGTACCAGTGTACGCATGTATTTTCTGTGACATCTGATAAATGATTGTATGTGAAAATCTTAAACAAGCGGCCCGGTCGATTGTCAAAGGATCCCTGTATCCAAACCATCCAGCAGCCATTCTGCTCAACCGCTCTTACTGCATTGTATATTCCAGCCTCGGATTTCCTCTACAGTTTTTACCCTCTACAGTTCCCTCTAGTACCATGGACGTTGTTCCGTGATGTCTTAACAAATGTTCTACCACCCTGTCATTTATTCTTGTCAGTGTTTTCCACACTCTTCTTTCGTCGCCGAATATGCAGAGAGCCTCCTCATTCCTTACATTAGCATCCCACCCTATTTTCAACATTCTGCTGTAGCACAATGTCACAAACAATTCGAATCTCTTGTGTTCGCGTTCTCCCATGCTTCACTACCATAAAATGCTGAGTTCCAAACGTACTTTCTCAAAAGCTTCCTCCTCAAATTAGGACGTGTGTTTGATTGAGTAGATTTCTCTTGGCCAGGAATGCCCTTTTTGCCAGTGCTAGTCCTTTTTACACTACTCGCCATTAAAATTGCTACACCACGAAGATGACGTGCTACAGGCGCGAAATTTAACCGACAGGAAGAAGATGCTGTGATATGCAAATGATTAACTTTTCAGAGCATTCACACAAGGTTGGTGTCTTTGGAAACACCTACAACGTGCTGCCATGAGGAAAATTGCCAACCGATTTCTCATACACAAACAGCAGTTGACCGGCGTTGCCTGGTGAAACGTTGTTGTGATGCCTCGTGTAAGGAGGAGAAATGCGTACCATCACGTTTCCGACTTTGATAAAGGTCGGATTGTAGCCTATCGCGATTGTGGTTTATCGTATCACGACATTGCTGCTCGTGTTGGTCGAAATCCAATAACTGTTAGCAGAATATGGAATCGGTGAGTTCAGGAGGGTAAAACGGAACGCCGTGCTGGATCCCAACGGCCTCGTATCGCTAGCAGTCGAGATGACAGGCATCTTATCCGCATGTCTGTAACGAATCGTGCAGCCACGTCTCGATTCCTGAGTCAACAGATGGGGACGTTTGCAAGAGAACAACCATCTGCTCGAACAGTTCGGCGACGTTTGCAGCAGCGTGGACTATCAGCTCGGAGAACATGGCTGCGGTTATCCTTGACGCTGCGTCACAGACAGGAACGCCTGCGATAGTGTACTCGACGACGAACCTGGGCGCACGAATGGCAAAACGTCATTTTTTCGGTTGAATCCAGGTTCTGTTTACAGCATCATGATGGTCGCATCCGTGTTTGGCGACATTGTGGTGAACGCACATTGAAAGCTTGTATTCGTCATCGCCATACTGGCGTATCACCCGGCGTGATGGTATGGAGTGCCATTGGTTACACGTCTCGGTCACCTCTTGTTCGCATTGTCGGCACTTTGAACAGTGGACGTTACATTTCAGATGTGTTACGACCCGTGGCCCTACCCTTCGTTCGATCCCTGCGAAACCCTTCATTTCAGCAGGATAATGCATGACCGCTTGTTGCAGGTCCAGTACGGGCCTTTCTGGATACAGAAAATGTTCGACTGCTGCCCTGGCCAGCACATTCTCCAGATCTCTCACCAACTGAAAACGTCTGGTCAATGGTGGCCCAGCAACTGGCTCATCACATTACGCCAGTCACTACTCTTGATGAACTGTGGTATCGTGTTGAAGCTGCATGGTCAGCTGTACCTGTACACGCCATCCAAGCTCTGTTTGACTCAGTGCCCAGGCGTATCAAGACCGTTATTACGGCCAGAGGTGGTGAAAATGTAATCACATGTCAGTTTTAGTATAATGTATTTTTCCTATGAATACCCGTTTATCATCTGCATTTCTTCTAGGTGTAGCAACTTTAATGGCCAATAGTGAATATTCTCCATCTCCGTCTGTCATGGACTATTTTGCTGCCTTGGAAGTAGAAATCTTTAACTTCCATCTAATTCGTGATCACCAATCCTGATGTTAAGTTTCTCGCAGTTCTCATTTCTGCTAGTTCTCATGATTGTCATCTTGCTTCGATTTATTCTCTGACTTATTGTGTACTGATTAGACTGTTCGTTCCATTGAGCAAATCTCGTAAAGCTTCACTTTCACGTAGGATGGCAATGTCATCAGCGAATCGTATAATTGATACCTTTTCTCCTTGAATTTTAATACCACTCCTGAACCTTTATTTTATCTCCATCATTGCTTCTTCGATGTACAGATTAAGTAGTAGGGGCGAAAGACTACATCCCTGTCTTACACCCTTTTTAATCCGAGCTCATCCATTCTTACTATTCCCTCTTGGTTCTTTTACATATTGTATATTACCCGTCTCTCCCTATAGCTTACCCCTATTTCTCTCAGAATTGCACCATCTTGCATCGTTTTATATTGTCGAACGCTTTTTACAGAGCGACAGATTCTATGAACGTGTCTTGAGTTTTCTTTAGTCTTGCTTCCATTATCAACCGCAACCTCAGAACTGGTTCTCTCGTGCCTTTTCCTTCCCTAAAGCCAAACTGACTGTCATCAGTTAGGAAAACAAAAATCGAAAGCTGATGTAAAATTTATCTTAACGTGAACTAACCGTCGGAAGACGACACTGTCGGTTCAAAACCGGTAACGGCGCTATTTAAATAAACAAATAGCACTGTAAAAAGTGGCTGGTTGCTGTTATCCTCTATGTAAGAGTCAACCTATATAATTAGAAGCGTGTGTACCGTCACGTGCGTACACAAGCAACATAGAATTTCTTGCTTCGGAATAATTTTTGTTTCTAATGTGCTAGAAATTATTTTCCTAAAACAATTTTGTAACAAATAATTACTTTACAATGACACTTTCAAGATCGTGAACAATACTGACTTGATACAAAAATTACTGGTTTTAGAAACAATTCTATCTGGTCGATTATTCAAAAAATTTACATTAATTTTACAGCAGAGTGCTGATTACGCGTAATTATACAAAACTACGGATTTACCATGAATCACAATTCTTGGCAAAACTCTTTTCAAAATCCATAAATATTCTCATCATCATCTTACTGAGTCATTTCCAGGAAATATATGTGCCGATTATTCAGCAGCTCACAACATTATAAAAATTTCCTGAACATTCAGTTTCACGTCTGCTTCCCAATGCAGCTGGACTAATAATAATGATCCGTGTGGCACAGACGGTTAACAACACAGTCAAAGATAGCAAATCAACAAGGCTTCCTCTCAGATGTGTGCATATCGATCTATGAAAGAACTAAGTTAAAAATTCTCTAATGACCAAGATGGCAAGCACAACTGACCACCCTTCGAGAAGTTTCCGTGTTATCAAGAGTATTCGACAACGCGGAGGGAAACGTCAGTGGAATTCCTTCCGCTTGGTCAGCCGCCAGACAACAGCATCGATACCTCTCGAGGCCAGCCATTTAGGGTCGAACGGCTGGGCTGTGTTGTGACGACCGCTCTGCGCCAGACTACGCCGTCTTCATAACGCAGCTGCCACCACCGTCGCCGGGCCCCAAACCAACGATCGTGACCTGACTAAATGAATGAAAATGATACACATTAAACGGCATTTGTATCCATAGGCTGCCTTCTTCTGCTGCATCTACATTCAACTTCGGTAGAGAATCACTCGCTCATACCAAACCATCCCGGCACCTACCGCAGAAGGCTTGGGTGAAGTAAACTGACGTTCCCTGATCCTACTGTTTCGTATTCTTTGAAGAGTGTTTCTCCCCCATACCTCGGCGCCTAGACCTTCGATCAGGTTTTTTGGGCGACGACACCGTACTTTTTGTGTTTTCTGGTCTTTTCTGGCCTTTCATAGCTGGGTGCTGAAGTTCATCGATGAATATTCCCAGTGGTGTTTCAGAAAGAAACTTTTGTTCGGGAACTGACAGTCGACTTAGCCGCAAAATTGTTGTCACTCTTGAACATCCTACAAAAATTCGGATTGTAGCTTGTTTCCTTGTACTTCTTTCAAGATACAACCAAATTATATTTTCGTTTTCGCCTGGTATGAACTGTTGAACACCCATTAATCACACGCTCACTTACATAAAGCCCTCACTGGCTTGAAAACTGCCTTGTTGAAACGCTGGGACTTCAAGTGCTATACTGCTGGGGAGGAATAAAGCCACAGTGTCATGTTTCGCACAACATTCAAGAACACCGATCGATCACTGTATCAGACAGTTGCGTTCCCTTTTACAGTTTTATCCTTCCAAGGTTTTCTTACATAGTTAAGTTTCTGCAGTTTCAGTATGAGACTCTCTCTTGTTAAACCCATAGCATCCCTGGCACAACGGCTCCATCCAACACCCCATTTTACACAGTGTACATTTTCCATATCAGTACTATTCAAAATGAATATAAGGGTTTTAAGGCTTTGTAGCATTTATTACATTCAGCTTACAATTATAAATAATACATCCAATGAAAGAGCAAACAAACAGCTTTTTCTTACAAGTGTTCAATTGCAGTACCATTTGTCACACATTCTGTCGATAGATGAGTCCTTACCAAACGACCAGAGTGTCCGGAGTTACTGTTACAACAGTGCTGTTTCTGAAGTCGGGTAGATCAGCTACTAACTGAGGCACATACACATGATACTTCATGAACCCTCAAAGGTAAAGATCGCATCGCGTCATATCGTGTGTGAACGTGGAGGTCGTAAGTCGAGAAACACTTGTTGGTTTCTCATGAAAGGAATAGGATTTACACCGTATGCTTTCCCGGAGTTATTTCAAGAAAAATAGATACTCTGAGAATCAGATTTGTCGAGGTATGGAGTTTGAACCATCCCCAGAGGTGCCTGTAGAGGAGGAGACATCTGCGGCCTTCTCCGAGTTTTAACATTAAGAGTGTATTCCTCCCACCTCCCAAGATTAGGGCACTATTCGGCTGTGTGAAAGATGATTTAGGGCTTAGGAATCCTGGCATATACAAAATTCCATGTCAGTGTGGGAAGGTTTACATCGCCGTGCGATTCCCGCAGTTCAGGACTGCGTGGCACATCGCCGTCATACGAGACTTCAAAAGCCGGCAAAATCGGCGGCAGCAGAACATTGCTTAACCCTTCGGCGGGCGCGCCTTTCATACTACCATGAGTGGGCGCGTTGCGGCTTTTGCACCGCAATTAGTTTTATATTTTTAACCTAAGGAAAAATAATCATCCCATCAGTAATAGATAGGTAAAATCCCTCAAGTACTTTTTCTCTAATTTCAGCACTTGCTTTTGGACCTGGCAAAACTTTTCAGATGTCTTTAGAAGAAGAAGGAAGCAGTTCACTTATCCAAATAGTTTCATCTTTTCCTACGTAACATCGGTAATCCTCTGTTGTCTTCCCTCTTCAACCAGGTGGTCATCTGTTTCCTCTGTTGATTGTTCGAAGTCAATGCTGAGGTTTTCTTCTTCAACAACGTCCTCTTCCGACTCAGATTCACATGAATCTGACAATTCATGTAATTCCTCTTCTGACAATTCTCGCAGTGCTTTCTCATAGTCTTCAGGATTCACAATTAGACGGTGCCTGTCAAATGCCTTCTTTTTCTCGATTTCCACGCTTTTATGACATACAATGAAACACATGTTTTTGTAAAAATAACATATTGTAGCAAATCAATATCCAAGACTTTACAAAGTAATGAAAATTGCATATGGGAACTTTGATTCGATTCTAATATTCATTACATACTAATATAAAAGAAAGATTGCATAGAGGCGAAAGAAAAACACAAGTGTAGAAAATACTTACATCACAAGGCGCGTAGCGGCAAACACGCCGCAAACACGACACTCACGTTTCAAACAACAATAGCGACCAAACTGCTGAAAGCATGAATGGCGCAAATGTAGCAAGTGGTGACATCAGTTGAGAACAACAAATCCGTATCTGGAAGCGGACGTAATTGTAATGCTATCTGTGATACTAACAGAAAAATAAATCTTCCGGCTATCTGCCGCAAGCGCGCCCACCGAAGGGTTAAACCAGAGACACGGAATGAAATTTGACGAAACTGTGGTAGTTGCCAACTTCCGGGTTTTGGAACAGTGTCTATAAAGAGTCAATTGAAGTTAGTTTGGCAAATAATTTGATGAATGGAGACAATGTGTTTCCTCTTGGCAGGATATGGAACGCTGTACTATCCCGTATCAAAACAGAAAGTTCTTCGGTGAGGCCAGCCCGAGTGTTCTGAAATGGTCTCTGAGTGAGATATATCGATTCCGTCGGTGTTCTGCTAGGGGCGGCGCCACCTACCCAGCCTTAGAGGGACGCAACTATGATGGGCGGCGCGTGCGCCGTGTACGTCACGGAGGTTTACACAGGGTGTTACAAAAAGGTACGGCCAAACTTTCAGGAAACATTCCTCACACACAAATAAAGAAAAGATGTTATGTGGACATGTGTCCGGAAACGCTTAATTTCCATGTTAGAGCTCTATTTAGTTTCGTCAGTATGTACTGTACTTCCTCGATTCACCGCCAGTTGGCCCAATTGAAGGAAGGTAATGTTGACTTCGGTGCTTGTGTTGACATGCGACTCATTGCTCTACAGTACTAGCTTCAAGCACATCAGTACGTAGCATCAACAGGTTAGTGTTCATCACGAACGTGGTTTTGCAGTCAGTGCAATGTTTACAAATGCGGAGTTGGCAGATACCCATTTGTTGTATGCATTAGCACCGGGCAAAAGCCGTCGCGCGGTTCGTTTGTATCGAGACAGATTTCCAGAACGAAGGTGTCCCGACAGGAAGACATTCGAAGCAATTGATCGGCGTCTTAGGGAGCACGGAACATTCCAGCCTATGACTCGCGACTGGGGAAGACCTAGAACGACGAGGACACCTGCAATGGATGAGGCAATTCTCCGTGCAGTTCACGATAACCCTAATGTCAGCGTCAGAGAAGTTGCTGCTGTACAAGGTAACGTTGACCACGTCACTGTATAGAGAGTGCTACGGGAGAACCAGTTGTTTCCTCATTTCAGTGCAAATGTTCTCTTTACGGATGAGGCTTCATTCAAACGTGATCAAATTGTAAATTTTCACAATCAACATGTGTGGGCTGACGAGAATCCGCACGCAATTGTGCAATCACGTCATCAACACAGATTTTCTGTGAACGTTTGGGCAGGCATTGTTTGTGATGTCTTGATTGGGCCTCATGTTCTTCCACCTACGCTCAATGAAGCACGTTATCATGATTTCGTACGGGATACTCTATCTGTGCTGCTAGAGCATGTGCCTTTACAAGTACGACACTACATGTGGTTCATGCACGATGGAGCTCCTGCACATTTCAGTCGAAATGTTCGTACGCTTCTCAACAACAGATTCGGTGACCAATGGATTGGTAGAGGCGGACCAATTCCATGGCCTCCACGCTCTCCTGACCTCAACCCTCTTGACTTTCATTTATGGGGGCATTTGAAAGCTCTTGTCTACGCAACCCCGGTGCCAAATGTAGAGACTCTTCGTGCTCGTATTGTGGACGGCTGTGATACAATACGCCATTCTCCAGGGCTGCATCAGCGCATCAGGGATTCCTTGCGACGGAGGGTGGATGCATGTATCCTCGCTAACGGAGGACATTTTGAACATTTCCTGTAACAAAGTGTTTGAAGTCACGCTGGTACGTTCTGTTGCTGTGTGTTTCCATTCCATGATTAATGTGATTTGAAGAGAAGTAATAAAATGAGCTCTAACATGGAAAGTAAGCGTTTCCGGACACATGTCCACATAACATATTTTCTTTCTTTGTGTGTGAGGAATGTTTCCTGTAAGTTTGGCCGTACCTTTTTGTAACACCCTGTATAGGACGCCAACTTGCAGCCCTGACATCAGTTCTTACTGGAACTCAGCAGTGGAGCAGCGTTCTCCTGAAAACACTTGGATCGCCGAAATACTGAATCGAGTTGATTTTAGGATGCAGCAACAAACTCGAAGAGACATTTTATTCAGAGAGTCCGTTCCTAAGTTTATTTTTCACAACATTCATGAACTTAAACACCCTTCCTGCTTCGGTGTTAGAATGAGGTAAGGATAGAACAGCATTAGCGAAATAAATTAAATCCTAGAACCAGAGGTTGAAAATATAGTTGTAAGGTTCTTTTATTTAACACACCTAGAAGGTATTTATTCTAATCGCGTTTTCATATTCAGCTACTTCAGCCCAAAAGCTAATAGCGTCCCCGTTTAGCGGATTTCAAAAATGGTTCAAATGGCTCTGAGCACTATGGGACTCAACATCTTAGGTCATAAGTCCCCTAGAACTTAGAACTACTTAAACCTAACTAACTTAAGGACATCAAACACACCCATGCCCGAGGCAGGATTCGAACCTGCGACCGTAGCAGTCCCGCGGTTCCGGACTGCAGCGCCAGAACCGCACGGCCACCGCGGCCGGCAGCGGATTTCAATCGAGGAAGTGAATAGTTGGCCACTGCTGCAAGATGTTGTTAATTGTTTCGTCAGAATATACCACTTTCTCTACAAAATGCGTTAATGAAGTGTCTCTTGCTTGTTTAGAAGTTTCTTCCTTCCTCGAGCGTGTCATTTTTTTTTTTTTTCTAAAGGTTTGTTACTGGTTGGAACTAGTTGTTGGGTTTCTTCTCCTACACTCACATTACGATCAACACACTGTTTTTATTATTCCTGCAGCGTTGACATTAAGATGTACTTTAAGTTTCCGCCTACGTAATTCCAAAAGATATCCGAAGTCGGGGGCGGGACTGAGTTGAATTCTGACGTCTATGCAGGCTTGATTGGCTGTTGCCGCCGTCAGCAACACAGTTCTTTGGCAGATTGAACTCAGCAAAGCCATCGGTTTACGGCGTTCGCTTTTCCACTCTTAAAGATTTTGATCATCTGTTACCTTACCAAAAATAGTTTTTAAAAAGTACATATAGAGTCTACCTCGTTCATCTGAGTACTGATTGTAAAGCACCTCCGCTGTGTAACATCTACTGTATCTTTAGTAGCCATAAAATACTATTTTAGCTCATCCCACTGTGATAAAATTTTTGCTGTAGACGGTTGTATAGATAGCCATCGTGTGTCACACAGCTTCCGTATTTTTGATGGTGCTTCATCGCAGTTAATTAGCTCAAAAATATTCTTATGCTCAGTTTGCTGCTTTAACGAACATGACAATGAGGTGTAGGTTTCATGAGCCAGAAACTCTGTGTTTCGCCGGGTGGGGTGGCCGAGCGGTTCTAGGCGCTACAGTCTGGAACTGCGCGACCGCTACGGTCGCAGGTTCGAATCCTGCCTCGGGCATGGGTGTGTGTGATGTCCTTAGGTTAGTTAGGTTTAAGTAGTACTAAGTTCTAGGGGACTGATAACGTCCGAAGTTAAGTCACATAGTGAAAAAAAAGAACTGTGTTTCGCAGGCAAAGCGATTTCTAATGCCTGCGTTACTGCAAGCTGCATTGAGTGACAGACACAACATATGAAAATCAGATGTGAAAGATTTTGTTGCAGTGTATACATGTGTGCCTGGAATCGGTCCTGACAGGTGCATTATCGGTTCGTACTGAAATTAAATTTTGTAGGTTGAGGTCATGCACTTTGAAACACTGTATCGCTGCTGATACCATTCCAGTGACGTGAGAACTCTTCAGCAACTGCAAAGCTAAAAACGCAGACAATACTGAGCCGTGTGCGGCTCGAGTTCTTGCCGTTCATAACTTGGCGTCTTGTACGAGGTGCATTCAAGTTCTAAGGCCTCCGATTTTTTTTCTGATTAACTACTCACCCGAAATCGATGAAACTGGCGTTACTTCTCGACGTAATCGCCCTGCAGACGTACACATTTTTCACAACGCTGACGCCATGATTCCATGGCAGCGGCGAAGGCTTCTTTAGGAGTCTGTTTTGACCACTGGAAAATCGCTGAGGCAATAGCAGAACGGCTGGTGAATGTGCGGCCACAGAGAGTGTCTTTCATTGTTGGAAAAAGCCGAAAGTCACTAGGAGCCAGGTCAGGTGAGTAGGGAGCATGAGGAATCACTTCAAAGTTGTTATCACGAAGAAACTGTTGCGTAACGTTAGCTCGATGTGCGGATGCGTTGTCTTGGTGAAACAGCACACGCTCAGCCCTTCCCGGACGTTTTTGTTGCAGTGCAGGAAGGAATTTGTTCTTCAAAACATTTTCGTAGGATGCACCTGTTACCGTAGTGCCCTTTGGAACGCAATGGGTAAGGATTACGCCCTCGCTGTCCCAGAACATGGATACCATCATTTTTTCAGCACTGGCGGTTACCCGAAATTTTTTTGGTGGTGGTGAATCTGTGTGCTTCCATTGAGCTGACTGGCGCTTTGTTTCTGGATTGAAAAATGGCATCCACGTCTCATCCATTGTCACAACCGACGAAAAGAAAGTCCTATTCGAGCTGTCGTTGCGCGTCAACATTGCTCGGCAACATGCCACACGGGCAGCCGTGTGGTCGTCCGTCAGCATTCGTGGCACCCACCTGGATGACACTTTTCGCATTTTCAGGTCGTCATGCAGGATTGTGTGCACAGAACCCACAGAAATGCCAACTCTGGAGGCGATCTGTTCAACAGTCATTCGGCAATCCCTCAAAACAATTCTCTCCACTTTCTCGATCATGTCATCAGACCGGCTTGTGCGAGCCCGAGGTTGTTTCGGTTTGTTGTCACACGATGTTCTGCCTTCATTAAACTGTCGCACCCACGAACGCACTTTCGACACATCCGTAACTCCATCACCACATGTCTCCTTCAACTGTCGATGAATTTCAATTGGTTTCACACCACGCAAATTCAGAAAATGAATCATTGCACGCTGTTCAAGTAAGGAAAACATCGCCATTTTAAGTATTTAAAACAGTTCCCATTCTCGCCGCTGGCGGTAAAATTCCATCTGCCGTACGGTGCTGCCATCTCCGGGACGTATTGACAATGAACGCGGTCTCATTTTAAAACAATGCGCAGTTGAGCGCGCGATGCCGATGAGTGCGGACAACGGAACGCGCGCGTCCGAGCCAGCCGGCTCGGTCGCGCCGGGGCCGGCCGCTGGCCGGTCGGTGGGGCCTGCCCCACCGGCCGTCCCGGCGGCCGCTCCCAACAGGACGGATACAACGGCGACGACCCCTGCAACGACAACGGATTCTACAGGCAACATAATGAGGACGGGACCACGACGAGCAATACGCGAATGCAGAGCGGAGGACAACATACGTCAAACCCCTCTGACGAGAGACATCAGCTAACACAGAACGATCGGCAACAACGGGAACTGAGACGTGAAATACAACACATGATTCTGCAAAGTCAGCAAGTATACGACAACCGCACTAGTACAGTTCCTCCTTCACAGCATGAAGAACAAGTAGACGACGTGGAACAATTTTCTCCACCAGACGACGACGACGACGAAATGGAGGGAGTCTCCTCTGAAGAAGTTTGGACCATGCAGCCCACCGACGGAGAGGGCGATTTTACACTAGTTCGCCAAAGAAAACGACTCAACGCTTCTCCTAAGCAGAACAACTCTCGGAAGCGACAACGTCCAGAAGAACTGAAAACTTCCAACCGTTATGCGGCTATTGCGACGGAAGATACTACAGATGCTCCAGAACGTATGGACCAGACGAGTGATGTCAATCTCGAAGCAGATAAAGAGGGGACAGATGGCTCTGGCCGGAACTTACTACGCAAAGTCCCGCCCGTTACTATTTACCATACCAAGAACTACATGGAACTCAACAAGGCGCTGAAAGCGAATATTGACGGCAGTCTTAAGGCCATCTACCAACGAGACAGGATCAAATATCACTTTGACTCCTATGAAGATCAACGGCGGGCCATCAATTTCTTTGTGTCGAATGACATCCACTTTTTTACACATCAGGCCGCGGAGGACAAGGACCTCAAAGTGGTTGTCAAACGTCTACCTGCCGAAGTTACGGAGGAAGAACTGAAAGACGCACTGATAGAGAAGGGTTTCCCTGTCATCAACGTCCACCAGTTTAAAAATCGAGACGACAAGACGAAGGAATTACGACCTCAAGATGCTTACTGTGTCACGTTGCCAGCCCAAAAGGAAAACTACAAGATTTACGACATCAAATACCTTCTGTATACTAAAGTCGTTATTGAAACCTACAACAGACAAGAAGGACCTGTTCAGTGTCGCCACTGCCAGCAATTCGAACATACGGCTAATTATTGCAGCTTGCCTGCTCACTGCGTTCGATGTGGAGGGCAACACCGAACTTCAGCATGTACTCATCCCCGAGGGGCTCCGCCGAAATGTGCTAACTGTGAAAAGGACCATCCTGCCACATGGCGTGGCTGCCAGAAGCACCAGGAACTTCTCAGAAAATACAGACAACGGTCTTCCCCGCAGCCCTCTCAACGGAGAACTCGTGTAGTACGGAACTCCGACCTGACGCCACACCCTCCGCCCCACCGACAGCAACCGCCACAAGAACAGCCGGCGGCGACACGGCAGCCAGTAACACAGCCTCCTCCTGAAGCACTTCCACCTCGACAGCACCGCCAGCATTATTCATACGCCCACGCAGCGTCACCACGCCGACCGGAACCGGAAACCTACGTCTCACCAGCTCATTTGATGCAATCTATAGCTCCAGCGCTCTCTGATGTCGCGAAACTTCTCACTGCCGTGCAGCAACAACTAGTGGGGATACTTTCTTTAATCGAAAGTGTATTGAAGGCCTTTGGAACACCTTAAGATGGATCGCCCTGGGACCACGAGAAACCTGAAAATCTGTATATGGAACGCCAACGGAATGAAACACATGAAAACGGAATTCACTGAATTTTTACAACGTCACAAAATCGACATCGCACTTGTATCGGAGACGCACCTTCGTCCAACAACTGAGCTCAGATTTCGTAACATGTACGTCTATAGAACGGACAGACAAGGCCAACGAGGTGGAGGGACCGCAGTTCTGCTTAAAAGGGAACTGCGGCACCATCATGAAACACTACCTCACCTCCAACATCTGGAGGCAACAGCGGTAACGGTTCGATCGACCGCAGGCAACATCACTTTCATTGCGGCGTACAACAGCCCCGGTAAAAACCTAGAGCCAGACGACCTACGGAGTATCTTCACCAATTTTGACAAAATCTTCCTCGGAGGTGACCTTAACAGCAAGCACGTCGCGTGGAATTCCCGGCGTACGAACCCTCGTGGACGAACTTTGATTGCCATGGAAGAAGAACTGGGCATCACAGTCCATGGCCCACGAGAGCCCACACGGATTCCTTACGTCGATCGGCAAGAAGCAGACGTTCTAGATATTGCTGTCATCAAAAATATTGAGACGAACCTCCAGCTCCGCACCGTCGACGATCTTTCGTCTGACCACCGACCTGTTATCTGTATAGTGGAAAACGCAACGGCCAACCTTCCGCCCCCAACCTCACAAACTCTGAACTGGGGTCAATTTCGGACATATCTTGACAACAATATCTGCCCGACGCAGGACGTTTCAACACCAGAAGCCATCGACATCGCGGTACAAACTTTGACGCAGAAGATAAAGGTAGCCAAACGGAGGGCAACTACTCACACGATCTACCCTGTAGTAGCTTTCGACGAGTTCCCGCCTCTACTCCAAGAACTGAAGAGACAGAGAAACAGGAGCAGGCGACGTTGGCTCCGCTATAGAAACCCGATCGATCGACGAGAAACACACGTCTTAACACGAGAACTGCACAGGAGAGTGGCCGAGTGGCGACAGCAGGTCTGGGAAGATAAGATGGATGAATTCTTACTTCGAACCAAGAACGAATGGCAGGTAGTCAAGAACATACGACACCAGCGGCCACCTAAACGAGCCATCAGAGGACCAGATGGCCTCCTCTATGACGAACTCGCCCAGGCGGAGCTGTATGCTACGACTTACCAAGACCAGATGTCTACACCAGCGACCCCCGTGAACGACGTCCGCCTGCAGGAACTGGAAGCCGTCATTACAGCAGAATGGACTGCTCTTCGTGCTGCGCCTGTGCAGAGCCGCCCACAACTCACCACACCAGCAGAGATCCGTACAATTATCCGGAAGACTCGGAATAATGCGCCGGGCAACGACTCCATCAGCAACACCGATTTGAAACAGTTGCCCAGGAAGCCAACTGTGCTCCTTACCCGGATTCTCAACAGCTGCCTTCTGCAGGGATATTTTCCTACGACATGGAAGACGGCTCGAGTAGTTCCAATACCCAAGCCAGGTAAAGACCCAGCAGAACCCAACAGTTACCGGCCAATTAGCCTCTTGCCGACCCTTGACAAGGTGCTCGAGAGAGTGCTGTTGAAGAGGCTCCATGACACGCTTACAGCGCATGATGTTATACGACCCGAACAATTCGGTTTCAAGGACAAGTTATCTGCCGAACTTCAACTTCTACGGATCACCGAACGGATACAAGAAGGATACAACAAGCAGCACTTCACGATTGGTGTCTTCCTTGACATCGAAAAAGCTTACGATAAGGTGTGGCGGCCCAACCTTATCGTCAAACTGCATCGCACTACCCCTATTGCGGATTGTTACATTAGACTCATAGACAGCTTTCTGCAGGACAGGAAACTGTATCCAGAATGAGATTTTCACTCTGCAGCGGGGTGTGCGCTGATATGAAACTTCCTGGCAGATTAAAACTGTGTGCCCGACCGAGACTCGAACTCGGGACCTTTGCCTTTCGCGGGCAAGCGCTCTACCATCTGAGCTACCGAAGCACGACTCACGCCCGGTCTCACAGCTTTACTTCTGCCAGTATCTCGTCTCCTACCTTCCAAACTTTACAGAAGCTCTCCTGCGAACCTTACAGAACTAGCACTCCTGAAAGAAAGGATATTGCGGAGACATGGCTTAGCCACAGCCTAGGGGATGTTTCCAGAATGAGATTTTCACTCTGCAGCGGGGTGTGCGCTGATATGAAACTTCCTGGCAGATTAAAACTGTGTGCCCGACCGAGACTCGAACTCGGGACCTTTGCCTTTCCCGGGCAAGCGCTCTAAGTTTGGAAGGTAGGAGACGAGATACTGGCAGAAGTAAAGCTGTGAGACCGGGCGTGAGTCGTGCTTCGGTAGCTCGGATGGTAGAGCGCTTGCCCGCGAAAGGCAAAGGTCCCGAGTTCGAGTCTCGGTCGGGCACACAGTTTTAATCTGCCAGGAAGTTTCATATCAGCGCACACCCCGCTGCAGAGTGAAAATCTCATTCTGGAAACATCCCCTAGGCTGTGGCTAAGCCATGTCTCCGCAATATCCTTTCTTTCAGGAGTGCTAGTTCTGTAAGGTTCGCAGGAGAGCTTCTGTAAAGTTTGGAAGGTAGGAGACGAGATACTGGCAGAAGTAAAGCTGTGAGACCGGGCGTGAGTCGTGCTTCGGTAGCTCAGATGGTAGAGCGCTTGCCCGCGAAAGGCAAAGGTCCCGAGTTCGAGACTCGGTCGGGCACACAGTTTTAATCTGCCAGGAAGTTTCATATCAGCGCACACCCCGCTGCAGAGTGAAAATCTCATTCTGGAAACATCCCCTAGGCTGTGGCTAAGCCATGTCTCCGCAATATCCTTTCTTTCAGGAGTGCTAGTTCTGCAAGGTTCGCAGGAGAGCTTCTGTAAAGTTTGGAAGGTAGGAGACGAGATACTGGCAGAAGTAAAGCTGTGAGACCGGGCGTGAGTCGTGCTTCGGTAGCTCAGATGGTAGAGCGCTTGCCCGCGAAAGGCAAATGTCCCGAGTTCGAGTCTCGGTCGGGCACACAGTTTTAATCTGCCAGGAAGTTTCATATCAGCGCACACCCCGCTGCAGAGTGAAAATCTCATTCTGGAAACATCCCCTAGGCTGTGGCTAAGCCATGTCTCCGCAATATCCTTTCTTTCAGGAGTGCTAGTTCTGCAAGGTTCGCAGGAGAGCTTCTGTAAAGTTTGGAAGGTAGGAGACGAGATACTGGCAGAAGTAAAGCTGTGAGACCGGGCGTGAGTCGTGCTTCGGTAGCTCAGATGGTAGAGCGCTTGCCCGCGAAAGGCAAAGGTCCCGAGTTCGAGTCTCGGTCGGGCACACAGTTTTAATCTGCCAGGAAGTTTCATATCAGCGCACACCCCGCTGCAGAGTGAAAATCTCATTCTGGAAACATCCCCTAGGCTGTGGCTAAGCCATGTCTCCGCAATATCCTTTCTTTCAGGAGTGCTAGTTCTGCAAGGTTCGCAGGAGAGCTTCTGTAAAGTTTGGAAGGTAGGAGACGAGATACTGGCAGAAGTAAAGCTGTGAGACCGGGCGTGAGTCGTGCTTCGGTAGCTCAGATGGTAGAGCGCTTGCCCGCGAAAGGCAAAGGTCCCGAGTTCGAGTCTCGGTCGGGCACACAGTTTTAATCTGCCAGGAAGTTTCAGGAAACTGTATGTCCGAGTCGACGATAAAAACTCCGAAATGAAACTGATCTCCGCAGGAATTCCGCAGGGCTCTGTCATTTCGCCTCTACTTTTCAACTTGTATATAAACGACATCCCCACAGTCCCCCTTGTTACGGCGAGTTTTTATGCGGACGATACGGCCTTTCTGACAACTGGACGACACTTGGACCAGCTCGTCGCTAGGATGCAACAGCAACTTACTGTGCAGCGCCCAGCGTTCCATTACAGCAAGATAACGATCAACCCGACGAAGACGGCAGCCGTTCTGTTTACACGGAGGAAACCAGTTCTCAACGACAGACTCCAAATAGCTGACCAATTTATCCCATGGTCGCCGGGAGTGAAGTATCTCGGTGTCTACCTTGACAAAAAATTACTCTTTACGCAGCATATTGACGACAAGAAGACGGCAGCCCAGAAGATGGTCAGGTCGTTGATTCCGTTCCTGAAGAGTAAGGATCTCAACTCTAATACTAAACTCCAATTGTATAAGGCAACGGTGGAACCCACAATGTTGTATGGCTCCACCTCGTGGGGAACTACGTGCGTCTCCAACTACAACAAACTCCAAGCGCTGCAAAACATTTGTTGTCGATGGATCACAGGAGCTCCATGGTGGACAAGAAACGTCGACATCCGCACCGCACTCCACGAGACCACCATACAAGAGAAGGTCCGTGACAAGGCTCTACGAGTTTTTGACGAGATCGATGCCCTTAGGGACGAAGTTCGACAATTACAGTCGGTAGGAACGGTAAACCCTGCAAGATGGCACAAGTATCGCGTACCGAAGTCAGTAACGTTTCACCCCCCATAGGCAATCTGTCATAACACGAGGAAGCAGTCATACATAACAGCCTTGACACATTTCACCCTCCACAGGAGATAGACATCACCAAAGACAGCAGGCTAAAGGACCCATTGCGTGCCCAAGCCTAACTGAATGCGTAATTAATAAAGTGTTTTCCTTTTATCCTTACATCCCATCCTAGAAGAATAAGTCATCAAGGATGATCTCTTCAGTCAACACTACACAAAAAAAAACAATGCGCATGTTTCTATCTCTTTCCATCCGGAGAAAAAAAATCGGAGGCCTTAGAACTTGAATGCACCTCGTAATAGCGGTAGTAGCGTCTCGTTTCCTTCTTGTGTTATTGGAGCCACTGATTTGCTAGTATTGTTTCTCCACGAGTGGCAGCAGCAGCGGTTATCGATAGCAAGTACTGTGATACTATCATTGGTGCGACCGCTGGTATTTCTGGGTCGTTGTGTGTGTCAGGCAGCGGGTTCGGACGGAGGAGCGAGGAGGTCTGCAGCGTGGGGGCAGGCCGGGACCACTGGCGGCGTGCAGGCACTGTCGGATCGAGGGGCTGTAGTCGACGACCGAACCCAGGACGTTGGAAGTTGAGTGAACCTTATCCAGTAGTGAAACCTCCACTGTTTGAGATCTCGCTGTTGTTTGCGTGTTGCTGCTCCCAGGGTCAGTGAGACCGACCACAACACGTGGAGTCTGTCAGGTTGGCGGAAGCTGTTAGCTGCCTTCTACTGCTTGATATTACGAGGGCAGTTCAATAAGTAATGCAACACATTTTTTTTCTCGGCCAATTTTGGTTGAAAAAACCGGAAATTTCTTGTGGAATATTTTCAAACATTCCCGCTTCGTCTCGTATAGTTTCATTGGCTTCCGACAGGTGGCAGCGCTGTACGGAGCTGTTAAAATGGCGTCTGTAACGGATGTGCGTTGCAAACAATGGGCAGTGATCGAGTTTCTTTTGGCGGAAAACCAGGGCATCTCAGATACTCATAGGCGCTTGCAGAATGTCTACGGTGATCTGGCAGTGGACAAAAGCACGGTGAGTCGTTGGGCAAAGCGTGTGTCATCATCGCCGCAAGGTCAAGCAAGACTGTCTGATCTCCCGCGTGCGGGCCGGCCGTGCACAGCTGTGACTCCTGCAATGGCGGAGCGTGCGAACACACTCGTTCGAGATGATCGACGGATCACCATCAAACAACTCAGTGCTCAACTTGACATCTCTGTTAGTAGTGCTGTCACAATTGTTCACCAGTTGGGATATTCAAAGGTTTGTTGCCGCTGGGTCCCTCGTTGTCTAACCGAACACCATAAAGAGCAAAGGAGAACCATCTGTGCGGAACTGCTTGCTCGTCATGTGGCTGAGGGTGACAATTTCTTGTCAAAGATTGTTACAGGCGATGAAACATGGGTTCATCACTTCGAACCTGAAACAAAACGGCAATCAATGGATTGGCGCCACACCCACTCCCCTACCAAGAAAAAGTTTAAAGCCATACCCTCAGCCGGTAAAGTCATGGTTACATTCTTCTGGGACGCTGAAGGGGTTATTCTGTTCGATGCCCTTCCCCATGGTCAAACGATCAACTCTGAAGTGTATTGTGCTACTCTTCAGAAATTGAAGAAACGACTTCAGCGTGTTCGTAGGCACAAAAATCTGAACGAACTTCTCCTTCTTCATGACAACGCAAGACCTCACACAAGTCTTCGCACCCGAGAGGAGCTCACAAAACTTCAGTGGACTGTTCTTCCTCATGCACCGTACAGCCCCGATCTCGCACCGTCGGATTTCCATATGTTTGGCCCAATGAAGGACGCAATCCGTGGGAGGCACTACGCGGATGATGAAGTAATTGATGCAGTACGACGTTGGCTCCGACATCGACCAGTGGAATGGTACCATGCAGGCATACACGCCCTCATTTCAAGGTGGCGTAAGGCCGTAGCATTGAATGGAGATTACGTTGAAAAATAGTGTTGTGTAGCTTAAAGATTGGGGAATAACCTGGTGTATTTCAATGCTGAATAAAACAACCCCTGTTTCAGAAAAAAAATGTGTTGCATTACTTATTGAACTGCCCTCGTAGTTTGAATTTGATGTTGTTATTGGTGATACGCAACCAGCGGTATCTTACTGCCTAGGGGCCGCTAACGCCACAGTTACCTGCCCTGGAGGTTAGCGGAATTTGCCACAGTGTTTATTTCCTCGTCTTGCCGATGCTGTCCGGCATGAGGTGTAATTTGACCGCTTCCTTGACTGGGGTATGGATAATTGTTTTCCTTGTCTACCTTGGTTATAGTGGTTTCTTCTGCCTTTTGGTGTTTTAAACAGCAGATTCTGGAGACGCAGTGCTGTCTGTCACTTCGCCCTCGCCTGAATTATTCCATTGTTGCACTGTTTATCTGGCGTTAGGTGGATTTGGTGAGAGGGTTGATTGGCGTTTAAACTGTCTCTAGTTTTAGTTGCCCTTCTTAGGTGAACATTACTCTTGACTACCAGTCTCACCGCTTGCACAGCTGTAGTGACCTTCCTCAGGTCGATCTGTGGAGCACAGTCTGTGGATCACTCTGTCTTACTTGGTCAAGTTGTCAGAATTGTTTGAATTTTACCTTAATGTTTTGACATGTAATTGCCTTCCTCACTTGTAATTCAGGCCTTCAACCATTAATTGTTCGTAACATTGCTTGCAGCCTTCAGCTGACAAATAATTTTCAATTCTGTCTCAATAACGCCTTCAGCCGTCACTATAGCTTGTTACAGTTTATTGAGATTGTTTAAAAAAAGGGTTTTAGTATTTTTTAACGTGTAATTGCCTACCTTATTTGTAATTCAGGCCTTCAGCCGTTGACTATTTCCGAAATCGCTTGTGGCCTGCCGGCCGCGGTGGTCTCGCGGTTCTAGGCGCTCAGTCCGGAGCCGCGCATCCGCTACGGTCGCAGGTTCGAATCCTGCCTCGGGCATGGATGTGTGTGATGTCCTTAGGTTACTTAGGTTTAAGTAGTTCTAAGTTCTAGGGGATTGTTGACCTCAGAAGTTAAGTCCCATAGTGCTCAGAGCCATTTTTTCTTCTTAATCAGGCCTTCAGCCCCTGATTGTGTGTAACATTGATTGTGGCCTTCGGCAGACAAATAATTTTGAATTCTTTCTTAGTAAGGCCTTCACCCGTCAGTGTAGTGAATTCCTTTAAAATGATTGTTGAAAAGTATTCCCTTAAATAAAGTGTATGTGTTTAGTGTAGCCAACGGTAGCTGATTTCGGCCCCATCCATAATCGTTGCCTTATCATGGCTCTCCCTGACTACCAGGACACAAATACTTTTTTGTTTTAAACTAAAATTTCTTACGACTATCCCATGATATTTCCTGACGCTTAACTCCGTTGAGTCACCTAATAATAAACTACATTTTTGATTACATATGTTCCTTTCTGAAGTGAGGTGATAGAATATAATTTATTAGCTGTGTGCATTTTGTTCTATGTAATTTCATGTCATTTTCATATTTCCAATCCTTAAACCAATTTTTACGCACGTCAGTCAAGTGACGGATGTTGGAAACTGATCTGTGTTCAGCAATGTATAAAGCCCATGCACACTCTGCTCTTCCACAAGAATTAAATATTTTCACTGGTACTGGAGGCTATCAGGCTTTTTTTAAATATTTTTATTAATTTATTAATTTTTAGAAAAATTAGTTCATATTTTGGCTGTTTTCTTCATCTGCTTCATTTATGAATGTTCATTCAAATCATTAATTTTCTCATACATTTCGGACTGGCAATAATACAATAGACTTTAGGTGAGTTACCTGTCACAGGCCGTAGCTCTGGCTGAAGACCTTTCTTTTAGGCGGCAATGTCATGACTTCCTCATAACTGCGTTAATCCCACACAATGCCAACGGCCTTGCGCAGTGGTAACACCGGTTATCGACGGGTTACCCAAGTTCGGCGCTGTTGGGCTTGGCTAGCACTTGGATGGGTGACCGTCTGATCTGCCGAGAGCTGTTGGAAAACGATGTGACAAATTGAGGGGCTACTTGACTGAGAACTAGCGGCGCCGGTCACGAAAACTGAAAACGGCCGGGTGAAGGTGTGCTGGCCACATGCCCCTCCACAGTGCCGCCAATAGGTTGAGTATGACATGGTTGTCGGCCAGTACTGTTGGGCCTTCCGAGGCCCTTCAGATGGCGAGAGAGAGGGGAGAATTCCTCACAACTATGGTTACACAATCAAAACTCATACTCTGTAAACAGTTGTAGAAACTAACGACACCGCAACACATTATTGACATTACAAAGATGAATATGACATTCCAAATAGTCCAAATCCAATCCCTTATTCTTGTTCTCACTTACTGTTGAAGTCATGAAGTTCCCAAAGTTTTTCTGCATGTGCGCTAATGCAATGCCGCCAAGCGGATAGGATGTATAGGCACAGGCAAAACGATTATGTGTTGTGTAAATGAAGTGCAGAAGCACAGTAAAATAAAAATACGGTCGTATTTCGAACTTATTAAGGCACTATAAATTGCGGCAGCTGTCAAAATATAGCTTGTCCGATTTACAAAGGATGCTGAGAGGAATGTGAATAATTACTATAGGAATTTCAAAAATATGCTCATTTTAGCGAACTTGCGCTTGTGGAATTTCGAGAAAATGTTTAACATTTCTTTTCACTTTTACTGTCAGAACTTTGACTCTTAACGAGACCGGCGAAATCCTTACCATATTTTCATGATGTTACTATTGTGTAAATGGCTGGCCGTTTCTCAAATGCAAATAAGCACGTCAGTCGATAACTTTTCCAATCCGTACCTTCTTGGTTTCGTAGTTTGTTTAATTGAAAACAAACTAAACACCCATTTTAATTTTTGTGTGTACGTACTAGACTGCTTAACGAAATATGTAGATCTTTTTGTACATAATTCAGATAACAGTGTATAAACTCCTAAGAAATAAAATTAGGTGGAACAGAAAATTAGCTCAACACTGAGGATGTAGCGCTGGTATATAGCCGAAGTTGAAGAGGAATTACGTTTTTTGTTACTTATAAGGTAATTTGTGCTAGGTGTAATTTAAGAAACGGACGTAGCCTAAATAAGAAGAAAATGTCAAGAGTTGACTTGCGGGAGAACTAAATGATGCATGTGCGTTTAGAAGAAGAAGTAGTAGCTAATGTCCATGAATGTAAAAGTGTGTCTAACTGTGAATGTTAAAATGGGTCTCAAATCAGCAAACAAGCTCACGAAAGAAACTACAATCTGCACAGTGCATGACAAAATACGTACCAGGCACGCGATGTACTAGTTACCAGTTCCTTTTACACTTAAACAACTCATGTTACAATTCATTTCTTGTCTAAGTGCATTTTCGACGACTGGATAACGCCTCTGTTACTGTGAACGGCACCTGTTACATTGCTATCAGATTTTATTGTTATGTGTTAAAATTAATGGGAAATGGAATACAACTTTAACTAAATTTTCCAGCTAGAGCCAACACTGATGTTCCATAGCATCCCCAAGCTGTTTCTCGGCTTACCTGGTGCCATTCATCTTCGACTACATTGCTGCCGCTTAGAGCGCTAGCATCATTGAAGCTGTTAGAAGGTTGTATTATTTTCCCCATTAGAGTTTCTGCACTGCTTGACAATATTACTTGCATTGAGGATTCTCGATTTACTTCACTCCATGTTGACGTTGCTGGTGTTTGGGCTTGAAAATCGGATTACACACTCATTAGTCACAGGAAAGCACTACTGCTTCTTTCCCGCTAGCACCAGAATATTTTACCCCACACAAGCCCATCAACATGATAATTATATACATATTGTACTACATACTATTGCAATAATTAAGTGACATTAATCATTCCAAACACACTAAACTCACGCCGCTCCTTTATATTTTACAATGATATAGTTCTGGCTGCGAGAGAAATTTAAGTGCTGCGAATTGTGACAGTTGAGGTATATTGTTAGTAATTGTCGTAATGAATACTAATGCTATTGTTTACATGTCATGCACCTTAATCTGATGTTCAGTTAGGGATTTATCTTGTACGATGGAGCAACACAAATGGCGGCGGATTGTTGATAGCTGAGTCTCAGATGTAGCCAGGACTGGTTCGAGAACGTTTTTCCACACAAATAACATAGAAACAGGAGTCCCCCTCCTTTCCATTTTTCCACGCAGCTCATTTAGCGATCCCCCATCCCTCCCTGCCCCTCCCACCGTTCCTCCCTCCCTCAGACATTAGCTGCGATTCCTTGGCCTCTAGTTAAGCCTTTTAAAAATAAATCTAAACTTAGTTTTCACTGGTAGTTACGATACACCCAATGTACAAAGTCTGCATTCGGCACGACTCTGGCTCCCCTGTCAGCCTGACGACCCATGCGGTTGCTTGCTCTGCTTGGGCGTTAAACCGGACGTGGATGTTGCCTATTTCGTGATAACTGCAGCGTAGTCCTCTTGCGCAGATGCTATGCTGTTCTTAAACGTGCACAACAAGTGTATTTTGACCTCTCGAAATTAGGGTTCTACAATTGAATACTATGAGGAGTACTTTGGTGAATGCTGACGTGGTGTGCCTGCAAGAGTCCTACTCACGGTATGGAGGGCTAACATGTTTCACCCAATTGCTAAGTGGTGACAGACCAAAGGTAGTTACCGTAATCTTATACGCAGGGATACAGTCACACGCATCGCACAGCTATGTACAGAACACGCCGTTATAATGGAGGTTGTAAGTAATAGGCATAAGTGTGTCTAACCCCAATAATGACTTGATACAGAGCCATACACAGACATGATCCGACAGACGGCACGACACACCGCGACAAACAAAAGCATTGTAATAACGCCTCTTCGACGCTATGGCACGCAGACACGACAGACGCAAGAGGACGAACAGTTGATGACGCACTTCACGAACACAGCCTGTCCATGATGAACAAAGAGGGACAAGCACACACATTTTCAAATCGAGCGAGTGCTCGGAACAATATACGCGTTACAGTAACAAAGAACAGAGCGCTCCATGACACACAACAGTGGGAGGTGCCGGACGGTCTCACAGCGATCACAATGGGATGCTGACACGCAAACATCGGTGACGTCAGCTATATCTACATGCCTACTCTGCAGTTCACACTTAAGCTGCTGGCAGAGGGTTCTTCGAACACCTTCAGATTATTTCTCTACCGCTCCATTCTCTTAACAGCGCGTGGGAAAATTAACGCTTAAATCTTTCTGTACGAGCTCTGATTTCACTTACTTTTATTATGATGATTATTTGTCCGTGTGTAGGTTGCCGACAGTGAAGTATTTTCACATTCAAAGGAGACAGCTGGTGATTGAAATTTCGTGAAAATATCTCATCGCAACGAAAAATGTTTTTGTTTTAATGATTGCCATCCCAACTCACTTATCATAGCTGTGACACTCCCTAACTTATCTCGCGGTAACACAAAAAAGCTACATTTCTTTTAACTTTTTCAATGTCAATCTTATCTGGTCGGGATCCTATACAGCACAATAGGAATCTAGCAGAGGACGGAAAAACGTAGTGAAGGCAGTCTCTTGAATAGATCTGTTGCGTCTTCTAAGTGGCTGCCAATAAAACGTAGTCTTTGGTTTGCCTTCTCCACAACATTATCTACGTGATCGTTCCAACTAAAGTTGTTCGCAATTGCTATTCCTAAACATTTAACCGAATGGGCAGCCTTTAAATTTGGGCTATTTATCGTGAAATCGAAATGTAAAGGATTTTTTCTTGTGCTTATATGGATGGTCTCACACTTTTCCTTATTGAGAGACAATCGCCACTTTTCGCACCATTCAGATATCGTTTCCAAGTCGTTTTGCAATGGGTATTGATCTGTTGACGAGTTTACCAGACGGTAAATGACTATAGCAATTAGAATTAGGTTAGATGTAGGATAGGACAGGATAGTCCCACTAGGCTAGAACTGCAGCGGTTCCAACATTTTTGGCCACCCGATGCCAGGGGCATGCCCACTAGTATTAGCTCGGTGGGCACGACCGACACAGTAGGTTTATAACACGCTGGCACACCTGTAACGCTGCAGGTAGTGTGGATGAGTTACGCATAGACAAAGTAGCATATAAAGAAAAACACCTGTAGTGAAGTAACCCTGAGCAACATAGCAATAAAAGAAACATGTAGTATAAGATAACAGTAAAACTTAGTAATGCCCTTAGTAATGCCCGTAGTGGAAATAGAAGTAGCACTAACACTCCTGTAGCAACAAAATAAGCTGCAGTATTTGTAACATAAATGTAAATTAGGACCCGCTAATGCATTTAGGTGGTGGGTTGAACATGTATTTTGTAGTTTCTGAATAAAGCATTAAAAAAAAGAAAGAAAAACAGGGTATTGTATTGGCGCTCCAGCATTGGCAGTGCTTACAGATCTCAATCGTCACTTGCTCTCAGCTGCACCTATGTAGAGAAACTTCAGTATATTTGATGAATCGGAGTCTGCTCACCGTGAGATCAATTCACCTTGCGTTATCCATATTTTTAGGGCCAGAGTACTTGACTCACTGATCACCTAGTTAAACTGTTTTTGCCAACCAGGAACCACCCAGTGGAGTGTTTAATCATCTGCTTGTTGTTTAGGGAATTCAATGTATAGCTTGTTTAGTATGATTTATGTCTTGGTTGGAAAAATAATTGTTGTTAGTACACTAAATTTTGCCATCATCTCAATCAATGAAATAGTCCAAACAAGTTATCTTTCACTGTGGCGACGCTGCCCAGGATCTCGGGTTGATGACACCTTCTGTGACCGTCAGATCGCGTTGCCTGGCGCAGTCATTCATTTTGACGTCCCTTGCACAGAATTTCGAATTGATGGAACCTTCCGTGACCGTCAGATAATATACAGGGTGATTCAAAAAGAATACCACAACTTTAAAAATGTGTATTTAATGAAAGAAACATAATATAACCTTCTGTTATACATATCATTACAAAGAGTATTTAAAAAGGTTTTTTTTCACTCAAAAACAAGTTCAGAGATGTTCAATATGGCCCCCTCCAGACACTCGAGCAATATCAACCCGATACTCCAACTCGTTCCACACTCTCTGTAGCATATCAGGCGTAACAGTTTGGATAGCTGCTGTTATTTCTCGTTTCAAATCATCAATGGTGGCTGGGAGAGGTGGCCGAAACACCATATCCTTAACATACCCCCATAAGAAAAAATCGCAGGGGGTAAGATCAGGGCTTCTTGGAGGCCAGTGATGAAGTGCTCTGTCACGGGCTGCCTGGCGGCCGATCCATCGCCTCGGGTAGTTGACGTTCAGGTAGTTACGGACAGATAAGTGCCAATGTGGTGGCGCTCCATCCTGCTGAAATATGAATTGTTGTGCTTCTTGTTCGAGCTGAGGGAACAGCCAATTCTCTAACATCTCCAGGTACTGTAGTCCAGTTACAGTAGCACCTTCGAAGAAAAAGGCACCAAAAACTTTATTGGCTGAAATGGCACATAAAACGTTCACCTTAGGCGAGTCACGTTCATACTGAGTTGTTTCCCGCGGATTCTCAGTGCCCCATATACAGACATTGTGACGGTTGACTTTCCCGTTAGTGTGGAAAGTTGCTTCATCACTAAACACAATCTTTGAAACGAAAGATTCATCTGTTTCCATTTGAGCAAGGATAAAATCACAGAAATCGATTCTTTTAATCTTATCAGCTGCAGACAGTGCTTGAACCAATTTCAGACGATAAGGTTTCATAACTAACCTTTTTCGTAGGACTCTCCATACAGTTCATTGCGGAATTTGCAGCTCTCTGCTAGCTCTGCGAGTCGATTTTCCAGGGCTGCGAACAAATGCTTGCTGGATGCGTGCTACATTTTCATCACTCGTTCTCGGCTGTCCAGAACTTTTCCCTTTGCACAAACACCCATTCTCTGTAAACTGTTTATACCAACGTTTAATACACCACCTATCAGGAGGTTTAACACCATACTTCGTTCGAAATGCACGCTGAACAACTGTCGTCGATTCACTTCTGCCGTACTCAATAACACAAGAAGCTTTCTGTTGAGCGGTCGCCATCTTAGCATCAACTGACGCTGACGCCTAGTCAACAGCACCTGAAGCGAACAAATGTACAACTAAATGAAACTTTATAGCTCCCTTAATTCGCCGACAGATAGTGCTTAGCTCTGCCTTTTGTCGTAGCAGAGTTTTAAATTCCTAAAGTTGTGGTATTCTTTTTGAATCACCCTGTATAGTGTTGCTAGTGAAATTTCTGTTCCCCATGTTTAATGTGTGCACTGGGCAGAGTAGATTCGCGTTGCTGGCTCCTAGACACAGCACTAATATTTAATTATTGTATGTGTGATTTTCATTTTGTGGTTGTGACTTCTGTGTCACTTGATTGTGTGTTTCTGACGGCGAACGGCGTTGTGCTGATTTGTTAGGATAGATTCAGATTTTCGTTTGTTAGCGTAGACAAGGATGCTGTTATTAGAAATCGTTGTCAGGAACTAGGAATCAGTAGCTCACGGGAGCGCAATTTAGAGTAGATTCAAAATGGCTCTGAGCACTATGCGACTTAACGTCTGAGGTCATCAGTCGCCTAGAACTTAGAACTAATTAAACCTAACTAACCTAAGGACATCACACACATCCATGCCCGAGGCAGGATTCGAACCTGCGACCGTAGCGGTCACGCGGTTCCAGACTGAAGCGCCTTTAACCGCACGGCCACACCGGCCGGCAGAGTAGATTCTGTGTGGCATACTAATGTGTAGTGTTTAAATTCGTTCTGATCAGAATTAGAGTGCATGCTTACAATAAGCAAGGCACGTTTGCTACAGAGTAGTGGAAGTAATTGTGTTTTGTTAACCATGGTTCCACGTCTGATTATTAGCTGGGACCAGCGAAATATTACACAGGATTCTCAGGTAAAAGCAGTTGCAGACCGGGAAGAAATGTCGAAAGTAGAACCTGCAGAGTATGCCGACATGTCACAGTCAGGTGAGGAAAATGAACGGGCGACCGCAGCAGAACGAAATGTAGGCGCTCCTGGTACGAGACGAACCATCGGTGAGATTGGCGGACCAGAATCACGAACTAAACGTCACAGACTGATGTGATCTCGTCCATCTAGTCTTGGTGGTGCTAGCGGTGCATCTCAATTTGAGGCTCTCATGCAGTTCATGCAAGAGGCAGAAAGGAAGAGATGAGAGGCAGAGAGAAAGAGACGGGAGGAAGAGGAGGAAAGACACAAATTAGTCATAAGAAGGGTCACAAACAGTGTAGATGGAGTCAATAAAGAGATCGCAGGAATCCAAGAAGAGCTAGAGAATGTCAAGAAAACGACAGCAGAAACGCGTGTGGTCGCGGACCGGGCGAAGCGCGATGCCAAAACAGCGTGATTGGTAGCGCAAGTAGCACGAAAGGACGCATCAGTGACCAAAGAACAAGTTAAACTGGCAAGAACTGAGGTGTGTAAGACAACTTTCCAAACTCTCCCAAAGCAAGGCCAAAAAAAAAAAGTTCAAGAAACGTAGAAATAAATGAGTGAGGCTGCGAAGCGAAGCGAACAGATAGAAATAAAACAGGCCGAATTGTCTGAAGTTAAAGATCAGCAGACCCGAGTCGCCGCGCAAGAAAACGAGTTGGTTAAGGACGTTCGGCAGGCACGTGAGTGCGTTGCTCAATTACAAACACAGTCTCGGCCGGTAGAGCACCATCGATGGTGATGATGATGATGTTTGGTCTGTTGGGCGCTCAACTGCGCGGTTATCAGCGCCCGTACAAATTCCCAAACTTTGCTGAGTCCAATCTCGTCACTTTCATGAATGGAGCGCCATCGAGAGCGTCACAGAAGTAAAAAAATGTTTTGCGACTCTCCGAACCGGTATATGAGAACACGCCCCCTGAACATGGGCGAATGTAGCAGGAATATGCTCCTGCCGCGGCGAAACGCATTAATAGAAACACGCTCCGTCGGTAACACGCAACATGTCAGAGACCGAGCCGGAAAACAACTGTACACGTCTACGGAGGTCAGAAACGTTATTACGTGATCTGGCAACACAAGGGTACACCATAAGAGTGCACGAGGATCGTTGCGGCACAGATACATGGAATCAAGCGCTGCAGACGAAAGGGAAAATTCGTACGGCTGATACGTCCAACCTTTCGACCACAAATTTTCTCGATCATCCTGAATTTTCAAGTCTACAAGGAGGCAAACAACGCATTACATCCAAAGGCCTGGATGTCACAGTACGGTCACGTGCTACCAGAACCTTGGCCACTGAAGTACAAGCTCAGTTTATCAGTGGTTTCTTACAAGGGAACATCCCCATCGCACCCCCCTCAGATTTAGTTATAAGTTGGCACAATGGATAGGCCTTGAAAAACTGAACACAGATCAATCGAGAAAACAGGAAGAAGTTGTGTGGAACTATGAAAAAATAAGCAAAATATACAAACTGGGTCGTCCATGCGTAAGATAGGCAATATTAAGAGGAATGTGAGGCGAGGGAGCGCCGTGGTCCCGTGGTTAGAATGAACAGCTGCGGAATGAGAGGTCCTTGGTTCAAATCTGCCCTCCACTGAAAATTTTGCTTTCTTTATTTTCGCAAAGTTATGATCTGTCCGTTCGTTCATTGACGTCTCTGTTCACTGTAATAAGTTTTGTGTCTGTGTTTTGCGACCGCACCGCAAAACCATGTGATTAGTTGACGAAAGGACGTGCCTCTCCAATGGGAACCGAAAACATTTGATCGCAAGGTCATAGGTCAACCGATTCCTCCACAGGAAAACACGTCTGATATTTTGTATACGACACTGGTGACAGCATGTGCGTCACATGACAGGAATACGTTGTCGACCCACCTAACTAGTACACTTGGCGAATGGGTGAAAAGTTTCTTCTACCTTGCCCAATTTAGGTTTTCTTGTGGATGTAATAATCACTCCAAAAAAAGTGATGAAAACATAAGAGTTTTTCACATAAACTGAAAATAAAAAGTTAAAATTTTCAGTCGGGGGAGGATTTGAACCAAGGATCTCTCATTCTGCAGCTGTTCACGCTAACCACGGGACCAAGGAGCTCCTCGCCTCTCTTTGACCTAAATATTGCTTATCTTACACATGGACGACCCAGTTTGTATATTTTGCTTATTTTTTTATAGTTCCACACAACTTCTTCCTGTTTTGTCGATCGATCTGTGTTCAGTTTTTCAAGACCTATCAACTGTGCCTACTTATAACTAAATCTGAGGGGGGTGCGATGGGGATGTTCCCTTGTTAGAAGGGTCGATTGCAGAACATATGCGCGGAGTTGGGGAGAGATGTCGCTCGAACCAAGAATTTAAGGACGCATTCCTTAACACATACTGGTCGCAAGACACATAGGAATGGATAAAACAGAAAATCATGTTAGGAAAGGACTTCGAAGCGTCTGGATTCCGCAGTCCTGTCAAATTTTTCGAATACCTGGTTAAAAAGAACCGATCCTTGGACCAACCGTACAGTCCCAAGGATATTATAAAGCACTGCTACATTACATTACCTTTACGTTACCAGAAACTGCTCCTCAGTAGATGCAGCGATTCAATCGAAGCTTTCAAGAGTGCGCTGTGCGAACTCGATTACGTGAATGAAATTCACAACTCGCGGGGAAGAAGTATAAATAATGATCGTAACTGGTCAGATTCGACAAAGAAGTATGACGATGGACGAAATGGGGGAAAACATCGATCGAATCGAAACCAAAGTTCAAACTTCAATGGGAATAACCAGCCAACGTGGGAAAATAGAAGAAGACGAGGAAATTATAGTCATAACAACAACAACTACTGACAAAACGGAAACTGGAGAGAGCAACAGAACTCGAACCAGGGCCAACAGGATTCTAGGGACCAACAGCAAAGCAATAGCAGGACATAATACGGTCAAGGTCAATGGAATGACCAACGTAGCGGATATGTGGAATTGAGACCACCTAATTCATCGCAGGGGTCACGCAGAAAAAATTCTAACAGGAATTGATACACAGCCGTTTCGGACTCAGCTCAAAACAATGCCTCAGAAACTATCGGAACGATCAGTGTTAACCTTTTAGAGTACGAAGTTACAAGAGATTATGACACAAGCGGATTTTTTTTTTTTTTTTGTCATCAGTCTACTGACTGGTTTGATGCGGCCCGCCGCGAATTCCTTTCCTGTGCTAACCTCTTGATCTCAGAGTAGCACTTGCAACCTATGTCCTCAATTATTTGCTTGACGTATTCCAATCTCTGTCTTCCTCTACAGTTTTTGCCCTCTACAGCTCCCTCTAGTACCATGGAAGTCATTCCCTCATGTCTTAGCAGATGTCCTATCGTCCTGTCCCTTCTCCTTATCAGTATTTTCCACATATTCCTTTCCTCTCCGATTCTGCGTAGAACCTCCTCATTCCTTACCTTATCAGTCCACCTAATTTTCAACATTCGTCTATAGCACCACATCTCAAATGCTTCGATTCTGTTCTGTTCCGGTTTTCCTACAGTCCATGTTTCACTTCCATACAATGCTGTACTCCAGACGTACATCCTCAGAAATTTCTTCCTCAAATTAAGGCCGGTATTTGATATTAGTAGACTTTTCTTGGCCAGAAATGCCTTTTTTGCCATAGCTAGTCTGCTTTTGATGTCCTCCTTGCTCCGTCCGTCATTGGTTATTTTGCTGCCTAGGTAGCAGAATTCCTTAACTTCATTGACTTCGTGACGATCAATCCTGATGTTAAGTTTCTCGCTGTTCTCATTTCTACTACTTCTCATTACCTTCGTCTTTCTCCGATTTATTCTCAAACCATACTGTGTACTCATTAGACTGTTCATTCCGTTCAGCAGATCATTTAATTGTTCTTCACTTTCACTCGGGATAGCAATGTCATCAGCGAATCGTATCATTGATATCCTTTCACCTTGTATTTTAATTCCACTCCTGAACCTTTCTTTTATTTCCATCATTGCTTCCTCGATGTACAGATTGAAGAGTAGGGGCGAAAGGCTACAGCCTTGTCTTACACCCTTCTTAATACGAGCACTTCGTTCTTGATCGTCCACTCTTATTATTCCCTCTTGGTTGTTGTACATATTGTATATGACCCGTCTCTCCCTATAGCTTACCCCTACTTTTTTCAGAATCTCGAACAGCTTGCACCATTTTATATTGTCGAACGCTTTTTCCAGGTCGACAAATCCTATGAAAGTGTCTTGATTTTTCTTTACCCTTGCTTGCCGTAACCCCATCATTCACATCACAGTCAGCGAGATCAATCTAACAGGGATTGTGGACAGTGGAAGCCAAGTGGCGGCAATATCGGATTTGGCATACAAGAAATGCACTGCGAGTCGTTCTTGGCCGGCACTCACGCTGAAGAAAACTAAAATCACCGGCGATTTGAGAGAGAAGTATACAGAAGTGCAGTTAAAAACCAGGTTGACGTTCAGCTGCCAAGGGCAAACTTTAGAAGCGAACTTTCTGGTCGTCCCTTCTTTGGCAATTGATATAATATTTGGCATGGATTTCCTAAATCAATAACAGGCCGTACTGGATGTTGGGCGAGGAGAACTGACTTTATATAAAACCGAGCGAGGTGGCGCAGTGGTTAGACACTGGACTCGCATTCGGGAGGACGACGGTTCAATCCCGCGTCCGGCCATCCTGATTTAGGTTTTCCGTGATTTCCCTAAATCACTCCAGGCAAATGCCGGGATGGTTCCTCTGAAAGGGCACGGCCGACTTCCTTCCCCATCCTTCCCTAATCTGATGAGACCGATGACCACGCTGCCTGGTCTCCTTCCCCAAAACAACCAACCAACCAACTTTATATAAAGAAGGCGCCATGAAGATTTCCTTTTCCGACCACGCAGTACGTTCGCAAATCCCTGCCGAATGCCTCAATCTAAACTACGTAGAAAAAAGAGGGGGAAAAGTCAATCATGGCCTCATGAGTGTAGCCGCAACACTGAAGATGTTGAGCAAATTCAACGAGAGGTGCTCGATGCTATTGACCACATGCTAGGGAGCTTAGTTAACATCCCGACACAGGAAAAAGAAGAGCTAGAAGAGGTATTAAAGGAACCGGAGCAGTCCGATATTTCATGTATGCGTTTCGGTTTCGGCAACACACTAAATTCTTCGTGCCTCTGTACCCACTCTCAAACGCCTATAGGCACACGGTTTTTCTCGAGATCAAAAGGATGCTTGACGAAGACCTCATTGAACGAACAAGCTCCACTTACAACAACCCACTAATAGTGGTAGAGAAGGTTAACGGCTCGATCCGTTTGATGCTGGATACGCGCCAAATCAACAGATCATTAAGCCAGAGACAGATCGACCGGAAAAGCTGGAGGAACTCCTGCACAATTTCCATGTGTTACGGTTTTTTTCATCTCTTGTCTTGCGCTACAGTTTCTGGCAAATTATGCTCCACCCAGTCTGCAGAAAATACAATGCGTTCTTTGCATTCGGGAAATGCTATCGGTTTAAACATCTACCATTCGGGCTAAACGTGTCTTCATCTACCTTCATCAGAGAACTCGATAGCATCTTAAAGGATTCCATTAAGCAAAGGATCACCACCTACGTGGACGAGCTCTTGATAGCGGAACCGACATGGAGAGGACACAATGCGATAGCGGAACCGACATGGAGAGGACACAATGCGATCCTTAGAGAAATCCTACAGGCCTTCAAATGATTCGGCATAACCGCCAACATCACGAAGTCATGCATAGGAACCTCACGAGTAAAATCCCTCGGACATATCATTACCGCGGAAGGAATCACACCAGACCCGGAAAAAATTGAGGCAATTACGAAATTTGCAGCTCCAACAACCAAGAAATAACTACGTGGCTTCCTTGTCATTGCAAATTTGTATAAACGATTCGTCCATGTGAAGAAATGTGCGACACCATGGCTATGCCAGCTCACAGGGAAAAAGACGCCATGGGAATGGGACGACGTGGCGGAAGATGAATTCCAAGGCCTCAAAACCGCGCTGATTAATGCGCCAGTTCTTTCGCATCCCAACCTTGAGGAGGACTTTTGCATGGCGTCAGACAGCTCCTACTCTGGAATTGCTGTAACGATTTCCCAACGATATCAGCTAGGAGGAAACATGGTGCACAAAACCATTGCTTTTGGAAGCCGAGTCCTCAGCAAGTGTGGAAGAAATTATTCGGTGACTGAGTTACAAACTTTGACGGTTGTTTTCGGCTTCGAGAAATTTCGTTTTCTCTTGCATGGGAGAAAAACAAGAGTATACACCGACCACAAAGCCTTGGAATTATTACTCACAGTGAAACTCCGAAACAAACATCTAACGAGATGGGCAGTCTCGCCCCAGGATCTAAACATTCTTCGTGGCGTCTGTTTGTTCTATATCGTGTCTCCCTACCACTTTCGCGCAACGACGCTCTGAGCGTGTTTTTTAGGGAATTGACTAGTTTGAACCTGGGACTTGTTACTGGTAAGGAGACATCAGACCACACATGAGATGTAGAATTCAGAATTCAGTGAGACTAACGATGATATAACCAAATACTTAATGATTTCAGCGTCAGCTCCACTGCACTCCCTGTAAAGGAATCTTAATACTAACTAAATTTAGTGGAAGGGGTTCAAGGCTTTCCTATTTTTAGTTAGCTGGTAAAATAACGTCGAAAAAGCAGTTAAGTTTACCATTGGAAATTTTATTCTACTCACAAAACATTGTTTATATATTGCACTATTGAAAAAAGGAAATGTTTTAATACAGGATGGCAAAAACCAACTGCATTGAACAAAAATGTGAACGAATATTCCCTGAAAGGGTTTCCAAGTTCTACAATGGATCGAAGGATGACCTATGCCATATCACATCTATAATCTAGGTTTAATTTAAGTTTCACAAAAGAGAAAACTGTCAAAATGGTCTACAGTGACCCTCAATTATCTTTAATTACTTATCTAACTTGTTGTCAATTACAGTGGCTGATGTGGCGTCTCAATAACTATATAACAGAAAAATCATCGCGTACTTCAAGTGGCAAATGTGAACACCATGAGCTTTAATTGACGATCGACACTAGTATTACACAAAAAGGGGATGTAACAGATGAGACTTCTGCAGTTCTGAGTGAAGCCTTATGCGCTCAAAAATGCGGCATCGCGTGCGTTCATTACCTTGTCGGTGTTCGTCAGGGGGCGGCGGCCGGCGCAGCTCCGTCCAGCTCGCCCTCTTGGAAGCAACTTCCTAGCAACTCTTCCTAACTTCTCCTTACTATAATTTACGGAAGTTGGTTTAAAAAAACTATCTGGCTGTGTTTTCATCTGACCAATCAGGGTCTGAATGTTAACCTGAAGCTCCGCCTACAAAAATTCTGTCTATCCAATGAGAAACGTTATACTTTTTGTGGTGGGGCAATGTTTTTAAAGTCTGCAACGTAACAGAGAAGCGAAAAAGTCTCACGCTAAAACTTGCAGCTGGTGTGGTCCTTTTAGCATTATCGTAAGATCTATACTGTTCTTCTGGAGGGCTCTATCTTTTAACATTGGCTGGGGGGTGGTCCTAACGTAACAGAGATGCGAAAAAGTCTCACGCTAAAACTTGCGGGTGGTGTGGTCCTAGCAGTTAGGTGACAACGTGGGTGTCCGTCCGTCCCTTATCGTAGGGCCTTCCAGCTTAACACGGTTCTCTCTCGGCTTCTGTTCTCGCTTCTCCCCTCGGAACTGCGTCTGTGTCACGGTGGGAAGGTATGACATGCATTTAGGCATTCTTGTGTTAGTCTGTGGTATTCCATTTGCTCACTCGTTACTCGTATTACTTTGGTTATTTTAATGTCACGATTTATTCGGAGCTATGTGACATACTATTGGATTTGCTTATCATGTCAGGGTTTTCATGGAAGGTGTTGGATTTGCCTAACACCTTACAAGGAGTATGACTTTTCGATCACACGCATACCAGGGAAGGAGAACATCATTACGGATGCGCTGTCACGTACACCTGTGAGGCTAGAATCAAGTGAGGCCAAACCATTGGAAGACAAACACTACAGCTTGTTCTATATGAAGAAGGTTGCATTTGAGAATTATGTAACCTCGAGCCTCAAACTCACAAGCAAGGAGCAGGATAAGGATCCAGGTCTATTTGCTCTAAAACAAAGAGTGAACGACAAGGGAGAATCAAAACTGAAGCAGTTTTACTTGGTACGAAAAGTCGTTCTGTTCTTTCGAAGTGAGGGAGAAGGATCCCTTGGAGCGTTTGCATTCCAGATGAGCTCGTGGACAAGGTCATGCGGCAAACCCACCTGAGTTACGCACATTTTGGACCCAGGAGGTGCTACATAAAATTACGCACACTGTGCCATTTCAAGAATATGGACAGAAGAATCCGGAGGGTTTTGGCTGTCTGCAAAGCGTGTCAGAAGTCAAAGCACGTCACTGTGGCAACGCAAGCCCCTCTATATCCAATCATCCCATCAAAGTTGAAGCATCATGCATCAACAGATTTAATGGGCCCACTAGTGCGAACAAATAGAGGATACTGCTACATCCTTGTGGTAGTAGAGGTGACATCCAATTTACGTCACTCTAACCCCGCTCAAGAAAGCAACTGCGCAGTCAGTATGTAGAGCATTCTGCAAGGGTTCCCTCACGCAAGTCGGCCATGTCGACAGGATTATCTCCGACAGTGGACCTCAGTTCTTGTCAGAGAGGTGGAAAGAGATGTTGCGGAAACACAAAATCAAACCCATATTCGGTTCCATACGACATCTACAATCGTCGCCAGCAGAGAGAGTGATGAAAAGTATGAGAATCCTCTGCCGTATCTACTGCGCGAAACTACCCGCCGCCTGGATTATTTTCCTACGTGACCAAAATAGCACCACTAACAGTTCTCAAGAACAGGCAACCCACATATCTCATCTGTGAAGCTGTAAATTTTCCCTTGCGAACTCGAGAACAACACCAACGAGTTGTTGACTTTGCACTCAGGAGATTGCGTGAGGCAGAAGAGAAACGAAAAGAGAGTTTGGATAGAAAGTCACGTGAGAGAGACTACCGAATTGGCCAAAAAGTGCTCATTAGAAGTTTCCGTCTATCCAACAAACAGAAACTGCTGTGCCACAAATTCTATCCCATCTATTACGGACCTGTCAGTGTCCGGAGAATCGCTCACTTGAACCCTCTGGAGCTGGAGACCTTGAAATCAAGAAAATCTCTTAGCATCCACCATGTCTGTCATGTCAAGCCATTTTAGGTACGAAGTACCGGGACACTGACGTGGATCCACGGTGCGGCTGTGGACAAAAGAGAATAATTAGACAATGTCCCGAAAGAATAAAGTACAAACTTGAAACTGAAGCAGGTTGTGTGAAATGAAACTCGTGATGACTCCCTGCTAATGGGTCGAAAACCACGCTTTGCTACCAAGGATACGTGGTACTTACTGGAATTAAGGAAAACGTGGAAGGGAGGACCCATCAATGTAAGTTTCTTTTCACACAACCAGTTTATATAACAATACACAACCATAAAATTTTCTTTAAGAAAATGAACAAATCTGCAAAATTCTCTTGACCTTAAACCTTAAGATGAATAGGTTTTTGCAAAAGAAATCTGAAGTGATGTATTGTAAAACAGCAAACAATATGACGATACGGCCGGACCTACAGCCCGACCATTATCGGGTGAAACATCGGTGTTTACTACCGCGCGGGACACAGTCTGTCTTCTTAAATACCCTTCTGCAACACATGAAAACTATATAAGTGCCATTGATGATAAGACTGATTCAGTCACTTAAAACTTGGACGACCGTTTCAAAAAAGCTGATGTCCCTGATGACAGTGGTCCCTAACGCCATTCTCGATTCCACAAACTGCTCTGGCGATCGAGGGCCGATGATTACCGACCAATCACGTTGCCCAATAGCGATATGAAAATATTTACACGACTGCTGGCATCGCGATTGAAGAAATTACGTCGCATTCTGAGACCAGACTTCCCTAGGAGTCGACAACAATATCTGTGCTGCACTTTGCCGTCACGAAGACATGATAGCATTTGCTCGTCACCAGTATCTCCAGGTGGCTTGGTATCGGTAGACTTAAGCTAGGCCTTCGACTGTGTTGACCACTCCTATTTGCCTACAGTTCTTCAACATATGGGTTTCCTTGCCGGTACTGTCACAACAGTTTTGCGCCTTTCCAGGCGCGCTATCCCCAGAATCACGTACAACGGTCGTCTCAAGCAGACCCTGATCATATCAGTATCTTTCCGGGATTTTATATGATTTCGCTTTAAAAACCCTGCAGTTGGATTTCTGTTGCGTGGTCTTTGCAGACAACCTGGTCCTTTATCTGCGCAGTGGGCAGCCCTGACATGGGTGGCGACTTACGGCGAAATATCGGATAGCTCTCTCGCTGTGTCGAAATCCAAGGCTTTGCTCAATGGTTTAGGATCTACTGGAGAGAAACGTCATCCCCCTTAGCGTCGCCACCATAGTTCGATGTCCTGGGATTGAATTACAAGCCGATGTCCGTCGCTCAGGTAGGCTTTGGCTGCAGACAATCACAGCAAGCGTCGCAGATCACCCGCTACGAGCTCTCGACATTCTCCAACACACGCATTCCGTGAACATCTATCATGCGTCCCATATACCACACGTGGTTCAGATACTACCGGTCCCACTTCTCCTGGCCCGACGTCTGTTGATGGCATTTTGCTCTTCCGTCAGCTCAAGTATGTTATTCAAAGTTCAATATGACTCCCTTGCGCTCCCATGGGACATTGGTAGCGTGGGACGTGCCAGCCAGAGTTACGCTGTACGTCAGCTCCCAACTAAAACCCTGGCGTCATTGCCTGCAGAACCCCTCTGGACTCCTATCCCAACACTTCGCGCTGGTCTCTTTGTCTGCCCGAGTTTTGATATCGACCATTCCATTCCCCTTCTATCGTTTCTGGACTTCAGTTGTGTCTACCAGTCTTTTACCACTTACGTGTTCATACCAGACGAAACAGTTTATGAAGTGTTACAACAGCGCAACCCACCCAAGTCCATAGAAATTAAGTGTCCCCAGTATACGTGGCGACACGTAATGGAAAACAGTCCATGCACGCGTTCTCGAATCAGACGTCCTATCAGAGTGCTATATCACAGTGAATGGCAAACGACATCGGTTGCATCGCATCCGTCTAGCCGATTTGCCCCTCTGCACCCATTGTGGAGTGCACGACACAGACGACCAACGGTTCCACTATGGTCCAGCATCTGCTGTCTGGAAGCTTGCCGGCCGTACTTTCGCGTTTCTTATTCGTCAAGCACCCGCTCAGATCGACATCCACACACTTTCATTCCCAGAGGGGGCTTTTTACCCACCGCGAAAACTTACTCTTTTAATTGGATCTGTGGCCACACGATCCGTTATCTTTTTAATTCTGGCAATAAGTCAGTGCTAGGATAATGGAATTATCTCAACGAACGATACTGCGTCCTAACACGCAACCCACACTATAAGTAATACGAGGTGCATTCAAGTTCTAAGGCCGCCGATTTTTTTTTCTCCGGACTGGAAAGAGATATAAACATGCGCATTGTTTTAAAATGAGGCTGCGTTCATTGTCAATACGTCCCAGAGATGGCAGCACCGTACGGCAGATGGAATTTTACCGCCAGCGGGGAGAATGAGAACTGTTTTAAATACTTAAAATGGCGACGTTTTCCTTACTTGAACAGCGTGCAATCATTCGTTTTCTGAATTTGCGTGGTGTGAAACCAATTGAAATTCATCGACAGTTGAAGGAGACATGTGGTGATGGAGTTACGGATGTGTCGAAAGTGCGTTCGTGGGTGCGACAGTTAAATGAAGGCAGACCATCGTGTGACAACAAACGCAAACAACCTCGGGCTCGCACAAGCCGGTCTGACGACATGATCGAGAAAGTGGAGAGAATTGTTTTGAGGGATTGCCGAATAACTGTTGAACAGATCGCCTCCAGAGTTGGCATTTCTGTGGGTTCTGTGCACACAGTCCTGCATGACGACCTGAAAGTGCGAAAAGTGTCATCCAGGTGGGTGCCACGAATGCTGACGGACGACCACACGGGTGCCCGTGTGGCATGTTGCCAAGCAATGTCGACGCGCAACGACAGCATGAATGGGACTTTCTTCTCGTCGGTTGTGACAATGGATGAGACGTGGATGCCATTTTTCAATCCAGAAACAAAGCTCCAGTCAGCTCAATGGAAGCACACAGATTCACCGCCACCAAAAAAATTTCGGGTAACCGCCAGTGCTGAAAAAATGATGGTGTCCATGTTCTGGGACAGCGAGGGCGTAATCCTTACCCACTGCGTTCCAAAGGGCACTACGGTAACAGGTGCATCCTACGAAAATGTTTTGAAGAACAAATTCCTCCCTGCGCTGCAACAAAAACGTTCGGGAAGAGCTGCGCGTGTGCTGTTTCACCAAGACAACGCACCCACACATCGAGCTAACGTTACGCAACAGTTTCTTCGTGATAACAACTTTGTAGTGATTCCTCATGCTCCCTACTCACCTGACCTGGCTCCTAGTGACTTTTGGCTTTTTCCAACAATGAAAGACACTCTCCGTGGCCGCACATTCACCAGCCGTGCTGCTATTGCCTCAGCGATTTTCCAGTGGTCAAAATAGATTCCTAAAGAAGCCTTCGCCGCTGCCATGGAATCATGGCGTCAGCGTTGTGAAAAATGTGTACGTCTGCAGGGCGATTACGTCGAGAAGTAACGCCATTTTCATCGATTTCGGGTGAGTAGTTAATTAGAAAAAAAATCGGAGGCCTTAGAACTTGAATGTACCTCGTACTTCTCCAGTTTCTTAGGGAGCGACTTCAGTGATCGGCCTAGCACCTGTGACGTTCAACTATGAGAAGCTGAAAACTGGTCTGAAGCTACCTGAACCGAACAGAACCGATAATGGGATATAAGCCCACTCAAAGAGTAGACACGTTTGGACCTGATGGTTGATGCAGGACTTGCTACTCAACTCGCTCATAAGAAAACTACTTACATTTAATTTTCATGGCTCCCTTTGGTTTCCTTCCTTTGTATCTTTTCTCGTCCCCTCATAGCTCAAGGTTAGTCGTACTGGGAATAGGATTAGATAAGGGCCAACGTCTGAAATGGTATTTTTTAAGGCAAAAGTGGCGGTGGCAATTTTCCTTCTTTTTTTAAATCCCTTTGCTAGTCCCCAGGGTGGATTAACAAAAGGGAGGGGGGACTGACACTTCAGGGCTGTCAGATATTTATTAAAATAACGTTAGTAAAGATAAACTTGTTATGTTCCCTTGGAGCTCTTATCCTGATATGTCCGTGTAAATGGCAACAGCTTGTTTGTAACTAACAGGCTTTTTCACTATGGACGAAATAAAAATAAAAAAACGTGGCTAACACACCTACTAAGCAGAAGACTAGGGCTCGATTCCAGACCTTGGTACAAATTTTCACTCGCCACTCCAGTATACATACACAAAATCATCTCTGTATGAGACCAGTAAAGTACCTGACACTGTCATTTCATTTGTATATAACTTGGCGTGAACGAGCAAAACAAGTGCCACACTGCCAACTGTCCCAATGTTAAAACTAAGGTGAAAATCGAATAATGTTACATTTAATACGTATTGTTTGATAATTGTTGTAAGCTGTCTAAAGCAAGTATTATATACTGGACGTCTACTTCAATGTAATAATTGATGATTTTTTTTGTTTTTGTTTTGTTAAGAATTATGTTATGATGCTAAAAAGTAAAAGATCCATGGAGAGTCAGTATTGACGTTACTCACTGTGCTTGGAGTTACTTAGTTTACCTGGAGTCTAGCATTCAAGTGGGCCACCCTTTTCGGCCTGCCATTGTGGCCGAGCGGTTCTATGCACTTCAGTCCAGAATCGCGCTGCTGCTACGGTCGCAGGTTCGAATCCTGCCTCGGGCACGGATCTACATATACATCTACATCCATACTCCGCAAGCCACCTGACGGTGTGTGGCAGAGGGTAACTTGAGTACCTCTATCGGTTCTCCCTTCTATTCCAGTCTCGTATTGTTCGTGGAAAGGAGGGAACAATATACTGCTTGACTCCTCCGTGAAGGTATGTTCTCGAAACTTCAACAAAAGCCCGTACTGAGCTACTGAGCGTCTCTCCTGCACAGTCTTCCAATGGAGTTTATCTATCATCTCCGTAACTCTTTCGCGATTACTAAATGATCCTGTAACGAAGCGCGCTGCTCTGCGTTGGATCTTCTCTATCTCTTCTGTCAACCCTATCTGGTACGGATCCCACACTGGTGAGCAATATTCAAGCAGTGGGCGAACAAGTGTACTGTAACCTACTTCCTTTGTTTTCGGATTACATTTCCTTAGGATTCTTCCAATGAATCTCAGTCTGGCATCTGCTTTACTGACGATCAACTTAATATGATCATTCCATTTTAAATCAGTCCTAATGCCTACTCCCAGATAATTTATGGAATTAACTGCTTCCAGTTGCTGACCTGCTATATTGTAGCTAAATGATACGGGATCTTTCTTTCTATGTATTCGGAGCACATTACACTTGTCTACACTGAGATTCAATTGCCATTCCCTGCACCATGCGTCAATTCGTTGCAGATCCTCCTGCATTTCAATACAATTTTCCATCGTTAAAACCTCTCGATATACCACAGCATCATCCGCAAAAAGCCTCAGTGATCTTCCGATGTTATCCACACGGTCATTTATGTAGATTGTGAACAGAAACGGTCCCACGACACTCCCCTGCGGCACACCTGAAATCGCTCTTACTTCGGAAGACTTCTCTCGATTGAGAATGACATGCTGCGTTCTGTTATCTAGGAACTCAACAAACCAATCACGCAATCGGTCTGATAGTCCATATGCTCTTATTTTGTTCATTAAACGACTGTGGGGAACTGTATGGAACGCCTTGCGAAAGTCAAGAAACACGGCATCTACCTGGGAACCCGTGTCTATGGCCAATTGAGTGTCGTGGATGTGTGTGACGTTCTTAGATTTGTGAGGTTTAAGTAGTTCTAAGTCAAGGGGACTGGTGACCTCAGATGTTAAGTCCTATAGTGCTCAGAGCCATTTTTGAACCAACCCTTCTCGTGACAGGCATGGCAAGTTCGAGAAATACAGATCGCAGGCTAAGTATGAAAAATTTAGCACAATAAAATGCAAAAAAAAAAAAAAGAAATAGATCTGTTGACGTTTCATTTCAATTTACACCCTAAGGCTTAGAACTGGAACTGATTGCCGTTTTGCCGTCGGCCGGGACGCAGCGAGCGTGGCTGCTGGGAAGTTCCGTCCAGCAGGTAGGCAGGGCCATGAATCACGGAGCACGCGCGGGGAACCGTAATTATAAACTGTGAAACGCGCCACACCGCGCCGGCCAACACGATGGAAAAAACGAGCATCGCCTCTGCCCGAGGGCGGCCCCGGACGAGGCCAGAGAAGAGGGTTAATGAATACAAAGCGACGCCCCGGCCGACGCCTGCCGCTAATGGAAAGGCGGACGGCGCAGCGCTGCAGTCGCCGGGGTCGAAGCGAGGCCTCCAGCCAGCGAGGCTGGAGCGGGTCGCGAGGTCTCAATTAGCAGAAACACGAGCGAAATACAGCCGCTCCGCTAGAGTAGTTAATATGCGCTGCATATCGCTACAGCCACTGGGAACGGCAGCAGTAGAAAAGGGTCATCCACTGCGAGAGCCCTGAATTAATGGCCCGCATTTATCTCCGGTTAATATACGGCGCTGCGGGCCGACGTATGCGAGCCAACGGGTTCCCGGAGACGGTCGAGGCGTGCTGTTGTTAATTTCAGTGCACCTCTTTTAAGAGGGTCGTGCATAATTCCGCACAATACCTCGGTTGCCGGGTGCTCTAAAACCCGTTGACACGGCGGTAACGTCGAGAACAGTGTGACAGATAGACTTCATACTTACAACACTAAGGAACAAATTACAGGGTGTTTCAAAAATGACCGGTATATTTGAAACGGCAATAAAAACTAAACGAGCAGCGATAGAAATACACCGTTTGTTGCAATATGCTTGGGACAACAGTACATTTTCAGGCGGACAAACTTTCGAAATTACAGTAGTTACAATTTTCAACAACAGATGGCGCTGCAAGTGATGTGAAAGATATAGAAGACAACGCAGTCTGTGGGTGCGCCATTCTGTACGTCGTCTTTCTGCTGTAAGCGTGTGCTGTTCACAACGTGCAAGTGTGCTGTAGACAACATGGTTTATTCCTTAGAACAGAGGATTTTTCTGGTGTTGGAATTCCACCGCCTAGAACACAGTGTTGTTGCAACAAGACGAAGTTTTCAACGGAGGTTTAATGTAACCAAAGGACCGAAAAGCGATACGATAAAGGATCTGTTTGAAAAATTTCAACGGACTGGGAACGTGACGGATGAACGTGCTGGAAAGGTAGGGCGATGGCGTACGGCAACCACAGAGGACAACGCGCAGCTAGTGCAGCAGGTGATCCAACAGCGGCCTCGGGTTTCCGTTCGCCGTGTTGCAGCTGCGGTCCAAATGACGCCTACGTCCACGTATCGTCTCATGCGCCAGAGTTTACACCTCTATCCATACAAAATTCAAACGCGGCAACCCCTCAGCGCCGCTACCATTGCTGCACGAGAGACATTCGCTAACGATATAGTGCACAGGATTGATGACGGCGATATGCATGTGGGCAGCATTTGGTTTACTGACGAAGCTTATTTTTACCTGGACGGCTTCGTCAATAAACAGAACTGGCGCATATGGGGAACCGTAAAGCCCCATGTTGCAGTCCCATCGTCCCTGCATCCTCAAAAAGTACTGGTCTGGGCCGCCATTTCTTCCAAAGGAATCATTGGCCCATTTTTCAGATCTGAAACGATTACTGCATCACGCTATCTGGACATTCTTCGTGAATTTGTGGCGGTACAAACTGCCTTAGACGACACTGCGAACACCTCGTGGTTTATGCAAGATGGTGCCCGGCCACATCGCACGGCCAACGTCTTTAATTTCCTGAATGAATATTTCGATGATCGTGTGATTGCTTTGGGCTATCCGAAACATACAGGAGGCGGCGGGGATTGGCCTCCCTATTCGCCAGACATGAACCCCTGTGATTTCTTTCTGTAGGGACACTTGAAAGACCAGGTGTACCGCCAGAATCCAGAAACAATTGAACAGCTGAAGCAGTACATCTCATCTGCATGTGAAGCCATTCCGCCAGACACGTTGTCAAAGGTTTCGGGTAATTTCATTCAGAGACTACGCCATATTATTGCTACGCATGGTGGATATGTGGAAAATATCGTACTATAGAGTTTCCCAGACCGCAGCGCCATCTGTTGTTGAAAATTGTAACTACTGTAATTTCGAAAGTTTGTCTACCTGAAAATGTACTGTTGTCCCAAGCATATTGCAACAAACGATGTATATCTATCGCTGCTCGTTTAGTTTTTATTGCCGTTTCAAATATACCGGTCATTTTTGAAACACCCTGTACGTTCTCAGCTATTACAATAACTGAACAAAAACTACACACAATCCTTCGCAGGACCATCTGCAACTGCGCATTATACCAGAGGTTGAAAAAAACGCTACTGTTGTAAGGTTCTTTTATTAACACAACAGCAATACACGTATAAAAATTGCGTGTAAAAATTACCTCCGGTCTCTTGCTATTTTCAGTACGACACCTGAAGATGGGGGTATAAGAGCCCGAAATCGGTCGTGTGTTAATAAAAGAACCTTACAACTGTAGCGGTATTTTGAACCTCTGAACAACAAATGTTTTATTAGTGATTACATTAGCTACTTAAGCGTTTATTGTTAATTCTTTTGGGAATATTGGATATGTCTCATTTTATCAGAGTTGTTTATTAACGGCGACCGGAGTGGCCGAGCGGTTCTAGGCATTTCAGTCTGGAACCGCACGACCACTACGGTCGCAGGTTCGAATCCTGCCTCGGGTATGGATGTGTGTGATGTCCTTAGGTCAATTAGGTTTAAGTAGTTCTAAGTTCTAGGGGACCTCCGATGTTAAGTCCCACAGTGCTCAGAGCCATTTGAACCATTTTGTTTATAAACGCTTTTCTCGTAAACTGTATAGTATCTACCCATGGAAGTTTTCATACCTGACTTATTTACTATTCATTTGTCCTTCTTCCCATGTGTTGCCCACACCTCAAGATCGCATTTGGTCTTGTTATTTGGCGTAATGATTCCTGACATCTAATCCACCCTAGATGATGAATCCCCTTCGTTTTTTCTTCGTTCTTCTGGCCATTTGTTGCCGGTCTTCATTTTAAAATTTTCAGCTCCAAAGGCTAAACGATATATTATGTTCCGCCCAGTGATGTTCATGCCTTTTAAATCTTCCCTAGTGTCTTCTAACCAGCTGGGTTTGACCTGATTTGAATTAATAACGTTGTACAGACATTTGCTGTCCATTCAATAAATATGAACACATAATTTCAAGCTGGGCGAGAGTATGAATCTTAATTTCATAACGAGGTAACATATGGAGCCGATTTTATACAACCTCCTTCAATTTTGCGTCACTGCGACTTGTGAGCAACATCAGCTTCGATGCAGTTGTCACAGTACATTTCATCCAGAGTCATCTGCTTGAAACAGCTGATGCTCAGAATGACTCTTTCACTCCTCAGTGGAGTATGCGGCGCTCTTGTGAAACTTCGTGGCGGATTAAAACTGTGGAGCAGCCTGACACGACCCCAAAACTTGCCGTTCACGTGTAATGCTTTAGAGAATGAGCTTTCCAGGCACAACACCTTTTTTCTCCTTTTTTACTGATCATTCTTCTGCTTAGTCAATACGGCCGGCAATGAATTCCTCTCGTGCGCCAACCTTTTCATCTCCGAGTACCAACAGCAAGCTATGTCCTCAATTACTTGCTTGATGTATTCCAATCTCATTCTTTCCCTGCAGTTTTTACGCTATAAATCCCCATCTATACTAATGGCCATTAAAATTGCTACACCAAGAAGAAATGCTGATTATAAACGGGTATTCATTGGACAAATATATTATACTAGAATTGACATGTGATTACATTTTCACGCAATTTGGGTGCGTAGATCCTGAGAAATCAGTACCCAAAACAACCACCTCTGCCCGTAATAACGGCCTTGATACGCCTGGGCATTGAGTCAAACAGAACTTGGATGGCGTGTACAGGTACAGCTGCCTATGCAGCTTCAACACTATACCACAGTTCATCATGAGTCGTGACTGGTGTGTTGTGACGAGCCAGTTCCTAGGCCACCATTGACCAGATGTTTTCAATTGTTGAGAGATCTGGAGAATGTGCTGGCCAGGGCAGCAGTCGAACATTTTGTGTATCGAGAAAGGCCCATACCTGCAACATGCGGTCGTGCATTATGGTGCTGAAATGTAGGGTTTCGCAGGGATCGAATGAAGAGTAGAGCCACGGGTCGTAACACATCTGAAATGTAACGTCCACTGTTCAAAGTGCCGTCAATGCGAACAAGAGGTGGCCGAGACGTGTAACCTATGGCACCCCATATCATCACGCCTGGTGATACGCCAGTATGGCGATGACGAATACACGCTTCCAATGTGCGTTCACCGCGATGTCGCCAAACACGGATGCGACCATCATGAAGCTGTAAACAGAACCTGGATTCATCCGAAAAAATGATGTTTTGCTATTCGTGCACCCAGGTTCGTCGTTGAGTACACCGTCGCGGGCGCTCCTGTCTGCAACGCAGCGTCAAGGGTAACCGCAGCCATGGTCTCCGAGCTGATAGTCCATGCTGCTGCAAACATCGTCGAACTGTTCGTACAGATGGTTGTTGTCTTACAAACGTCCCCCCTTTTGACTCAGGAATCGAGACGTGGCTGCACGACCCGTTACAGCCATACGGATAAGATGCCTGTCATCTCGACTGCTAGTGATACGAGGCCGTTGGGATCCAGCACGGCGTTCCTTATTGCCATTCTGAACCCACCGATTCCATATTCTGCTAACAGTTATTGGATCTCGACCAACGCGAGCAGCAATCGCGATAGGCTACAATCCGACCTTAATCAAAGTCGGAAACGTGATGGTACGCATTTATCGTCCTTACACGAGGCATCACAACAACGTTTCACCAGGCAACGCGGATCAACTGCTGTTTGTGTAAGAGAAATTGGTTGGAGACTTTCCTCATATCAGCACGTTGTAGGTGTCGCCACCAGCGCGAACCTTGTGTGAATGCTCTAAAAAGCTAATCATTTCCATATTACAGCATCTTCTTCCTGTCGGTTAAATTTCGCCTCTGGAGCACGTCATCTTCGTGGTGTAGCAATTTTAATGGCCAGTAGTGTAGTACCATGGAAATTATTCCCTGATGTCTTAATAGATGTCCTGTCATCCTGTCCCTTCTTCTTGTCAGAGTTTACCATATTTTCCCTCCTTCGCCGCGTCTTCGGAAAACCTCCTCATACTTTATCTTACCAGTCCATCTAATTTTCAACGTGCTTGTGCAAACATCTCAAACGCTTCGATTTTCTTCCTATTCGTATTTCCCACAGTCAGTGGTTCACTGATTACCATACAATGTTGTGCTCCAAATCCACATTCTGAGAAATTTATTCCTCAGATTGATCCTGATGTTTAATACTACCAGACCTCTCTTGACCAGAAATACCGTCTCTGTCTACGGTAGTCTGTTTTTCATGTCCTGACCGCTTCTTCCGTCAGTCTCATATTGCTTCCAAACTAGAAGAACTCCGTAACTTCGTCTACAGTGATTGGATAAAAATGTGGAAGCACCACGAAATATGCATGCTTGAATATAAATGCAGATGCTAGCCAAACTTACATGTGGCGCTGCTGAGTGCATTACGTCGCGCTAAGTGAATTCTAACATGGACAAATTATTGGTGATCGTATGGGGGATGCTTCCGTAACCAAGGTAGCCGAAGCGTTTTGTGTTTCAAGACCCACCGTACAGAAGATACATAGTACATATATGAGGAAGCAGCAAAACATTATCCGCTAAGTCCCAGCGCGGAAAAAGCTGTGTGCTGAGTAATCGTGACAGACAGGCAGGAAAGAGGATTGTGAGGAAAAATAAGAGGATGGAAGCTGAAAAAAATCACTGAAAAACTGAATGTCTCAGTCTCGAAGCCTGTTAGCAACAAAACAACACGAAGAGGGCTGCACAAGCTGGGAATTGCTGGGTATTGTAAACGCCCGTAAAAGAAAGACATGGTGCACGATCCGCAAATCCTGTACTGTGTGCAAGTGGCAGAAGTCATTTGGTCGGACGAGTTTCTTTTCTGTCCGAGTTTACGCCGTCCCAAGTCCATGATTCCTACTGCTTGGCGCCAAGAGTGAAACACGGTGGGGGTTCATTCATGATTGTGGACTGTCACGTCGTGATGTTCCCCGTGCCCCATGGTTACCCTGCAATGTCGCATTACTACGAACGATTCTGTGACCAGTTTGGCTGATCGGATCCATCCTATGGTACTATGTTTGTTCTTCAGCGGTGATTCTGTGCTCCAAGATGACGGGGTTCCTATTCCCATAGCTCGCATCGTGCAGGAGTGGTTCTGTAAGCGTGACGATGAATTGTTGTATCTCTCCTGGCCACCACAATCACCAGATCTCAACATTATTGTGCTTTTGTCCTATGGAGAGAAGGGTGCGTGTTCGATATGCACGTCCATCATCTTTACCTTATCTTTATTTTGCAGAAAAAGTGGTATAAGGTTTCACTGAAAACCATATAGTGTCTGTATTTATCCGTCTGGAGGCGAGTGGAATCTGTTTTGGTTGCCAACTGTTTTTCTACGCCATATAGAGCATGGGAACGTGTCGTGTCTTCTGTTTTTCCATTTTTTGTCCAACTCCTGTACTTCTGCCGTTGCCAGTGACCTATATTCCTAACTTCACATAATCTCTCATGTATACCTTGCTGCGCTAGTAATCTCGCAAGAAAGAAGTTGGGGAGATATGTCGTCTCACGGCCTTTCCCTAGGGCATTCTTTCCACACTGAACATTGCACTCTGCAGCAAAGCGTGCGCAGTATTTAAACTTTTATAAAAAGAAGTAGTAAAGCTTTAACTCTAAAGCGTCGTGGAGAAGTTCAACCAAAGCCAATGACTGACGTTGCCACAGACGCGTTCTCATGACGGTGTGCTATACTGTCTCAATTCAAAGGGCGTACGTTTCTAGAATGCTTGTCTCCTACTAGTTATGTCTAGGAAACGAAAATGAGAGTGATTCAGGCTCACACGGAGGATTGGCAAATACCTTCTTCCCACCAAGCATTCGCGACTGGAACAGGAGGGAGAAGGAAATGACACTGACACGCTAAGTACCCTTCTCCACGCACCGTGGGGTAGCCTGTGCAATATACACTGAAGAGCCAAAGAAACTGGCACACCTGCCCAATATCCCGTACGGCCCCCGCGAGTACCCAGAGGTGCCGCTACACGACGTGGCATGAACTCGAATAATGTCTGAAGTAGAGTTGGGAGGGTATTGACACCATGAATCTTGCAGGCCTATCCATAAATCCGTAAGAGTACGTGGGGGTGAAGATCTGTTCTGAACAGCACGTTACAGGGCATCCAAGATACGCTCAATAATATTCATGTCTGGAGAGTTTGATGGCCAGCTGAAGCGTTTAAACTCAGAAGAGTGTTCCTGGAGCCACTCTGTAGCAATTATGGACGTGTATGGGGTGTTGCATTGTCCTGCTGGAATTGCTCAAGCCCGTAGGAATGCACAATGGACACGAATGCAAGCAGGTGATCAGACAGGATGCCTACGTACGTGTCACTTGTCAGAGTCTTATATAGACGTACTAAGGGTCACTTATCACTTCAACTGCACACGCCCCATACCATTATAGAGTCTCCACCAGCTTGAACAGTCCCCTGCTGAAATGCAGGATCCTTGGTTAACGAGGTTGTCTCCATACCCGTACACGTCCATCCGCTCGAGACAATTTGAAACGAGACTCGTCCGTCCAGGCAACGTATTTCCAGTCGTCAACAGTTCACTGTCGCTGTTGACGGGCCCAGGTGATCCGTAAAGCTTTGTGTCGTGCAGTCATCGAGGGTACACGAGTGGGCCTTCGTCTCTGAAAGCTCATATCGATGATATTTCGTTGAATGGTTCGCACGCTGACACTTTATGATAGCCCAGCTTTGCAATCTGCAGCAATTTTCAGAAGGGTTGCACTTCCGTCACGTTCAACGATTCTCTTCAGTCGTCGTTGGTCCCGTGCTTGCAGGATCTTTTTCTGGCTGCAACGATGTCGGAGATTTAATGTTTTACCGGATTCCTGATATTCACGGTACACTCGTGAAATGGTCGTACGGGAAAATACCCACTCCATCGCTACCTCGGATACGCTGTGTCCCATCACTCGTGTGCCAACTATAACACCACGTTCAAACACACTTAGATCCTGATAACATGCCTCTGTAGTGGCAGTAACCGATCTAACAACTGCTCCAGACACTTGTTGTCTTACGAAGGCATTCGGCCTGTTTACATATCTCTGTATTTGAATACGCATGCCTGTACCAGTTTCTTTGGCGTTTCAGTATAGATGTCGGTGTAGATATAGATGTAGATTGATGTGACGATGGATCTTGAACTGTGCCGGGACGGCTCATCCAGTAAGAAACTTCATCCGCGAAAGATAAAGTTCCGAGTTCGAGTCTCAGTCAGGCACACAGTTATAATCTTCCAGGAAGTTTCATGTGACGGTTATCTTAAGAATTATACTGAGGGTACATCTGCATGTTTCATTACATTACAGGTGTTTCATAAAATCGTGATTATCACAAATTCATATCCCAGTTTGTTGCCACTGTTTTAACAAATGTTGTTCACATCCTGATTGTTTACGTGCTATGAACTGCAACATGAACTGCTGGGAGATTTAATACTAAAGTTCGTGACATCCGCCAGATGACCTTTGACCTATCAGTATTTATCTGGCACACAGCCGGTTAACGGTGGTCACGCAACAGCAGTCTGTTTCTGTGATGAGGTCAGCTTACTGGTCTGGTGCACGCAAAACTGTTGCAACAATTCTAAAGTCGAAACTCTAATTAAGTTTAAACCTTGCAGCGGTAGGACTCTGATTTAAGAGTTATTTTTTCAAGAGTTATTAGCAGCTTCTGTAAGTTACACTAAATGTAACTAAGGGGTTGGATACAATTTCCACTGCGGTCACGGATGTTTCACTGCAGTCTAAACTCGTCAACAGATTTAAAAGTGCTCATTTGTTAATTGCATTAAATGTCTATTTCTTATATCCTGGATTTGTCTGGATTCCAGTTTGAAAGCTTACTTTAGAGCCTAGCTTGTGTGAACAAGAATCTTCCTGTTCAAAGTCCTCAAGACATATACTTTAATGTTGAATCTGACTAGGATTTAGCTCGACGTTTTCACGTAGAAAATCGTTGTTGCTAGATGGGAAAGTGAGTTAAGTCAGAAAGCATCCAACAAGTGAGCTATCAACATGAGATTCTCAATGGGAAAGCATTGTCAGAGCCAAACACAACGTTACGCGCTCCTCGGGCTGTTATATATATATATATATATATATATATACAGGGTTATTACAAATGATTGAAGCGATTTCACAGCTCTACAATAACTTTATTATTTGATATATTTTCACAATGTTTTGCACACACATACAAAAACTCAAAAAATTTTTTAGGCATTCACACGTGTTCGATATGTGCCCCTTTAGTGATTCGGCAGACATCAAGCCGATAATCAGGTTCCTCCCACACTCGGCGCAGCATGTCCCCATCAATGAGTTCGAAAGCATCGTTGATGCGAGCTCGCAGTTCTGGCACGTTTCTAGGTAGAGGAGGTTTAAACACTGAATCTTTCACATAACCCCACAGAAAGAAATCGCATGGGCTTAAGTCGGGAGAGCGTGGAGACCATGACATGAATTGCTGATCATGATCTCCACCACGACCGATCCATCGGTTTTCCAATCTCCTGTTTAAGAAATGCCGAACATCATGATGGAAGTGCGGTGGGGCACCATCCTGTTGAAAGATGAAGTCGGCGCTGTCGGTCTCCAGTTGTGGCATGAGCCAATTTTCCGCGGGCTACGCGTGAAACTTGCCCGCACGCGTTCAACCGTTTCTTCGCTCACTGCAGGCCGACCCGTTGATTTCCCCTTACAGAGGCATCCAGTAGCTTCAAACTGCGCATACCATCGCCGAATGGAGTTAGCAGTTGGTGGATCTTTGTTGAACTTCGTCCTGGAGTGTCGTTGCACTGTTATGACTGACTGATGTGAGTGCATTTCAAGCACGACATACGCTTTCTCGGCTCCTGTCGCCATTTTGTCTCAGTGCGCTCTCGAGCGCTCTGGCGGCAGAAACCTGAAGTGCGGCTTCAGCCGAACAAAACTTTATGAGTTTTTCTACGTATCTGTAGTGTGTCGTGACCATATGTCAATGAATGGAGCTACAGTGAATTTATGAAATCGCTTCAATCATTTGTAATAGCCCTATATATATATATATATATATATATATATATATATATATATATATATATATATATATAACACGATATATAATATTTTCAGGGTGGAATTGGCACATTGGGGCGCCACAGCGCCATTTCTTGTATGCTAAAAGTACAAAAATATATATAAAAAAAATTTTGTCCCATGCATAATTATTTTCCGTAGAAAATGTACGGTAAAGAACAGTATTTTAACAACACTGCAGGCATACGTAGGAGAAGGATATTCACTGAATACTGCGTACCTGTGTTATTCCATTTAATGAAAATAATTTGAAAAATATTCCCATCGGAACATCAAAAATGAGAATATAGCATCTTTATTCAAATTAAAAATCTATGACTGAAATGTGTGGTGCCAGCTGCCTCAGTGTTCCTTCCTCGGTACCTTTAAAACTGTTAACGAAACTTTAGCTTGGGAACATATTCAAGCTATTTTTAACATGCAACTTAGCTCAAACTCCCACAAGCTCCCATCACTGCAACTCACTCACACCCACCAGCTATCGCTGTAAGTCGCTCATACCCACCCGCCACAGCTGCCTTTTGTTACTCATCTATTCAGCCCTACTCGTTGTCATTATCTCTTTGTGTCTCTTTGTGTCTCCTGTGTCACAGCCACAGTCCCCTTCGTTACGTCTTACAGTTACAGTCTGCTCTCACCGTCAGTGTCTCCCACTTGCTGTCTCTTATTGCTAATTTCTCATTCCTTTCTTCCCACTGCTGCTGTTTCTTCTCACTGTCATTTTCTTTCTCTTCTTTGTTGTCATTGTCGTATAGTCTCTCATTAGCCCTGGCTCTCACCTACTTCCACTTTCTCTTTATTCCTCTCCCGTGGCACTGTCTCCTTCACTCTTTTCCTACCACTTATCTGTCACCGTCAACTATCTTCCACAGGCACAGTGACCCTCTCTTTTTCTCCCACTTCCATTAACTCCTTCGCTCTTTCCGCAACACAACCACTGTCTACTATCTTCCACTATTTATCATTGTTCCGTCTCTTCATCACTGACACTGTCTTGTTCTTTCTCAGCTTAAACAAGCGTGAATGTGTTCGCATTCCATAATTTTTGGGAAAATTTTTGAAGGAGCTGAGGAAGATAAAATGAGGCATCTGGTACCTCACTTTTCTTTCAACTTAAATTAACAGAATCATATTAGCATTTTTTGTGCTCCAATAGCAGCATTTTTCCGCTGGTTCTCTTCTTTTCCCTGCTGCAGCAAAGCATGTAATTCGTATGAAAAAAATGTATTGGTCAGTAAACTTTAGACCGTTTACCTACATGAAATTGAAATGTCATAAAATTAATTTTATACAGCAAACCAGATTTCACATGTACAAAAATTTTTCATGTGCTTCAGTACAACATGGGGTTTCCGGATGATAACGGTGAGTGGCCGAACGGTTCTAGGCGCTTCAGTCTGGAACCACGAGACAGCTACGGTCGCAGGTTCGAATCCTGCCTCGTGCATGGGTGTGTGTGATGTCCTTAGGTTAGTTAGGTTTAAGTAGTTCTAAGTTCTAGGTGACTGATGACCTCAGATGTCAAGGCACATAGTGCTCAGAGCTATTTTTGATAACGGAGACACTGCACAGCAAATTTCTACGTGTTGTGTCATTTCTTAAACTACATTTTAGTCTCACAATGTGCGTATTTTACCTGTAGGAGTAGGGTAACTTTGAACCTCTGTATCTCTGAGATGGACAACGATATGAAAAAAAATTTCAAAGATTTCGGAAATGTGGGCGTTAGGAATACATTGCAGAAATTACAGCCAGCTGCTGTGCGTTGCCATCTCGGAATCCGCGGCTGCATTCAGGTACCCAAAAAAGCAAGTTTTTCAGGTGTTTCTGAAACGGACAAAGATTTTTGAAATCGGGAGATGGTTCTCCTAGGTAAATACCTAGAGAACATACTGTTAAAATTTGAGCCAATTGCTGCGGCTATTCTTTACGTAGATTTCGCCTCATATCGGATTTTACGTGTAGAAATAGGTTAACTTTGAATCTCTATATCTTAGAAACGGAAAAAGATATCAAGAAAATTTTCGAGGTTGTTCGTGACCTGGTTCTTAATAACACAGCGTAAAAATATCAGCGGTTTCTCATGAATACCCACCTTGGAAGCAGCGACTGGCGTTTGCTCCGCTGGTGAGGCCAAAATATAACTTTTTTCGGTTTCCCAAAGCCCTACAAGCCCACCGTAGACCACATCAGATGCAAAAAGAACCAGCTGACTTCCTCCGTGTGCCTAAAGAGGAGGAAGTGTGAAATATTCATAGTTTGATCCATTACTGTAGGATAGTGACATTAAGACGATCCTTTTGTTGGATATACAGATGGTCCCTATCCCAAAGGCTATCTAAAACGCTGAACCCTACATTTTTATCACCAATATAACATGAGGCATGAGCACGGGAAAATCTCATTTTTATACGCTGTGTTTTATAATATATTACTTACGATTGCTGACGCAGGCATACCATTAATGGTGAAGATTATTTTTTTTTTTGGTCATCAGTCGACTGACTGGTTTGATGCGGCCCGCCACAAATTCCTTTCCTGTGCTAACCTCTTCATCTCAGAGTAGCACTTGCAACCTACGTCCTCAATTATTTGCTTGACGTATTCCAATCTCTGTCTTCCTCTACAGTTTTTGCCCTCTACAGCTCCCTCTAGTGCCATGGAAGTCATTCCCTCATGTCTTAGCAGATGTCCTATCATCCTGTCCCTTCTCCTTATCAGTGTTTTCCACATATTCCTTTCCTCTCAGATTCTGCGTAGAACCTCCTCATTCCTTACCTTATCAGTCCACCTAATTTTCAACATTCGTCTATAGCACCACATCTCAAATGCTTCGATTCTCTTCTGTTCCGGTTTTCCCACAGTCCATGTTTGACTACCATACAATGCTGTTCTCCAGACGTACATCCTCAGAAATTTCTTCCTCAAATTAAAGCCGGTATTTGATATTAGTAGACTTCTCTTGGCCAGAAATGCCTTTTTTGCCATAGCGAGTCTGCTTTTGATGTCCTCCTTGCTCCGTCCGTCATTGGTTATTTTACTGCCTAGGTAGCAGAATTCCTTAACTTCATTGACTTCGTGACCTTCAATCCTGATGTTAAGTTTATCGCTGTTCTCATTTCTACTACTTCTCATTACCTTCGTCTTTCTCCGATTTACTCTCAAACCATACTGTGTACTCATTAGACTGTTCATTCCGTTCAGCAGATCATTTAATTCTTCTTCACTTTCACTCAGGATAGCAATGTCATCAGCGAATCGTATCATTGATATCCTTTCACCTTGTATTTTAATTCCTCTCCTGAACCTCTCTTTTATTTCCATCATTGCTTCCTCGATGTACAGATTGAAGAGTAGGGGTGAAAGGCTAGAGCCTTGTCTTACACCCTTCTTAATACGAGCACTTCGTTCTTGATCGTCCACTCTTATTATTCCCTCTTGGTTGTTGTACATATTGTATATGACCCGTCTCTCCCTATAGCTTACCCCTACTTTTTTCAGAATCTCGAACAGCTTCCACCATTTTATATTGTCGAACGCTTTTTTCTGGTCGACAAATCCTATTCAAGTGTCTTGATTTTTCTTTAGTCTTGCTTCCATTATTAGCCGTAACGTCAGAATTGCCTCTCTCGTCCCTTTACTTTTCTTAAAGCCAAACTGATCGTCACCTAGCGCATTCTCAATTTTCTTTTCCATTCTTCTGTTTATTATTCTTGTAAGCAGCTTCGATGCATGAGCTGTTAAGCTGATTGTGCGATAATTCTCGCACTTGTCAGCTCTTGCCGTCTTCGGAATTGTGTGGATGATGCTTTTCCGAAAGTCAGATGGTATATCGCCAGACTCATATATTCTACACACCAACGTGAATAGTCGTTTTGTTGCCACTTACCCCAATGATTTTAGAAATTCTGATGGAATGTTATCTATCGCTTCTGCCTTATTTGACCGTAAGTCCTCCAAAGCTCTTTTAAATTCCGATTCTAATACTGGATCCCCTATCTCTTCTAAATCGACTCCTGTTTCTTCTTCTATCACATCAGACAAATCTTCACCCTCATAGAGGCTTTCAATGTATTCTTTCCACCTATCTGCTCTCTCCTCTGCATTTAACAGTGGAATTCCCGTTACACTCTTAATGTTACCACCGTTGCTTTTAATGTCACCAAAGGTTGTTTTGACTTTCCTGTATGCTGAGTCTGTCCTTCCGACAGTCATATCTTTTTCGATGTCTTCACATTTTTCCTGCAGCCATTTCGTCTTAGCTTCCCTGCACTTCCTATTTATTTCATTCCTCAGCGACTTGTATTTCTGTATTCCTGATTTCCCCGGAACATGTTTGTACTTCCTCCTTTCATCAATCAACTGAAGTATTTCTTCTGTTACCCATGGTTTCTTCGCAGCTACCTTCTTTGTACCTATGTTTTCCTTCCCAACTTCTGTAATGGCCTTTTTTAGAGACGTCCATTCCTCTTCAACTGTACTGCCTACTGCGCTATTCCTTATTGCTGTATCTATAGCGTTAGAGAACTTGAAACGTATCTCGTCATTCCGGAGTACTTCCGTATCCCACTTCTTTGCGTATTGATTCTTCCTGACTAATGTCTTGAACTTCAGCCTACTCTTCATCACTACTATATTGTGATCTGAGTCTATATCTGCTCCTGGGTACGCCTTACAATCCAGTATCTGATTTCGGATTCTCTGTCTGACCATGATGTAATATAATTGAAATCTTCCCATATCTCCCAGCCTTTTCCAAGTATACCTCCTCCTCTTGTGATTCTTGAACAGGGTATTCGCTATTACTAGCTGAAACTTGTTACAGAACTCAATTAGTCTTTCTCCTCTTTCATTCCTTGTCCCAAGCCCATATTCTCGTGTAACCTTTTCTTCTACTCCTTCCCCTACAACTGCATTCCATTCGCCCATGACTATTAGATTTTCGTCCCCCTTTACATACTGCATTACCCTTTCAATATCCTCATACACTTTCTCTATCTGTTCATCTTCAGCTTGCGACGTCGGCATGTATACCTGATCTATAGTTGTCGGTGTTGGTCTGCTGTCGATTCTGATTAGAACAACCCGGTCACTGAACTGTTCACAGTAACACACCCTCTGCCCTACCTTCCTATTCATAACGAATCCTACACCTGTTATACCATTTTCTGGTGCTGTTGATAGTACCCGATACTCATCTGACCAGAAATCCTTGTATTCCTTCCACTTCACTTCACTGACCCCTACTATATCTAGATTGAGCCTTTGCATTTCCCTTTTCAGATTTTCTAGTTTCCCTACGACGTTCAAGCATCTGACATTCCACGCCCCGACTCGTAGAACGTTATCCTTTCGTTGATTATTCAATCTTTTTCTCATGATAACCTCCCCCTTGGCAGTCCCCTCCCAGAGATCAGAATGGGGGACTATTCCGTAATCTTTTGCCAATGGAGAGATCATCATGAAACTTCTTCAATTACAGGCCACATGTCCTGTGGATACACGTTACGTGTCTTTAATGCAGTGGTTTCCATTGCCTTCTGCATCCTCATGTCGTTGATCATTGCTGATTCTTCCGCCTTTAGGGGCAATTTCCCACCCCTAGGACAAGAGAGTGCCCTGAACCTCTTTGACAAGGCCGTTGGCAGAATGAGGCTGACTTCTTATGCCGGAAGTCTTCGGCCGCCAATGCTGATTATTTATCAAAATTTAGGCAATGGCGGGGATCGAACCCGGGCCCGAAGACGTTTTGATTATGAATCAATGACGCTACCCCCTTTTTTTTTTAAATCTCATTTTGTTCGCTTTCGTTCGTTGCATCTACTCGGGGCGAACGTCTAAGACATCCATTTAAGTTCGTTGTTGATCGATTGACTCAGTTTTTTTTTTTATTATTATTACAGAGGGCTGCTAACCCCTCTGACCGAGCACGCTGAGCTACCGTGCCGGCAATACCTAGACCACGGGTACTATCTATGATGAAGATATGCTTCGACATTTCTAGAAGCTTGTCATTCACTGTCTTTCACTTAAAGAAAAAATAATTAACAACAGTGTAGTGGGTAGAATTTTAAGCTGGAATAATCTATCTCGAAATTTCGAATTTAGGTGTAGATCTCATTTTTTATTTCGTAATTTTAGACTGAGTTATTTGGTCTCTGACTTCTTAACCGTTATACAGCCGTGCTATAAAATCACGTGCGGTTATTTAGTAATGACACAGGAATGAGAGTATAAACGTTTTTATTGTTCCACTTCCAATGACGTATGATAAACCTGTGTTCACTCGCGAAGGAGTCTTTGATACCAAGAAGTTGGTGTACTGTTTGACTGGGCGGAAGAAACATGCATTTCAAACAAACTATTTCCATGGAGATATTCCACTTCATTTTCGGCAGAGGTTGCGGTTGCACCTGCACACTTTAGAAGGCATATGGAACGGTTCTGAAGCAGGGCATTTTCTAGAAGACGGATAGATCGTGGAGTTTCTGTTTTATGGCCTCCGCGTTCGCCTGGCGTAAATGCCCTGGCTTTCTTCCTGTGATCACACTTGAAGGAGCACATTACTTTAACGCTGCCGACGAATGTGGAACAAATGGTAGCCCACCACCATGTTGCTCTTGGAAGTGGATGCAGCATTGCTGCGAAGAGTTCACAGAATCCGCAATCCGTGACAAGGCGCCTCAAACGGTGCGGCCGCTGCACGCGGCTAAGTTTTAGATTTACTGGAAGAATCAAATTGAAATGTAAAGAGAAAATGTTCGCCAAACTATCTCTTATTTTGCCCAAAGTTCACTATTAATGGCCAGTCTGGCTCCGTCGCAGAGTTGGATTAACAAAAGAGGTCGAACTAATTCACAGAAAAAAGACGCTTCTACAAAATTCAAATGTTTACCTAGGATGGGTTGCAACGCGTCGAATTTCAGGGCAACAACCCAGTTCTGAAAGTTTTTATTTGACTAAATTAGATGCGTCGTCTGTTCCGTAGATCTTCAGTGAAGGGTTCGTCTCAGAAACAAAAATAGTATAAAAGAGATTCTTATTTTCCTTCTGCAAATCTTAGGTGGGATGGTCCTCAAAAATGTGCGAAAACTCAATGTGTTGTGTAATATACACCAGCGGAAATGAGCTCATCAAAGACTTTAAGAGTTTGAGAAATATCGGATGATGTAATCCAATGACTGGAGAACATTTCGTTACGAGATGAACTCAGAACTTAAATTATACTATCACAAAGAAAATTTATTTATTGTTTTAAATTATGTATAAATCAATTGACAAGTTATTGGTTTGAGGTAATTGAAAATTAATTCGACTCTGAATAGCTTAACCTTAATAAATTCTTTGCAGAAGTGTAAGGAAACTGATAACTTGATTAGTTCGCAGAATTAAGAATGTCTTGCCAAGGTTCATTTCAGTGGAAGTGGTAGCAGGAATGAGGGCATGACTAGTTCTAGCAGAGAAGAAAATTTTGGAAAGTAGATGTACTGCGTGATGGAAAATATGGTTGAAGTCTTTCCGTTGAGGCAGCAGATTGCGAAGACACTGAAGCCTCAAATAGTCTCTATTCTTCTCGCATTAGATCCATTGGAGTCTGTCTTATGCAATGACAGTAACTGAACGATAAATGATTGGTACTATTATAAATTTCCGTAATTGAAGACTGGGGAATAATTGGACTCGTGTAACACTCTTGGCCGGGAGCAGGCTCCTCCATCAGATCAGTTTACATTAATTCCGAAGGACCTAAGCGACGCCTTAATGCTGCTCATGTGTAATCAAGGATTCGTAGAAAATCGATAAACAAACGTACCTTCTGTTTCAGAATTTTCTGTTGTATTTTCTAGACAACACTTCCGCACTGCAGGCGTTTACAAGTAGTTAATTCTCTAGTCACTGTTATGAGTTGAACTTTCTCAAGATAAGCATTTATGTAATGGCGATCGTTATTAATGTACCGCAATACAAATACTCTCACAATCAGAAAACTCGACTGTCTGCTACACTGGTTTGATTACAAGGGTATGCTGATTACCATCTTATGATTAACATACATGGTGGGCGAGATGTCCCCCTACTCCCTAGTATCAGGTGGATGCGCCCCGTCTTGCTGTAGCCACATAAGTTCTGTGAGGCTCCTCTTCTCCGGCTGGGGTATTAAATATGATTATATGTAAATAATTTTATTCTCCTTCGTTCAAAAAAGTAACGTCATCGCGGCTCGTATCATTACGCGAGGGGCGGGTTCTTTCTTAACTCGACTGTGTAATGAGGATTCTCTTCAGCACAGATGACAATATTTCTAGCACGTGAGCTGTTATAAATAGCACGTACACCTGAAAACTAACCTTGGCACGGTTCACTTGTAACCTCCCCCTCACTTATCGACCTTAATGACAGTGATAAATTAAACCGTACCTAATGGAAATTTGGGAAAAGCAATCGTCACCGAAGTTAATTTGTCGGTATAGAGGGAGGAAAGGGTTACATCTAAATGAAAGGAAAAATGCAAATGAAACTGGTGGAAATTAATTTTGAAAGGGGTAAAGTTAATAAAGAAAGTAAATGTGTGGCCGTTACGTTAACAATTACCTAGCGGTAATTAGATATTTGAGATTTGGGGAAAATTATGGTCGCCAGTCCTATGGACAATTACTATATTAACTGAAAAAGAAAGGTTATTGCACATATAATTAGCACTAGAAGCGTGGAAACTGAAGGTTGACACGTTTAGTGTGAAACTGAAAATTTGTCAGAAGTAATAAATTTCGCTACACTCTGACTTAATTTAGCAAAAGAATTAATAAAACCGGAAAATTGAAAGTTAATTTAGTGACTGAAGTTAATAGTGAGCTTTCTTTCTGAAGCACATCGAAATTCAGTAAAATATGGCTAGTCTTGGACTACCTCAACAATCATTTCAAAAGCTACTCGAATCTACGCAATTTAGAACTAAGAGATTTATCTTTGAACTTGAATTAAATGATTCTGAACAATTAACAGTAGTAAAATTTAGTACGTACCAAGCTGCGCTGCAGTCACAGGTAAGCTAAAATACAGTAACAAAACTCGCACTCTTAATTTGTGCTTGTGTAATCTAAATATTGTAGCCAGATATGAATACCTTAACTGAACTTTGAAATTAAAGCAGTGAAATCGAGTGATGCTGGCGTTTGAATTTCAACGACACTCGGGTTCATTCCAGAAAAGGAAGGGACTCAGCTTGGTAATGCAATTGGGACAATGAGCAACAAACGTTCATGCTAAGTTGCTGTAATTTTGTGATCCAACAATTTTAAAAGTTTGAAAAGCTCAGGTCTGCCATACAGTTCTAAAACTTTACGTGCTTCCAGTCTTCCTTGTTGGTTGATTGAAGGTTTGAAGCCGTCGATCGAGGAGGTGGCGACAGTCACTCATTGTCAGCCGTCGCTGTTGCAGAAGCTGGATGTCGGCGCGCCTTCTTCTCGACATGGTCACCAGACGAAACGGGCTCTTGATGTGCGCCAGCTAATGCTTCCCGTCCGCGACACCATGTCAGAAACTATCATCGCAAGTCGAGCGCAATTACATGCTGCCAAACCCCGAAAGCGCGGCAACTTGCGGGAGCGTCACACAACACACCTGCTCCACCGCACCACCCCAGCCAGACTCTCCCTCTGCTCGCGCTCCACGCGACAAAGTTAACACTACCAAAGGTCCTAAACACTTTGGTTCTCGACACGACCTATAGATGTATTCGTTCGATAGCATAGCTTTCCCTAAGCCAGACCCAGCATATAAATACAAATAATATTCACAAAACAAACCAACATAAATATATATATATATACAAACAGTAAAACAATTACAATATATAAAGAGACAGAAATGTCATGTCTTCAGGTGACAAAATAAGGAAAAAAATCTGGAAATTGAGCTAACGAAGCACGGCATGCTAAAATGCGTTTATTCCGGTCTGCGTCTGGTAACTCATTAACGAACGTTGGTCAAAAAGATCTGAACTTACGGGCTATCTTCACGTGATATCACATTATTGTCCATGGTATACCGAGTTCCGAAGAACGTTTACGCGTCTAATTCATAGGAGATTCTTTAATCGAAGCAGAGACTGTGGCACATGTCTCTTCTCGTGTCTTCTTCCTTCCACTGTTTTAATACTTCTGAAATCAAAAGCACGTCTTTTCCAATCCCGAAGAATTGCTTTACGCGGCGATGCCTTATTAAATCTTTCCTGAAATGCTCTCATATTCTGTGTCACTGTCTGCCCTGTGCGATGTCGTTCGTGCACCTACACACTTGTCTCCTCAACAGCGTAGATACGACCGCTCACATCTGCCGTGGCTGCAAACTAAAAGTCGACAGCGACTGCGTCAATATGTAAACACGAACGCCAACAATGGATAAGAAGGAATATAGCTGTAACTCTTCAGGCTTTCCCGGCGATCTAGTGACATCTTGGGTTGTCAGGTGTTCTGCCGGATATCAGCGTCGTACTTGCACGATATTTCGGTCACGTAGCTCGTGACCTTCATCAGGTGCGACCTGAGACTGCTCCTCGAGTGGACCTGGTCCAGTATTTATGCCTATGACCTTCCCCCTCCACCAACGGCTGCAGCCGCTTCCTCTGTGGTCCGCGCCCATACCCTGCGACCTGCTGGAGCGGGGTTGGTGGGCGTGGACCGCAGAGGGAACACCTAGAACTGCAGCGGACGGAAAACGGAGCAGCAACGCTCCAGCAGGTCGCAGGGAATGGGCGCGGACCACAGAGGAAGCGCCTGCAGCCGTTGGTGGGGGGGGGGGGGGGGGAGGCCATAGGCATAAATCCTGGACCAGGTCCACTCGAGGAGCAGTCTCAGGTCGCACCTGATGAAGGTCACGAGCTACGTGACCGAATGATCGTGCAAGTGCGACGCTGATATCCAGCAGAACACCCGACAACCCAAGATGTCAGGAACATAGCTGCCAACCTGCATAATACATTTGATCCTAAACAGGGATTACGAAGTTACGGTGACTTCTCACTCACCCTGTACGTAAAAAACAAAGAATAATTATGATTGTCTCAGAGCGCTGAGGAAGCTCGCAGGCGAATATTGCTGCTTGTTGGAATAATAAATTTAACGATTTATTACAGTTTTCTCCCGTAGCGCTAACCCATACAGTTGCGAACGACACACCACAGGTATTACAACATACGACAACTTAAGGGGCCGGCCGGAGTGGCCGAGTGGTTCTAGGCGCTACAGTCTGGAACCGCGCGACTGCTACGGTCACAGGTTCGAATCCTGCCTCGGGCATGGATGTGTGTGATGTCCTTAGGTTAGTAAGGTTTAAGTAGTTCTAAGTTCTAGGGGACTGATGACCTCAGAAGTTAAGTCTCATAGCGCTACGAGCCATTTGAACCTTTTGACAACTTAAGGTGCGCTATACCACGAAAAGATCGCGGAACTGGTCGGAGTATTCAGCTGCATTCCCAAGTGCTCAGCGATGCGTCCCTCCGGCCCTCGACAAGTTGATGACGCCATCTAACGCGTAGACGACCAGGTCGGATGCCACAGGGAGCAAGGATTCTAGAGACCCTCTAACTCCCAGACTCACAGTGTGGGGTGCGGCTTGATAAGACAGCAACATTTATTTCTTTATTGTTCAAGGAGGGGATGGCCGAATGCTCGCCTAAGTTCTGTTGTACTCCTCGTGATCAGACTACGAAAAGGCATACTTCAGCAAGACAACGTAACACTTCTCGCTAGAGGTCGTATCACAAACGTCGTACTGAATGCACTTGACTGGTATTCCCAGTCCCCTGATACGTTGCCGTACAGCACGTGTGGAATGGGAAGACATATACTTTCAGACCGGCATCCAGCAAACTCATACAGCATGTGTTTCGGCAATGGCAAGAAATTCCTCAAGATGGTGTTCGAAGGATGAGTGCCACGATGCTTCAACGTACTCAGGAGTGAGGAGCAAAGAGGTGTGGAACGGGGAGTCATACGTCAGAGCGACGCTGATACGCACATCAGACCCGAATGAAATGAAAGATTAATCATTTTAATACTCATTGTGTGGTAAACATCTCCACAAGGTTGCAGAAACTGGTGCTTCATGGTGTAAAAGGTTCCGTTTCCCTCAGTTTACTTTTTTATTTACACAATAATTAAGAAGCGTACAACAAGCATTTGAATGTATACATACTAAAGAGGGTAAAGTCCGCCCCCGGTAGCTGAGTGGTCAGCCGATTCCCGGCTGGGGCGGAGATTTTCTCCGCTCAGGGACTGGGTGTTGTGTTGTCCTAATCATCATCATTTCATGCCCATCGACGTGCAAGTCGCCGAAGTGGCGTCAAATCGAAAGACTTGCACTAGGCGAGCGGTCTACCCGACGGGAGGCCCTCGTCACACGACATTTCATTTTGTCAAAGAGGGTAAAGTAACTCCTGTTTCTCATGTTTGTTGACGTTGTCAGCATTAGAGACGAGGGATCTGTTATAATTTTTTATGTACATATCAAGGATTAAAATCCAAGATTGCAAACAAATTTTATTGTGATAACTAGTTCCAGTTACACACGAGCCATCTTGAGATAAAAAAATACACTATGAGATCAAAAGTATCCGGACACACCGAAAAACATGCGTTTTTCATATTAAGTTCACTGTGCTGCCACTTATTGCTAGGTACTCCATATCAGCGACCTCAGTAGTCATTAGTCATCGCGAGAGAGCAGAATGGGCGCTCCTTGGAACTCGTGGACTTCGAAAGTGGTCAGGTGATTGGGTGCCACTTGTGTCATACGCCTGTACACGAGATTTCCACTCCTAAACATCCCTAGGTCCACTGTTTCCGATGTGATAGTGAAGTGGAAACGTCAAGCGACACGTACAGCACAAAAGCGTACAGGCTGACCTCGTCTGTTGACTGACAGAGACCGCCGACAGTTGAACAGAGTCGTAACGAGTAGTAGGCACAAAGGTGTCCAGACTATCACGCAGGAATTCCAAACTGCATCAGGATCCACTGCAAGCACTATGACAGTTAGGCGGGAGGTAACAAAACTTGGATTTCATGGTCGTGCGGCTGCTCATAAGCCACACATCGCGCCGGTTAAGTGCCAAATGACGCCTCACTTGGTGTAAGGAGTGTGAACATTGTACGATTGAATAGTGGAAAAACGTTGTGTGGAGTGACAAATCACGGTACACAATGTGGCGATCCGTTGGCAGGGTGTGGGTATGGCGAATGCCCGGTGAACCTCATCAACCAGCGTGCGCAGTGCCAACAGTAAAATTCGGAAGCGGTGGTGTTATGGGGTGGTCTTATTTTTCATGGAGGGGTCTTGCACCCCCTGTTGTTTTGCGTTGCACTATCATAGCACAGATCTACATCGATGTTTTAAGAACCTTCTTGCGTCCCACTGTTGAAGAGCAATTCGGGGATGGCGATTGCATCTTTCAACACGATAGAGCACCTGTCCATAATGCACGACCTGTGGCGGAGTGGTCACACGACAATAACATCCCTGTAATGGACTGGCCTGCACAGAGTCCTGACCTGAATCCTATAGAACACCTTCGGGATGTTGTGGAACGCCGACTTCGTGCCAAGGTTCACCAACCGACTTCGATACTTCCCCTCAGTGCAGCACTCGGTGAAGAATGGGCTGCCATTCCACAAGAAACCTTCCAGCACCTGATTGAACGTATGGCTGCGAGAGCGGAAGCTGTCATCATGGCTAAGGGTGGGCCAACACCATATTAAGTTCCAACATTACCGATGGAGCTCGCCACGAACTTGTAAGTCATTTTCAGCCAGTTGTCCGGATGCTTTTGATCACATAGTGTATAAAATTGCACGTAAGAATACGGAGATGTCCAACGGCATATAGAAACCAAAATTACGGATCTCTGAGATAAAACTACACATAAAATTACAGTAATGTTCAGCAGCATGTAAGAAAAAACAAATTTTTTTGCAGGTTACTTACCTTAAAAAACAATCTTGGTTAATGTAATTGCCGTTCTAATATAAGACACTTTCAGATGAAAGTGGTTTATTTTTTAAACATGGATTACTGTACTTACGGTTACTCTCAGCTGAAAAACATTTGTGAATGTTATAAAACTGAAAAATCGTAAAATAAATTCAGGATGAGGTAGTGAAAATGAGCGACTTATTTACCTAAGTTTATGTAGTAAAGTATCGTCTTACATAAGGCATGATATCATTAAAGCTTAGTAACATCCACACTTAGCAATACTTGTGCAGAGATGATGGTGAGTACTTTATTACAACGTGGGATACCAACAGAATGTTGCAGTTGACGACCAATGCAGCGAAAACTTAACATAACATTTGTAATACATGTCATGTAAGCATCTGAAGCCAGTATTTCAGTTTCCTATTCACTGACTCCCCCTTATTTTATTTGACAGTATCATAACCTCCGTTCTAATCGAGTGTATATAAACGATACGACAAATTATTCCTCCTGTACATTCTGTGTGAATGTTGTCATGCAAAAAATATGACCGTGTGTCTAAGCGTTTATGGCAGTTACACTAATCAGGACTTTTTTGTGGTATGTATCTTGTAAAAATTTCCTTTCTTATATGTTGTGGGAAATTACTGTAATGTTACGTACAGTTTTGTATCCTAGGTCTCTAATTTTGGATCCTATGGGCTGTTTGTCATTTGAAAATGTAAGCTTTCACGGCCAGAAACGTCATAGTTAACATAATATTCTGTGCTATTATGGAGGGTTGGTTGGATTGTACTTTAAAACCCACCGCTTCGGTCGTTCGGTGTTGGTATCATCCCATTGTGGAAGACTCGCACACATCTTCTTCTCAGAGATGTACAAGTGCCTGTGGCATCGAAATATTTCCTGCCTTTCGTTTAGGTAAGTGACAGCACTTTAAAACTATTGACAAAACGTAATATCGCGGTAATCAACAAACTCACCCGGAAGATATAGCATGACCTAAAATTGTCGCTCGCAGACAGCTGGAAAAAGAAGGAATTTGTCAGACTCCATATAGTTTTGGGGAAATGTACATGGGTACTACAAAAAGAAAGGGAGAAAAATGACTACAAGAGCACAAGGACAACTGTAGAAGAACTAAGACATTCATTTTGACAGGACTCAAGTACTGGCAGCCAAAAGCAGATATCACGAAAGGATACAATGAGAGATTGTTAAACACCCCAGGTATTTCAGTAGGAAGGAGGATAGCGTGAAATCCGGCACTGAACAAGATGCGTAAGCGTCTTCCAGCATGGGATGATAGCGATAGCAGACGACGGCAACCAAAGGTCAATTGCGCCCGGGTGTTCAAAGCATACGCCAATGCGCAGGAGTACACCCAGACGGAATTCTGCTGCAGCCATTAGTGAGCCCGTGTGTGAATCGGACTCAAGGCTACGAACCCCCTTGAAAATGTCCTTTGCAGATGGGGTAAAGATGTTGGGTTTTAACCTTCTGACGGCGGCATAATAGGTCGGAATATTTTATTAACTGTGCTGTTGAACATTGCTGTATTCTACTATGCAATTTTATATCTTAGGGCCGGCCGCGGTGGTCTAGCGGTTCTAGGCGCTCAGTCCGGAACCGGGGGACTGCTACGGTCGCAGGTTCGAATCCTGCCTTGGGCATGGATGTGTATGATGTCCTTAGGTTAGTTAGGTTTAAGTAGTTCTAAGTTCTAGGGGACTGATGACCACAGATGTTAAGTCCCATAGTGCTCAGAGCCATTTGAACCATTTTAACAATATCTTAGCCTCAACAAGACGTTGGAAATCCGCAGAAGAAATATTGAGCCACGCTGTCTCTATAGCCGCCCATAAGTACGAAAGTATTGTTGGTGCAGGATTTTGTGCACGAAATGACCTCTCGATTACAACCCATATATGTCCGAGAATTCACTTCGGGCGACCTGGGTGGCCAAGTCTCTCGCTCGAACTGTCCATGAATGGTCTCTAAGTAGCCGAACATAACAATTTACAGTCAATGATCGGTACAGTTGGACCGGAGGACCCAATCCATTCCATGTAAACACAGCCCACAAAATTATGGAGCCACCACCAGCTTTCACACTGATTTGTTGACAATCTGGGTCCATGGCTTTCTGGTGTCTGCGGAGTACGAGGTGTGGCTAGAAAAAAACCGGACTAGTACTGGTGAAACAATAAAACGAATGCAATAAGGCTGAAAGTCGCGTGGCCTGTCACGTGACTCTCGCTCCGCCTACTGCTCGAGTTTCATCTGCCTCCAGCACTCAGTCTGCCCGTGGTGTCTGTTTTAAGTAGTTGACGTTTTGTCTGTGCGTCGGAAAATGTTGAGTGTACACAAGGAACAGCGTGTTAACATCAAATTTTGTTTCAAACTAGGAAAATCTGCAAGTGAAACGTTTGTAATGTTACAACAAGTGTACGGCGATGATTGTTTATCGCGAACACAAGTGTTTGAGTGGTTTAAACGATTTAAAGATGGCCGCGAAGACACCAGTGATGACACTCGCACTGGCAGACCATTGTCAGCAAAAACTGATGCAAACATTGAAAAAATCGGTAAACTTGTTCGACAAGATCGCCGTTTAACAATCAGAGCAGTGTCTGAGTTAACAGGAGTTGACAAGGATCTTGTCGAACAAGTTTACCGATTTTTTCAATGTTTTGCATCAGTTTTTGCTGACAATGGTCTGCCAGTGCGAGTTTCATCACTGGTGTCTTTGCGGCCATCTTTAAATCGTTTAAACCACTCAAACACTTGTGTTCGCGATAAACAATCATCGCCGTACACTTGTTGTAACATTACAAACGTTTCACTTGCAGATTTTCCTAGTTTGAAACAAAATTTGATGTTAATACGCTGTTCTTTCTGTACACTCAATGTTTTCCGACGAACAGACAAAACGTCAACTACTTAAAACAGACGCCACGGGCAGACTGAGTGCAGGAGGCAGATGAAACTCGAGCAGTAGGCGGAGTGAGAGTCACGTGACAGGCCACGCGACTTTCAGCCTTATTGCATTCGTTTTATTGTTTCACCAGTACTAGTCCGGTTTTTTTCTAGCTACACCTCATATACATGTAGATGTAACTGGGTGAGATAACAATCTCCTCTGGGTGTTTCACTTTTTTAAAATGTTGACCTATCAATCTCTTATCTATGTATTTGATAAGTGGTGAAGCGTCTGCTCCACCTGCTTCACAGACGTCTATATTATTTCTTAAGTTTCAGCTATCTCTTGCTTTGTACTCGTATTACTAAAACCGTTGCTTAAAAATTCTGCTAATAGCTTGGAGTATTTACCAAACATTTAATGTGTTCAAGTGACCTGTGTGTTAAATGAGTACTGCTTGTCCTTATAATTTAAAGTTTGGCCTCCGTGGCGAAGAAGTGTGCTTTGTTTTTGTGATTTTAAACGTAGGCCTCCGTGGTAAATAACTTATTATTCTAAGGATTATTTTATTTACGCGCAGCACCTTACTACTTCTAGATCGTAACTCTCTACGAGATGATATACTTTATTACTAGCTAAGCTTTTTATGGTTGACTATATATTATTAAAAATACGTTTCGTTGTACAAATGCAGACATTTCTGTAATAAACTGAGTCTTCAAGGAGATTTTCCCCACTCCTAGTATTGGTCCCGTAACAACGTTGATGCTCTGAGTGGGACGTCTAATACTTGTGACAAATTTTGTTGACTAACTTATGCAAGGTTCAAATGGCTCTGAGCACTATGGGACTCTGAGGTCATGAGTCTCCTAGAACTTAGAACTACTTAAGCCTAACTAACCTAAGGACATCAGACACATCCATGTCCGAGGCAGGGTTCGAACCTGACGGTCACACGGTTCAAGACTGAAGCACCTAGAACCACTCGGGCACGCCGGCCGGCCTTCTACAAGGAAGAGCAGTAAGTACATCCACTTTTTTGGCTGTCTCATATTTTTCGTATTGCATGCTTTTGACTTCGGAAAAAGTCTTGCTTAATGGACATGGACATGCTCAGGGACTGTAAAGCCTTGCTTAATGATATATGATATACCAAAACTTGAGTGAAGGATGTTGGCATTTTTCGACCTTCTAGAAGAATATGTGGGGGAAGATAAGTTTATAATGCGCTTAGAAAGGATATTTGATCACAGTGCAGTAGCCTTTGCGCTATCTGTGTGCAGCTCACAGAATGAACTGAAGTTTCTGCTTCTCAGTTGTCAGGGGAAGGCTGTGTCGGTCCATTCAAAAGGCTATCAAGCTTACGTTCTGCACTGACGGAAAAAAATCGAACAACACCAACAGATAATTAACGTAGAAATATAGAGTAATGAGATTCCAGGATTACATTTGTCTACGTAACATATACTGATTAACGTTGCAAGATCGCAGGTTAATGGAAGCGCGATGTGGACTGCTGGTACATAAGTAACCTGCGTAGCCACCAGAAAGTTGAATGCAAGCGTGTAAAAGGTGTATGCAGTGTGTTGTACAGGTGCCGGATGTCAGTTTGTCGAACGGAGTCCCAAGTCTGTTACACTCGGTTGGTCAACACAGGTACGGTTAAAGCTCTTCGTGGATGACGCTTGAGTTGTCCGGTAATGTCCCGCATGTGTTCGATTCGAGACAGATCTGGTTATCGAGCAGACCAAGACGACATGTCGACACTACGCAGTGTATGTCGGGTTACAACAGTGGTAAGTGGGGCGAGCGTTATCCTGTTGGAGATCACCCCCTGGAATGCTGTTCATGAATGCCAGCACAGCAGGTAAAATCACCAGATTGACGTACAGATTTGCAGTCAGGGTGCATAGGATAACCACACGAGAGCTCCTGCTGTCATACGATATCGCACTACAGTCCTTAACTACAGGTGTGGGTCAATTGTGTCTAGCACGCAAACAGATCCTCAAATGGTCTCCTTCTAAACAACACACGGCCATCACTGGCACGGAGGTAGAGCCACATTTCATCAGAAAACACAAAAAACGTCCACGTTGCCCTCCAGTGACCTTTCGCTTGACACCACTGGAGTCGTAATTGGTATTAGTTAGAGGTCAGTGAAAGGCACTCTAGGGGGTGTCTTGCTCGGAGCTGTCCTTGAAGTAATCGATTTGTAACAGTTCGTTGTGTCACTGTGGTGACAGCTGTTGCTCTAATTGGTGCTGTAGATGGGGTACGATGCGTCAGAGCCAAACGCGAACACAACGGTCGGTCCTCTCTGTAGTGCCACTGGTCGTACAGAAACCGGGCTTTCTTGCGACCGTAGATTCTCGTAATCAGCACTGCCAGCAATCATTTACAGTGGCCACATTCCTAGTAGTAGTAGTAATAGTAGCTTTATTCACCCGTAGATCTCTTTTTACAAGGATATAGGACATGTAAAAGTATTTACAAATTTAGATCAATTTAAAAAGAGCTAATTCGTATACACATATATTTACAGACTTCTAGTTGGAGATAATCATTAGATTTACTCCTGGTATACAATACTTTTTCACAAATAACTTATTAAATAATGTAATGCCACATTGTCCACTCATATCTCACAATCAGTCACTGCACACACTATACACATATTGTTTCATAACACTTAACTCAACTCACTACACACACACACACATACACACACACACACACACACACACACACACACACAACCACGCACACACAAACACACCTACACACTGGTGATCTTTGGGTCATTTTCTGTACCGAAACTTCCCATTTGCTATCCTGAAAGACTGAGTCAGCATCCCTCCATAATGTTGAGCTCAACAAGAGGAAGAGGTGTTAGTATTGTGTCATGCATAGCTTGGGGGCAAGTATTTCTAGAAAGGAAAAAAAGAAGGAAAAAACATAAAGTGAAGGTGTTATGCGGAATGCTGGATATTTTGTAATTATTATTATTATTTATTTGTATAACATTTTTTTTATCAAACCCTTACTCTATTTTAGCTAAGTAATCCTTCAACGTATGAAATGTATTGCATAACAGGTACTTTTTAGCTGCCTTTTTAAATAAGTGTATTTTTGCAATTTCTTTAATCTCTTTTGGTAATTTATTGTACAGTTTTACTCCTTGGTAGCAAATGCTGTTTTAAGTTTTATGTTTATTTTTTCATGGTAAATGTAAGTTGAGTCTATCTCTTGTTGCATGGTCATGGACAGAGCTGTTTGTGCACTAATTACCAACGTTATTTTGGATGTGTACAGTTGACTGGTAAATGTATTGACATGGAGCAGTTAAAACACCCAGTGCTCTGAACAGATCTTTACAATGAGCTCGACCAGTATTTTTGGTTATTATTCTTATGGCTCTTTTCTGGAGTTTGAAAACTGTGTTCATATTTTGTGCAATTGTTCCCCAAAAAAGAATGACATAGCTAAGAATTGAGTGTACATATGAATAATATGTAACTAAACGACTCTGCATGTTACACACTGATGATAGGATTCTAAGGGCATAACATGCTGATGACATTCTGTTTGCAAGTACCTTTGTGTGTTCATACCAGTTCAACTGAGAATCAATATTCATTCCTAGAAATTTTGCATTTGTTACACAGTCTATAGAGGTGCTATCTACATTTAATTTAACAATGTCATTTTTCCTCTTCAAGCTGAAATTGATGGCATTGGTTTTCTTTATGTTCAGTGTCACTTTTTACTTATTGACCAATCATAAACTTCCCTGAGAGTTTCCCGGAAAGGAGTTCTCTTGTTCCCTCAGTGACTATAATATTGCTGTCATCAGCGAAGAGCATTTTTTCACCATGACGAACACTACTCGGAGCCGCCCGGGATTAGCCGAGCGGTCTAAGGGCGCTGCAGTCATGGACTGTGCGGATGGTCCCGGCGGAGGTTCGAGTCCTCCCTCTGGCATGAGTGTGTGTGTTTGTCCTTAGGGTAATTTAGGCTAAGTAGTGTGCAAGCTTAGGGACTGATGACCTTAGCAGTCAAGTCCCATAAGATTTCACACATATTTTTGAACACTACTTGGAAAGTCATTGATGTATATCAGGAACAGTATTGGTCCTAATTTGCTACCTTGCAGAACCCCTACATTAACGTATTTTAGTTCTGATAACTGTTTTACTAAATGTTATGTTATTTGAAATACCCTATCTGTTAGGTATGGTCGAAAACAGTAATTAACAACCCCTCTTATTCCTAATGCTTCTAATTTATTTAATAGAATCTTTTGGCGACCGTATCAAACGCCTTAGAAAGATCCAAAAATATGCCTGTGATACTCTCATCTTTATCAAGAGCATCAAGTTCATCTTTTGTGAATTCTACTATTACTGACTCCACATTTTTGCCACTTCAGTAACCAAACTGTGATTCGCTTAAATGCTTGTATTTATTCATGTAATTCTTTAATCTCCCTTTCATAATTGCTTCTATTATTTTTGAGAATGCTTACAACAGGGAAATGGGCCGGTAATTTTCTGTGTCTTCTGCATTACCTTTCTTAAGCAAAGATACAACTCTTGCCTCCTGCGACGTCTTTCTGCACCATTGCAGAAGAAACATCCAGTTTCTCGTAGCCATATTCCAGTATCTCTTTGAACCTCAATAAGGTTTGATAATGGCGTCTTTGTCGCCTTAAAGTCATTCTTTTTTAACATCAACCCACCGCGTCCAATTTCAAAGCTACCTATCACTCACGAACTTTACAGCGTGTGTTTAAAGCAAACCTGATTTGCATCCTCATAGTGGTGCTACTAGAGCCACTCTTATGCGACTGACGCCAAATTTAAATATACATCATCTTTCAGATGCAGAAACACACCCACAGCTTTCGTTTGCCGGCCGCTGTGGCTGAGTGGTTCTAGGTGCTACGGTCCGGAACCGCGCTGCTGCTACGGTCGCAGGTTCGAATACTGCCGCGCGCATGGATGTGTGTGATATCCTTAGGGGAGTTAGGTTTAAGGGGAGTTGTAGCGTCGACAGCGCCGCTCGCTGGCTGCAAGCAGGGTATCTTTGCGGAATTAGTGTTGTATGGCTTTATCTCTGTGACAAGTGACTGTTCATAGCGGTAAACATAAACGCGTTTCTGAAAGTATTTGTATGGAGTGTAGCCATGTATGGAAGTGAAACATGGACGATAAATACACTGCTGGCCACCGTAAATGCAACACGCTGAAGGAAGCATCCGAATCAAGTGAAATTTACACCATGAGTTTGCAGCGATGAGATATGCAACTGATTAGAATTTCAGCGCAGACGCACATCACGCGCGCCTGTGGCGCCACCTCATAGCGCCATTTAAGGCTTGGCGATTTCGACGAGTGTACGTTCGGCACGTGTGTTTATCTTGTGGTTGTTTCACAAGACGAACAGTTATGCCTCGTAGAAAACAGCGAACATCTTTTGATCAAGTATCCGAGTTCGACAGAGGAAGGATAGTGGCTTACCGAGATTGTGGATTATCATACAGAGAAATCGCTAGTCGTGTTGGACGAAACCAAACAACTGTAATGCGGATATGTGACCGTTGGATGCAGGAGGGTACGACGGACCGACGTGGTCGATCGCATTCACCTCGGTGCACCACTGCACGTGCTGATAGGCAAATTGTGCGCTTGGCAGTGACGGATCGCTCAGTGACATCCCGAACCATAGCACAGCACATTGCGTCTGTAACGCATCATCCAGTGTCTGCGCGTACCATTCGACGCCGTTTACAGCAGAGTGGTCTGTCCGCAAGACGTCCATTGCTTCGTCTACCATTGACGCAGAACCACAGACGTCTTCGTCGCCAATGGTGTGATGACAGACGGATGTGGACGGCAGAATGGAATGACGTTGTCTTTACTGACGAGGCACGCTTCTGTCTGCAGCACCACGATGGTCGGATTCGAGTGTGGAGACACCGTGGAGAGAGGATGCTGGACAGCTGCATTATGCACCGCCACACTGGTCTTGCACCGGGTATTATGGTATGGGGCGGTATTGGATATTACTCTCGCACGCCTCTAGTACGCATTGCCGGTACTTCAAATAGCCGGCGCTACATATCCGAGGTGCTGGATCCAGTTGTCCTTCCTTACCTTCAGGGCTCGGCCACAGCCATATTTCAACAGGATAATACGCGACCACACGTGGCACGCATTGTCCAAAGGTTCTTCGTCAATAACCAGATTGAATTGCTTCCCTGGCCGGCTCGCTCTCCGGATATTTCGCCGATAGAAAACATGTGGTCCATGGTTGCTCAACGAGTGAACCAGATTACATCCCCAGCTGCCACACCAGATGATCTTGGCAACGTGTGGAAGCTGCTTGGGCTGCTGTACCCCAGGAACACATCCAACGTCTCTTTGACTCAATGCAGAGACGTGTGGCAGCGGTGATCTCCAACAATGGCGGCTACTCTGGCTACTGATTCTGCCAGGAACCACATGTCACAGACGTCTGTAAACGTAATCATTTGATACTTGGTCAACATGTTATCTACAAAATAAATTTTGTTGTGCTACCTCTTGTCTTTCTTGGTGTTGCATTTACGGTGGCCAGCAGTGTAGTTTAGACAAGAAGAGAATAGAAGCTTTCGAAATGTGGTGCTACAGAAGAATGCTGAAGATTAGATGGGTAGATCACATAACTAATGAGGAGATGTTGAATAGGATTGGGGAGAAGAGACGTTTGTGGCACAACTTGACTAGAAGAAGGGATCGGTTGGTAGGACATTTTCTGAGGCATCAAGGGATCACCAATTTAGTATTGGAGGGCAGCGTGGAGGGTAAAAATCGTAGAGGGAGACCAAGAGATGAATACACCAAGCAGATTCAGAAAGATGTAGGTTGCAGCAGGTACTGGCAGATGAAGAAGCTTGCAGAGGATAGAGTAGCATGGAGAGCTGCATCAAACCAGTCTCAGGACTGAAGACCACAACAACAACAACAAACGCTTTACCGTCTGTGTTGACTTGTGGAGTTTGCTTTGTGTTGTTTAGCTGTTCAATTTTGCGTATTTGAAGAATTTTGCTCATACCTGTTTTACGTATTTGCCTTGTGGATATCAATATGCCCCGTTTCTGCAATAGAGTCTTTAAGAAGAGGCACAAGGAGTGGAAGAAGAAATCTTTTGTTCTTACAAAGGGAGATGCCGCTCAGACTGCTCCACCGACTGCTCCAAGTGAATGTGATAGAACTTCTTCCAGCAAGAAACTTTGTGACAGCAAAAAAAAAATTTGAAAACTATGAAAGTGACAGTAATGATGTGAATGAAATAATTAGCATTCCCTTGCTCTCTAATATTTTGAAACATAAGGTATTATGCCAAGTTTGCAAAGAAAGAGGACTGGAAGTGAAAATACACTCCTGGAAATGGAAAAAAGAACACATTGACACCGGTGTGTCAGACCCACCATACTTGCTCCGGACACTGCGAGAGGGCTGTACAAGCAATGATCACACGCACGGCACAGCGGACACACCAGGAACCGCGGTGTTGGCCGTCGAATGGCGCTAGCTGCGCAGCATTTGTGCACAGCCGCCGTCAGTGTCAGCCAGTTTGTCGTGGCATACGGAGCTCCATCACAGTCTTTAACACTGGTAGCATGCCGCGACAGCGTGGACGTGAACCGTATGTGCAGTTGACGGACTTTGAGCGAGGGCGTATAGTGGGCATGCGGGAGGCCGGGTGGACGTACCGCCGAATTGCTCAACACGTGGGGCGTGAGGTCTCCACAGTACATCGATGTTGTCGCCAGTGGTCGGCGGAAGGTGCACGTGCCCGTCGACCTGGGACCGGACCGCAGCGACGCACGGATGCACGCCAAGACCGTAGGATCCTACGCAGTGCCGTAGGGGACCGCACCGCCACTTCCCAGCAAATTAGGGACACTGTTGCTCCTGGGGTATCGGCGAGGACCATTCGCAACCGTCTCCATGAAGCTGGGCTACGGTCCCGCACACCGTTAGGCCGTCTTCCGCTCACGCCCCAACATCGTGCAGCCCGCCTCCAGTGGTGTCGCGACAGGCGTGAATGGAGGGACGAATGGAGACGTGTCGTCTTCAGCGATGAGAGTCGCTTCTACCTTGGTGCCAATGATGGTCGTATGCGTGTTTGGCGCCGTGCAGGTGAGCGCCACAATCAGGACTGCATACGACCGAGGCACACAGGGCCAACACCCGGCATCATGGTGTGGGGAGCGATCTCCTACACTGGCCGTACACCACTGGTGATCGTCGAGGGGACACTGAATAGTGCACGGTACATCCAAACCGTCATCGAACCCATCGTTCTACCATTCCTAGACCGGCAAGGGAACTTGCTGTTCCAACAGGACAATGCACGTCCGCATGTATCCCGTGCCACCCAACGTGCTCTAGAAGGTGTAAGTCAACTACCCTGGCCAGCAAGATCTCCGGATCTGTCCCCCATTGAGCATGTTTGGGACTGGATGAAGCGTCGTCTCACGCAGTCTGCACGTCCAGCACGAACGCTGGTCCAACTGAGGCGCCAGGTGGAAATGGCATGGCAAGCCGTTCCACAGGACTACATCCAGCATCTGTACGATCGTCTCCATGGGAGAATAGCAGCCTGCATTGCTGCGAAAGGTGGATATACACTGTACTAGTGCCGACATTGTGCATGCTCTGTTGCCTGTGTCTATGTGCCTGTGGTTCTGTCAGTGTGATCATGTGATGTATCTGACCCCAGGAATGTGTCAATAAAGTTTCCCCTTCCTGGGACAATGAATTCACGGTGTTCTTATTTCAATTTCCAGGAGTGTAACTTCGCACATTGGTTTGGCATGTAAAATGTTATTGAAGTGTAACAAATATGGTGCAGAAGTTTCGTTTTCTGATTCTAAAAGTATTCCTCGTAGTGGCATTAGTGGAAAGAAGGTGTATGATATAAATGTTAGGCTAGTGTATGGCATGCGTTGCATTGGCAAGGGCAGTGCTGCAGGGACAATGTTATGTGGAATTATGAACTTTCCTAAACCAGCAACCAATTTTGGATTTTATAATGAATTGGTGGGATCTTCTGCTGAAGATATTGCTCAAACAACCATGAAGAAAGCAGTTGAAGAAGCTGTGACAGATAATGGGAATTGTAGAGATTTAACTGTTGCTTCAGATGGATCATGGCAACGTAGACGTCGTAGATCTCTAAATGGAGTTGTGACAGCTACTGGTGGAGACAGTTGCAAAATAATTGATGTTGCTATTCTCTCAAAACAATGTATATGTAAGGGCAATACCAAGGACGAATATAGTGAAAGTTGTGAAGCCAATTTTCACAGCACGAGTGGAGCGATGGAGGTAGAGGGAATGAAAGCAATTCAATCACAGGAGTGGTGTAATGTACGATACACCATCTAGGAGATGGTGATGCTAAGGGAACTGAAACCTTATGGCAATGAGATTCACACTAAAAAACAGGAGTGCACTGCGTATGTGCAGAAACGCATGGGAGCTCGCTTGCCCAAACTAAAGCAGACATTAGGATCCCAGAATCTTTGTGATGGTAAGACACTTGGAGGAAGAGGAAGATCGATAGATGAAGCAATTGCTAGATTGCAGAAGTATTATGGGTGTGCAATTAGGCAAAATACAAGAAGCATTGAGCATATGAGGAGAGCAGTATGCGCATTTTTTTTCCATACTGCATCGACAAATGAGCACCCACAACATACACTGTGCCCCACAGGTGATGACTCATGATGTAGGAAGAGGAAGATCGATAGATAAAGCAATTGCTAGATTGCAGAAGTATTATGGGTGTGCAATTAGGCAAAATACAAGAAGCATTGAGCATATGAGGAGAGCAGTATGCGCATTATTTTTTCATACTGCATCGAGAAATGAGCACCCACAACATACACTGTGCCCCACAGGTGATGACTCATGATGTAAGTACCAATCAGGAAAGGAATATGCCCATAAAAACAGTTTGCCAAATGCTATAATTGATGTAATTAAGCCCATACTCAGAGATTTATCACATGGGAAAACAAAATCCAAATGAAAGTGTAAATAATTTAATTTGGAATAGAATTCCCAGAAGAGTGTGCGTACAGATAAAAATATTGCATTTTGGAGTGTACGATGCAGCGGCAACATACAATGAAGGAAACATTATCAAATGTGATGTGCTGAAACGTTTCCAACCAGGAGGCAACACCATTTCCTCAATGCGCCTAATTGATGAAGAAAGACTAAGAGGTGCAGGAAGAAGAGAAGAAAGCCTGCAACATGCAGCAAAAGGGAAGAAAAGACCAGTGAAAAGGAAACTAACATTGGAAAAAGAAGAGGATGTTGATAATCCATCATATGGGACAGGAATGTATTAAAAAACTTTGCAAGCCATTTCCCGTAACTTTAAAATTTTCATCTTTGAGGAACATTTTCTCAAAAAATGCTAACAGTATATCAATGAAATTAATACACGATATTGTATACTTCTTTTCCTTCATTTTTATAACAAATAGTAAAAAAAATATAGTATAATTCAAGAGTTATAGAAGAAAAAGGGCAAAATTTTAGAGAAAAAAATAAGCATCTCTTTTAAAAAATTGTAAAACAAAAACCAATAAATATTTCTTAACATGGCATGATAACTTTGTAGAGAAATATTCACTGAATATGTAGTCCAAATTTCAGAGCAATATGTTTAATCGTTCTAGAAAAAATGTTCCTACTATTTGCTAAAATTAACATGGAGGAGATGGGTCGTTCCGGCTCCCTTTAAGTAGTTCTAAGTGTAGGGGACTGATGACCTCAGATGTTAAGTCCCATAGTGCTTAGAGCCATTTGAACCAAGCTTTCGTTTATGCCGCACAATTGCTTCTTGGTGTTACGATCTTTGTCCCTAAGTGTATTTCTATTGTACTGAATATCCCGTATCATCTTATCACCCACTATTAATACTGGCAGGAAGATTACCGTCAGGAACCTCACAGTGGCCAAGCACGAGAACCCGACCGGACAGGTGGTGGACCGCGGCAGCACCGCAGACGTCGGCGGCTCACCGCGACGCCGGTGACCTTGGCATCCGCCGGGCGTCGCGACGTCCGGTCGGCGGGAGGGGAAGCGTGAAATGAGCGGCCGGCAATCCGATACCCGCGAGGCGGCGGCAATCTGCGCGAGATCTGCGCCGGCCAGTCGCGCGTGCGTCGTGGGGCAGGTCGCCGCCGTCTGCGGCGCCTTTGTGGTCCGCTCGCCTGTCAGCACTGCGCGCCGCCCATCTCGGCGCAGGGCCCGTGTCGCGTGAAGGGCGCAGACCGGGGCCGACCCGCCGGCTGGCTGCCACGGTCGTACCGCACTACCCCGCTCGCCGCCTCATCATCCTCCGTGTCCGCAGTTGTGTGCGTAGCGATACAAGCCTGACCGAGGGGTAACAAATAGGGCCCAATGCCTGGTCTGGAAAGTGCCGCCTGGACAGCAGTGAAACGGGCCGAAATCTCCACAAACTTTTCTCGTGTACTCGAGCACGCTTAGCACTTCTCCACGTAACCCCTGTCATGGTACATTAGTTGAAGTGACATGCCCCATATCTACACTCACGCTCATAAATTAAGTATAATACCGATACATGGTGAAACAACGCTCTGGTGGGCGGTTTGCGGGTTTAAATCACCTCAGGGTATGACCATGCGTTGCTGACCTGCGGTCGTCGCACGGTGACGCTGGCAGCAGTCCACAAACGCAGAGCATGGTGCATCTCAGAGTACGGTGCAGCGAGTAAGTGTGCAGACCTTTTTCAGACGTGCAAATGGTGACTGTGTGTTGAAAATGGCTCAAGGAACACATACTGATGACGTTATGAGGGGTAGAATACTAGGGCGACTGGAGGATGGTCAAACACAGCAGGTCGTAGCACGGGCCCTCTGCGTGCCACAAAGTGTGATCTCAAGATTATGGCAACGATTCCAGCAGACAGGAAACGTGTCCAGACGCTACAGTGCGGGACGTCCACAGTGTACAACACCACAAGAAGACCGATATCTCACCATCAGTGCCTGCAGATGGCCACAGAGTACTGCAGGTAGCCTTGCTCGGGACCTTACCGCAGTCACTGGAACAGTTGTCTCCAGACACACACTCTAGAGACGGCTAAACAGACATAGTTTATTCGCCGGGAGACCTGCAAGATGCATTCCACTGACCCATGGTCACAGGAGAGCCCGTAAAGCCTGGTGTCAAGAACACTGTACATGGACATTGGAACAGTGGTCCCAGGTTATGTTCACGGACGAGTCCAGGTATAGTCTGAACAGTGATTCTCGCCGGGTTTTCATTTGGCGTGAACCAGGAACCAGATACCAGCCCCCCCCCCCCCCCCCTTAATGTCCTTGAAAGTGATCTGTATGGAGGTCGTGGTTTGATGGTGTAGGGTGGGATAATGATTGATACATGTACACCCCTGGATGTCTTTGACAGAGGAACTATAACAGGCCAGGTGCACCGGAACGTCATTTTGCGCCAGTATGTTCGCCTTTTCAAGGGTGCAGTGGGTCCCACCTTCCTCCAGATGAATGATAACGCACGACCACACCGAGCAGCCATCGTGGAGGAGTACCTTGAAACAGAAGATATCAGGCGAATGGAGTGGCCTGCCTGTTCTCCAGACCTAAACCCCATCGAGCACGTCTGGGATGCTCTCGGTTGACGTATCGCCGCACGTCTTCACATCCATAGGGCACTTCAGGAACTCCCGACAGGCACTGGTGCAAGAATGGGAGGCTATACCCCAGCAGCTGCTCGACCACCTGATCCAGAGTATGCCAACCCGTTGTGAGGCCTGTATACGTGTCCATGGTGATCATATCCCATATTGATGTCAGGTTACATGCGCAGGAAACAGTGGCGTTTTGTAGCACTTGTGTTTCGGGACGGTTTTCTCAGCTTATCACCAATACTGTGGACTTACAGATCTGTGTCGTGTGTGTTCCCTATGTGCCTATGCTATTCGTTCAAGTTTTGTGTAGTGCCACGTTGTGTGGCACCAAATTCTGCAATTATCCTTAATTTATGAGCATGAGTGTAGTTTGCTACACGTAGAACAGGGAACGAAATTTGAAAACTTGTGTTAAATTCCTATGGGATCAAACTGCTGAGGTCGGCGGTCCCTAGGTTTACACACTACTTAATCTAACTTAAACTACCGGAGGGAGTACTCGAACCTCCGACGGGTGGGGAAGGGAGGGGGGGGGCGGCGGCAAGCGAACCGTGGCAGGACGCCTTAGATCGCGCGGCCACCCGCGCGGGTAGAACAAGAAAGACTGTGGAACTGTGAGTGCGGTTGTCTGCATCATTGTAGACAAGGACGGTTATTTGTCTTTTCGTTGTGAAAATTTCTTCTTTTCTCCCTATTATGCAGAATATTTTGATCTTGTTTTCGCTAGTTAGCGTTTTGGGGCACTACACAACGTGAGCTGATTCATATAAGTTCCGATGTTGATTCCTGTGTTGTCTCTGGCAACCAAATATTTCTTCGAAGTAATTCTGAAAAAAGTTTGCGAAAACTCTTCTTTGCATTACTACGGTTTTCTCGTCCTTCAGTAAGCTCGCCAAATGAGGTGTTTGCGTTACGCGCGCGCGCGCGCGCGCTCGCTCGTTTGTGTGTGTGTGTGTGTGTGTGTGTGTGTGTGTGTGTGCGTGTGTGTGTGTGTTTATGGTGATTTGAATGCAACACCACGAGTAGGGAACACTGTGTGGCGGGTAAGTCAGTTTGATATGGTCTAAGTTACCTTTTACTATTCTTCTTCAAATACGGTCGTCTTTATGTTTTGTTCTTGTGGTCCGGCACGAACTTATTCTTCTTGACTTTGTATCCAGGCAGAGTGACGCTCTAAGAGAGTGTCTCTCTGTTTGTAGCTACTGGACGACGAACACGTCTCCAAGGGTAATATGCTGTACTGCTCAAATTAGTGGCACAGATCGAATTACCAATGAATCGTAACTTCAAATTCATCATTTAGCATGTCTGACCCCACCGAACTGAACTTAAGGTCTAAGATTTACAGTCTTCATTGTCTTGAGCTTTTGCATTGTAGAATGCCCGTTTTTATCTGAGGTTTCATGAGACCTTCGAGGGGCGTAGTCAAGGAAGAAATGTCCACGTCCCGCAGGTATTACCGTGCTCATTACGTCGCGCCTTTCTCCTGCTGTGTTACGTCACTGCACACCCACCATCTACACGGATCACAGATATGGCCGTGCACAGTATACTTTTCACATTACACAAAATGTCTATAAAAGATACGACCATCCTTCGCCAACGCGAGCGTCTGCAGTGGAACATAGGTGATTCTCAGCACTAACTAATGCCGCTCTACATGGAAATACCCGACCACTTATCTTTAATTGAGGAACCTATAATGGACGACTGTACGAACTTTTAAGGAGTTACTTATCATGGGTAACGACACGCAATGTTTCTAACATCATTTTCCGGCATGAAAAACACCAATTTGCCAGGGTACGGTTTTGAAACATATAAAAAAGAGAGTAATCGCTAGGATAGGTCTAGGACGCACGGTTACGTTCTCTGTCATAGTAGCAGAGCATATACAGAGTTTGATTACTATATAAAAACAATTCGCGCCCTAACATTCTTACCAAAATTCACCGAATTGATTCAGATTTTTACACGACACTGTAATGAACATTCGGATATTGGCTATACATAGGACGAATCTGAAATGAATGTAGAGGATGGAAGGGCTGGTAGAGTAGGTCATAACAAACATATTTCACATAACAACCCATGTACGCATCATTGAAAGCGTCGCACGCCACCAAGACGGTAGGCACACAATATGCCATCCGAACTGTATCGTAGCAGATCTGCAGGGCAACGTTTTCAATATGTTTCTAGCATCAACGTAAATAACCTTCATTTGAAAACTGTTATAAAAAGTGCTCGAAACTACACCCATCTGCTTGAATATACGCCGTGCAACGACGCTGGAGTGACAGTCACACTCTTTCAAACACTCCTTGCAAAGTGATTGTATCGGAGGCTGCCATAATGCACGTTGTCAGCTCGTCATAAGTCTCAATGGGAGTTTCATAGACAACAGATTTCAGGTGGCCCCAGAAACAAAAAATCAATGGTCGTTAAGTCGGTCTGCGCCCAATCCAGTTCTCATCAAAGGCTTCACTCAACTGCATTAGCATTGCACGTGTGAAGTGACCACGTGAACCGTAATACTGGTACCACACTGGCTGTTGCACGTTCAGTGGAACACGTTACAACAACTCTGGCAGAGTTTCTCGTGAAAATATTGTTTGCGTTCAGTCGCTGCAGAACATGTATGGACCGACCGAGTTATTGCCTACGAAGCCGGCCCAATTGTTGACAGCGAAGCGATATGTGACCTCGAACAAAGACAGTGTGGCGATTTTCCCGTACCCATATGTGCTGATTGGGATTATTGACCATACCCTTTCGTGTAAAGGATGCCTCATCCGTGAAAAGCACGCGGTTCGGAAATTCCAGTTGAATGCCACAACTTTGCAAAAACCACTGGCAGAATTCGACGTGGAAAATCGTCTGGGTTAAGGGCGCCACCTCATGCCCCACCGCTAAATTTTGGAATATCTTACACCCATTCCCGTGCAACACGCCGCGAGCTTGTTGAGGTTATGGTAAGATAGAGCATCGACAGCAATAGATAGATTCATACCGCATAAGTTAACTAGAGACAGGACTGATCCACCATGGTACAAAAAACACGTCAGAACACTGTTGCAGATGCAACGAAAAAAGAATGCCAAATTCAGAAGAACGCCAAATTTCCAAGACTGGCTAAGTTTCACGGAAGCTCGAAATTTAGTTCGGACGTCAAGGCGAGATGCTTTTAATAGTTTCCACAATGAAATATTGTCTCAAAATATGGTAGAAAACCCAAAGAGATTCTGGTCGTATGTAAAGTACACCAGTGGCAAAAAACAGTTAATACCGTCACTGCGCGACAGCGATGGAAATGTTACCGATGATGGTGCCACTAAGGCGGAGTTACTAAATACAGTCTTCCGTAATACCTTAACGAAAGAAGACGAAGTAAATATTCCAAAATTCGAAACCAGAACTACTGATAGCATGAGTGACATAAAAGTAGATATCTTTGGTGTTGCGAAACAACTCAAATCACTTAAGAAAAGCAAGTCGTACGGTCCAGATGGTATACTAATCAGGTTCATCTCAGAGTATGCAAACACAACAGCTCCTTTCTTAGCAATCACATACAACCGCTCACTTGACGAAAGGTCTGTTCCTAAAGACTGGAAAGTAGCACAGGTCACACCAATATTCAAGAAAGGACACAGGAGTAACCCACTGAATTACAGACCCATATCACTGACCTCAATTTGCAGTAGGATTTTGGAGCATATGCTGTACTCGAACATTACCAATCACCTTGAAGAAAATGACTCATTGATACATAACTAACACGGATTCAGAAAATATCGTTCTTGTGCAACACAGCTAGCTCTTTATTACCATGAAGTAATGAGTGCTGTCGACAAGGGATCTCAGATCGATTCCATATTTCTAGATTTCCTCACAATCGACAATTAATCAAATAGCGTGCATATGGAGTATCGTCTCAGTTGTGTGACTGGATTCGTGATTTCCTCTCAGAGAGGTCACAGTTCGTAGCCATAGACGGTAGATCATCGAGTAGAAAAGAAGTGATATCTGGCGTTCTGCAAGGTAGTGTCATAGGCCCTCTGCTGTTCCTGATTTACGTAAACGATCTAGGTGATAATCTGAGCAGAACCCTTGGATTGTTTGCAAATGATGCTGTAATTGACCGTCTAGTAAAATCATCAGACGATCAATTCCAATTACAAAATGATCTTGAGAGGAGTTGTGTATGGTGCGAAAAGTGGCAATTGGCACTAAACAAAGAAAAGTGCGAAGTCATCCACAGGGGTAGTAACAGAAATACGATAAATTTTGGGTATACGATAAATCGCACAAATCTAAGGGCTGTCAATTCGACTAAATACCTAGGAATTACAATTAAGAGTGACTTAAATTGGAAAGACCACATACATAATATTGTGGGGAAAGTGAAACAAAGACTGCGCTTTGTTGGCAGAACACTTAGAAGATGCGACAAACCCACTAAAGAGACAGCCTACATTACACTTGTCCGTCCTCTGCTGGAATATTGCTGCGCGGTATGGGATCCTTACCAAGTAGGATTGACGGAGGACATCGAAAAAGTGCAAAGAAGGGCAGCTCGTTTCGTGTTATCGCGCAATAGGGGTGAGAGTGTCACTTATATGATACGCGAGCTGGGGTGGCAGTCACTGAAACAAAGGCGGTTTGCTTTGCGGCGAGATCTATTTACGAAATTTGAATCACCAACTTTGTCTTCCGAATGCGAAAATATTTTGTTGACACCCACCTACGTAGGGAGAAATGATCATCATAATAAAATAAATCAGAGCTCTAACGGAAAGATTTAGGTGTTCCTTTTTCCCACGCGCCATTCGAGAGTGGAATGGTAGAGAAGTAGTATGAAAATGGTTCGATGAACCCTCAGCAGGCACTTAAGTGTGAACTGCAGAGTAACCATGTAGATGTAGATGTAGATGTACCACCAGTGCTAACACCTCTTCTTCAAGCCCCGGCGTACGCTCTGTCCGTTGACGGCTGCGTCCGTTAGGCCTTCGCACCTGTAACACAAAACGAATGCACCAGGTTTCGAAATAGGACTTAAATGCACATGTGCCATTACGAAAATGTGCCTGTAGGAAACTTACCTCAAGTGAACCTGTCTCTCGTAAGGACCTGTGGAAGGCACTCAATGTGCGTAGATCTGGCACTCTACCATTCGGAAATCGCCGAACGTACAAATGTTGGGCAGCGTGAGCATTTCCATCCGCCGTCTCGTAAGCACAGTGCATGTCTGCTCTTTCCTTACAAGAACCGCGCTCCATTTCCTGTCCATTCCACACAGTAACGAACACATGAGTGTCCCCATTTGATGACAAACTGACGCAGGGCGAACCAGACTCCACACTGTGCACAGGTCCTGCCCTCTACGCGACACCTAGAACAACACAGCAAAAAGCAACGCCTTCACGTAGCAGTAGGAGGTGGAAAACCCGTAGTGTTTTCCCGCCTGGAGTATCCGCGACTATGTCAACCCGACGTCTCTTTTACCGTGATGTCATAAGTACCGGGTGATCAAAAAGTCAGTATAAATTTGAAAACTGAATAAATCACGGAATAATGTAGATAGAGAGGTAGAAATTGACACACATGCTTGGAGTGACATGGGGTTTTATTACAACAAAAAAAGTTCAAAAAATGTCCGAGAGATGGCGCTTCATCTGATCAAAATAGCAATAATTAGCATAACAAAGTAAGACAAAGCAGAGAAGATGTTCTTTACAGGAAATATGTCCACCATCATTCCTCAACAATATCTGAAGTTAAGGAATAATGTTGTGAACAGCGCTGTAAAGCATGTCCGGAGTTATGGTGAGGCATTGGCGTCGAATGTTGTCTTTCAGCATCCCTAGAGATGTCGGTCGATCACGATACACTTGCGACTTCAGGTAACCCCAAAGCCAATAATCGCACGGACTGAGGTCTGGGGACCTGGGAGACCAAGCGTGACGAAAGTGGCGGCTGAGCACACCATCATCACCAAACGATGCGCGCAAGAGATCTTTCACGCGTCTAGCAATATGGATGGGATGGAGCACCATCCTGCATATACATCGTACGTTCCAACAGGCGTTTATCAGCCAGACAGGGTATGATGCGATTGTGTAACACATCGGCGTACCTCTCACCCGTCACGGTAGCAGTTACAAAACCAGAATCACGGATTTCCTCGAAGAAAAAAGGCCCGATAACGGTAGATGTGGTAAATCCAACCCTAACCGTGACTTTCTGGCCGTGCAATGGAGTTTCCACGACAGTTCTAGGATTTTCGGTAGCCCAAATTCTGCAGTTGTGGGCGTTGACAGACCATCGGAGCGTGAAATGAGCTTCGTCGCTCCACAACACGTTACTCAACCAATCGTCATCTTCCGCCATCTTTTAAAATGCCCACACCGCAAATGCCCTCCGCTTCACTAAATCGCCTGGTAACGGTTCATGATACCGATGGATTTTGTACGCATAGCATCGGAGGGTACGCCTAAGTACCAACCAAACAGCAGTGTATGGAATGCTGGTGCGACGTGCGACTGCACGAGTGCTGACTTCCCCTCGCGTAGAGGAACCCGCTACAGTCTCCATTTCTTCCTGGACTGTCTCAGCAGCATTACGCCTTGTGCTCGGTCGGCCACTACGGGGTCTATCGTCTAAACAACCTGTGGCTTCTAACTTCGAAATCATTCTCGCCACAGCTGCATTTGTCAACGGACCTTTACCCGTTCGAATCCCCATCCTATGGCGATAGGATCGAAACGCTGACCTAGCACATTCCCCATTCTGATAATACAGCTTCACTAAAAGCGCCTTTGGAGGTAACGTCAACATGCTGTGACTGCTAGCGCATCTGATTCTCTCTCTCATTACAGCTCCTTTTATACACGATTGTAATACGCAGTCACTGACGTTTTGCTGTCCAGCGTCATCTGTCGGACATTTTGTGAACTTTGTTTTTTTTTTGTTCTAATAAAACCCCATGTCATTCGCAGCATGTCTGTCAATTTTTACCTCTCTATCTACATTATTCCGTGGTTTATAAAGTTTTCACATTTCTACTGACTTTTTGATCACCCGGTACATTGAAAAGTTTGCCATGCAGACCTGCTACCATGAAGGCTGAGATGGAATATGGTGTGCCTACGCTCTTGGCGGCGTGCGAATCTGTTCAACGACGCCTAGCCTAATTCGCACTCGTTGCGACAACTGAGTTTCAAATTTGGCTCAAAAGTGCGTACAACGTTCCACTGTAATGGTACAAAAGTATGGCAACCTACGACATCAACCCCGGGCTCGATGACGCTACGAACAACGAGGTGCTGACACATGCGAAAAACGGCCGCAGCTTAGAAATTCGTGTGACGTGTAAGGATGAGTGATGCCACATTGGTACCACTGTTCTGCCCGTCGCTACAGTTGATGTGTCTAACCAAGTGTCACCACTTCTTTTGAAGCTTCTGCGATAGAGGTTAGAACCGCGGCGTACAGCATTGTAATCACGTGGTTTTCTTACGAGTTGACGAGGAAAACATTTCAGGCACCCCTGCCCCCACCCCCAGTTCGGCAAGATCCTTGGTGGCACCCAGCTGTGTTTCTTGAGCACCTTAATAATTTACCTGTGAAGGCAGAACCTGTGATGTTTGTGGCAGGTGCCTGCAGCATGCTGTATTGGTACTCTTGCGCCTGATATTAGGCCATCTGGAACAGAGGGTGTTGAAAGGGTTGCCAATCTGCAAGCATCTAAACTGTCGTCATGGGTTCGGTCTGTAAAGGCACACTTTTAAGATTCTCAATAAAGGTGGGAGGGTTCCACTCTGGTTTTGCCAAACTAGAGGGTCGTAGAGGAATCTTTTTACATTTTATTCGCGCATGTGTCAAGGTTGCAGCCCCCCCCCCACCCCTCTTGAACAAGCCGCAGGAGGACAGAAAATGGGAGCCAGTGGATAAGCATTAACTACCTTTGCTGTTTCGGATGATGTTCAAATTTCGTCGAATGGTTTTGAAGGGTCCCTAGTAATTCCAGCATATACACGAGAGCAAAAATTGTGGTCACACTGCTCTCCAAAGGGGTTCGAGCTGGTTCATCGTAGACACAGTGCTGCAATATTTTCAGAGATGGATTTGAACGCCCGAGGGTGTCAGCCGTATCCTACGTTGTGAAGAATGCCTCTCCGATGCTCATTGCACTGCGAAACATAGTTCTCTACCGTGGAATTCGTGGGAATCAACGTCCCAGGGAAAGGTGTGGTTTCATTGACGGGCTTCGTGCCACACTTTGCCTATTACGAGCGGTGGTATGTATGGAATGTTTGGAATGTTTTTCTCGGCCGTTCACAAGAAAACCGAATGGTTTCGACGTTGGGTTTCGCCGTTCTGTTCCACAACGCAGTGGCATCATAAAGGAAGGGCTGAAAATGTGTGTAAGATGGGCTGTGAAGGTCTTCCCACCTTGTGATGCAACCTTTTGTCCACACCTGCCGACACCTTGTTATTTGATGCGTCGTCGAGTGCAAGGGTGGCGTCGCAGGACGCCATGCTTTTGCATCACTACAGAGGAAGCTTGATGCACGTTTGAGCTAAATTTCAAATTTTAGCGTCGCAATGGGTGAGAATTACGGTTTTTCGAAAAAAAGTCCTTTAATTCTCTTGCATAGTGGGAAAGCGTTGTTACCATATCCCTCGAACAGTTCTTGACCAAATTACTTCAGACTTTTACTCAAAATCTAATGAACAATCGGACGGACATAGGCTTTATATTTTTGTAATACATCTTGTGATGACTTTTGAATAAAGACTATACCCATTTCTTTTGAGAATACTTCTCATATAATTGCAAAACCTTGTTATCAAACACTCTAAAAAGTACGTTAACGATTTACTTTAAATTTTTACACGAGAGTCCAATTAGAGTTCGTACCGACAAAGGCTACCTATTTTTAAATATATACGAAGGGGAAACCTTGTTACCAAAAATCTCAAGAATTATCTGACCGCTTGACCGCTTTACTTGAAATCCTTACACGATACTACTATAAGCATTCGCACATTATACAGGGTGTCCCAGCTATCTTGTCCACCCAAAATACACCTGGAACAATAACAGCTATTGGAAAACGACTTTCACCGGTATCAATGTAGGACATGGGCCCATGAATGTACATATTTGGAAACATTCTAAAACGAAAGCATATGTATTTTTTAACACAAACTTATGTTTTTTTAAATGGACCTCCTATATTTTTTCTTCAGCAATCCGTAGCATAACAAAGCACATACACAATGGCGTTGATTGCATCGCAATATTCCCATTACAACCCGAGATATTGAGACGCGAAGTTGACGCTTGAAACACCCGACATGCGCTGCTGGCGCACGTCCTGAGGCTCAGGCGTGAACCCCATGCTGCCCGTAATCGCAGGTGGGTGTGCAGGATAAATAAGACAACCTGACGGGTGTACAACGATCGGTACTGGTTCATATTGTGTACGTAGATACGTAAAACGTGCAAGAGGGAAACCATTAAGTGCTTATGAGAGTTGGTGGCAGCAGACCGTATTATTCGTTTCGGACCTCTTGATAAGTATGGAAGTGTGATTACACACGTCAATCGCATCGCGATTACGGGCAGCATGGGGTTCACGCCTGAGCCTCAGGACGAGCGCTAGCAGCGCATGTCGGGTGTTTCAAGCGTCAACTTCGCGTCTCAATATCTCGGGACGTAATGGGAATATTGCGATGCAATCAACGCCATTGTGTAAGTGCTTTGTCATGCGATGGATTGCTGAAGAAAAAATATAGGAGGTCCATTTAAAAACTCATAAGTTTGTGTTAAAAACACATATGCTTTCGTTTTAGAATGTTTCCAAATATGTACATTCATGGGCCCCAGCCCTACATTGATACCGGTGAAAGTCGTTTTCCAATAGCTGTTATTGTTCCAGAGATATTTTGGGTGGACAAGATAGCTGGGACACCCTGTATATATACATACATACATACATACATACATATTTAGGCTGGTCCACTGATCGTGACCGGGCCAAATATCCCACGAAATAAGCGTCAAACGAAAAAACTGCAAAGAACGAAACTTGTCCAGCTTGAATGGGAAAACTAGATGGCGCTATGTTTGGCCAGCTAGATGGCGCTGCCATAGGTCAAACAGATATCAACTGCGTCTTTTTAAATAGAAACCCCCATTTTAATTACATATTCGTGTAGTACGTAAATAAATATGAATGTTTTAGTTGGACCTCTTTTTCCGGTTTGTGATAGATGGTGCTGTAATGGTCACAAACATGTGGCTCACAATTTTAGACGAACAGTTGGTGCCAGGTAGGTTTTTTAAATTAAAATACAGAACGTAGGTACGTTTGAACATTTTATTTCTGTTGTCCCAATGTGATACATGTACCTTTCTGAACTTATCATTTCTGAGAACGCATTCTGTTACAGCGTGATTACCTGTAAATACCACATTAATGCAATAAATGCTCAAAATGGTGTCCGTCAACCTCAATGCATTTGGCAATATGTGTAACGACATTCCTCTCAACAGCGAGCCTTCCGTAATGTTCGCACATGCACTGACAATGCGCTGACTCATGTTGTCAGGCGTTGTTGGTGGACCACGATAGCAAATATCCATCAACTTTCCACACAGAAGGAAATCCGGGGACGTCAGATCCGGTGAACGTGCGGGCCATGGTATGGTGCTTCGACGACCAGTCCACCAGTCATGAAATATGCTATTCGATACCGCTTCAAACGCACGCGAGCTATGTGCCGGAGATCCATCATGTTGGAAGTACAACGCGATTCTGTCATGCAGTGAAACATCTTGTAGTAACATCGGTAGAACATTACTTAGGAAATCAGCATACATTACACCATTTAGATTGCCATGGATAAAATGGGGGCCAATTATCCTTCCTCCCATAATGCCGCACCATACATTAACCCGCCAAGGTCGCTGATGTTCCTCTTGTCGCAGCCATCGTGGATTTTCCGTTGCCCTACAGTGCATATTATGCCGGTTTACGTTACCGCTGTTGGTGAATGACGCTTCGTCGCTAAAGAGAATGCGTACAAAAAATCTGTCATCGTCCCGTAATTTGTCTTGTGCCAAGTGGCAGAACTGTACACGAAGGCCGGCTTGTGTGGCCAAGCGGTTCTAGGCGCTTCAGTCTGGAACCGCGCGACCGCTACGGTTGCGGGTTCGAATCCTGCCTCGGGCATGGATGTGTGTGATGTCCTTAGGTTAGTTAGGTTTAAGTAGTTCTAAGTTCTAGGGGACTGATGACCTCATATCTTAAGTCCCATAGTGCTCAGAGCCATTTGAACCATTTTTTTGTACACGAAGTTCAAAGTCGTCGCCATGCAAGTCCTGGTGCATAGAAATATGGTACAGGTGCAGTCGATGTTGATGTAGCATTCTCAACACCGATGTTTTTGATATTCCCAATTGTCGCGCAATTTTATCTGCTACCGATGTGTTGATTAGCCGCAACAGCAGCTAAAACATCTACTTGGGCATCATAATTTGTTGCAGGTCGTGGCTGACGTTCCACATGTGGCTGAACACTTCCTTTTTCGTTAAATAACGTAACTATCCGGTGAACGGTCCGTACACTTGGATAATGTCGTCCAGGATACCGAGCAGCATACATAGCACACGCCCGCTGGGCATTTTGATCACAATAGCTATACATCAACAAGATATCGACTTTTTCCGCAATTGATAAACGGTCCGTTTTAACACGGATAATGTATCACGAAGTAAATACTGTTCGCATTGGTGGAATGTTACGTGGGACCGCGTACTTATACGTTTGTGACTATTACAGCGCCATCTATCACAAAGCGAAAAAAGTGGTCCAACTAAAACATTCATATTTCTTTACGTACTACACGAATATGTAATAAAAATGGGGGTTCCTATTTTTAAAAAACGTAGTTGATATCCGATTTACCTATGGCAGCGCCATCTAGCGGGCCAACCATAGCGCCATCTGGTTTCGCCCTTCAAGCTAGGCAAGTTTCGTTTTTTCGTTTGAATCTGATTTCGTGAGATATTTGGCCCGGTCACTATCAATAGACCACCCTGTGTTTCAGAAGTGATGGTCAATATTCAGCGATGTTAGAGGAACGATCATTCGAAACAAAAATGTCAAGTAAACATGGGCCCTGAAACACCTATCTTAAGAGCTGTGCGCAATTATTGATCTTCGATACTTTCGAAAAAATCTCTTCTGCTGCAAGCTCCTTGTATTGGTGGTATTATGGACCAAAACAAGAAAAAAGTGTCATGCAAACATGTTCTCTAGAATGCATCACCTTAAGAGCTATAAGCATTTGTACATACTGTGAAACACAACTCTTCTAATGAACAAGTTGTCATAACTTTTAAAGCAAGAATTTTAGAGCACGTGTTTACTCTACATTTATTTCTTGTTTTGGTCCATACTACCACTTCCCAAAACATGGAAAACAGAGAGCTTGCAGTAGAAGAGGTTTGTTTTACAATAACGAGGATGAGGAATTGCTCATAGCTCTCAGGATACGCGTTTTAGAGCCCATGTTCGCTTAACTTTTTCATTTTGAGTGACCATTCCTGTCATATCCCTGAATATTGACTTTTATATACAATCTTGAGTATTATTAGAATATGACTCATATGTGGTTCGTTTGATCTGCTACACAAGCTTTTATTTCAAAATTTAGTTCGTAGTCATGTACAGACCTGAAAAGCACAAGTGTTAAAGTAAGTAACTACCTCTATGGTGGTACCAGTTATGTGACGTAGGGAAACCCAAACATTAATTAAAGACATGCAATTTCCTGCTTAACCAAGAATTCGCATAGTAGTTTCCCTATGATTGAACTATCCCTCTCTCTAAAGCCTACAAAAAGGAAACAGCTGACAGGCCATTAACGTGGGACAACGGTTTTAGACTCGGGCATTAAAAACGTAATGAACACTGCTGAACCGAGCGAACGTACCGTTCGTTTCGTCCACTACTGGAGCCCCGTTCGTCGTAAATCAATTTACTCATACCACACCGAGTGGTCGCCTGTGTGAGTAAATACGGGGCCTAATTAATACTTGGGTGACCACGCCGTCTTCCGGGATGACGCTCCGCCGCTGGAATATTCATTTAACTGCGGACACTGGACAAGTGCCCGCGTGGACATTAATCATCCGCCTGAGACCGGCTCTTAGCGTAAATCATGGCGCCTATTAACGCGTCGTCCGTCGCATTCCTCTTGCCGGCGGTCCCGCAGACTTCGTCACACTCTTTTAATGGGATACACCTGGCGAAGGAGATCATTTAAGCGCCATTACAAGTAACAGCTCCAGTTTGAAGATTACTATTTGGCCTCACATTAAAGCTTTTCATTTCAATTATTCCATTTTATCATTTTCTCTGGTAAAGTGTCAGTTTTCTTAGTCTCACAGTTTCCTGATTTCCGGAAGCAGTCTCCTGGCGACCTTTCTTTGCCATTTTTGAATCCATCCCGGAATACTTATATTAGGTTCACTCTTTTAATTATTCCGTAAGTCCCCTCTGCTTGAATTTAACATCGCTGACATGAGATACTTATCGCATTGTCGGAACAGAAATGTCTGCTGTTCGCACAGCTGATCCACTAATGTGGCCTGCAGCAACCTACCACTGCGAGACATGTTTCTATAGGAAAACAAAAACTTCGATTAAACGAAACGCAATTCGCGCTTTTATCACATCGCATCCAGAAAATAATGAACAAAGGCAGCCGGCGGTGTCAGGGATTTTCTCTGCCTCGTGATGACTGGGTGTTGTGTGATGTCCTTAGGTTAGTTAGGTTTAAGTAGTTCTAAGTTCTAGGGGACTGATGACCGTAGATGTTAAGTCCCATAGTGCTCAGAGCCATTTGAACCATTTTTTGAACAAAGGCAGTCAGGATGATACAATATTTTTTTGACCTCCGAAACGCATTGGACTCAGTAGCACGCCATCGCTTATTAATGAAAGTACAATCATATGGCGTATCAAAAAAAATTTTTGGCTGGATTGGGAATTTATTGGTAGGAAGGACGCAGCTTGCTACCTTGCAAGGAAATTCATCGACAGTAACTTCAGGGAAAGGTGTTTCAACTCTTGCTGTTCATGTTATATGTTAATAATATGAAAGATAATATTAATAGTAACTTCAAAAATTTTGCAGATGATGCGGTTATCTATAATGAAGTACTGTCTGACAAAAGCTACACTAATGTTTAGTCCGATCTGCACAAAATTTCACAGTGGTGCAAGGATTTCCCATTTCTTTTAAGGCACAGATATGTAATAAGGTGGATTTCGAAAACACAGAAGTGTTGCATTACATGAGTACAGGAACAATGAACCACGTCCAGAATCGCGCTCTCTTCCAATTACCTGTGTGTGTAACAGCTCGTATTTTTATGAAACCGAACGATGACGCGTGCACTGTCGTCAGTAAAGCAGGTTGTGGGCTTCGGTTTGTTGTTAGGATACCCTGAAAATGCGTTCAATGTATAATGGAGGTGTTATCCAGGTGTATGGAACCATATCAAACTAGTCTAACAGGGAATGTTTAACGGAGGAAAACAAGAACGGTCATGGGTTTTTTACCCTTAGAAGAGCGTCACAGATATGCTGCCAAATTCTGATCTCGCAGTTACTAGAAAACAGATGCCACCTAAGAGTTCGGTAATCCTCGAGATAATGTCGGACAGTTAATCAGTCCTCTTTTCAACTCTGTCCGCAGCTCGTGGTCGTGCGGTAGCGCTCTCGCTTCCCACGCCCGGGTTCCCGGGCTCGATTCCCGGCGGGGTCAGGGATTTTCTCTGCCTCGTGATGACTGGGTGTTGTGTGATGTCCTTAGGTTAGTTAGGTTTAAGTAGTTCTAAGTTCTAGGAGACTGATGACCATAGCTGTTAAGTCCCATAGTGCTCAGAGCCATTTGAACCATTTTTTTTTTCAACTCTGTATACCTAAATGTACCAGGAAATAACACTAAAACGAGGTGCAGTTGGAAGTACACACTGGCATGTACACTTATGTTCAGAAAAAAACAGAACACCTTGACGACTAGAGATGGGACATTCACATTCACAGGACATGCACATTAGTATTGTAAGTAGGCTGTTTATGTTTTCTTATTGGCAACGTTACGTAGCGCTCTGTACGAAAATCACTGGCTGTGCTGTGTGCTGTCTGTGGCTAGTTTGCATTGTTGTCTGCCATTGTAGTGTTGGGCAGCTGGATGTGAACAGCGCGTAGCGTTGCGCAGTTGGAGGTGAACCGCCAGCAGTGGTGGATGTGGGGAGAGAGATGGCGGAGTTTTGTAATTTGTCATGAACTGCTATATATATTATGACTATTAAGGTAAATACATTGTTTGTTCTCTATTAATATCTTTCATTTGCTAACTATCCCTATCAGTAGTTAGTGCTTTCCGTAGTTTGAATCTTTTATTTAGCTGGCAGTAGTGGCGCTCGCTGTATTGCAGTAGTTCGAGTAACGAAGATTTTTGTGAGGTAAGTGATTTCTGAAAGGTATAGTTTAATGTTACTCAGGGCCATTCTTTTGCAGGGATCTTTGATAGTCAGATTGGGTTGCGCTAAAAATATTGTGTGTCAGTTTAAGCACAGTCTTGTATAATTGTTCAAAGGGGACGTTTCATAATCTTTTATTTAGCTTGCAATAGTGGCGCTCGCTGTATTGCAGTAGTTCGAGTAACGAAGATTTTTGTGAGGTAAGTGATTTGTGGAAGGTATAGTTTAATGTTTGTCTGGGCCATTCTTTTGTAGGGATTTTTGATAGTCAGATTGCGTTGCGCTAAAATTATTGTGTGTCAGTTTAAGCACAGTCGTGTATAATTTGTTCAAAGGGGACGTTTGAGTATGTTCTACAGAAATGATCAGTACTTCAGTCATCTCGGTCAGTATGTGTCCTGTTGCCTGGTAGGCACAAGATACGCCATTGGTCCTGGTAACTTCTTCCTTGCGTGAAGGCATTGATGCACATAAGGTGCGAATAGCGTACTGTAGAATAGCCATTCGTGCTGCAGTCACCTGGTTCCAAAGTTCAACTGTGATCGGAATTGGGTCATAGCGCTGCACCCGTCGTTTCACCATATCGCATACATTTGCGATTGGCGACAAATCTGGTGATCTGGCTGGCTAGGGCAAAGGCTGGCATCCTGTGACCCCAAGAAGGCATGTTTTCGTGCAGCAGCATTTGGTCGTGCATTGTCTTGCTGAAAAATGGCATCTGGGCTGTTGTGCAGAAAGGTTATGGCTACAGGTCGCAAGTTGTCATTCACGTAGGTCACACTGGTCGCATTACCCTGGACTTACACCAACTGTGATTTTCTTGTACCCTGTAGCACTCCACACCATAAGGCCTCGAGTTGGCGCTATATGGTTTGTGCAAATGCATTCACGATTGTGGCGCTTCCTGTTTCTGTGGCTAACGAAAATGCGTCCATCATTTTAAAACAAACAGAACCTGAATCAGTCAGAAAACACTATCTGATGTCATTCCCGTCCCCAGTGACGTCGTTTCATGCACCATTGTCGTCTAGGACGTTTCCGCACATTCGCCAGACCTAAGCGGAGAAATGGACGACGCGCACATAAGCCATGCCATAATAATCGGCGACGGACTGTCAGTCCTGGTATCTACGATGTGTTACACTCTTCCACTGTTTCGAGAGCCGAAGAGAACGCGGATCTGTTTTGCAGCGCCTTTAGAATGAGTTGTAAATTTTCTCGATTGGTCGTCTGATTAGTGCGACCTGACCCATCTCGTCGTGTTTTACGGCCCTCCGTGAACCATTCTGCACACACCCGTTGCACTGCCGAAACGCTTGGTCCTACACAAGCAGCAGTTTCCCGGATGGATGCATCACCTTCTCTCACGCCAATAATGCACCCTCTTTCAGACTCACTGATTTGACGGTGCGGTTCGCGCATACATCTGCGAGGCATTCCGCACGCTTGCTCAAGTCACACTGTTCAGTTACCTTCGGTTTATAGCGACAACGAGAACCGGAGCCACCATTTCACCGGTGGGTGGTGTTGGGCCGCGATATCGATGTTGACTTCGAACCCGCTCGCCGACATGGTTCAAATGCTAATCATTTCTGCAGAATGTGCTAATGTACACGTCCTGTGAATATGAACGTCCTATGTCTATCCTATGTCTAGTCGTTGAAGGTGTTCTGTTTCTTTTTCTTTCTTTTTTTTAACGCATATTTTACATCGGTTTGCTGAGTGTGGATGTCGACGTACAAGAATAGCGTCTACGTTCTTTGCTTGGTGGATAATTTTTAGACTAGGTGAGCATACTCAGCTGCAAATATACCCAAGCCATTGTCGGTGTTTGAGAATAGCATGTGTAATGGCTTTCTGCCCATTTCGTTCACATATGTATATAATATAAAGCCTAGATAGGGCTTTAACAGCTTCATTACAGTGACACAAAGTTTTAGTAGTCCTGATTTTGAGCGAAATTTGGAAGTACAGTTTCACTTTTCCTAGGATTTTGTTCCAGTGTGTTGTACCTCTAATATTTGACACAACAGCAGGGGATTCTGGAATTTAACCTTCTCAAGCTGAGCAGGACGACGAAACTTGCCTGTTTGTAGCAGAAGAGGCCCACAAGGAATTTTACTTCCTACTATCAACGCATTCTCAAATACATTTGTAAACAATTTTCGGCTTGATAGAAGCGTTCACAACTCTGAGTTACAATGGTGCAAGTTGTAATGCCTAACAGTATGTTTTATGAATGTAATGCTTTCCATATTTTTTCATTAACCCTCACGTGCGGGTGTTGATGTAGGTACACTTTTACTTCAAAATGGTTCAAATGGCATTGAGCACTATGGAACTTAATTTCTGAGGTCATCAGTCCCCTAGAGCTTAGAACTACTTAAACCTAACTAACCTAAGGACATCACACACATCCATGCCCGAGGCAGGATTCGAACCTGCGACCGTAGCGGTGGTGCGGTTCCAGACTGTAGCGCCTAGAATCGCTCGACCGCCCCGGCCGGCACAATTTACTAACATGTTTGAGATATTCCCTCATAAAATTTTTGTGGCGTGCAAATCATACTTGCAAATGAAACTTCCTGGCAGATTAAAACTGTGTGCCCGACCGAGACTCGAACTCGGGACCTTTGCCTTTCGCGGGCAAGTGCTTGCCCGCGAAAGGCAAAGGTCCCGAGTTCGAGTCTCGGTCGGGCACACAGTTTTAATCTGCCAGGAAGTTTCATATCAGCGCACACTCCGCTGCAGAGTGAAAATCTCATTCTGGAAACATACTTGCAAATGTTTGAAACCCTTGAATTCATGTACGAGTGACGTTCAATAGGTAATACAACACATTTTTTTCCCTCGGCCAATTACGGTTGAAGAAGTGGAGAATCTGCTATGAGACATAGTGGAATATTTCTGCTTCGGTTCCTATTGTTTCTTGAGCTATACGTAGCCTTCAAAATGACGCCTGAAACGGAGATGCATTCGAAGCAGAGAGCTGTCATTGAGTTTCTTTCGACAGAAGACCAGATCATCGCGGGTATTCATCGTCCCTTGCAGAATGTCTGCGGAGACCTGGCAGTGAATAAAAGTACGGTGCGTCGCTGACTGCACAAGTAGACGTGTCCGCTGCTGACGTATTCCTCCACCAGTTGGGGTATTTTAAGTTGTCGGCCCACTGGGTTCGTCACCGTCTGGCAGAAGACCTTAAAGAGCGACGAAGGACCACCTTTGCCGTATTACTTGCTCGTTGCGAGACTGAGCGTGACAATTTTTTGTCTAATACAAAACATCAATCGATGGAGTGGAACCACATTTCTTCTTCTCCGAAGAAAAAGTTCAAAGTAAAGGCAGGGCTACGATCTTCTGGCAGTCTGAGCGGATTATTCTGTCCAATGATCAACGCTGAAGTGAATTGTATTACCCTAAAGAAATTGAAGAAACAACTTCAGCGAGTTCGTCGGCACAAAAATGCAAACGAACTTCTCTTTCTCCATGACAACGCAAGGCCTCGCACAATTCTGCGCACTCCAAAAGGAATGAAAGAAGATTGGGATTTGGCGTGCCGTCGACATCGAGGTCATTAGTGACCGCTGCGCACCCGATATGAGTTTACAAAACTTCATCTGACTGTACTTCCGTACAACCCGCAACTCACACCTTCTCCGTCTGTTTAGGTACAATGAAGGATGCACTCCGCGGGAAGCAATACCTGGAAGACGGGGAATTTATTGGTGCAGGAGGACGTTGGCCCCACTGTCGACCTTTGGAGTAGTAGAATGCGAGCATACAAGCCCTCCGAGTGAGATACTGTAAGGTCGTCTCGTTGAACGGAGATTACGTTGGAAAATAGGATTTTTTAACCTAAAAGAACGAGGAATAATATGTAGTACTGAATCCTGAGTAAAATCAATCGACTTTCAGAAAAACCCTTGCATTACTTATTTATCGCTCCTCGTAATTGATGACTTACTCCACAAACGCATTTCAAATATTACCTTGGAAAAAAATTAAAAATTGTAGTTGTTTATGTAGATTTACACTACATTCTTAACCGGCAGGTTGAATTTTTCCCGCGACCGCTACGGTCGCATGTTCGAATCCTGCCTCGGGCATGGGTGTGTGTGATGTCCTTAGGTTAGTTAGGTTTAAGTAGTTCTAAGTTCTAGGGAACTGATGAAAGCAGAAGTTAAGTCCCATAGTGCTCAGAGCCATTTGAACCATTTTTTTGAATTTTGCTCAAGGACACAATATTATAAGACTGCCTGTGCTGTGTTTACTTAAATACCCAAAAATGTCATTTGTTAGAAAAGACCATTTCCAACTCTCACTTCCAATGCTTTTAGAACTTTCAGTATTAGTTTTCTTGCTTTATATACGTCTACATTCGCTATTCTTTCAATCATTTATGTGATTTCACTACTACAGTATGCAAAACTTTCGTGCAGTTAACTTCAGGCTGAATCCCTGTTTTCCCTAAAACATGCGTTCTGTTCCGTACAGCATGACTGAAACATAGAAGCGCAACGTACAACCTGTAGAAAATGCATTTTTGTTAATAAAATCGTCTAGATCGCAGAATCTACTTCTCTACCTGATAATGATACTGCATCAAATCAAAACTTAGAACTTATAAAACGACGTTCAGTATCAGTTTCATTAAAATGGGTGATCCAGAATGTTATTTCACAGAATCTAAGTTCTGATTTGATGGCGGCAGTAACCGAAACGTCGCTATAAATAAATGTATTACGCAATGTAGTTGATCTTATTCGCAAAAATTCCTTTACAACTATTGGTGGAGAGATTCAGTGATGAAACTTCCTGGCAGATTAAAACTGGAAACATCCACTAGGCTGTGGCTGAGCCATGTCTCCGCAATATCCTTTCTTCCAGGAGTGCTAGTTCTGCAAGGTATGCAGGAGAACTTCGGCGAAGTTTGGAAGGTGGGAGACGAGGTACGGGCGGAACTAGAATTCTGAGGAGGGGGCGTCAGTTGTGTTTGGGTAGCTCAGTTGATAGAGCACTTGCCCGCGAAAGGCCAAGGTCCCGAGTTCGAGTCTCGGCCTGGCACACAGTTTTAATCTGCCAGGAAGTTTCATATCAGCGCACACTCCGCTCCAGAGTAAAAATTTCATTCTGGAAACATCCCCTAGGCTGTGGCTAAGCCATGCCTCTGCAATATCCTTTCTTGCAGGAGTTCTAGTTCTGCCATGTATGCAGGAGAGCTGCTGCGGAGTTTGGAAGGTAGGAGACGAGGTACTGGAGGAACTGAAGCTGTGAGGACGGGGTGTGAGTCGTGCTTGGGTAGCTCAGTTGATAGAGCACTTGCCCGCGAAAGGCAAAGGTCCCGAGTTCAAGTCTCGGTCCGGTTTTAATCTGCCAGGAAGTTTCATATCAGCGCATACTCCGCTGCAGAGTGAAAATTTCATTCTAGATTCATTGATGATACTGTTCTCCACCAACAGGTGACCAGTAACAGTTCTAATTGGACACAGATTGAGGACAGGTTTATCTCCTCCATAACAGTTGTTGAACACGTTTTGTCGTGTATCTGTTGCCCTGGTGATGTTGTTTGCGTTGAAGAAAATAATTCCAGGAATCTTGTGGAATGATACTCCACAATACTCCGCAAAACAGTATAACAGAACTAAATTAATTAGAAATTTAAAATCTACACTGCAAAGCTTTCGTAATAGTGGAGGAATGTACTTATGAAACACAACACTGGTAGTCGGCAGTAACCAAGGAGGTGTAGTAAGGAGAGTTGTCATTACGTCACAAACTTGATGCCAAGGTCCGCCATGTTATCGCCCAAAACACTACCGTTAGGTGGTAGTGTTTTAGTACAAAATGTTAGCTTGCGTCATTTACGGGTGCACTAACCGTAATGATCATAGTCTTAAGTGTCATAGAGTCACATTTTATTCGTAAGCGGACTCATTCAAACGATAGTTTCTTTTATATGCATGAATTTTCGTTGCACTGTTTACTTTTAGTGTAGTGGTTTTTGTTTCTGTCATTTGAGTTTAGATTTCTCATCACTCCAGCTCGGAAAGCTCTCTGAGTGAATCCTGCTGTGACAAGGAAAGATTGGAAACCCACCACACATAGCAAAATATGTTCTCAGCAGTTTCGTGAGGAGGACACAGACCGAAAATTAGCTTCGTCAGTCTGTATTAAGGAAAATGCTGGATTTCTGAAGCAGACTTTTCATATCAAGCAGTTTCCTTCTTAGTTATTCAGAACGTATGACAAAAACGTTACATTAACGAGGGCGACATACTTTATATTACTGGATCCTATATGTGGTTAAGACCAAAAAGAATCTGAAAATGCCTTCCTGACGCAGCTTTATTCATGAGGGCACTGTAACATTTCTATTTAAGCCAAGTGTCGCCTGCACACGACAGAAATTAAAAACAAGAAGTAATCGTAAAAAATAATCTTACAATGTTTTGGGACATTTGACATGTCGGCGCTGGCGTCAAATCAACGTAGAGCGTAAATCTGTTGCACCATCTTCTTCGTACATCTCCGTGGTAGTAACGGATGACGGTATCTATTTCAACGGTCCTTCGCAGCGTGTACCCGAAACAACCAAGCCGACTGAATTTCAGGGACACAGCTGACCTTCTGCCCCTCATGACCGAATGACCTGCCTTAAATTCCTCGAGACAAATAATTGTTATTTATCAAACTTTTCAGGAAGATGTGAACTACAAAAAGACCTAATTTTTGAAGCATCGAATTGTTTGCCAGTCAGTCCCTGAAGCTTCGATCTTTTACAGCTATGGCGAGATCATTTATACAAATAAATAACTTCAGAATCGGATGGTGTCTTGTTTAGAGGTAGAACGAGGCGTTGCTAGACCAATAACTTGTGGCAAATAATTCTTTCGATTTCTGAATATGCTGTTTCTGTCAGTAGCCCTTCTATAATTCACGTCGAAAGAACGACCGGGAAAACGATAGTTTGAGTTCATGCGAAATGTAACATCACGGGAGGCAACGCTTATCATACGACCTGTCTTACGAAACAGATTCAAGACAGATAGATCTACATTTATACAACTTGTAGACTCAGAAAAAGCTTTCCACCATGTTACTTAGAATTAAAATTCTCTGATAGTCTGAATTATTTGTATTCGCAGATGGCATTGTCTTGATTACAGGAACACCAGAAAAATCAAAAATCCAGATAAAAAATCTGTTTGTGCAGCAGGCAGGAAAAATCGGTTCACAAATTTCTTTCCGAAAGACAGAATTTATCACAGACATTAAAAATTGTGCACAGAAATTACTCATAAATTGAAAGTCAGCTCTTTCGAATATTTAGGTTAGTAGCTAAAAATGCGGTATAATGAGAAGGGCAGTATAAAGATATAGGATTAGCACACGGAGACGCTCCCTGCGTTCGTAGTTGCAGAATTCAATCCCATGAAGAGGGAAAGTGGTCAACAAACAATAATTTTAGAATACAGGTGACCGCCTCCAGTGTTCTACCCCCACGACAACCCACTACAGAGTTTGCCGTTAAAAAAGAGTCTCCTATTATTTGGTGTTAAGTCTCAGATCTGACTAGTTTGATATCGTGACCCATCCCCTGCATTATTCGCCCCAATACTCTGGATGTTATTGTCTGCTGAGTACTTCCCATCTTCATGGGGTTGGGATTCTGTGGCTACGAACGTTGGGGGCGTCTCCGTTGCTAATCTACATGACACTACTAAACACCAGAAGACGCTGCTTTAGCGCAGCGGAACGGGTCATGAATTAACAGCTGTCATTTTAGTTCAATTTACCATGAATTCCTATGGCTGTGTCTGCTCATATTATAAAGCTGTATTGGTCTCCAGAGTGTTATGAACGAACACAAGGAGACGGCTTTATCGTGGGACTCTAAATTAAACCTTATAACACAGTAGCTCGACCTGAGGTTTCGTATGGAGCCTAAACACTATAACTTGTACAGTCCCCTAGAACTTAGAACTAGTTAATCCTAATTGACCTAAGGACATGACACACATCCATGCCCGAGGCAGGATTCGAACCTGCGACCGTAGCAGTCGCGAGGTTCCGGACTGAAGCGCCTAGAACCGCACGGCCACCGTGGCCGGCGCGAAAGAAGAACGTCGTTCTTTAGACATTTGGCTAGAGTGGATAATGACGTACTGATGAAGCAATTCTTTAATAAAATTATGAAGATGATAGTCAGCATAGTTTACATACATTAAATGACCTGAAAGAAATAAACATCAACATGATGGACACGCGTGACAGCTATTTATTTAGGAACAAAATTCAGAAATTGTTCCCCTATGTTATTGAATCTTAACATTGAGCGAGCAGTAAAGGAAACCAGGTTACCTGTGGGGTGAGGAGAGATGGAGTAAGCTTCGCCATTGAGGTAATTTTGGCATATAGCATAGCACTCGGAGGATGAACTGCAGTGGAATGGGCAGCAAACTACAAACAGGTTATAAGATGAACATAAATATAAATGTAGCCGGCCGTGGAGGCCGAGCGGTTCTAGGCGCTACAGTCAGGAACCGCGCGACCGCTACGGTCGCAGGTTCGAATCCAGCCTCGGGCATGGATGTGTGTGATGTCCTTAGGTTAGTTAGGTTTAAGTAGTTCTAAGTTCTAGGGGACTGATGACCTTAGAAGTTAAGTCCTATAGTACTCACAGCCATTTGAACCATTTTGAAATACAGATGTAAACAATGATAATTTGGTATAACCGGAAGAAGTCAGACAATGCTTGGTGAGTTGGGTTAGGAAATGGTAGGCTCAAAGTAAAACAAAACACGTGGTGTTTGTCTCCTGTGCTATTTTACTTTCTATTCGGTAAAATCAGAGTATAATGTGAAATGATACCGAGAGAACAGGGGCCTGTGTCACGTTTTCTACTGGCAATGTGATAGGAAAATATGAATCAGATTTGTAATTCCGCAGACGCTCTCCGAAGGCTTCAGTTTTGCAATCCGGAGAGCTGCCGTTGTGCTTCCAGAATCTCGGCGGAGTTTGGCGTCGGTGGCGCCGTATTAATAATGGATGTTCGCGGATTGGCGGCGGCTGCATGACCCGGCCAGCCGGCATACAGATGGACGCCGTCTGGAGACGGGCGGCGGGCGTCGCGGCGCGTGCGTCCCACCGCCGTGCGTCGTCGGACTCTGCGACAGCCGCCACGGGCTGCGAGTGGCGCTGGCGTCGCCGGCCGCGCAAGATGTCTTCCCTCTATCTGGAAACAGGCCAATGCAGTTATCATCAAAAAAGGTCATGATGAAGACCCAAAAGAAGTAAAGTCCTACAGACGAATTTGTCTGTTGGACCTGCTGGGCAAATTGTTGGAGAGGTTGCTAGCTGACAGACTGACAGCACACCGAGTGCTGTGCGGGATGTGCGACAGGCAGTTTGGTTTTCGCCAGGGGAGATCTGCGTCTGACGCAATTGCCCTGGCCGCCGAGGTCTGTGGGTCGTCTCCGCACAAGTGCACATTTGGCATCATGGTTGATATCAGTGGCACCTTCGACAACCTGTGGTGGCCTTCGCTCTTCTCCTGCTTGCGGGGGAAGAAGTGTCCAGAGCCGCTATATGGGTGTCTAAGGGGCTGTTGTATGGAAACGGAGGTCTGGCTATCGTTCCATAGCGGGCGAATTGGCAAGAACATTACGAAGGCGTGTCCACAGGGCTCTGTCCTAGGGCCGCTCTTTTGGGATATAGACATGGAGCCTCTCCTGGAGAGCTTGGAGAGCAGTGCAGATGTTCTAGAGGCGATAGCCTACGCGGACGACCTCCTCCTGCTGGTTGGCGGCCGCAGTCACGAAGATCTTGAACCTAAGATTGAAAGGGCATTGTCACACAATGGTGCCACAAAACGAAAATGACAATAGTGCCTAACAAGTCCACATACCACTACTAAAAGGCCAATTGGCCAGAAATCCAACAGTGAGGATCGAGGGCTCACCAGTAATTCGGCGTCGCGAGGCCCGGTATCTGGAAGTGATAAGTGATGAAAGATAGAGCTTTCCTAAGCACATCGAAACGCAACTCAAAGATCATTAGAAGCTCTTAACAACCTCATCATGATAGGACACAGAAGATTTCGCCTTCCACCAGAACTCACAAACATCATAACACCAATCTTTTTTCCATTGTGGGTTACGAATAAAAAAAAATGGCTCTGAGCACTATATGACGTAACATCTGAGGTTATCAGTCCCCTAGAACTTAGAACTACTTAAACCTAACTGACCTAAGGACATCACACATATCCATGCCCGAGGCAGGATTCGAACCTGCGACCGCAGCGGTCGCGCAGTTCCAGACGGAAGCCGCTAGAACCGCTCGGCCACTGCGGCCGGCGGTTACGTATCCGGAGTCTGGGCACACAGGCTCGCGAGGGTCGCGCCTGCTATGGCCGTGAGGACGGTGCAGCGCAACATGCTTCTACGTTCCATTGGGGCATACAGAACATCTCCGGGAGGGGCACTACTGATACTCGTGGAGGTGTGTCCCCTGGATATTAAAATTCGGGGTCAAGCGGCTTGGTATTGGGTAAAAAGAGGAGAAATAGAAAAAAAACTGAGAGCATTTTGGGGTGCGGGTGAGGGGATAAGTTTGCAACAAAAGAAGAGGAGAAGAGCTATGGCAAGGACTCTGGGACAGAGAGGAAACAGGCAGAAGGTCTCACCAATTGTTGCCGAACGTCAAAGAACGGCTCGAACTCTCGCATTTCCAACCAAGTAAGGGACTGCTGCACTTCCTTCACAGGTCATGGACCGTACCAGGCATATCTCTACCGGTTCGAGAAAAGGGCTACCCCCTCGTGTGACTGCGGAGCTGAATTGGGCACTCCGGACCACGTGATCTTCGATTGCCCTGTCTTCGATGACGTAGCCACTGATCTAAGACACCAGCTACCAAACAATGAACCTATAACTTAATCAGGAACCCGAGCACATTTGAGATCATAAACTGCCTTGCCAGCGAGGTATCGGCAAAAGTCTATGCCGGAATATCGAAGGGAAAATATAGGAACTATTGATCACGACGTGACTTAATGCGACCTATCCCATTCCGCCAGGACGTGGATAGGCCAATCGCCGTAACAGTAGGAATCCGCCACGTTCTGGAACAGGGGGAAGGTACACAGATATCTCGAACTTGACAACTGCACACCGATAATGACTTAGTAGATACATAATTTACAGTAGGAAGTTGATCAGGACATTTCCAAACAGAACCTGCAGCGATTTTCTAAAGGCCAGCCCGGTGCTAGGGGCACTCCCACTGGGATTAGCTCGGTGGGCACGGCCAAAAAAGTAGGTTTATACACTGACTCGCACGCCTGTAACGCTGCAGGAAGTAGCTTCTAGAATAGTTAGATTAGAGTAGAGATTAGTTCTTACCCATTGAACAACTAACTTATCATTTCCTGTAGTATGTAAGAAGATTAAAATTTAAAATTAGAAAATGCTCCTAAATATCACTGAATTGCATTGTAGATCTTAAGACCCACTAATGTATAAGGTGGTGGATTATTATGTATGATATTATTGGATTGAATAAAGAAATTAAAAAAAAAAAAAGATGTCTGCTAAGCGGCTTGCGTTTCTCCCACACGGCTGTCTGAAAACTGACACGTCAGTTCAGTTTTTTTATGTATGAGGGTAAGTCAAAAATTATACGCAATGTAGCTATACATTTTATTTCAATACAAATAACACGTACATTACTTAATATTTAAACACAGTCCCCTCGCTTTTCAGAGCACTTGATCCATTATTGCACAAGCATCCTTGAAGGCGTGAGAGAAGGTTGTTGGCTGAGCAGCGAGCCACGCATGCATCGCGTTTTCACTTCTTGGTCCGAGGTGAATCGACGGCTTCTTAATGCCTCTTTGAGTGGAACAAACAGGTGGTAGTCGGAAGAGGCAAAACCAGGCCTACACGGAGGATGAGCCATCACTTCAGACTTGAGTTTCTACAGTGTGTGTTGCGGTAGACGGATGGGCATTGTCGTGAAACAGCACGACACCTTCCGACAGTAGTCCTTGTCATTTACTCCGAATTTCAGGACTATAGACCTATATCTCTAACGTCGATCAGTTGTAGAATTTTGGAACACGTATTATGTTCGAGTATAATGACTTTAGCATGGAGAGCTGCATCAAACTGAAACGTCCCCTTAGAAAAATTTATACATGACTGTGCTTAAACTGACACACAGTATTTTTAGCGCAACGCAATCTGACTTTCAGAAATCCCTACAAAAGAATGGCCCTGACTAACATTAACCTATGCGTTTCACAAATCACTTACCTCACCAAAAATCTTCGTTACTCGAACTACTGCAATACAGCGAGCGCCACTACTGCCAGCTAAATAAAAGATTCAAACTACTGAAGGCACTAGCTACTGATAGGCATAGTTAGCAAATGAAAGATTTTAATAGAGAACAAATAATATGTATAGCAGTTCATGCCAACCAGTCTTACAAATTTCACAACTCCGCCATCTCTGTCCCCACATCCACCACTGCTGGCGGCTCACCTCCAACTGCGCAACGCTACGCGCTGTTCACGTCCAGCTGCCCAACACTACAATGGCAGACAACAATGCAAACTAGCCACAAACTGCACACAGCACAGCCAGTGATTTTCATACAGAGAGCGCTACATGGCGGCGGCGTTACCAATATAAGAACCTAAACAGCCTACTTACAAAACTAGTCTCAGGACTGAAGACCACAACAACAACAACAACATAACGACTTTTCTGGAGACTAGAAATCTACAATGTAGGAATCAGCATGCGTTTCGAAGAAGACGATCGTGTGAAACCCAGCTCGCGCTATTCGTCCACGAGGCTCAGAGGGCCATAGACACGGGTTCCCAGGTGGATGCCATGTTTCTTGACTTCCGCAAGGCGTTCGACACGGTTCCCCAGAGTCGTAAGAACATATGGAATATCAGTCCAGTTGTGTGATTGGATTGAATAATTCCTAGACAACAGAACGCAGCATGTCATTCTCAATGGAGAGAAGTCTTCCGAAGTAAGAGTGATTTCATGTGTGCCGCAGGGGAGTGTCGTAGGACCGTTGCTATTCACAATATACGTAAATGACCTTACGGATAACATCGGAAGTTCACTGAGGCTTTTTGCGGATGACGCTGTGGTATATCGAGAGGTTGTAACAATGGAAAATTGTACCGACATGCAGGAGGATCTGCAACGATTTGACGCATGGTGCAGGGAATGTCAATTGAATCTCAATGTAGACAAGTGTAATGTGCTGCGAATATATGGAAAGAAAGATCCTTTATCATTTAGCTACAATATCGCAGGTCAGTAACTGGAAGTAGTTAATTCTGGGAGTAGGCATTAGGAGTGATTTAAAATGGAATGATCATATAAAGTTGATCGGCGGAAAAGCAGATGCAATACTGAGATTCATTGGAAGAGTCCTAAGGAAGTGCAATCCGAAAACAAAGGAAGTAGGTTACAGTACACTTGTTCGCCTACTGCTTGAGTATTGCTCACCAGTGTGGGAACCGTACCAGATAGGGTTGATAGAAGACATACAGAAGATCGAACTGAGAGCAGCGCCCTTCGTTACAGGATCATTTAGTAATCGCGAAAGCGTTACGGAGATGATAGATAAACTCCAGTGGAAGACTCTGCAGGAGAGACGCTCAGTAGCTCGGTACGGGCTTTTGTCAAAGTTTCGAGAACATACCTTCACCGAAGAGTCAAGCAGTATATTGCTCCCCCCTACGTATATCTCGCGAAGAGACCATGAGTATAAAATCAGAATTAGAGCCCCCACAGAGGCATACCAACAATCTTTCTTTCCAAGAACAATACGAGACTGGAATAGAAGGGAGAATCGATAGAGGTACTCGAAGTACCCTCCGCCACACACCGTCAGGTGGCTTGCGGAGTATGGATGTAGATGTAGATGCAGATTTAGTCTGCCAGTAAGTATCCCAATGTAACACGCACTGTTCACTGTTGTGCCACTCTCCTGGTAATGTTCCAGTACTGGGCCTTGGGCGTGCCAAGAAACGGAAAGCACCGAACGTCCTCTTGATTCTCATGTGAAGTTTATATTTATGAGACTCCTAAGATCATGATGACCAAATTGTAGAGGAAATGTACATAGTAGGCAGTCATGGTCTTGGAAAGAGAAATGACAGAGGTGAATGGTTAATTGACTTCTGCAGGGAAAGGCAGTTGATAGCGGCAAACACATGGTTCAAGAACCATAAGAGGAGGCTTTACACTTGGAAATCACCAGGGGATAAATACAGAAACGAAATCGATTTTATACTGCTAGAAGAAAGATACAGGAATGGAATCAAGAAGGTGCACACATTACCAGGTGCAGATATTAATAGTGACCACAACTTACTTATGGCAGAAATAGAAATAAGAATGAAAAAACTGAAAAAGGCGACAATGGTGAAGAAGTGGGATCTAGAGAAGATAAGGCCGAACAAAGAACAAATTACAGAAATGCTGTCTCGGGACTTTCTAAACACATTACGAGACAAAGAAGCACCTGATAATGCCAACGAGTACTGGAATATGCTGAAAGAAGGAATCATTAAAGCAGGACAGCAAAATATAGGATATGTAAAAGGGAAAAGGTAAAAAAAACCATGGGTCACACAAGAAATGATTTCCAAGATGGAGGAGAGAAGAAAATTGAAAAACAAGAACACTGAAAATGCAAGAAAGATATACCGAAGGTTAAATAACGAACTGCGAAGAGAAACAGAGCAGGCTAGGAAAAAATGGCTAAAAGAGGAATGTGATGAAATTGAAGAACTGGACAGGAAGGGAAGATACGACTTACTATACAACAGAGTAAAGACTATGACATGGGAACAAAACAGAGCAGGAAGTGCTACTATGGAAATTTTGAGTAAAGACGAAGAGTTAGTGTACAAAGATCGTGACGATGTCCTCCAGAGATGGGAAGAATATATAAAAGAGCTATATGACACAAATAGCAAACCAGAAACTCTGGAACTTGAATCACACAACAGTGTAAGTGATGAAGAGAAAGGACCGACCATCATAATGGAAGAAGTAAAGTCTGCCATTGCTGCAATGAAAAATGGCAAAGCAGTAGGTACAGATACAATACCGGGAGAAATACTAAAATGCTTGAACCACAATGGAATAAGAGAAATATTGAGGTTATGTAATAAAATATATGACAGTGGTGAATGGCCTGAGGACTTTTTGACAACAGTAATGATTCCATTACCGAAAAAACAAGGAACCAAGAAATGCAGCGAGCACAGGACAATCAGCCTCATTTCACATGCGGCCAAAGTGATGTTAAGAATAATTAATAAAAGACTTGAAAAAGTAATAGAGGAGAATCTCGGCGAGGAGCAGTTTGGCTTTAGACGGAATACGGGCACCAGAGATGCAATAGGGCTCCTACGAATCTTGGGAGAAAGGTTTATTGAAAAAGGAAGAGAACTATATATGTGCTTCATCGATTTAGAAAAGGCATTTGACAATGTGGTTTGGGACAAGCTGGCGACTATTATAAGGGAAAAGAGAGTGGACTGGAAAACCAGAAGACTTATAAACTCATTATACGTTAATCAAAAAGTTTCAGTTAAAGTGAGAGGAGAAAGTACAAACTGGATCAGACTAGGGAAAGGAGTAAGACAAGGATGCTATTTATCACTTACTCTTTTCAACCTGTACTTGGAAAATATGATTGACCAATGCTCATTAGATGACAAAGGAGTAGAAATTGGAGGAAGAAGAGTAGGATGCTTGAGATTTGCTGATGACATGGTCCTTCTAGCCACAGGGGAAAAAGAATTACAGGATTTGGTGGACACCATTGCAACTAACGGAAAAAAATATGGAATGAAAATTAACACAAATAAAACAAAAGTATTGGCAATAGGAGGAAATAAGGAAATAAAAATTGTGCTGATGGAGAAACACTAGAACAGGTGCAAAATTTTAAGTATCTTGGAAGCAGGATAGACACCGACTGGAAGTGCACCACAGAAATTAAAACAAGGATAGCAATGGCAAAAGAGGCGTTTTATAAGAAAAGGAGAATCTTCTGCAGCGGTCTGGACAGAGAACTCAGAAAGAGACTCATAAAATGTCTTGTATGGAATGTTCTTCTATATGGCGCTGAAACATGGACTATGAGGAAAAAAGACAGAGAAAGGCTGGAGGCTTTTGAGATCTGGACATGGCGGAAGATGGAAAGAATAAGTTGGATGGACAGAGTAAAAAATGAAGAGGCACTGAGAAGAGTGGGAGAGAAAAGACAGTTACTAGATGTAATAAAGAGAAGAAAAAGAAATTGGATTGGGCATATATTAAGAAAGAATGATGGACTGATAAAAACAGTTTTAGAAGGTTATGTAGAAGGGAAAAGTAAGCGAGGAAGGAAGAGATTCCAGATACTGGATGACATAATGGACGGTACAACATACAGCAGCCTTAAGAAGGAAGCAATGGATCGCAGAAAATGGAGAGGCAAAGGACCTGCTAATATAGCAGTTAACTGATGATGATGATGATAGAGACACAGGAAAATCGGCTGGCACGAGTTCTGGCCCCTGCACTGGAAACTGAAGAGAGAACAGGTGGTATGGAGAGTGCGTAGCAGAACTTGCTTCTTAGGTACAATGTCGACAACAACATTGGTTGGCGCCGCGTCTAGCCACTGTTGCGTTGCATCAGTGCTGTTCTGTATGTACAGTATGCTGGTTTCTTCTGTGTTTCAGAATAATATAAATATATACTGTTTATGTGTTATACAAACAAATGTGATGAAAAGATAAATTGATGCCCAATTGTTTCCTTTCGAACTGTTACCCAATAGCTGTACTGCGTGTCACCTAATTCATTTCCTCAAGCAGAAGTGGATGTGTTAAACATCTGAACTGAAACCGTCGTAGAACAGAAAAGGTACATTTCTGGACATGGATTTCTGTTCAAAATGTTATTTATTCAGTCCCCTCTATAAGTCCTAGAAGTTTGTAATGGGATAATCCGAACACGCGTATAGGCAGGAGAAGGTGGCGCAGGCTTTAACTTATAACATGTATAGAAGGAGACTGCGTGTTTATACGAGGTGCGACAATAAATTAATGAGAATGATGTGAAATGGAATGTTGCTAACCGTTTTAGTTAAGTTTAGTGTAGTCTCCTTCAAAGTAGTTCCCTTCTGATTGCACACACTTTTTCCAGCGCTTCTGCCATTGATGGTAACATTTCTGGAACTCATCTTCTGTAATATCCTTCCAGATCCTCGTCACAGCTTTTTGGACATCTTGTGTTGTTTGAAAATGGTGTCCCTCGACCACCGTTTTGACTCCTGGAAATGGAAAAAAGTAGCACGGAGCGATATCTGGTGAATAAGGTGGCAGTGGTAGTACTGAAATTTGTTTTGAGGTTAAAAATTGCTTTACTGACAGCAGTATGGGATGGTGCATTATTCTCATACCAAGATCTTCAGTTATTATTAGACTAACCGTTTCTCGATTGATGTTCAGTTCTTCTGCAATCTTCAATCAGATCTAACGAGTTCATGCACTCTGGCCAAGTTGATATCCGTCCGTGAGGTTGATGGTCATCCACTGCAGTCTTCATCTTCAACATTCGTTCTTTCACTAAACATTTTATGCCAACAAAATACTTGAGCTCTTGACATAACCTCCTCTCCAAAAGCCTTCTGAAGCTTACTGTAAGTTGCCATGGCGCTTTTTCACCCAATTTAACGCAAAAAGAAATGGCATACCGTTGCGCATTATTATGCGGTTCCATTTCCATGATGAGAGACACAAACACATGCTAGCTTATTACAGTACAACTCAGACTGAGTAGTTGCATCGATGTGCCGCTTGGACTAAACGCAGCTTATAGACCAAGGTCAAAGATATTGTGCCTACGCAAGCCTGCAGAATTGCCACATCTTGCAAAGAAAATCAGTCTCATTACTTTATTGTCGCATATCGCATGTGTATACAGGGTGTTACAAAAAGATACGGCCAAACTTTCAGGAAACATTCCTCACGCACAAATAAACAAAAGATGTTATGTGGACATGTGTCCGGAAACGCTTAATTTCCATGTCAGAGCTCATTTTAGTTTCGTCAGTATGTACTGTATTTCCTCGATTCACCGCCAGTTGGCCCAATTGAAGGAAGGTAATGTTGCAATTGTGCAATCACGTCATCAACACAGATTTTCTGTGAACGTTTGGGCAGGCATTGTTGGTGATGTCTTGATTGGGCCCTATGTTCTTCCACCTACGCTCCATGGAGCACGTTATCATGATTTAATACGGGATACTCTACATGTGCTGCTAGAACATGTGCCTTTACGAGTACGACACAACATGTGGTTTATGCACGATGGAGCTCCTGCACATTTCAGTCGAAGTGTTCGTACGCTTCTCAACAACAGATTCGGTGACCGATGGATTGGTAGAGGCAGACCAATTCCATGGCCTCCACGCTCTCCTGACCTCAAACCTCTTGACTTTCATTTATGGGGGCATTTGAAAGCTCTTGTCTACGCTACCCCGGTACCAAATGTAGAGACTCTTCGTGCTCGTATTGTGGACGGCTGTGATACAATACGCCATTCTCCATGGCTGCATCAGCGCATCAGGGATTCCATGCGACGGAGGGTGGATGCATGTATCCTCGCTAACGGAGGACATTTTGAAAATTTCCTGTAACAAAGTGTTTGAAGTCACGCTGGTACGTTCTTTTGCTGTGTGTTTCCATTCCATGATTAATGTGATTTGAAGAGACGTAATAAAATGAGCTCTAACATGGAAAGTAATCGTTTCCGGACACATGTCCACATAACATATATTCTTTCTTTGTGTGTGAGGAATGTTTCCTGAAAGTTTGTCCGTACCTTTTTGTAACACCCTGTAGATTGTGGTAATGATAATTTCGTGTGGTTCAATGTCCTGGTGCCAGTTTTTCAATTGGATATCTATTCAGACACATGTATATCCCTATCCAATTATTCAGTAGAGAAAAGATGACTTTCAGTTTCAGATGCAATCCGAAAGAATCTCCCCATCACTGAGAGGAGATTGGTGGGTTAAAAACCAGAAATAAAAAACTGTAGTCTGACAGAGACTTAATCATGCGACCTTTCGGTTTTTTGACATGTGCTACATGACCAGGCCCGGCAGGAATTCTGCTCAAGCTATATGGCAATGCCATCGTCTTCACAGTGGCAACCAATATTAATTCCTCCCAGTCATTCAATTTCCACGAAATTTTTATAAATTATGCCCACGAACCTTCCTCGTTAATCCGTCTATTAAAAAAATGGAATCGAAATCCCAACAACAGTTCCTAAGATTTGCCCGTACTTTCGGACAGAAACGAGCGGGGAACTTCAAAATATATGAATAGAAGAGAAGAAAAAAAGAAACGTGCATATGGCATATTTAGACGTGAGTCGCAATCTGAGGAGTTCAGCCATCCAGAACGAGCCTTTTTATATCATTCCAATTCGGCGACTTCCACGTCGTTGACCATGAAATTACGACGAAGACAATACACAGACCCAGTCCCTCGCCAGAAAATATCCCCGATCCGGCCGAGAATTGGCAGACCATGAGCTTCTGACCGGAGGGAAGGGAAGAAGATGTCCTGACTTATTTGACAGTAAGTGCATGTTTTCTACATACACTAACTGGACAAAATACTAGTCACGCACTGGAAACAGCACACTGCTCCCTTTGGAGCACTTACGTGGTAATATGAAAATCTGAAAGTCAAGTACCCTCTAATGCTAAGTCATGGTAATGGCGTCCCTAGCTCTATGTAATTTCTTAAAAGTTAGCCGTAAGCTTCTCCTACCAGCCGCTTCTCTTCCACTTGACAAAAAAAAAAAAGATTATCTGTGAAAAATTTCATCTCGATGCAACAAATTCTAGATAATTCTCAAACGCCTTGAATTTGGAACATAGCATCTGCAAGACCTGTTTCCGTTAAAACGCAAATCTCCACTAAAAATTTGTTCTTCGTGAGAGCAGTGTGCGTGGCACATTCAGGCAAACCCATAAAGTGCTCAAAATCATTTTCACTCGTATTGCTGAAAACATCATTCGGGAAATTCAAAAAACACCAAAAATTTAAGAAATATCAACTTTACTTTTTACAATGCACACATTTTCAGTCTGAAATTATTTTTATTTACAGTAATCATTTTACGACATTTATCTCTGTAGGGTCAAAAGACAGTTTGACTGAGTGAACGATGAACGGTATTTATTCCTAACAAGGCAAACTCCCCATTGCAGCTCCCTCAGGTTTAATGGTAGATGGCCTGTCAGAAACTGAACACAGGTCAATCATGAAAACAGGAAGATGGTGTACTGACCTGTGTAAAAAGAAACAAAATCGAAACAGTGAACGGGATAAGCTCAAAATGTGCAACATCGAGTGACTTTGAATAGCCATATCGTCGTGCTTAACTGGTCACGGTTCTAGGTGCTTCAGTCTGGAACCGCGCGACCGCTACGGACGCAGTTTCGAATTCTGCCTCGGGAATGGATGTGTGTGATGCGCTTAGGTTGGTTAGGTTTAAATAGTTCTAAGTTCTAGGGGACTGATGACCTCAAATGTTAAGTCCCATAGTGCTCAGAGCCATTTGAACCATTTGAACCATCTGGTCACGGTGTCGGACTTTGAAGGGGGGAATCCGTGTTTAAATCTCCCTCGTGCCCTATTTAGTTTTCGCAAAATTATCAACTGTTCGTCCGGTGATTGTCGTGTTGGCCTTCTCTAGTCTCCGCAATTGTCGTATTTAGCGTTGGTTGTACAATATGAGTCACGGGGTAAGGATACATTACCGTCGCAAGTAGATGTGATGAATAGTGTGAGAAAACAACAAATAAACGATTGTAATGTTACAACAAGGGAATTCAAGAGGCAAAACTTCCAAAACGGACAGCAAGAATCATAACATGTGGTAGTTGTGTAGAACAAATACGAGGTACGTACATCTGTATGTTCCTTATTTACAACTCGCTGTAGCAAATGGACGTTACACTACGACACAGACACAAATTTGAACTCAACGAACAGTCAGTGACCGGACGGACAGTTCGTAGTTTTGCGGGAAAAAAAATTCGGTATGAGGGAATCTGAACGCGAATCTTCCCTTTCGTAGTCCAACGCAGTGACCACATAACCAAGACACCGATTCACAGTGATACTTCATGTTTTGAGCTTGACCCATTCACTGTTTCGATTTCACTTCTTTTTCTCACAGTTCAGTACATTTTCTTCCTGTTTCCATGCTTGATCTGTGGTCAGTTTTTGATGGTTATCCACTGGGTAATCTTACCACTAAATCTGAGAGGGGTTGCGATGGGGACTTTATCTTGTAAGAGAAGAATTAGTATTAACTGTGTATTTCGCATGGTCTCCAGCAACAAGTTGTCAAATGAATTGTTTCTCAGTTTCGTCTTTTGTGAGAATGTTACTGTAGTCCTAAATGAGTCCGGCACCTCTTTCTGCAACATCATTCACAACAATCATCTCCTAAATTCCCTGAATAGCACTTTTCTAACGGGAGTCGTCATTTCATGTTAAAGAGTGGAGAAAATCGGTGTTGATGGAAAACCTCACGAAGAAAGCTTTTGCAACATGTATTTCAAAGATGAAAGTTAATATTCATAAAAGAAGAAAGATAATTTTTTCAGTAATTTACCTTTCCACTTGATTTTTTTTCTCTTTCTTCATAGTTTTTCCCGAATATAACTATATCTATATTTGCCTTGGCATTTGTTGGAACATTGTCAGGCGGCAAAGCTAAAGCCACACTTTCTGGAGCTAAGTACCAGAGGTGATTTGAAAAATTTTTGCAGCAGCCTTACTGTTAATCAGTATCCGGGTAATTTAGTAGTTGACTCATCAATAGGAAATTATGGTAAAGTGCCGTAATTGCTTCTGTCGATTGAAACGAGACTTTTTTTTATTAACTGAAAACAAATTGGACGGGGGGGGGGGGGGGCGGGAGCTAAACTTTCTGAAAGTTGAAAAATGAAATCACCGCACTACGAAGAGTCTATTTGGAGACGTGGTGGAACGCCAGAAGACCTATATGGACGCGCTCATGACCACGCGTGACTAAGGATTCTCGGTCTACTGGTGTGCGAAAGCGGAATGTCCGAAATGCTGTGCCCCTTGAATACATATAAGACGACGCAAAAACATGGGTCGTAAAAAGATCCTAACCGGCACAGATCGATCACATGTCTGTGTGACAGTGGTATTTAATTTTCTCCAATAATTTACATTGGTTCTAAAATTTGTTGTTCAACCATGCCACAAGGACGTGTAAATCACCTGAAGGACCAACCAAAAAATAATCCTAAAAGTATAAATAGCAATCAGCAGTCCACTTGTCCAGATTTAAGCTCACCGTGGATGAATAATTCCTTCAGTAAGTAAAATACTCTGAAGTGCCCAAGAAATTGGTAAAGGCATGCGTATTCAAATACACAGATACGTGAACAATCAGAATACAGCGCTGCGGTCGACAACGCCTGTATAAGATAACAAGTGTCTGGCGCATTTGATAGATCTTTTACTGCTGCTAAGTGAGTTTGAAAGGTGTTATAGTTGGCGCACGAGTGATGGGACACAGCATCTCCGAGGTAGCGATGAAGTGGGGATTTTCCCGTACTACCATTTCACGAGTGTACCATGAATATCAGGAATCCGGTAAAACATCAAATCTCCGACATCGCTGTTGCCGGAAAAAGATCTGAGAGAACGGGACCAACGACGACTGAAGAGAATCGTCCATCGTGACAGGAGTGTAGCCCTTCCGCAAATTGCTGCAGATTTCAATGCTTGGCCATCAACAAGTGGCAGCATGCGGACCATTCGACAAAACATCAACTATATGGGCTTTCGGAGCCGAAGGCCTTCTCGAGTACCCTTGATGACTGCACGACACAAAGCTTTACGCCCCGTCTGGACTCGTCAACACCGACACTGGACTGTTGATGACTGGAAACATGTTGCCTTGTCGAACGACTTTCCTTTCAGATTGCATCGAGCAGATGGGCGTGTACAGATATGGAGACAACCTCATGAATCCATGGACCCTGCATGTCACAAGGGGACTGTTGAAGCTGGTGGAGGCTCTGTCATGGTGTGGGGCGTGTACATTTGGAGTGCTTTGGGAACCCAGCCGGCCATTGTGGACGAGCGGTTCTAGGCGCTTCAGTCTGGAACCGCGTGACTGCTACGGACGCTGGTTCGAACCCTGCCTCGGGCATGGATGTGTGTGAAGTCCTTAGGTTAGTTAGGTTTAAGTAGTTCTAAGTTCTAGGGGACTGATGACCTCAGATGTTAAGTCACATAGTGCTCAGTCATTTGAACCATTTTTTTTTTGGGAACCCTGTACATCTAGATACGACTCTTGACTGGTGACACGTACTGTAGGGAAGCAGCCTACTCACGCTGTAATAAATTCACATCAGTTCCATTGTGTGCCAGCTAGTCTGCTGTAACTAGCTCTGACGTCATAAATGTTGCGCAATACCTTAAAAATCAAGCAAATGACTTAAAACTTTTCTAGCATGTGAGGAATAATACTAAATTAATGTGTGTTAAATATCAGTTCGATAACTTCAGCCATTTTTGAAATTTGGACGTTTTTCTGAAAAAATCATTGGCGCAACAGAAAAGAGCTAGAGACTTCAAAATTTATATTTAGATTCATCTTTCATAATGATTTAATAAAAACAGTACTTTGGATTTCACAGATTAAGACTTTAGTGGAAATTCATGATTTTCTGGTTTTCGTCTCAAAACTGAAGGAAGCAAGATAGATTAAGCAGGCTAATAAATAAGGCTAGGATGTTTAGATTTAAATAGGTTGGAGGTCCGCTATGACTGTGAAGATGTGAAAAGTTTCTTTTCAATACCTATAAAATTATAGCGATAGCGGATCTCAAAAGGGCCAGTTCAGAGCTCATCTGCTGCGTGCAGTGTAATTTAATTAATTCTCTCGCCCAAAATATTTAACTTAGCCACGTCAAAATTTTATTATCAATACTTACCTGCGTGCTGAATGCATGTTTAAATTAAGAGCTTCATCGACCATCAGCAAAAGAAGCTATAAATTATTATGTAACTTGAAATGGTGCGTTACTAGCCCAGCGGCTAGTCGGGAGAGCCGATTTGAACAGGCGTTCTCTTAGCCGCCCGCACCGCGGCTATATATATAAGAGCGCTGCGCGAGGAAGGAAGGCCCCAGTTCTCACCAGACGCTGAATAGCACGTCGGCTGTAATCGGGAGTCGTTTCGCTCGGAAGCACTGCTACAAACAGCCTCGGGTGCCGTATTAAGTTACTAGAGATACGCGGAACCGTGAAAGCGTTTCAAGTAAAGGATTAATTCTGAGATGATTTGCATTATCTAGCTTCAGTTTGCGTATTGTCGTATTTTCACGTGCCGTCGCGGGACAGACATTCTACCAATTAATATAGCGTGGCGTTTGATGAAATATTCTCATCAAATCTTGGCGAGCATTCTTTTAACATTTAATTCGGACATTTATAGTTGCATCAGCGCATTAGACTCTGAACTGCTCTGTTAGTTAGGTTGTAGGGATACTTGTGTTTGTTATCAGTGAATTTCAGAATATACTCAACTATTTTGGAAAATCGTTTTGATTAGAAATCCCGAACGATCTCCTAATTCCTCAGAGCTATAAGCTGCAGCTATAATGGTATTCTCAGATAAAGTGGGCGCTAGGAACTCTCTTTACAGGCTCCACGTTTTATTAAATCACTTTCTGGGTGCTAAAAGGTAAATAGAGAGCCAGTGTTGAGAACGGCAAAAGACAGCATTAACAACATTTTAAAAGCCTGAAACTGATTCAAACATTTTGAATTGCAAACATTTATACAGCAAAAAATTTATGTTTACAACTCACTCGCCGCCCCACATATGGTGCATCGGCCGGGAAATATACCAACTAAGTGAAAGTGATTTTTAACTATTCGGATTCGCGAGTGGAATGCGACACGCAGCTGAGTAATAGAACAGTGAAAGTGTTACGTGGGCATGTGGACAACGCAGTTGGATTAACAACGCATCTGTATTGACGGAGCTGGCACTGAGTCTAGCGGTGCTGCCGGCATCGCGAGAAGCCAGTTTCGCCGTACCGCAGTCGTCCGCCGCAGCAGCCGGAGCCGCGCCTGCAGTTACGGGCCACGCAAACACACAACAGCCGTCGGAGTGCCGTCTGCAGTTCAACGTGCCACGTCGCATCAGTAATCCTGGTACGCCGCACCGACAACGTCTTGCAGAAGGAACTAAGTTAAGTGAAAAGCTGTTAAAAATTTTACTAACCTGCACTAAAAGACTGTCGGCGATGGAACCGCCAAAAGAAACTGAGGTTAAACTTAAAACAGAACCTATGTCTGTTGAAGGAACTGTAAATCCAGACAGCGGTTCAAGTGTAAATATGCATGAAAGTAGTAATGTTAAAGTAAAATATGAAGTATTGTCTCCTGACAGTAGTGTGCGAAGGGGCAAGGATTCAATAATAGAGACCCCTGTAGTAAAGCAGAAAGTAGAAATGGTAAATTTATTGGTTGATAGTTTCTCTGATGAATTAAAAATGAAACAGTCTTCAGAGATGGTAGAGTTTAAGAAGGAGAAGTTAGATAGGACTAATCAATCAGAAGTTTCATTTAACTTTGATGATTCTGGTGTTGGAGCTAGTTTTTCGTCACCTGAGTGTGATAAAAAGCCAGCTAGTGAGCAACCCAAAGATGCTGGGGCTATTGATTTAAATGTTATATTACAAGCAATAGCTGCCAGTAATGCACAAATGACAGCTGAATTAAAGTCTGAAATAAGTGAACAGGTCAAGAACAGTAATGCTGAATTAAAGTCTGAGATTGTGGCCAGCCAAACAAATTTTAGTAAACGATTGGAGGTAATGGACGATACCTTCAAGGCTGGTTGCAATAAGTTGAAAGAGGATCTAGACAGTTTGAATTATAAAATTGATTACAACCATGAGGATATTAAGAAAAAGGTTGCTCAACAATTTTCTGAAATGTATAAAACAGTTAAATCCGAAGTTGCTGAGGTTCGCAAAGACTTCCAAATGGAAGATGCGAAGCTGGAGCACAAGTTAACAGAAAAGATCGAGGCGGAATCTGAACTGTGCTCAGATAGATTTAAACATGTTAATATTAAAGTAAACATATGTCAAGCAGACGTAGATGCAATCAAAACTGATACTACTCATATTGTACAAAGAGTAGATAATGTTGAAATGAAAGTAGAAAATATCAGTACTAACATTGCTAACATTGAGAGTAAAGTAGCTTCAGTAACTTCTGGTAATGGTAGTATACAACAAGTTGTAGCTGCAAACGCCACTTTTATCGGGTGTCGGCAGTTCTTGCGGTTCGATCCAGATAAAAATATCCACCCGCTAGATTTCTGGAACGATTTTGAAGATGTGATTCCACCAACTTGGTCTGAACGAGAGAAAATCTCATTTATTAAAAGCCATTTAGCAGGTGACGCCATGCGTTGGTCAGCTGATGTTATGTTGAAGTGTAAAATATTAGCGGAGTTTAAAACAGCTTTCATTAATGAATATTGGTCTAGCAATAAGCAAAATGAAGTATTGAGAGAATTTTGGAGTGGAAAACGCTTCAATGCAGGCAAGGAATCAATTAAAGAGTTTGCTAGGTCATGGATTTCACGTTTGTCACATTTGGCGGAAAAGCTAAAACCAGAAATGATTATACTAGGTCTTGAAGCCAAACTGCCATGGTATTGGCAAACTAGAATTATATCTGCCCCTAGAGACAATCTGGATCGTTTCATTGAGTATCTGGAACGTGTGGAACGTGTTGCTGCCAATGAGGAGCAAGCACGTAATAACAGAAGTGCCAATAACAGTAATAGTAATTTTAGGAACGAGCAAAATGGCAATGTAAATATCAGAACAGTAGGTATTCGCCATCCTAAGAGAGTTAGGAATTGGGGAAATAATTATCAGAACCAACAATGGCGTCCAAGGGATAATAATTTTGTTCCAAACAGAAATATGCATGTAAACAACAGTACGGAAAGTAATGCTGTGCCAGTCAACTATAATGAAACTAAAGGAAACAGCAGTAGCCCGAGGCAGGAAAACTAGTTCCCGTCTATGAGGACACTGGCGCTCACCAGGCGGTTACTTTTCCTAAGCCAGTAGTTAAGGGAATTGATAAGACAGATCAGAATACTCAAACTGAACATGTGGATGAAGAGTCGGTAGCATCTAAGGATACAACAGAAATATTAGATCACTCACAGTATTTGATAGATACCGTGTTAGAAACGCTTTCTAAGTGGGAAGAGAAAGAGAAGGCGCAGCAGTGTAACAATAGGGAGGAGCTACAAAATACTGAATTGACAGGTGAAGAAGCAGAAGAAATTCATGCTTATATTTAAGATGAAGATGATGTGCTCTTATCTAAAGTGCCTGTGCAGGATGTTAATAATGTACTAATAAATTTAGGACAGGAGATAAGTGAGAATGTAGAGGGTAGGCTGTTGAGGGTCGATGAACCCAGTAGCTGTGACCAGTTGTCACTTGAGAAGGAAACCGACGATAATGGTGAAAGTGGTTTAGCTGTAACTAGTGTTATGCCCGGTCTGGAGACGCAGAATCGCTCAGACTGCAGTAATTTGGGTTATGTTCAGCAAACTAAATGTAATGAAGTCGTGCGGTGTTTCGATTTAAAATTAATAGACCGACTGGAAAAGGCAGCTGAAAATGTAATTCAGGAAACCCCTACACACTGTGACCTAAATGTAATGAAGACAGATGTCAATCACTTTAGTTGGAGACAAATCCAAAAGGAACTACTAGATGAATTTGAGAAACCACCTGTACTACCTAGAATAAGCCACCCTATAATAATAGTGAATATGTTGGGTATCAATGTACGTTGTCTCTTAGACAGTGGAAGGGAGGTGAGTGCAATATCTCAGTCCTTCTTTGATGCATTACCTGGTAAAGACAAGCTTACAGTAATGAGGGTATCAGGACTAAGAATAATTGGTGCTACTGTCAAGGTGTCAAAAACGGTAAAGCAAGAAGCTTTGCTGCCCTTTAACATTAATGGTAATTTAGTTGATCATCCATGTTTAATTGTAAACAATCTCAGTATTGAGGTTTTAATTGGCATAGATTTCTTGTCAAAATATCAGAGTGTTGTGGACTTTGTAAGAAGCCAGTTAAAAATGGTCTTACCAATAACCGGAGTAATTATAGTACCTTTTAGTGATAAACATGTAGTAACTGATGATGAAACTTGGGAGCTGCCTATACGAGTTCTGAAAAATAGGAGGTATTGGGACGAAGGTGTTAATCTTAGTAACAGTAAGCTGAACACAGATAAAGAAGCAATTATTGTGGACAAAATAGAAGCTAAATTGCAGGAAATCGAGAAAATTTCCGCCAATCAGAAGGAAAAACTGAGACAGGTTCTAAAAAGGCATCATAAGGTATTTTCAGATCGACGTGGCGTGGTCAAAGGTTATGAATGAATGCTGTAGGGAGGAGGTTGTTCTGTAACCTCTACACAGTGTGGCAGCTGTGCAGTCCCAGCTGTGTGAGATCTTCTTTCCCTTTCAGGTCTCACTCATTCTTCCTCTTTCCTGTCCACAAAAATTTCGACTTTTTCTTCTCAAATACTAAAATTTTCTGGTATGATTATCAATACAGCATTAAACTAATGAATGCTGTAGGGAGGAGGTTGTTCTGTAACCTCTACACAGTGTGGCAGCTGTGCAGTCCCAGCTGTGTGAGATCTTCTTTCCATTTCAGGTCTCACTCTTTCTTCATCTTTCCTATCCACAAAAATTTCGACCTCTTCTTTCCAGACATGAAAATTTTCTGTCATGGCTATCAAGCCATGAGTTCTGTAACTATTCTATCTACCGATTTGTGAAGAAAAATACCTAATGTGACAAACCTAATAGTGACAAACAATAGAGAAGTATGACGTAATTAAGATACAAATGTATTTGAGTAACAATTATGTATAGTACCCTGGTAATATAGTAAGTACAAAGTGTTGTTTTATTGGAAATGGTCCACCAACAGTAATTTAAAAAGATATATGAATTCATGTAGAAGCAGGATCTGAAGTGGTAGTGAAACCTAGTGTATGCATTAGAGCTAACTAATAAATAGTAAGAAAGAGATTGCTTAGTGTTGTGAAAAATATGCAGATAAGTTGTAAGATTAAACTCACCTGGTGTAGCAAGGAAAGGCAGAGTAATAGAATTGAGCAGTGTTTGTGGTTGAGACGTGAAGGACACGTCCCTGAAGTATTTATAAGGTTGGAGCTGGCCATTATTTTAGTGTAGTGTGTGACAGGATACACCTACACGTTTTGAGGTTATGAGTTGGAGGCGTGAATGCGACCATAGGTACCCTTATGTTAGATGAGACAGAGCAGCTCATGGTGTCCTATAGGTTTAAGGAATTTAGCATTACGCTCGTCCATAATTACTTGATGCACTTTAGTGGTAGGTCTGAAAGAGACTACCTGAGGTTTCAGCGTCCGATCGAGTGGAAATGGATTGCCACGTGAGCAAACTGATCAGCTACAATACACTGTGAATATGAAATAAATGTGCTATCCTATGCTTTAAATATTAATAGAGTGAGTGTTAAATAAGTACATACACTAGCAAAATAAATAACATAATGGCAGACGTGAAACATTAATTTTAGCTCAGCATAAATACACTTCAAAGTAAGTAAGTACCTAATTGCAGATGTGGAACTAACACAACAGCAGAGGACCAATAAGTGGATTTTGTAGTCAACTAAACGTAGTGTGTTTTGAACACTCAGAACTGTACTATTACCAAAAGTTACTCACATGTACAAAGAAGCTGAGAAAACAACCACTAATCAAATATACTCATACTATCTCTAAGCATAAGGTAATCAAAGATGAGTCAGTTAAGTAAATAAAATGCAGATTTGTCAGGAATGTACCGAGCATTGGTTCAGTGTTCCGGCCCAGAAATAATAAATTGATGTTAAATAGGATTCATGATTGTATGCCTTGAGCATAGATTTTCTCTAGTACGTGACTAACGGCGTTTTGAGCCATTTGTTTACTGATTTTATGACATTTAAGTAACCGTGAGAGTAACGTTGAAAAAGTTCTGTTAACTTTGTTCCAGCAAAATATTGAAGGATAAAATGTATATATCCCCATTTCATTGTGACCCACCCTTAGATGTTAAGTGAACAGAGTCTGAGGCACTCTTTTTGTTTGTTCTACAGGACAAACCAGATAATGGCAGCCTGGTAGCTGCGTGAAAGAGTGGAGTGACTTGGACACAACTCACAGTGACCCCTCCCCTTTCCCCCATGTAATTTAGAGAGAACGTGAAGGACGCACACCATAGCAACTTCCCCTCCTCTACCCTTGTGAATGGAAGTGTAGGACGCCAGCCAAAGCGGCTACAACCACGTGTGTAAAAATTATTTGTGAACTTCTCTTTCAGGTTTAGAAAAGACTGCTAAGAGATAATCATCTGTTTATGTATCATGTTATTTTCTTTGAATTTGTGTATGTAAAAATGTATTTAATGTATTTAATAGATCTAAGATTTTCATAATTTTTGAATTCGTATGTGTTTGTTTGTCTAAGCCAATATGTATGCGAAAATATTTCATTGACTTTGCTTAAAATTTTGAGTAATGACATTGTTTAAAAGGTGGTGAACATGCCCAAAATTTAAACAATTAATGTAGGTAATCAGTTTTCTTTAATGTTTCTACATGTTTATATTTCAATTTTGATTTTTTTATAGGGAGTTAAACTGTACTCTTGCTTCCCTTTTTGTAATTAAATTTCTTTTTTCATTCATTAACATTCATAAACAAAAAATTTAAGTAGAGGGTGATGTAGGGAAGCAGCCTACTCACGCTGTAATAAATTCACATCAGTTTCCATTGTGTGCCAGCTAGTCTGCTGTAACTAGCTCTGACGTCATAAATGTTGCGCAATACCTTAAAAATCAAGCAAATGACTTAAAACTTTTCTAGCATGTGAGGAATAATACTAAATTAATGTGTGTTAAATATCAGTTCGATAACTTCAGCCATTTTTGAAATTTGGACGTTTTTCTGAAAAAATCATTGGCGGAACAGAAAAGAGCTAGAGACTTCAAAATTTATATTTAGATTCATCTTTCATAATGATTTAATAAAAACAGTACTTTGGATTTCACAGATTAAGACTTTAGTGGAAATTCATGATTTTCTGGTTTTCGTCTCAAAACTGAAGGAAGCAAGATAGATTAAGCAGGCTAATAAATAAGGCTAGGATGTTTAGATTTAAATGGGTTGGAGGTCCGCTATGACTGTGAAGATGTGAAAAGTTTCTTTTCAATACCTATAAAATTATAGCGATAGCGGATCTCAAAAGGGCCAGTTCAGAGCTCATCTGCTGCGTGCAGTGTAATTTAATTAATTCTCTCGCCCAAAATATTTAACTTAGCCACGTCAAAATTTTATTATCAATACTTACCTGCGTGCTGAATGCATGTTTAAATTAAGAGCTTCATCGGCCATCAGCAAAAGAAGCTATAAATTATTATGTAACTTGAAATGGTGCGTTACTAGCCCAGCGGCTAGTCGGGAGAGCCGATTTGAACAGGCGTTCTCTTAGCCGTCCGCACCGCGGCTATATATATAAGAGCGCTGCGCGAGGAAGGAAGGCCCAGTTCTCTCCAGACGCTGAATAGCACGTCAGCTGTAATCGGGAGTCGTTTCGCTCGGAAGCACTGCTACAAACAGCCTCGGGTGCTGTATTAAGTTACTAGAGATACGCGGAACCGTGAAAGCATTTCAAGTAAAGGATTAATTCTGAGATGATTTGCATTATCTAGCTTCAGTTTGCGTATTGTCGTATTTTCACGTGCCGTCGCGGGACAGACATTCTACCAATTAATATAGCGTGGCGTTTGATGAAATATTCTCATCAAATCTTGGCGAGCATTCTTTTAACATTTAATTCGGACATTTATAGTTGCATCAGCGCATTAGACTCTGAACTGCTCTGTTAGTTAGGTTGTAGGGATACTTGTGTTTGTTATCAGTGAATTTCAGAATATACTCAACTATTTTGGAAAATCGTTTTGATTAGAAATCCCGAACGATCTCCTAATTCCTCAGAGCTATAAGCTGCAGCTATAATGGTATTCTCAGATGAAGTGGGCGCTAGGAACTCTCTTTACAGGCTCCACGTTTTATTAAATCACTTTCTGGGTGCTAAAAGGTAAATAGAGAGCCAGTGTTGAGAACGGCGAAAGACAGCATTAACAACATTTTAAAAGCCTGAAACTGATTCAAACATTTTGAATTGCAAACATTTATACAGCAAAAAATTTATGTTTACAACTCACTCGCCGCCCCACAGTACGTAAGCATCCTGTCTGATCATCTGTATCGATTCATGTCCTATGTGCATTCCGATGAACTTGGGCAATTCCAGTAGAACAATGCGACCACCCACACGTCCAGAATTGCTACAGAATGGCTCCAGGAAGACATTTATGAGTTTAAACACTTCCGCTTGCCACCAAACTACCCAGACATGAACATTACTGAGTGTAACTGGGATGCCTTGTAACGTGTTGTTCAGAAGAGATCGCCACTCCCTCGTACTCTTACAGATTTGTGGACAGCCCTGTAGGATTCGTGGTGTCATCTCTCTCCAGCACTACTTCAGACATTAGTCGAGTCCATGCCACGTCGTGTTGCGGCACTTCTGCGTGCTAGCGGGGGCCCTCCACGATATTAGGCAGATGTACCAGTTTCTTTGGCTCTTTATCGTAGTATGGCCAGAATAACTGGGACACTCTTAAGGGCAGGTTCAGACGCCTAATCGGAAAGATTTTTCCTGTCCTTCGCAGCCCCAGGCAACTCTCCTTTGAGAAGTGTGAAAGCTATATGTGGAAATTTATCTGTTAAGTGTAGACGACTGTAATTGTATATGTATGTGTGTGTTTGTGTGTGTGTGTGTGTGTGTGTGTGTGTGTGTGTGTGTGTAGTATCGTGTTCGTATCGGAAATGATGAGTTGAGGGAAAGGGTTTAACACGGTGCTGCCACAAAGCCTACACTTCTCGAGGGAAACCCAGGGATCCGTTAAGCTTAATGTCCCCATCCCACGGACAGGTCACCGTCAATTTCGTCGCATGCCGTCATTTCAGGAGACGTTTTGGAGAGGTCTGGAATGTAATCCACGGACTGGTAATCAGGAAATTTACGCGAACACGTCTCCTATCCTCTCTGCCATGAAGGGGAAGGGTAAATTTCCAACAGTAAGCACCGTACCCGGACGGTCACCCGTCCAAGCACTGGCCACGGCTGACCGCTGCTTAACTGCGGTGATCCGACGGGATCAGGTGTATCCACTTCCACACGGCCGTTCTTCCTTCTTTGAGCGAGGAGTAACGACGAAAAATTAAAAGGTCACTGTTTGTAGTAATCATATAATATATTCAAATAATTCTACTGTTCCAAATGCGCTAGTTATAAATCCCGTAAATATCTCTGCTCTCGTCGGCGCTTGGCACAGTTCAGAAACGATATCTCCTCAAAGCCTCATTATCCATAAATTTCTATTCTGACAAATTATTAGTTCGAATTTGTAACTTTTCTATGTTTAATATTGTGAACTGAATCTGGAGTACATTGAGAAGCTATTCTGTACAACCCGTGTATCTGCGTTATAACCCTGAACAATACACGCGCTGTAAAACTATCTGATAAGCTAGTCACCCAAACTTAAACTACTTAACTGTATTTTAATTAAATTCGTCAAAGTAATTAGAAAACCATAATTGTAAATTAAATAAGCTACCCTGTGGAACTACGTATTGTGCAGGAGTGAGCAGTGCTACAAGGCCACAATAGTGACTTGCAGTTCCAACACAGAAACTAACAGAATATAAATCTCACATTAATTACTAATGGAATTTTGAAAGAGTGAATGAACAAAATGTTTCTCTAAAAATGTCCTGTGACTTTATGTACTAAAACGTGACTAAATAAAATTTGAAGCACTAGATAATGCATATGCCAACGTAACACTTCTCTGTAGGAACGAAGCTATCTGCGTATGAAATGGAATCTGAATTGAATTCCTACCTAACTGAACCTGAAATAAAATTAGAAATACAAATCCTAAATGAATGATCTCAGTATGTTCTGACTGTAATTGAAACCGGCCATAACTAATTTTAGTGTGACTTACCTGTCAGTATGCAAACTTCGTACTACTCGAAGTGATAAACATAAAATATACAGCGCAGCAGCAAGCTAGATAAATAAAAGAAAAGGCTTGGGCAGTGCAATTCAAGGACGTGCAGCTATTATAAAAACATCAAGCTTTCGTTTCGTGCAGCTTTGTTACGCTCAGTGCAGTGCTGTGACACACATAATCAGAAAATATGAAAATTTTTTCGTGTGGAGACGGTGCTACAATCTGATAATTAAATGGGAACACAATTTTAAAAAACTCTATTGGAAAAACTGAAACTCATCGTCTAATTACCACAGCTATCCTCATAAAAATTTATTTGTAACAAATATTACTCTGCCAAGTGATTAGCTAACCATCCCGAACCAATAAACAAAAAATTCCACTATAACTTGCCGTTTTCCAAACACATCACAATTACGCACAAGCAAACAATGCAGCTTTACCACATAATCTTAATTCGGCCAATTCATTTTTACCAAATCACATACGAAAATTCAGCATTGTCAGTGCTATTCTCTCTGTAATTTTTGACACCGACCTACCTAGGGAGAAACGACCACCACGATAAAATAAGGGAAATCAGTACTCGTACGGAAAGATATAGGTGTTCGTACTTTCCGCGCGCTATACGACTTTGGAATAACAGAGAATTGTGAAGGTGGTTCGATGAACCTTCTGCCAGGAACTTAAATGTGATTTTCAGAGTATCCATGTAGATGTAGATGTAGATGTACTCTGAAAGCTACTTCAAGATTGCTTAGTACGGTAGCGAACTCCCGACTCCCTCCCTAGCTCCTCTTACTTTATGCTCACTGCAACGACAGTACGGCTAAGAATCAAAGACCTTAGTGTCTGTACTGAGAACCTCTGTGGCGTAACGTACTGACTGTCGAAAACTACCGTTTGAAAAATGCTTGGCTTATATATACAGAATATGACACATCCAATGAAAATGTATAGTTCGCATCACTTTTCCTGAACACCTAAAATAAATCAGAAATCTTCTAAAGTACAGTTCAGCTCGCATAAAAATGGAAATGGCTCTGAGCACTATGGGACTCAACATCTTAGGTCATAAGTCCCCTAGAACGTAGAACTACTTAAACCTAACTAACGTAAGGACATCACACACACCCATGCCCGAGGCAGGATTCGAACCTGCGACCGTAGCAGCCTCGCGGTTCCGGACTGCAGCGCCAGAACCGCACGGCCACCGCGGCCGGCTAGCTCGCATAAAAGTGATAGGTAAACAAAGAAAATCTTAATTTCTAAATACTGGAGTAAGAATTGCTCACTAAAATAATCTCGTCAGACATCGAAGCCTGCCATATTGGCCTTTATTAGAAGAATTATAACGCTTGTTGGGAATGGAATTCTGAGCTTGCTAAGTTCTGACAGGAATTGTTCACTATCTTGATCGTACTTCGGGTAGGCGAAGATTAAATGACTGACGTCCGTCACATCTGAGATGTTGCAGTCACAAGTGTCAGAATTCTTAAGTTGTAGACGAAATAATTGAGAAGGAAAGCTGCAGTGATTAAAATTCATCGCCGTGATTGTAGAAATGCAGACATGTTGTGACACCAGGGTAAGTATGTTTGGCGTATACAGCTACAATATTTTCCTTTATTTACGGATGACGCCTCCGTTTCCTCATCCCATTGGCTGCTGACTTCAGTTGAACTTGATGTGTGAAGTGGGTAAACGATAACTGGAAATCTAAGAAGGCTCTGGATAAAGCAGCTTCCTTGGCCAACTGGTCTACAGTTTCGTTATACAAAATGCCTGCGTGGGCTTACTTCCCCACATTGCATTGTCAGTGACAATATTAGTGTCCAACCAAACAGCAAGTGCTGCTGTCAGGAAACACAGGCCCACCTTAAGCTGTTACCGAAAGAACATTCCGAAGGAAACTGTGTGAAATGGATATTCGCAGTTGGGTATCTTACAAAAGGCCATTGCTCACATTGAAATATACACTACTGGCCATAAAAATTGCTACACCACGAAGATGACGTTCTGCAGACGCGAAATTTCACCAACGGGAAGGTGACGCTGTGATATGCAAATGATTAGCTTTTCAGAGCATTCACACAAGGTTGGCGCCAGTGGCGACACCTGCAACGTGCTGACATGAGGAAAGTTTCCAACCGATTTCTCATACACAAACAGCAGTTGACCGGCGTTGCCTCGTCAAACGTTGTTGTGATGCCTCGTGTGAGGAGCAGAAATGCGTACCATCACGTTTCCGACTTTGATAAAGGTCGGATTGTAGCCTATTGCGATTGCGGTTTATAGTATCGCGACATTGCTGCTCGCGTTGGTCGAGATCCAATGACTGTTAGCAGAACATGGAATCGGTGGGTTCAGGAGGGTGATACGGAACGCCGTGCTGGATGCCAACGGCCTCGTATCACTAGCAGTCGAGATGACAGGCATCTTATCTTCATGGCTGTAACGGATCGTGCAGCCACGTCTCGATCGCTGAGTCAACAGATAGGGACGTTTGGAGGACAACAACCATCTGCCAAACAGTTCGACGGCGTTTGCAGCAGCATGGACTATCAGCTCGGAGACCATGGCTGCGGTTACTCTTGACGCTGCATCACAGACAGGAGCGCCTGCTATGGTGTACTCAATGACGAACCTGGGTGCACGAATGGCAAAAAGTCATTTTTTCGGATGAATCCAGGTTCTGTTTACAGCATCATGATGGTCGCATCCGTGTTTGGCGACACCGCGGTGGACGCATGTTGGAAGCGTGTATTCATAATCGCCATATTGGCGTATCGCCCGGCGTGATGGTACGGGGTGCCATTGGATAACGTCTCGGTCACCTCTTGTTCACATTGACGGCACTTTGAACAGTGGACGTTACATTTCAGATGTGTTACGACCCGTGGCTCTACCCTTCATTAGATCCCTGCTAAACCCCACATTTCAGCAGGATAATGCACGACCGCATGTTGCAGGTCCTGTGCGGGCCTTTCTGGATACAGAAAATGTTCGACTGCTGCCCTGGCTAGCACATTCTTCAGATCTCTCACCAATTGAAAACGTCTGGTCAATGGTGGCCGAGCAACTGGCTCGCCACAATACGCCAGTCACTACTCTTGATGAACTGTGGTATCATTTTGAAGTTGCATGGGCAGCTGTACCTGTATACGCCATCCAAGCTCTGTTTGACTCAATACCCAGGTGTATCAAGGCCGTTATTATGGCCAGAGGTGGTTGTTCTGGGTACTGATTTCTCAGGATCTATGCACCCAAATTGCTTGAAAATGTAATCACATGTGAGTTCTAGTATAATACATTTGTCCCATGAATACCCGTTTATCATCTGCATTTCTTCTTGGTGTAGCAAATTTAATGGCCAGTAGTGTAAGTCTTCACTTCGTCAGTGGACGATGCACTCGAGTGCAGTGAGGCGTCTATTTCACAGTGTGAGGAGGTTACTGTTAAGACAAGTCGTTCTGTGATGTTTTGTGGTGTTTTTTTGCAGAAGACTTGGATTCACTCACAGAGGTTACCATGATCTGGATCTTTATTTTCAATATCATTCTTTATTTACAATAGGTGATATATTTCATTCTAAATTAACATAAATCTAGATCTACATATTCTGCGAGCCACTGTGAAGTGCAGAGCATTGGGTACGTCCCACTGTTCTACAGGCCACGTCATGCACGAAGGGGCTTCCGTGCGTGGAGGTGGAGCGATAGGGAAGCATGAAGGGGACGAAGTCTGCACCTGGGTGGCGACAGAGAGCGGGTAAACAAAGTCTGCGTTACCGAACTGTGCTGTTGTGGATAACAATCAGGGTCATTTACCTGTAGTACATCGTATTATACGTTCAAATCTATGAGGGGAATAATAAATTCTAAAACTGATTTCTATCAATCGTCTACGTAGGAGAAATTTTACTTCGCGTCTTCACGTTGCGTCCACTGCTCCACAGCTACAGTCCTCGTGACGTCGGAAGGTGAGAACAACTGTCGTAGCTTTGTGGAGACGTCAGGAACAATTTTTCTCAAACTGACGACTAGCTAACGACAATATCATCGGAACTTGTAGCTATAGTCGTCATTTGTTGCGTTTTGGACTGTATTATAAATTAAACAAGAAAATTAACCTGAGACCCAGTCCGATAATATTATAGCTGCTTGCACTCCATATGAAATGGAAATGAAGTCCCATGCTTCTTGACAGAGCGTAGGGGAACGGTGTGGGAGACCCGCACCGCCGTACTAGGCAGGGTCCTAATGGAGCTGGTTTGCCGTTGTCTTCCTCCGACTGTAATGGGGATTAATGATTATGATGAAGACGACACAACAACACCTAGTCATCTCGGGGCAGGTGAAAATCGAACCGAATCGAACCCGGAAGCGAGAACGCTCTTGAAGCGAGAACGCTACCGCGATACCACGAGCGGCGGACTGCACTCTATATAATTTTTTAAAATGTGTGTAATGTGAGTATGTGTGTGTGTGTGTGTGTGTGTGTGTGTGTGTTTGACAAATGGTTCAAATGGCTCTGAGCACTATGGGACTTCTGAGGTCATCAGTCACCTAGAACTTAGAACTACTTAAACCTAACCAACCTAAGGACATCACACACATCCATGAGGCAGGATTCGAACCTGCGACCGTAGCGGTCGAGCGGCTCCAGACTGAAGCGCCTAGAACCGCTCGGCCACAACGGCTGGCGACAACACTGGAAACCATGGATATCACGACAGGTCCCTGTCAGCTTGAGGTATTTTTCCAAGATTGCAGGGGTTTATTTGCTAAAACATCATAATTTTTGACAAATTTATCCGGTCACATACCCGCTAGTAATTAGAGAGTACAATACGCTGGGAAAAGATTAATCTTTCCTAGGGCAGTATATTGAACACTATAGTCTGGGTGCTTCATGTGATACGAATTCGTAACAAATAAAGGCTAGGAAGTTCTCATGTCCTATGTATGCAATTGGTATGTTGACGAAAACATTTTTTAAACCATGAACTTTTAAAAACAGAAATATTTTTACTTTACTTTGTTCCATCGTCTCTGCTATGTCCAAATCATCTACTGGAAATTTATAACCATCTTCACCTCTCTAGCAAAGGCTGCTTTCTGAAGCTTTTCAGCGTTCCGCACAGAGTGTGTTGTGTATTTTTGCATTCACAAGCGACTGCGTGTGTGTTATCTTGAATGCCTTGTTCCTCTACCCCCCCCCCCCCCCCTCCGTGCCCAACATAGCCTTGCCCAAATTAATTCTCTCGGATTATACGACAGTGATACATGAGTGAACACAAAACTGTGTGACTACAATCACATGCAAGGAAGTCAAATTTGTACTTTCTGTCGCGCGACTTGTGCAAATTACCGGGGTGCAAGAGATCGCCGCGAGTGTGGCTTATACTGCTATTAAGACTTTTATTTTTAAGGCAGAGCACAACACCCACTTTCCTGGTGTTTGTAATTGCTGTTTTCTCTGCAACAGCTGAATGATAACTGGCATGGTAATTACAATGACCGACTTCGAAGCAAGGTATAGCAAAAATTGAAACTGCAGCGTTCATTTCCGAATGGTAGTCACAGCTATTTTTCTTACATCTAAATAAAAGTTTACTATCCGTAACAAAATCAGAACAGCCAACATGCAGAGTAATTATCCGAGAACCTTTTCCTATGGTAACTTTAAAACAGTCAACATTACTCATTTTCCAGCAGTTAATCATGGCATGATTCCGATTCACCCATGTTTCAATAAGGTAACACACATCTGAATTACCTTGTATCGTACATGATTATTACGGATGTGGTTCGTGCTGTACCTATGTCACTTCTTTGAATTAAAAACTCTCTTCCCAATCTATTTGAAAACAAATGCCTTTTAAAATTCTTTGCATTGACGAAGCGCTATCTTTGAAGCCAATTTTCTCTTGCATAATTGTAACAAGTTTTTGTGATGACAAGTATTCACTACTTATATACATTTCAAGCACAGGGTTTTGTAAAATATCGTTATCGAAACCACCGATTTGTGTTACAGGTTACTTGCGATTTAGATGCTTTCCAGGCGACACAAAACCAAATTTTCCTGATATCCCTACAGTTTTGACACTTTCGTTTACGCTGACTCAAGCTTCTCCAGTTCGTTCTTGTGTCTCCAGGCTATCAAAAACAGGAGCCCCACTTTCGGATTCACGTTTGAAGAAGTTAAGACCCCACTCGCCTGCTTGTGAAGCCCTCCACATTTATTGCTGTCACCTGACATATTTATTTGAAAATCACGCTCACACGTTTACAGATGGTGTCCGGACAGTTGCCACGCCGGACATTTGCCACGCCCGACATTTGCCACGGTTTTACCTGCTTCGAAGGGTTCGGTCCCTTGTCCCCCCCCTCCTCCTCCTCCTCATATCCTCACCCGCCCGCCCAGTTTGCTTTCGAAGCTCCTAACGTGACCATCAGGATGGAAGTTATTACAACGAACAAGGGCAGGCCTCCTGCTCATTATAAAGGCTACGCGTATCTTAAACAGAGGGAATCTAAAGAAGGTGTTGTTACATGGATGTGCTTACGCCGAAAAGCAAGGGAAAGCTGCTTTCGAAGAACGGAGAAGTGTTGAACCTATTAGAACATCTCTGTGGACCACCTGACGATGTGGCTCTGGAAGTGAGAAAGCAAGTGGAAAGAGCGAACAGAAGGCCTTGAGAAGAAACTACACAGTTATCGGAGATATACGCGGATGAAATGGGAAATCTACATAATAAAGTTTACGACTTTGTTACAGTGATGCCTAATTCAGAATCTATGAAGAGAACCATGCACCGTCGATGGAGTCAAGAGTGGGGGACCAACAAGAGCCTAAGAACTCTTATGAAATTGATCTTCATGTTGAAGATCTATAAAAATGGGAGATGGCAGTAGTTTTCTTCTGGAAGACGATAGATTAGAGGTGAGAATAATGACTTTTAGTGGAAGCAAAGGAAAAGAAAGTTTAAAAACGTGTTCCCATTTTTTTATGGATGGAACATTTAAGAGATGCAGCAAGCAGTTTGCACAGAACCACACCATACACGTAGACTTAGGAGGCCCGATTAAAGAAACAAACATTCTTCCTACTGTATTTGCACTGCTCCCTAATAAGAAGAAAGACACATATGTTCATCTGTTTCGTCTGATAAAACAGGCAGTCTCTGAGTGGTGTCCTAAACAAGTAAAGGTGGACTTTGAGGCAGCTGCGATATCGGCCATTCGTCAAGTTTTTCCCACAACTGAAATAAATAGATTCTATTTGCATATGAAGAAGAATTTATGGAGAAGAATTCGAGTTCTCGGTCTAACTGAGGAGTACTGCTAGAACGAGGATTTAAGACTTCACGTCAGCATGTGTGCAGCGCTGGCAGTTGTAAAACCGGAGGAAGTAAGTAATGGATGGATTGAGATTCATGCAGAAGCTCCTGATAACGGAAGGTTCTCTCAGTTTTTTGACTACTTTGTGGATAACTGGCTTGAGAATGAGGATATCGCAATAGAAATGTGGGACTGTTACGGAAAAAGGCACCAAACGACGAATGCTGTTGAAGGGTGGTACAACAAAATAAATAATATTATTGGAAACCCTCACCCTAAAATCAACTATTTGGTGGAGTGCTTGAAAAAGGAAGCAGAGCTCACAAACTGCATGTACATGAAATTGGAAATGAATCTTGAAGGTAAGAAGAGGAAGAAGAAGTGCTTGAACCTGGACAACAGGATCTCGAATCGTAAAGAATTATGAAGATACTGGCAACATTAGGCCTTGCTTGAAAGCCATTGCCTATATTCAGAAACTGGACTAAAATACGTTAAAAATAATGTATTAAAAACTATGAAGACCACTGAGTTCTCGCAGGTTACTGAGATAAAATTATTAAAACATTCAAGCAGCATTATCGGAGCTAATATTAAATTGTGATTGTAAATAGAGTGTACATTAGTTCAGCGTGTTTAGGCTGATTTTGCACACGCCAGAATGATACATGGTCATTTATCATTTTCACGGTCCAAAGTTTGTGCAAAGTGTGATGCGAATCAGCCTTTAATGTAAAAATTAAAAAGTGTTTCAAGCCTCACAAAAGCATCCCTATTGTTGTCACGTTAACTTATTTCTACCTTCCAATATTATGGCCATACTATTAAATAATTGTGAGTTCTAAAATAATTTTCTGAAGCTTCAGAATCGCAACTATCACCTAAAATATCATGGTTTGTTAAAGTGACAGTATGCGCTTTCGTAAAAGAAAATGGGAACTGAACCTTTGAATTGCACCTAAAAGCCAGCCGGAGTGGCCGTGCAGTTCTAGGCTCTACAGTCTGGAACCGAGCGACCGCTGCGGTCGCAGGTTCGAATCTTGCCTCGGGCATGGATGTGTGTGATGTCCTTAGGTTAGTTAGGTTTAATTAGTTCTAAGTTCTAGGCGACTGATGATCTCAGAAGTTAAGTCGCATAGTGCTCAGAGACATTTGAACCATTTTTTGCACCTAAAATTGACATCCCAAAACTGATCTGATGCTAAGGATGACAATTTTGGCACCTCAAATATTTTTTATTTAGGTTTCGCTGAAAACATTTATAGTAGATGTAAATCTACGTAAGTACATTTAGATAGAGTCCTTTAAAAATTAAAATTTCTTACTAAATTGTTGATTATCTTTTAATAGGTCAGTAAAAGCAAGGAGCTTACTATTGAAAATTAATTGTTACCAAAGAACATAAGAAACAAATGTATTAGACCTACTTTTCTTATACATTAGAGACTTTTTGAAAAGATATTTGATCATTTCCTTTATCGCTGACAGTGTAATTTCAGTTGCTGTGCAACACCAGGGATACCTACTTCTAAATTATGTTTGCAGCTGTTCTCATTTCGAATTATGGAATATTTACTTCGTCTTCTTTGTTGGAGGAATTTCGGAAAATGCATTTACTAACTCCACTTTAGTGGTAGTGTCATCAGTAGAACTACCGTCGCTGTCGCGCAGTAAAGGTACTTACTGAGCCTTTCCGCTGGTTTACTTAACATGGGACCAGTATCTCTTTGGATTTTCCGCCACATTTCTAGAGCGAGTTTCGTTGTGGAAACTATTAAATGCATCTGGCATTGATATCCGCACCAAATTTCGAGCCTCAGTAAAACTTCACCAATCTTGGAGATTTTGCGTTAGTCTAAATTATACGTGCCTTTTGCGGTGCTCCTGCAACAGCTTTCTGTCGTGTTGTGTGTACCATGGGGGATCAGTTCCGTCTCTTATTAATTTATTTGGTATGAATATCCCGAGTGCTGTTGAAACTATTTCTTTGAACTTAAGCTACATATGGTCTTCATTTACATAGTTTGGAATGATTGGAGACTATCTCTTAGATAGACGTTACCCGAAGTTTTAGCTGCTTTTATAAATAGATATATTTCGCGTTTAGTTTTGGTGAATTTCTTTGTTACGGAAGTGAGCCTCTCTACGACTGCGTGTTCACTAATCCCTGTATCCGTCGTGATGCTCAGGATTATTTGTGGCTAAGAGGTCAAGTGTGTTTTCGTAACCACTTACGATTTGAATGGCCTCGTCAACTAATCGTTAAAAATAATTTTAAGAAAAGCATTTAGAACAATTACGGAAGTTGTTTTCTATTTACAATAGGGTGTGAAAATGTATTTTTGTCAACATGCGGAAGGTAGATTGAAGTATCTGCCAACTATAATTGTATGAGTAGGGTACCTATTTGTGATGAGACTCAAGTTTTCTTTTCTTTGAACTGTTCAGCAACTGTTTCATCTGAGGCAGGGGGTCGGTAAAAGGAGCCAGTTATTAATTTATTCCGGTTGTCGAATATAACCTCTGCCCATACTAAGTCACTATCTGCTTCAAAGTCGATTGTGAGCTTTTCCTTAAGTTGGCCTTGTTTCTGTTGTAGTGCAGATAATTACAATTACGGCTTTTCCCTCCAGAACCTAAGATGCTTTCTCTGTGACCCTGTAAATACCAGAACTAAACAATGTAGAACAACAACGTACGTTACAAGCGTAGCATTCTGTATTACTTCATTTCCTTATTCCCAACATTTTAAAATTGTAAGTTGACTTTAGATGACATGTCAGTCATAGATGTTCTTATCTCTATTTAGTGAATGTGTTTTCAGTTATTTTTTGAACATTGTCCCGCTACACTTTAGTAACTAACGTTTTTAGAGAGTAAATTAATGTGGAGTAAGTCGTTCTTCCTTTCAAACATTCACAAACCCATTTATTCTTTCCCTATTTTCTTTTGGATATGCACTTGTAGTAATTAAAGTAGGCACAAATGCAGTGATAAAAAAGAAATGATTAGCGTACATTTGCATTCTCGTTTCATCGTTCCTTTCTTGTTGCTCCCATGCTGATGGACTGTTTCTATCTCAATCAGTAAGCGTGAAAGGAAGCTACCGTACAGACAGAGGAATCTATATTTATACTTGGCAGAACTAATTACATACTGACATAATCGTCGGTATTGCTTTCGTTTCCAAAAAGTTATAACTATTTCGATTTCGGAAAAGAAGCTCTGTATTTGGCCAAGATGTCGAAGAAGAAGGTCCCTTACGTACTGGTTGTATCGAGTAAGATGTGGAGACGGCGGTTTGAAAGCGGACAGAGGTAGTGCGGGGAAGGGCGTCCCGTACCTGAGGGATCGCTACTCAAGCTACCTGGCGAAGGGGCAAGTGTGGCAAATGTCCGGCGTGGCGAATGTCCGGCGTGGAAAATGTCCGGCATCCTTACCTGTGGACAGCTAAACTGCTACACAAAAAAAAAAAAAAAAAAAAAAAAAAAAAAAAAAAAAAAAAAACATCGATATCTGAATGGATTGTTCGGTCGCTCTGTGAAATGAAAGTGCATTGTCGCGAAGTGCGGAAACAGTGCAATATGCAAAAAAATGGTTCAAATGGCTCTGAGCACTATGGGACTTAACATCTATGGTCATCAGTCCCCTAGAACTTAGAACTACTTAAACCTAACAAACCTAAGGACAGCACACAACACTCAGCCATCACGAGGCAGAGAAAATCCCTGACCCCGCCGGGAATCGAACCCGGGAACCCGGGCGTGGGAAGCGAGAACGCTACCACACGACCACGAGATTCGGGCAAATGCATTATGCAGCAGAGAGACTTTCGCAGTCTAGTGGTAACTCACAGCTAGCCACTCGGAGAGAGAGTAAATGTTATTGGCAGCTAGCCGTTAACTAAGGGGGATTTACAAACCGGCTGAAAACAGGGCATCCTTCCTACATGACGCGAACTGTAGTTACCAGAACTTTTTCCTGTTCTATTCACATACGGAGGTTGAATTGCTTAAATGCCTCTGTGTGTGCTTTAATCTAATCTTATCCATACTACCCCTATGGGAGCGATATGTAGGGGGTCATAGTGTAGAGTCAGAACTGAAAGCCGGTTCTTGAAACTTTGTTCGTAGTCTTATTCGGCATAAATTCCGTCTATTTGAGAGTTTGCCAGTTCAATTCTTACAACATCACAGTGATACTCTCTTCTGGGTCAGACGAACCTGTGACCATTTGTGCCCCCTTCTCCATAAACGTTCAATATTCCCTGCTATTCCCATTTAGTACAAGTCCCATACAGTTCAGCAATATTCTAGGATGGTTCACACGAGTGATTCGTGAGAAATCTCGTTTCCCTAGTATTCGGTCAAGCAACCAAAGTCCTCTGCCAGTATTACCCACAACTGAGCTTATGTGATCGTTCCGCTTCATGTCTCTACTGAGGTTTGCACCCAAGTGTATTCCAACTGTGACTCACTGATATCTTCTTAAGAAACTGTGTTTTCTATTTTTGTGAAGGGTACAATTTTATATTTTTGAATATACAAAACAAGCTGCCAATCATTGCACCAATTTGAAATTTTATCAATTTCTCGCTGAATATTTGCACAGCTTCGTTCAGGCTGTAATTCGTCGCAGATAACTGCCTCATCTGCAAAAAGTCTGATGCTACTATTAATATTGTCCGCAAGATCATTAATATACAACATAAACAGAAAGGGACCCAACACACTGCCCTGGGACACACCAGAAGTTACTTCTAGTTCTACCTACGATTCTCCATCCAAGATAACATGCTGCATCCTCCTTCCAAGAAACCCTCAACACAGTCACATATTTCGTTTGACCGTCCATATGATCGTACTTTTGATAAAAAACCTAGCTATAATGTGCTACTGAGTCGAATGCATAGTAGAAATCTGGAAATACTGCCTCTACCTGCCTGCCTTGCTCTACGGCTTTCCGGATGTCTTGTGAGAAAAGTGCGATTTGGGTTCCACATGATCTGCGCTCCCGAAACCCATGGTAGTTGGCATGGAGGCAGTCATTTTGTTCAAATACTTCATTATATTAGAGATCAGGATATTTTCTAAGATTCTACAAAAATGGGTAGCGGATTCAGTAGCAGTTAGAGTATAAAAGAGGAATACAGTTTACACACTTTCAAGAAAAGAGGAATGAGGAAGAAAAATCAGTCAGTAGATTTGCTCTGGCAGCAACAAATGAGAAAGAAGGCGTGAGTGGCGCAGAGATCAGACAGCAAGTAATACACAGAGGAAGAAAAAAATGACGTGACTGATTTTGAAACGAAAAGAGAAGTTTGGAGTGTACGATTAACTATTTGACACAGAGAATATGGCCAGATCTGTTAATTTCTGTGTGAAATGATCTGTTGTTGACAGAAGGAAAGGTTCAGTGTTCTTATTAAACGAAACACGGCATCGAATTGTGTACAGAGCGCATTTAGTTCGTTCCAGGGACGCGTAGTACCACATGATACGGAGTTTCTAAATGTTTTTGTTGTATGGATGCGAGCAATTAGAAAACAAGATACGTGAGGATTTGGGTTACTGGTACGTTCAGATGGCAGGTACGTGATGTCGTACTAGATGAGCCGGGTGCAACGACCATGTGCAGCCTAAGAAGTAGTCCTGGCCGTATAGTAGTCACGTAGCATTATGTGGAAGCGGAAAGTGGACGATGAATAGTACAGACAAATAGAGAATAGAAGCTGGTGTAATATAATGTTACAGTAGATTGCTGGTTATTAGTTTTGTAGATGGGGTAGAATATAAGGAGAAACAGAACAGAACTGAGGAGAAATGATCTTTATGTAACAAATTTTCTAAAGGAATGGATTGTTCGACACGTCACTTTTTAGACAGAAAATAATGAATAATTTTGCATTGGATCTGGAGTTTGTATCTCGCTGAAGAAGTTAAGATAACATTGATACACTACTTCAACTAATACCTCGTTTACAGGATCTGTATATTGATTTTGGAACTCTAATTATCTGTGTTGTTGTGTAAGACGATTGTAACTTTTTTTCTTAGTTACAAATTTGAGCTTGTATTATACGCAGCCGCAAGGTTCGCTCTCCTCTGACTTTATGGCCATCGACATAACAGTCGATATTGGTTTGCACACGCTACTTGGTCCTTGGCAGTGACATCCCTACCTCGTGTCAGACTACGAATCAAAATGTACCTATACTGCACAATTTATCTTAATGGAAAAGTTTAACGTGTTCTTCTGCAACAAGTCTATAGATAAGTGATTCGATCTGAATCAGAAAAAAAGCGATATAACAGAATCGGAGGACTTTATAAACCTGCGTAACAGCCTAAAATTTTAATTCCTCATTGCTCCCCCCCCCCCTCCCAGTTACACTCCTAACATTCAACGTTGGTGAGTCGAAGCTAGGGCTGTTATAGTATGTTTAGTTGTTCAAAGCATGAGTGTTTGCAAGTGATGGAGGCAGTGTTCTTTTGGGCCGTACTAATCGCCTGTGGAAAGACATCCATTACCTGTGTCTACCGCACAGCAGGCGGTACAATAAAAAAGTTTGTTTGCCTCATTGATTAGCTATGAAATTGTCCCTTCTGTCTCAATCACATGTTAACGGAACTAACCGCTTAGGACCTTACGTCTCAACACTTGAAACTAATTTCCTTAATGGCGCCCTGTTGACCTCAACAGCTGCGGCGAAGCTCCGCCGGGATCGACAGCAGGTGTTTGCTGCTTGGAGATTGCTTACGCTGCTGGCAGCAAAAGGTTAATGAAGATTCCGTGCCCTCGAGTGGTATATCGCGAAGAGGAATAGCAATTGAATCTCTTTCGAATAGGACAAACTAAATACATACCAGATAGTCTCATGCTACAACACAAATTGTAACCTTCACCTGAATTTCGTGAGGTGCACCATGCTAAACAAATATTGCCCACATTGTTTTTATTCTTCACTGAAAAAAATTGTTATATCAAATACCGTCCTCTCTCGTCAGTAAACATCATCTCACACCTGCAAATTTCACTGAAAATTATGCATTATTCGCTATGGAGTACAAGAACGAGTACAAAACATACTATCCTTACACAGTTAAAAAGCAACATTCGTTTATGGAATATAAGTTCCGAATTAAAAAGGTGTTGTTGCCAAAGATGAGTTTTACTTCAAGTACTATTCAACAAAGCTTCAAAATGCGAAATAAAAGAAACTGCTGCTTTCGGCTCTTGTTGCTTGCTATTGCCAACAAGTGGTAGTGTTCATAGCACAGTTGTTGTACCATATATAGTGTAAGACACAACGTTTAACGACCGTATTTACCATTAATTCGTTTGTTATAATTGTGTATTTTCAATTGTCTTTTAATATGAGCCTGCAGAGCTGCATGAGATTCCTACAAGCTTGAGTGGCTTTCACAATATCTGACTACAGATTTGCAAAGAATAATAAAATTTGCACTTTAGAACTGTTTGGATTTAAAATGAACGGTCTTACAATTGTTAACCATGAGTGAACAGTAATTAGGCTATCGTATTTATTCTGTAGAATTTAGTGAAAAACTAGGGTGTCATTCTAACCAGAATTAACGTTTAATACTTCACTCCTTCCCTTTAATTATTCTTTCATAACTAGTATTTCCCACTAAAATACAGTGCAAGTTTTTACTGTTGAGTTAGGAACCAAAACTAAATCGCTAGAGAACTTTCCATCTCAAAATAAATAATTCTGCCTTTCACTACCTGTTACCAGTCCCGGTGGGACAAATGCAGAAAAAAAATTCTGTACATTAAAATGGAAGCAGTTAATGAATTTATCTTTGGATAAATATACTTTTAGCTTTTAGTACCAAAATGAAACTCACAAGGTAGTTAATGACTTCTTTTTCTACAATCACTTTACAAAACTTTTGTATAAAAATGAGGTTAGATGTAGGTTCCAAAATGAATTTACTTTAGTCTTGAGAACCTAAGTAAATTCTTTTGAAAACAGATCACATTTAACCTACAATAACTTTAACATGGCAGTTAAGCAAAGTGCGTTTAAGGTGCTTGAAATAAGAAGGTGACACTGTTGAGAATTATCTAATAGCGTATTAATTAAAAAACGTAATCACCATAGGTTCTGTTTGCTGAAATCTGGCTTTTCTGTTACATTAACCATTACAAACTATTCTGTTAGCACATAGACTTGTCAGAAGCAATGCTGTTGAGAATATGATTCAAAATAGCTCCACAATATCTTCACATTTCACATAATTTGGATGGACAAAGAAAGCCACATAGCCTGCCTTTGGGAATTATTCTTAAAGTGAGATGGTGCAATTCTCACAGCAGTGTATGTCTGCCTGGAAATATCTTACATCCATGACTACAATATACGTCAGATGACTTATTAGTTCAAAATGCCTAATTATTGTCTTTGCTCATAAATTACGCCATTGTTAGCATAAAATATAAAAATCATGAGGAGCACATCATTAGATAACACCTCTCAACCACTTCTATCTGGCTACTTCTCTCACTTCAGTCTGTCTGCTATACGCCTCATTCAAAATAAAAGGTGTTGCAGTAACGAAAACGGCAAGGCTCACTCCATAGTGATATTATCCTCTGGGGCTGTCTCTTCAAATTCTCTCCCACAGAAAAGGCTTTCCAGGAAAGCAATGGCCAGGGAAAAGTTTGTCAGTTCACAGGTCTCGTGGATTCCAAATTTCACTAGCTAAATACCACACTTCTCGGTATAAAATTATTGCTGCATCAGAAAGAGGCCAAACTTCACAAATATTATTGTTGTAAGTGTGTAAATCTATAACATATGAAATAAAATGTTCAATTGATAATCACAATATAATTTTACAATCATCTTTTAAAATCTCTCACACATTGACATAATCATTAAAAGTACAATCACCAGACATTGACAACACACTACACAAATGAAAATGTAACATTGTTCCATTTCACATTCATAACATTTTCTTGGAGTATCTCATAAGGATAGTTTCAAGCAAATGTACCTTTACATGTAACATAGCTACATTCTACATGTAATGTAGCATTTGTTTTTAAATGCTTAAAATAGTATACATAAATTGATATATTTTCCTCAGTAGTGTAACTACTTCAAGTTGTATTAATAAATATTATGTAAACAACTATTTTTCTTCACAGTCTCGAAAATTCAGAAGTCTTTCTGTTTTCATCACACTGGTCTAAAACTTCGTAAATTGGTGCATCATAATTTTCACAAAAACGCTTGAATAAATGTAATAAACACATATCTTAAACAACTATAACGGCCTTCGTATTTTATTGTCTTATAAAAACGTCAATGAATATGATTGTATTTTGATGAGTCCCTTTCTTTTCATGCTACACTTCTTCCACTTCAATTATCTATACAATGCTAGTCTCAGAAATTTTTGACACTTTCAAAATGTCTAACAGCTTCTGAAACTTACATCGACTGTATTAGTGAACGTCACACACTTTTCCACACATATAATAAAAATTATAAGTGGTTCATGAAATATTAAGCCTGATAGTGTTTAATACTAACATTTTAACACTGCAATAAGTTGTATTTTTGCATTTATTACTAATTACTATAATTTTCCAGTGTTGTTTCGTTAATTTTGCATTAGATGTATATGATCATTCAGAACAAAAAAGTGAAGTAAACATGGACTCTAAAACGCACACCTTAAGAGTTATGAGCAATTCTTGATATTTGATACTGTGAAACAAATCTGTTCTACTACAAGCTCTTTGCTTTCTATATTTTGGGAAGTGGAAGTATGGATAAGACAAGAAAAAACGTCCAGCAAACATGTGCTCTAAAATGCATTCTTTAAGAGCTATGAGCACCTGTTGATCTTCGCTATTTTGAAACATAATTCTTCTTATTAACAAGGCTCATAACTTCGCTACTTTGAAACATAGCTCTTCTAACGAAAAAGTACTCACAACTTTTAAGGTATGCATTTTAGAGCACATGTTTACTGGACATTTTTTCCTTGTTTTGGTCCATACTACCACTTTCCAAAATATGTAAAGTAAAGAACTTGGAGTAGAACACATTTGGTTCACAGTATCGAAGATCAAGAATTGCTCATAGCTCTTACGGTATGTACTTTGGAGGCCGTGTTTACTTGATTTTTTTGTTTCGAATGATTATTCCCGTCATATCACTCAATGTTGACCAATACTTCTGAAACACCACATATATATATATATATATATATATATGTATATATATATATATACACTCCTGAAAATTGAAATAAGAACACCGTGAATTCATTGTCCCAGGAAGGGGAAACTTTATTGACACATTCCTGGGGTCAGATACATCACATGATCACACTGACAGAACCACAGGCACATAGACACAGGCAACAGAGCATGCACAATGTCGGCACTAGTACAGCGTATATCCACCTTTCGCAGCAATGCAGGCTGCTATTCTCCCATGGAGACGATCATAGAGATGCTGGATGTAGTCCTGTGGAACGGCTTGCCATGCCATTTCCACCTGGCGCCTCAGTTGGACCAGCGTTCGTGCTGGACGTGCAGACCGCGTGAGACGACGCTTCATCCAGTCCCAAACATGCTCAATGGGGGACAGATCCGGAGATCTTGCTGGCCAGGGTAGTTGACTTACACCTTCTAGAGCACGTTGGGTGGCACGGGATACATGCGGACGTGCATTGTCCTGTTGGAACAGCAAGTTCCCTTGCCGGTCTAGGAATGGTAGAACGATGGGTTCGATGACGGTTTGGATGTACTGTGCACTATTCAGTGTCCCCTCGACGATCACCAGTGGTGTACGGCCAGTGTAGGAGATCGCTCCCCACACCATGATGCCGGGTGTTGGCCCTGTGTGCCTCGGTCGTATGCAATCCTGATTGTGGCGCTCACCTGCACGGTGCCAAACACGCATACGACCATCATTGGCGCCAAGGCAGAAGCGATTCTCATCGCTGAAGACGACACGTCTCCATTCGTCCCTCCATTCACGCCTGTCGCGACACCACTGGAGGCGGGCTGAACGATGTTGGGGCGTGAGCGGAAGACGGCCTAACGGTGTGCGGGACCGTAGCCCAGCTTCATGGAGACGGTTGCGAATGGTCCTCGCCGATACCCCAGGAGCAACAGTGTCCCTAATTTGCTGGGAAGTGGCGGTGCGGTCCCCTACGGCACTGTGTAGGATCCTACGGTCTTGGCGTGCATCCGTGCGTCGCTGCGGTCCGGTCCCAGGTCGACGGGCACGTGCACCTTCCGCCGACCACTGGCGACAACATCGATGTACTGTGGAGACCTCACGCCCCACGTGTTGAGCAATTCGGCGGTACGTCCACCCGGCCTCCCGCATGCCCACTATACGCCCTCGCTCAAAGTCCGTCAACTGCACATACGGTTCACGTCCACGCTGTCGCGGCATGCTACCAGTGTTAAAGACTGCGATGGAGCTCCGTATGCCACGGCAAACTGGCTGACACTGACGGCGGCGGTGCACAAATGCTGCGCAGCTAGCGCCTTTCGACGGCCAACACCGCGGTTCCTGGTGTGTCCGCTGTGCCGTGCGTGTGATCATTGCTTGTACAGCCCTCTCGCAGTGTCCGGAGCAAGTATGGTGGGTCTGACACACCGGTGTCAATGTGTTCTTATTTACATTTCCAGGAATATATATATATATATATATATATATATATATATATATATATATATATATATATATATATAGGGTGTCCCAGCTATCCTGTGGCTCAGGCGTGAACCCCTTGCTGCCCGTAATCGCGATGTGATTGACGTGTGTAATCACACGTCCATATTTATCAAGAGGTCCGAAACGAATAATACGGTCTGCTGCGCTAGCAGCGCATGTCGGGAGTTTCAAGCGTCAACTTCGCGTCTTAGTATCTAGGGATGTAATGGGAATATTGCGATGCAATCAACGCCATTGTGTATGTGCTTTGTCATGATATGGATTGCTGAAGAAAAAATATAGGAGGTCCATTTAAAAAAACATAAGTTTGTGTTAAAAAACACATATGCTTTCGTTTTAGAATGTTTCCAAATATGTACATTCATGGGCCCCAGCCCTACATTGATACCGGTGAAAGTCGTTTTCCAATAGCTGTTATTGTTCCAGAGATATTTTGGGTGGACAAGATAGCTGGGACACCCTGTATATATATATATATATATATATATATATATATATATATATATATATATTCCTACTTAGAAAATTCGAAATAGTATGTGTATGTCTAGAATTATGAAAGGTCGATTTATGCAAACTTCAGTTTAATAATTTTAAGTTTTATTTCAGTAGTGTTCTCTTGTATTTTGACTAGCAGTGAGTCATCAATTTTAAATTTAGTATTTTTTAAATTTTTGTCATGTCTCCCTATTCACCTTCCTGCTTGATTTTTCATTCTATTTTTAGGCTTTGTTTTCTTTCCAGTTATAATAAGTTCCTTCTGTGTTGAAGATCCTATTAATTTTTCAACTGAATTCTTGGTTCCACTCCATTAAAATTTCCTCTTGGATAAAATGTGTACTCTGATGTTTCAGAGAATTCACTGTCTCTTTAAAAGCAGTTACATACGTCCCCTGTGACCTACGATTATTATAGTGTGGTACCTCAGAGTCTACCAGTTTCACACCTACAGCTCCCTCCTGATTTACTGGAAGGATTTTATGCCAAGGTCAATATATGAGATATTTGTACTTTGTCATAAATCCCTTCCATCTTTTGAAACCAAATTATGAACCATTATCGAGACATATATTTTTCGATTTCGTCATAGGTAGAAAATACTCTTTTGCTAATTTGACAGAAACAGCTTTAGCTTTACCCTTTCTCACAGCATGTAACTTGATAAACTTTGAAGGAACTGCGTTTACTATTAAAATACACATACATTTTCTCTAAGTTTCCAGTAGAGCTCTGTACAGATCTTTCACAATTAATTCACATGAGTTTTTTAATACTTTTTGCATCATTCCTTTACTGCTAGCATTTTAAACTTTTGCATTTTGTCGCAAATTTCATGATTTTATTCATTCTACTACTGTAGGAAATCCTTCCCTACCCCAAGATCACTCCAGGATATTTCACTGACTTATAAAACATCCAGAAGCATTTTCTCATTCCTGCTTTCTACCCTGTTGGTAGCCTCCCATCTGTGTCCAATCAGTATACCGTCATTTACTCCAGCTTCAATAACTTTGTCATTCTCAGTGTTCGATCCTCCCTGAAATTCCTTACTTCATTCACTCACACAGTACGACATGACTGTTTCATTGGCATTGGATATGTTTGTACAATGCACATAACATGCATTATTGTACACCTTAGCTTTAAGCTCGCAAACATTGTAATCGTCATTGATTTCTGTTAGGATCAACTCAAAATTGTGTCAAGTGCCTTCGAAAATGACTTCTTTATTTGGACTGAGCTATGTGTGTTACTTGAGAACGGAATTATTCCTTTGTCAGCATTTACCTGTGTGAGATGCTCTCTTTCTTCCACACATTTTATTTTAGTTGGATCTGGTAGAAACCCTATCAGGTCTCCACCTCTTTTAATTATTTAATCTCTCCTCCTCCTCCTCTTTCCTGATTTTTCAGACAACTTGCCATACATATGACGAAGCTCCTTAATACAAATGTTAACATTTCTGAACTGCCTAATGCATTCCACTGTAACTAGAAGCTTAGTCATACCTATCTCTTGTAAACTTCGACCTCTATGCTCGTTTCTTTAACTTGTTTTTCCTTCTTCTCTATTTACAATGAATATTTTTTTCTCTTCATCTTCTTGTGCAACTAAACGTTATTGTTATTTAAACCACAACTCCTCCCAGTGTTCTGATTAACATTACCTTTGCCATTTTTTATTAAAGTCTTGATTATAATAAGAAGTTAGAAGCTTGCATAGTGATTCACATTTTAATGGCGGAAATTTCTTTCAAGACTTGCATATATAGCGGCAATATAGCGAGTTCATGCCTATACTTGGAATTCACGTACATGCTCTCTTTTCTGAGACTGAGGTGACGAGTGAGCAGCAGCAGATACTCAAGAGTTGTGTCTACAGGCACAGTGAGAGGACGAGTTAGATGACGTCAGAGCACTCGCTGAATGGTTTAAACCGAGTATACAGAGCTCATTTCTGATCTCTAGTGGGCACGGAGGGCCGTTTTACTGAATATCACACCACGTGAGACAAATGTCTTCATAAGGTTACAGCAATTGGCAGCAACGGCTGCAGGATTTATAGCTCCTGTCAATATCGACCACGATCACATCAAGACATCGTTTTAGGGTAGGTGGAGTACTGCATCTGTGCGACAGTCGTTCTGTCTCTGACCCACTGTCGAGGTCGATATGCTGCAATACAAAAAGTGTCATCGTTAGATGACAGTAAAATGCAGAGAGCCTTGGATATAACTTGCAGCTGACATAGTGGATGGCAGCCTTCTTTATAGGTGATTTAATGCAAGATAATGCCTCCGACAAAGAGTAACAGCTTTAAAATACGTGATTACAAAATTGGTTGTGAATATCAGAAGCACATCATACTGTACAGGTAATCTCAGCTTCTAAATCTTCAGTTTTTGTGGTCCTGTCATCCTCAGTTGCGTGTAATGATGCGGTTATGTTGATAGCACAAGCCAACAATGGAAAAACTTTTTTGCTGAAAATACCTCATTCTTATGTTTTGTAGGGTGGGAAGTCGAAAATGATACTTAAATACTGTATCAGTCACCATTTCTTCACATTTTACAGTTAAATTTGTTAAATTAAGCGACTTTTTCAAGAATTTAACAGCTTGTATTTAGTTAAAATAATTTAAAAAGGAAGTGTAATGAATGTAGATGACGTTGGTTGCACTGCTGAAAAACATTTGCTCGCAAAAAGAGGTCGATTCTATTTTTGTGTTAACAGATGGTGTTTTGTTTACTGTCAACCTAACCTCACTTTCCCGTTACCCGTACATGTGCTCAGTACAACGTCTAATCGTGGTTTTTATTATATCTTTGGTGAATGTTTGGTTAAAAAGCACCAAAGAAACATTACAGACTGTGAAGAGTGTTTATCTATCATACTTTGGATCTAAAATTGGTGATCAAGATAAATCTTGGGCGCCGCATAATGTATGTTATATGCGTGTTGAGATACGAGAAAATGGTCCAAAAAGGAGAAAAAAGCCTTTAGATTTGCTGTTCCTATGATATGGAGGGAGCCAAGAAATTATTCCGATGATTGATACTTTTTCAATGATGATATTACTGGTCATAATTCGTAAAACAAAAAGGTAATGAGCTACCCTAACATTCTGTCTACATCCGACCAGCAATATGTGTAGATCTGCCGTTTCCTGAACCACTAGATGATTTAAATTCTATTCCAACAAAACTATTTTCTGATGTACAACCTGATTTAGATGAACCTGATGATGATGAATTCCATTGTAATACATTAAGTCTAGAGCCCAGATTGTTTACTGAGACCGAGCTTAACGAATTCGTTATGGATCTGGGCTTAACGAAAGAAAACGCCAAATTTCTTGGCTCTAGATTAGAAGAAAAGAACTCATTGGCAGTTGGAACCAGCATTTAGAGAGCAGCAATTTTCCAAGTTTTTTCATCAAGAAGGTGATTTAGTGTACTGCTCAAACATTCCCGCCCTGATGAATGAGTTTAGTATTAAATGTTAGTGAGGAGCAAGGAGAGCGTTTTCACCAAAACATTAAAATGATGGAAAAACGCTACCAAGGCTTCTGGAACACCAAAATGATGGGGGACTACTGTTGGTCACTTCACCGTGAAGTTCAGCAAGCGACGCACTTCACCGAGAAGTTCAGCAAGTGACGCATCGTAGAAAAAGCTACACAATAAGCTTAAAACAAAAGGGAGAAAGAGAATACAAACCAATTCCAGCTGACAAGTGAAACCTCTATTAATATCCAATCAAACGTAAGCCAACCAACAAGTAAGTGGAACAGATTCCAGGGATCACAAGGATATACAAAACTTAATGTCAAAGTTGTGATGTAGTACGCATAGGCATGACGAGCAGGGATTTTGAAACGTGGCACAAAGAAAACATTTGCTGTTGGAAGTATGAAACACACCATTCCACATTTGCAGAGCACTTAAAACACTACAACTATTATCCTAAAAACATGGAATGAGCTAATTAAATTATCAAAATAAATAACCACACCAAATGCCTTAAACAAATGCAAGAAAACTACCATATCCTGAAGCCACGGCTCAGAACGTACATTTGATAAACAAGCAGCCAGACATCAATACAGATTCCTTGCTAAACTTAATAATAGAAATAACAAGATAAAAAGGTATTCTATTTGTAGAGGCTGTCATATTAAAAGAAATACATATTCACACATGCACACTCTTACAAAATTAATAGCTATCTGCACACAGTCACACCAAAAACAAACAGTAGTTCGCACAAACACACACCTACTCATACCAGAACAAATACACACACACACACACACACACACACACACACACATACACACTTTCACACACATACACACGCACGCACACACACACAGATCATGGACACTATAATAACATGTTCAAAAACATAACATTAAAACAGGTTCTAACGCTGGAAGTGAAAAAACCAGAAGTTCAAATGGGAGTTACCAGAAGGAAAACAGCTATAACAAAAGAACAAGAAGATGGCACCTAAGTCAACATTCACGAAATCTATGAGTAGAACTTTAAATTATTATTAAATCGCAGAAAACAATAGTGCCAATGTAAATGTAAAGTCAATAGTAGACATAAAAGTATGCACATGTTCCAGGCCACTGATGATTGCTTGCAAAGGAGGTGAAGAGCGTATGGTTCAAAATCTGTCTATTATTCACTTGTGATTAGACGATCCCAAATTAACAATTATCAACATAGCGTAAATGTATTGATCTAATTTAAAAAAATTAAAATGCTGTCGTAATCCACTTGGTAAGAGATATGACCTTACGTTAAACGTTTAACGCAATAAGTCCATTACTGGAGTTAGAAACTATGGATATGTCTCGAGGTAGGGTAACTTGTGGCATGCAAATTACCCATACTCCATTTCCATAGTATTTGAGAATTGGAGCACTATACGACTACCGACCAACTTTACATATAATTTGAAATTGTTTCCAAATTTCTTCTCGCTGATACCTTGGACAAAACGGTGACAGATGAAAAGTTTACCATTTACTCCATTTTCCCTATATATGAAGTAACCTTTCAGCGTCAGGAGATCCAACACAGAAGATTGTCAAAACGAAGAAATCAAGAGATCAGAAGAACAGGAATCGCTCAGGTTCTCATCTAAGAATAGCACGGACTGTGCTATTTATTTTGACTGAGGGAAGTGAATAGATGCTGAACAGCAGAGGAAAACTACCACTGTGTAATCAGAAAGTGTTAACACAAACGTGTGCTCGGCAAAACACACTGGGAAAAGTGAAACGTTTATAAAATTACTTACTGTGAGAGCTGAACATCAATGTAATTTGAAAGTGAATTTTGAATAGAACTGATGCCAACAGAACTGATGCCACATTTAAATATCTCACTTATAGAATTTAAAGGAGTTTTAGCAGCAGGACGGTATGACGCAGCAGAAGTTTGCATCATTAACATTTCTCAGATTATTTAATTAATTACAAAAATATTTTTCGCCCTATTGTCAGCTTCTACGGCAATTACGTCTCAGGTGAGAGAAACATTACTACATCTTTGGAGAGCGATATCCACAACAAACAAATGTAAGTGTGGACACTTGAAGATAATCACATACCTTTGGCTATATTTCAATATACACTCCTGGAAATTGAAATAAGAACACCGTGAATTCATTGTCCCAGGAAGGGGAAACTTTATTGACACATTCCTGGGGTCAGATACATCACATGATCACACTGACAGAACCACAGGCACATAGACACAGGCAACAGAGCATGCACAATGTCGGCACTAGTACAGTGTATATCCACCTTTCGCAGCAATGCAGGCTGCTATTCTCCCATGGAGACGATCGTAGAGATGATGGATGTAGTCCTGTGGAACGGCTTGCCATGCCATTTCCATCTGGCGCCTCAGTTGGACCAGCGTTCGTGCTGGACGTGCAGACCGCGTGAGACGACGCTTCATCCAGTCCCAAACATGCTCAATGGGGGACAGATCCGGAGATCTTGCTGGCCAGGGTAGTTGACTTACACCTTCTAGAGCACGTTGGGTGGCACGGGATACATGCGGACGTGCATTGTCCTGTTGGAACAGCAAGTTCCCTTGCCGGTCTAGGAATGGTAGAACGATGGGTTCGATGACGGTTTGGATGTACCGTGCACTATTCAGTGTCCCCTCGACGATCACCAGTGGTGTACGGCCAGTGTAGGAGATCGCTCCCCACACCATGATGCCGGGTGTTGGCCCTGTGTGCCTCGGTAGTATGCAGTCCTGATTGTGGCGCTCACCTGCACGGCGCCAAACACGCATACGACCATCATTGGCATCAAGGCAGAAGCGACTCTCATCGCTGAAGACGACACGTCTCCATTCGTCCCTCCATTCACGCCTGTCGCGACACCACTGGAGGCGGGCTGCACGATGTTGGGGCGTGAGCGGAAGACGGCCTAACGGTGTGCGGGACCGTAGCCCAGCTTCATGGAGACGGTTGCGAATGGTCCTCGCCGATACCCCAGGAGCAACAGTGTCCCTAATTTGCTGGCAAGTGGCGGTGCGGTCCCCTACGGCACTGCGTAGGATCCTACAGTCTTGGCGTGCATCCGTGCGTCGCTGCGGTCCGGTCCCAGGTCGACGGGCACGTGCACCTTCCGCCGACCACTGGCGACAACATCGATGTACTGTGGAGACCTCACGCCCCACGTGTTGAGCAATTCGGCGGTACGTCCACCCGGCCTCCCGCATGCCCACTATACGCCCTCGCTCAAAGTCCGTCAACTGCACATACGGTTCACGTCCACGCTGTCGCGGCATGCTACCAGTGTTAAGGACTGCGATGGAGCTCCGTATGCCACGGCAAACTGGCTGACACTGACGGCGGCGGTGCACAAATGTTGCGCAGCTAGCGCCATTCGACGGCCAACACCGCGGTTCCTGGTGTGTCCGCTGTGCCGTGCGTGTGATCATTGCTTGTACAGCCCTCTCGCAGTGTCCGGAGCAAGTATGGTGGGTCTGACACACCGGTGTCAATGTGTTCTTTTTTCCATTTCCAGGAGTGTAGTTAACAGCAAAGGGCATTAGAACAGTATCAGCTATTCTGAAAGATAATAACAAAACTAAACAGTTTTCTTACTCTATTAGAGAAATTAATAATTACTCATAGTTTTTGCATTACTGGATGGTACTCTGCTATGGGTACCTCGTTTTCATGGAGGACAAATACATAATCACTCGTTGCTTTACAGTCCCCTTGATAACATAATTTTGTTTAAAGATAAGTTGAAATGTATAATTACATTGACGTACTAATGAACAACCTCACAAAGCGTATGTGACTATGTCAAAAGATAGGAACTTTGTTATAGACATTTCACATAATGGTTTCAGTTCAGTTATACGCACAGACTGTTTAATGGAGTTACAGTATATTCACAACAGGTCAAACATTGACATTGACAGACTCTGCTTTCATACAGGTCAAACATTTATTACTTTATCTATTAAAATTTGCACTAGTGACATCAATACGCAGTAATTGTCTGAAGCGGACTTTCCATTCTACCATTCTACTAACTTAATTATACAAACGCTATTGTAATGTACTGTATTCAGTGTAAGCATGAAAAGTTAGGTTTACCTTTTATTAGCAACTAAAGACGTGAGAATAGGCCACATATTAACCCACAGCAGAGATTTGTTGAATTCTGCCTTATTCTGGTGGAATAGTGGCCTGTGAAGCAATAGTCGTTCGAGTTTTGGTTGAGAACTGTGACCATTGGTACATCCTTCCTACAAACATTGCGAAACGACGATAAGTGTTAAGAGCAATGTTAATAATATCTTAATATGTAATATTTTTAACATTTTTACTTGGAACTGGAACTTAACGACAAAGAAGGTAATTGACTGTTATTAGTATAGTTTTTTGGAAGATCCACAGATAGTAAGCAATTATCTGTTGTCTAAGTTTGAAAAAATCTTGATTAAATGACAAATAATTTGGAAGCACAAACTGTTGAAGTAATTCATTCCAGTAGATGTATAACATCGTACATTCTGTGACAGGCAGTACACCTTAACAGTAACGAAACAAATTGAATCTTAGGAAAAAATGTGTTCATTCGCAAGAGGCTGACGTGAGAAGACTAAACTGAGCTCTATACAAGCCAAAATTGGCCCTCAGTATGTCATGGAAAAGAAGAAAGACAGTAAAAGATGAGCAAAAAACTGCGCCACAATATGGTACCAGAAGGGGCCGTTGGCGTACATCGGCCTCTGGAGCAAACCCAGAAATGATCAGTGGAGACTGGTGCCAGTCGTAAAAGCTTACAGATTATGTCGATGTCCCGGAGAACACAGAATCCTACTTTCCATTTTTTGTACCTCGGTCAAAACGCTAGCTAGCCAACACATCCAACCACCTGGCGTTCATATTACTTTATTTACGAATTTCCGTTGTTGAATTGTATTTTTGCACTGGAAGTATGTTACTGTTATTCCTGCTTTCGCATTTACAAACACTGATCTTCTTGGTGCTGCTATGATTTGGAGAAAGATACATGAAGATCTATGTTCCGGAAGGACACAAAAACTGAAGTGGACAGACTGAATGTGAATGAAAGATCTCTTTGTCTGCATAGTTTGTTTCAATGTCTTCCACCCCAACTCGTTTACATATGGGTAACACACTTACCCTGTTTCGCGATGGTACAAAACGAGCTGCGCTTCTCTAGACTTACTATGTCCTCCCTCAATCCTGTCTAGTAAGGATCCCATACTGCACAGCACTACTCTAGCAGAGGACGAACAACCGTAGTGTAGGGAGTCTCTTTAGTAAACCTGTTGCATCTTATAAGTGTTCTACCAATAAAACGCAGTCTTTGGTTTGCCTTCCCCTCAACATTACCTATATGCTCGTTCCAGTTTAATATGTTCGTAATTGTAATTTCTAGATATCTAGTCGATCTGACAGCCTTTGAATTTGTGTTATTTATCGTGTAACCGTGATTTAACGGATTTCTTTCCGTTCTCATGTGGATGACCCACATCTCTCATTATTCAGAGAGTGTTGCCACATCTCACACCATACAGATGTCGTGCCTAAATCATTATAAAATCGGTTTTGATCTTCTCATTCTTCTAGACGGTAAATGACAGCATCATCAGCAAACACTCTAAGAGTGATGCTCAGATTGTTTCCTAAATCGTTTACATACATTAGGAACAGCAGAGTGGCTGTAACACTTTCTTGGGGAACGCCTGATGTCACTTCTGTTTACATCGATTATTTTCCGTCGATTACAAAGGACTGTGACCTTTCTGACAGGAAAAACCGTATCGAGTCACACAATTGGAGCGATACTCCAATGCCACGCAATTTGATTGTAAGTCTCTTGAGAGGAACGGTGTCAAAATCTTCTGGAAATCTAGAAATATGAAACCAGTGTTAGATCCCCTGTCGATAATATTTATTACTTCGTGTAAATAAAGATCTCGTTGTGTTTCACAAGAATTACATTTTCTGAATTCGTGTTGACTGTATCAATACACCGTTAACTTTCAGGTAATTCATAATGTGCGAACACAGTATACGGTCCAAAATCCTACTGTGAAACGACGTCAGTGTTTTTGTAATTCACCAGATTACTCCTGTTCCGTTTCTTGAGCATTGGTGTGATCTATGTTACTTTCCAGCTTTTGTTGTATCAGCATGCTCTGAAAGAAACCTAACTGGTAAGCAATCTGGAGCAGAAGACTTGCCTTTATTAAGAGCTTTAAGGTGTTTCGCTACACTGAGGATATCTACTGCTAAGTTAATCATGTTGGCAGATGTTCTTCATCCGAACTCTGGAATATTGACTTGTCTTCCTTGGTGAAGGAACTACTGAAACTCCGCTTTGGTAACGCTGTCATCGGTAATGTTACAGTTGGTATTGCGCAGTGAGTGTATTTATTAGTCTTTCTGCTTATGTGCTTTATATACCGCATAATATCTTTGGAGTTTCCATCAGATTTCGAGGCAAAGTTTCGTTGTGGAAGATGTTAAACGGATCTCGCGTTGAAGCCCGCCCTAAATTTCAAGCTTCATTAAAAGTCGTTAATATTGGAGATTTCGTGTTCTTTTAAATTTCACATACTTTTCTCGTTAATTCTAACCCGTTTTGTGTAAGGTGTGTAACGATAACATGCTTTATTAATTCATTCGGTATAAATGGTTCAGTTGCTTTAGACACCATATCTGTGAATTTAAGCAACACCTGTTCTACAGGTACATAGCTGATTGGGAGGATTGGAGATAGTGTCTTAGGAAGACACCAACAAAATTCTTATCCGATTTTTTAAATAGATAAATTTTCCTTTCAAAGTTCGTGAATTTGGTTGGTGGGATGGTCAGTCTCGCTACAACGATATTGTGGGCACTAATCCTTGTGTCCGCCATAATATTCCCTATATGCTTAGTATTATTTGTTGCTAGGAGACCAAGTACGTTTCCGCAACCATTTACACTCGAGTGGGCTCCTGTGCTCTTTGTACAAAATAATTTTCGAAGAAAGCATTCAGCACAATCTCTCACCATGTTCTATACCTACCACCGGCTTTTAACATGTATTTTTGCCAACATATCGAGCGTAGCCTGAAGTCACATTGTTATTCTAGTAGATCAGTCTCTGTGGGTCTGATGATAGTCCACAGCAGAACTTGCGTTGTATACAGAACACCACTAGAAAGCATAAAAATTAACTGTGGGCAATGTCAAGGGGATCGACCACTTTTGCTGAAAACTAAAGTAGACACTATCACATAAAAAGTAGACAATAAAATAGAGTTTTATGTGACTCGGAGAAAGTAAACACTTCTGTATTGGACTGGTTGGTTGGTTGGTTTGGGGAAGGAGACCAGACAGCGTGGTCATCGGTCTCATCGGATTAGGGAAGGATTGGGAAGGAAGTCGGCCGTGCCCTTTCAGCGGAACCATCCCGGCATTTGCCTGGAGTGATTTAGGGAAATCACGGAAAACCCAAATCAGGATGGCCAGACGCGGGATTGAACCGTCGTCCTCCCGAATGCGAGTCCAGTGTCTAACCACTGCGCCACCCCGCTCGGTCTGTATTGGACTGTTCTCTACTAATATCGTCTATAGATTCCAAACTATAGGTCTCGTAAGCGTCCTAACAAATTTCCAAATGGATCGTGCATTGAGAGCAAACTCTTTTGACGTGATTTAGTTACGACACACTCTAATTGGGCGATAAAATTATCAGACGCTGTTGCGAAAGATCGGTGCGTAAGATTCTTCTTTTCTAACCTCTGACTCTAAATGCGGATGGAGCTCCTTACCTACACAGAATATGAGCAGCTATTGAGCAGCTGTTAGTTTTCACTCGATTTACATTTTATAAATACCGCAGATGTTGGCTGCTACTCCTAACTTTGAGACAGACTGAGGCTGGGACGAATGCCTTGCAAGGGACGGGTGCAACAGTCACGGGAAGCCCATCTCCGTTTCCACAACACGGGATGCTCTCCGTCACAATAGTCGCTAGTTGCGTCTTCTAAGCAAGTGATCGAAGCTGAGGACGAAAAGAAAAATCCTTTGGTGACGCTGGCGGGCCGCCAGACTGCAGTTAGATATCCTCTGTATCCCCTAACAATGGGAGAATTCCGCACAGGGTGATCCGCTGGCGCCAGTAGAGGGTGTGGCCAAACAAATAACTATTTCTTCCCAAATAGGCACTCGGACACGTCTCGACTTAAATAATGATTGGAAAAACTCTCTTTGTAGTTACGACTCATCTTCTAAGGAAAGAGTAATTCCCCCGCCAAGTTGGTGCCATTCTTTGTGTTGTGGATTGGCAAGACAGCCAACCCACTATGAGAGGAAGCCGAAAGGCACGCGTTTTAGCTCACGCAGGCTGGCGTGAGGTCTGGAACAGGTCAAGGAAATTATACTAGCAAAAAACGTACGTAGCTGCTGGAATACTTAACTTTAATCCATAATTGGTGAACATCGCTCTTGACGGTACATGTTTTACAGCGTCAATAGTAACTGGTAATGGCGCCTTGCTAGGTCGTAGCAAATGACGTAGCTGAAGGCTATGCTAACTATCGTCTCGGCAAATGAGAGCGTATTTTGTCAGTGAACCATCGCTAGCAAAGTCGGCTGCACAACTGGGGCGAGTGCTAGGAAGTGTCTCTAGACCTGCCGTGTGGCGGCGCTCGGTCTGCAATCACTGATAGTGGCGACACGCGGGTCCGACGTATACTAACGGACCGCGGCCGATTTAAAGGCTACCACCTAGCAAGTGTGGTGTCTGGCGGTGACACCACACTTTGGGTGCCACAAACAAGTACGCTCTCTCTTTTTCATCATCGTCTTTCTCTCTCTGGTCTTACCTGGTAATTTTGCATGCGAGTTTTCTAGTAGAGGAGGTGGGGATTTCTGCTCCTTTTCAGCCTACTGGACGGACACTAAACATTAGCAAGCAGGTGAGATAAACGACAAACTCTCAGTCATTTAGTTAGTGAAGCAGTTGTTCTTGCTACGCCATTGATCAGTGATGAACATACGCGTTCCTTAAGCATAGCCAAAATGGACCTCAGGTAGAAAGCAGCAGCAATTAATTTGGTTTTTAGTTTCGTAGGAGGAAAGACATCGACATTCTGACGCGTGGTTTGCAGGCGCAAGACTTTGACGAGAGGACCTTTCTGGTGACCACAGCTGGATTTAGAGCATCACAGGTGCTGATGGGTGGCCATGTTGAGGTCAGTGGCTACTTGATGGTAAGCTTTGCTCCGCAGGTGGAGTGACAGGTTTAATTAGCATTCGCTCACTCTGATACGCGAACTTTTAGTAAGATAAATTGCCATAATCCCATTACATTCACGATTCTTAGTTCATAAATGGACTGCAGATTAATTTCCCGACTCTTGATGCTTCTCGCATATGTACTGCTCATGCAAACGTCTAATGCGTGGTTTTGACTCCTTTTTGATTATGATTAACCATTTTTCAGTGGTTTGTGGCATTACCTGATGGTACAAGCTTGGAGCTCCGACTCTTGAAGTGGAATGCATTACGTTTCCTTTGCCTCTCCCGGGTTTCCTATGCTCCACACAGGCGAGAATTGTACAAGTAATGTTAGCGATCCTCCAACGTTCTATCATTTGATATTGCGTTGCTTGTAGGTAAAGGATAATTAAACTCTTTTTGATATTGTATATCCTGAAATCTACATTAAAGAAGTCTATTTGTCATGTGGATTAAGCGTTTCCTTCCTGCAATTACTCCGTTCTACTTCCTAATAAATTAGTAGGGCGTACAGATGCCAACATTTGCAATTTTAATTACATCTGAATGTCCAGACGCTTCCCTGCACAGGCCAGAATCCAAACACATACTTGCCTATATCTCCACCCCAAACCTCCTTCCTGTCCTTACTTTACACTTTCCATTGAAGAAAAACATTCTGATAAGTGATTTCACGGAATCAAGGAAGTATTGTCGGGAAGAATAAACTAAGAATATTGGGTTGGGTTGAACGCTGTCAACCTTTGCAGAAGGATGCTGATATAGGCTCCAGGCTCCCCTATTCTCCTCCCCGCATACAGCCTTATGAGCTGCAGGAAAAGTTCAGGAGCAACACGCCGGCGTACACTCACTCTCACATCCACGCTCTTATTCCCACGAGCTCACCCCTCGCCCTGACCCTCAACATAATCGCGGCATTTCCTTACTTTTTCCGCGCAGGAACGAGACCTGTATTCAGTTTTGTTCGAGATACCCAAGAAAATATGAAGAACACAGTCAGTCAATATTTTAGCTGTTTTCATCTACGTTTCACTTACGGGCACAACTCCATTACTTCCAAAGAGAAAATATCATTTTCCGCGCTAGAGGGGATTGAGAAAAAGTCGTTTTCAGCAGTCGGCACCTTCTCTACTTCTCTTGGATGCTGCAAAGAGTAATACGCAGTAAGAGAATTACAAATTCTGCAACCAGTTAGCATGGCTGTACAGACCAGTGTGTATTATGTTCCTGGGGTTCCCCAAGTTCATCTAGTAGAACGCCGAGCATCGGTTATACTACACACAAAGGACCTAAAACATCTAGCTTCTAAAAACCACTTTTTCAAGTCAAACAAGTCCAATCAATATTATGTAAGTAAAAGACGTTGAAAATAATACAACACATTTCTTAAATGATCAGGTGCGATGTTTCACAGGCAAATACAGTGTTATAGATATCAACTTTTAACAAGCGTTTTTCCATAAAATATTATTAATATAAAATATTGCAATGTGCGTACTTGTAAGTGTCAAAGTAATCTACTTTCAACTTTAACCAGCTTGTTTTTCTTGCAGTTTTCCTTCGGATACAATACCCCATCATCGAAGTAGAAGAATACTGAATTTTTGAAGTTTTTTTTTATATGTAACCGTTATTATTGCCTTTCTTAGGTCCTGGTTCCTTACGAAGATATGAATGGACTACTTTTTTAAAAAGCGCCATGTATTTTTACTCGATAATCCACGTCCTCTCCTCAGTATTTGATGAGAAACGTATTCACAAAACATTCAGCTTGGTGCGAAACAGGATCGAACATCTATAATAACTCTTTGTACTACTGTATTCCTCTGTGGACCAAAATGGGATGGAACGTTCAAAGATGCTCAAATTGATGACCATGGTCCACGTCCTAGATGAAAGAATTAATTTCTGGTTCCACTGCTGCTTGCTTTAGTGAATTACAAGCAAGCGTGATCTATTCTTAAACGTACTCTGAAGTTATTGGACTATCACTATAGACGAAGTCTGTATTTTTTTCTATGCATTGCCAAAGAAAAAGTCCGTAGTGGTCAAGTCAGGAGACTGACTAGAGCAATTCTCTGTTCCTCCATGACCAATATATCTGGCAGCATATCTTCATTTCAGAACATGACGTACACGAGAGGCATTATGTGCTGGACGTTCATCATACTGAGACCTGAGTCTCTCCTGGCGTATGCAATGTTCACACAACTTACGGGATTCCGCCAGGTAATATCAACAGCGACCGCCGATATACTGAGCATAAACGGCACACACGATTACAGCAGCCAAGTACATCTGCTATTGCCGAACATTGCCTGGATATTGGTCACTCTGTGTTATACAACAACACCGAAATATTGACATGCATGTCCAGCTATGGGGACTTAGGAGGCAGTTGAGATTAAATTAGCGTGCAACCATGTAAACACGGATGGAGGGTTTCGTTTAAACTGTTTGGAAGCCTGCTCTCTCCCTTATCAAAAAATAGAGGGACAGAATCAATGTAACCTCACCTGCTAGTTCGTAGAGTCACTAGTGATATCTCTGACTTTGGTCTTCTTTGGTGGTACTAGTGGTCATTGTGTGTCTTATCTTTCCTGACTTAGTCCCAGAAACGAGGTTTTGAATTTGCCTGTACATCGTCTGACCGTTGCAGTTTGCCTTGAAAATGGCGTGGTGTGCTCCCGCCGAAATATCGGCGATCGTTGTTAATATTAGCTGGTTCAATTCCCGTAAGTTGTTTGAAAGTTCATCATGCTGTCTCTCAGGGGCACTTCATCCAGAAGACGAGAAAAATTCGTGTCAGAATGTTGCCAAGTGACCTGTTGTTTAGTTTAACATTGGTGGAATAAGGCCCAATGATTATAGTATCAAGCTCCCAACCCAGACACTAATCCTCCAATGTAGCTAACGTCCCACTTACATAAGCCAGCGTGGGTATTATCTGCACCAATATTGCATGTTGTTAGTATTTACCTGAAATATGAAAGGAACCTTCATCAGCAAAAGGAATATCGGAGAAGAAGTTCAGGTTGAGAAGAATATGCCGCTGTGACATAGCTGTGCACGGTTCTGGAAATCATTCCCATGCAGTTCGTCAAATACACTCCTGGAAATGGAAAAAAGAACACATTGACACCGGTGTGTCAGACCCACCATACTTGCTCCGGACACTGCGAGAGGGCTGTACAAGCAATGATCACACGCACGGCACAGCGGACACACCAGGAACCGCGGTGTTGGCCGTCGAATGGCGCTAGCTGCGCAACATTTGTGCACCGCTGCCGTCAGTGTCAGCCAGTTTGCCGTGGCATACGGAGCTCCATCGCAGTCTTTAACACTGGTAGCATGCCGCGACAGCGTAGACGTGAACCGTATGTGCAGTTGACGGACTTTGAGCGAGGGCGTATAGTGGGCATGCGGGAGGCCGGGTGGACGTACCGCCGAATTGCTCAACACGTGGGGCGTGAGGTCTCCACAGTACATCGATGTTGTCGCCAGTGGTCGGCGGAAGGTGCACGTGCCCGTCGACCTGGGACCGGACCGCAGCGACAACGCCAAGACCGTAGGATCCTACGCAGTGCCGTAGGGGACCGCACCGCCACTTCTCAGCAAATTAGGGACACTGTTGCTCCTGGGGTATCGGCGAGGACCATTCGCAACCGTCTCCATGAAGCTGGGCTACGGTCCCGCACACCGTTAGGCCGTCTTCCGCTCACGCCCCAACATCGTGCAGCCCGCCTCCAGTGGTGTCGCGACAGGCGTGAATGGAGGGACGAATGGAGACGTGTCGTCTTCAGCGATGAGAGTCGCTTCTGCCTTGGTGCCAATGATGGTCGTATGCATGTTTGGCGCCGTGCAGGTGAGCGCCACAATAAGGACTGCATATGACCGAGGCACACAGGGCCAACACCCGGCATCATGGTGTGGGGAGCGATCTCCTACACTGGCCGTACACCACTGGTGATCGTCGAGGGGACACTGAATAGTGCACGGTACATCCAAACCGTCATCGAACCCATCGTTCTACCAATCCTAGACCGGCAAGGGAACTTGCTGTTCCAACAGGACAATGCACGTCCGCATGTATCCCGTGCCACCCAACGTGCTCTAGAAGGTGTAAGTCAACTACCCTGGCCAGCAAGGTCTCCGGATCTGTCCCCCATTGAGCATGTTTGGGACTGGATGAAGCGTCGTCTCACGCAGTCTGCACGTTCAGCACAAACGCTGGTCCAACTGAGGCGCCAGGTGGAAATGGCATGGCAAGCCGTTCCACAGGACTACATCCAGCATCTCTACGATCGTCTCCATGGGAGAATAGCAGCCTGCATTGCTGTGAAAGGTGGATATACACTGTACTAGTGCCGACATTGTGCATGCTCTGTTGCCTGTGTCTATGTGCCTGTGGTTCTGTCAGTGTGATCATGTGATGTATCTGACCCCAGGAATGTGTCAATAAAGTTTCCCCTTCCTGGGACAATGAATTCACGGTGTTCTTATTTCAATTTCCAGGAGTGTATATTGGTGTAAGTCTGTAAATTGTTTGCCTGGGCATTCATCCCACCAGCTTGACACCATTGTGCCATGTCTTGCCTAAACCCAAGAGCGCAGGGGCCACTACAAAGCAAGCAAAACGAAGTACACAGTAGGGAAATAATCAGAACAATCCATGTTATGGAGAACAAGTACAGACGCCACTGGTGCGACTCCGTGCTCTCACCTTACTGATACGTGGCAGCTGCACAGATCCTAGTATCGCAGCTAGCGCTTGTGGGGCAGCGGGTGGAATTATTTGTTAATATAATGTTCCTTTTATTTATTTAATGCTGTTGTTGCCGTTCTCAACACTGACTCTCTAACTACAATATTGGCAACCAGAAAGTGATTAGCAAAACGTGAAGGCTGTAATTAGAATTCCTAGGGCCCACTTCATCTGAGAAATACATTTATAGCTACAGCTTATAGCTCTGAGGAATTAGGAGATTGTCTGAGATTCATAATCAAAAACCATTCTGTCTAAAATGTTCACTATATTCTGAAACTCACAGACCAAAAAAAGGATCCACACAATCCAACTACTAGAGCAGTTCAGAGTCTAATGCGCTGATGCAACTATAACTGTTCAGATTAAATGTGTAAGTGAATGCTCGCCATAATTTGATGATAATGTTCATCAAACACCACACTAAATAATGGTAGAATGTGTGTCCTGCATCGGCACGTGAAAATACGACATACGCAAACTGAAGATAGATCATTAAAGTCATCCCAGAATTAACACTTCACTCGAAAACGATTTCATGGTTACGTGTATCCCGAGTCACTTATTATAGCATCCTAGGCTGTTTATAGCAATGATACCGACGCGACGTGACTCCTGGCACAGGTGGTGCGCTAATCAGCGTCTGGAGAGAACTGGGGCCTTCCTCTCTCGCGCAGCGTTCTTGTATATAAAGCCGCGGTGCGGACGGCTAAGGGAACGCCTGATCAAACCCGCACTCCCGACTAGCCGCTGGGCTAGTAATGCACCACTTTAAGTTATTGAATAAATCATTGCTTCCTTTGCTTATGGCCGATGAAGCTCTCAATTTAAATGTGCAATCAGCACACAGGTAAGTAATCATAATAAAAGTCTGACGTGGCTAAGTCAAATATTTTGGGCGAGAGAATTAATTTAATTACACTGTACACAGTAGACGAGCTCTGAACTTGCCCTTTGGAGAAACGCTATCGCTATAGTTTTATAGTTATTCCGTTGAAACTTCTCACATCTTTATGAATATAGCGGATCTCCCTTCTACTTAACTTTAAACACCCTAGCTTTATTTATTCGCCTACTTAATCTATCTTGCTTCCTTAATTTTTAAGACAAAAACCAGAAAATCATGAATTTCAACTAAAATTTTAATTTGTGAGATCCAGAATACTGTTTCTACTAAGTTATTATGAAAAAGGAATCTAAAAATAAATGTTGAAGTCTCTAGCTCTTTTCTGTTGCGCCAATGATTTTTACAGAAAAGCATCCAAATATCGAAAATGGTTAAAGTTATTGAACTGATATCCAACACATATTGATTTAGTATTACTCCTGACATGCTAGAAACGTTTCAGGTTATTTACTTGATTTTTAAAATATTGCGCAACATTTATGACGTCAGAGCTAGTTACAGCGGACTAGGCTGGCACACAATGGAAAGACTGATGTGAATTTTATACGGCGTGAGTAGGCTGCTTCCCTACACGCTGACCTATTTGATTCCACAGTGTCACATGCCCGCAAACAGCTCGCGAGAAATTCATCCACCCACCGGTATTCAAGCCGCCTCTCTGCACTTATATGGCAGTTGCAAGCCAGCCAACCTAGGATGAACCCTTCCTGGAGCTATGTAGTCCCACCAGCAGTCTTCATGCTAGTTACGCAGAGAGTTGGCCTCTTGCTACGGCTTCCGAGACTTCGGTGGCTCGGCTCATCTCCGTGATTGTGTTTAGAAACAGTCAGTCGTCTCCCCCTGTGGTCCTTAAGACTTCCACTCTACCATAATATTTGTGAATTAGTATTCGCCGGCCGCTGTGGACGATCGGTTCTAGGAACTTCAGTACGGAACCGCGCTGCTGCTATGGTCGCAGGTTCGAATCCTGCATCGGGCATAGATGTGTGTGATATCCTTAGGTTAGTTAGGTTTAAGTAGTTCTACGTCTAGCTGATGACCACAGCTGTGAAGTCCCATAGTGCTTAGAGCCATTTGAGCCATTTGAACTTAGTATTCTAGGCGAACTGTTGAACTTTGTGTAGCAGAGGTGTTTACTGAAACACAGACTTCGACAAATAAAGTATTTTTATATTGTGATTCTTGAGTTTCTCCCAGCGTATTTGATAACCAAAATATCCACGGGTGTACAGCCGGTCTACAGTGTCCGACGGGCACAATATTTCGGCTATCATACATGTCACCATCATCAGGTGAACTGACGGATTGAGCTCCTGTGAACGTGCCGGCACGGATATCCGTACGCTATGGATGTTCAGAGGGAACTGGGTTCGGTCGCGACGGCGGCCGATTTAAATACCCTCCGCCCGCGGCGCGCTCCCTCCGCTGTCCGCGCCCCGCGCCACGGTCGCGCGGTGGATCAGATAGCGACGGCGTCTGAGATGACGTCGGTGTGATGGCTCTGTCCGCCGTGGTCGTCACAACTATACGTTGGCTCGATTTACTCTTGATTAACCCAATCACTGGTTCCCAAGCCTTGCTAAGGTTATAGTCACAGTCACGGTTTATGAGATCGTCATTGGTGCGAATTTCGATGGCCTCTCTAACAACGCTGTCCCAGTATCTCGACGTCTGTACCAGAATCCTCGTGCGTTCATAGTCCATAGCGTGATTTTCCGACAAACAATGTTCAGCGACCGCCGACTTGCTTGGATACATCAGTCGAGTGTGCCTCTGGTGTTCACGGCATCGATCCTCGACGGTACGCTTCGTCTGACCGAATAAACTCGTGCACTGGTGTGGAGCGCCAAAGATGACCTCGATTTGAGGAAGGCCGGCGTGTACCAGATTCCGTGTCAATGTGGCAAGTCGTATATTGGTCAGACGATGCGTACCGTCGAGGATCGAGCGCCGCGGGCGGAGGGTATTTAAATCGGCCGCCGCCGCGACCGAACCCAGTTCCCTCTGAGCAGCCATAGCGTACGGATCTCCGTGCCGGCACGTTCACAGGAGCTCAGTCCGTCAGTTAACCTGATGATGGCGACATGTATGATCGCCGAAATATTGTGCCTGTTGGACACTGTTGACCGGCAGTACACCCGTGGATATTTTGATTATTTTTATATTATTGTTAAATTATGCTCAAAGACAGAAAAGAGTGAATTTATGTTATTACAATAAATAATGTATAGAGCCAACTAATTAGATAAAGTTTGTTGCAATGAGCCTTGGCTAGATTTCAGTATCGCAAATAGTATCTTCTCAAGTGAAATTGCAGTAATCATAGATTAAGTCCTCTGTGAACAACAGCACCAGTAAATCCGAGGTTACAGCTTGTAATAAGAACAGACATTGAATTAAACGTGTGACAACTAGTTATGATGCCAAATAAACGTAGCTTTGAGTGCGCCACCCGCTGGCCGCTAGCAGCATGGGAGGACGTCCACACAAATAAACTTGTTTTACAGTATATTTGTATTATATTATACTAATGCACTGCTGTTTCGGTTACGTATTTCATACGGTTGGACGTTTATCACGCTACTAATGCTACGTTTACTTTGCATCGTAAACAGTTGCCAGACATTTAGTTCACTGTATGTTCTCATAACAAGCTGTAACTAGGAGTTCACTTACTGTTCTTCACGGAGGACTTAATCTGCCCCCTGCCACGTCTTCACCGTCGTGTCCCCCTACCCTCCACCTCTACACCCTACATCTCCTTTCCCAAGGTGGCTTCCATCAACTCCCCCTCCCGGATGATGCCCACTCTCCCTCCATTTATCCTTCCTATCAACTCTGATCCTCACACCCCTCCTTTCCTCCGTCCTTTCCCTGGGCTCCCTCTTCCTCCCCCCTTCCATCCTGTGTTTTCTCCCCGCCTACCCTCTCCCTATCTCCTTTCTCCCCCCCCCCCCCTGAGTCCTTTTGTACTCCCCTCCTCTGCCTTCCCCACTCCCTGGCACGTCTGCTCAGCTCCCCCCACCCCTCTTATGGATCCTCATCTTCCATTGGCTCCTTTCCCCCCTCCCCCTTCAATTTTCCTCTCCTTCCCCCCCCCCTTTTTCCCGTCATCTGACCAGTTTCCCCCCACCTGCTCTCGGGTGTGGTATGTCATATTTGTGCCAACTTTTTAGTGCAGTGTTTAAGTGAGTGTTTAGTGTTGTGCGCCTTTCCACAGTGTTGCGAACAGAAATCATGCTGTCGCTGGGTGTGCTTTTTATATCTCTTGCGAACAGAACCCAGACTGTCGCCGTGTTTTTTTTTAATTGTCAGTCTATTATTTTTCTGCTTCCTGTGTATTTTATTAGCATCATCAACCCTGTGTTTTATGTTTTAAGCTCCAGAATTTTCTGCCATTTTTACCTTTAAGTCACCGATTTTATCGCCAACTGTTATTATTTTTTTATTATCTTCATCTTTTTCAGACAAATTCTTTAGGCTGAAGAGCGGCGTAATAAGCTGCCGCTAGCCCGCCCCCCCCCCCCCCCCTTAGGGGGAATCGAAACTCAATAAAGGAAAAAAAAGACTTAATCTATGATTTCTGCTATTTAACTTCAGCGTTAAAGCTCATAATGTAGACACATAATTTTAACGTTTTATGTGACTTTATCCCTCTTGATGGAGATACCCTTTGTGGTACTGAAACCTGGTGAAGGCTTATTACAATAAACTTTTTGCAACCGGCTGGATGGTACACATCATTTACTGAAACTTTACGCACCGTTGCTGCTGCCAGCCATGTTTAAAACTGTGTTTACGTTACTTGTAATAAATCTGTTGTGTGGATGTTAATCTGTTCATAATGAAACTTGTGCTGGCCTTTTCAATAAGGATGGAAATGTTGTAGGTAAGAATGCAGTGAACACTGGCTTCAGGAAAACCGAACTCCTGTTCAAGGTGTCGTGTGCTCAGAAGTGATTTCATTGGAACAGAAGCGAGAACCTAATGTCGGTGGTTCCGTTTGTCCGACTTCTAAGCGACTGCGTTGCCTTGGATTGAAACTTCCGTTTGCCGGAGGCGAAGGAACTTCCGTTGGGAAGATGATTTCTCATCAGAAAATCGCTTTCTGTAGAGTAATATTTCGCCTGCCTTCAACCACAATAAAAGAAAAATAATTGTACAGTTTTTAATCAACCCTGCCCTTTCTCTGCGTAACATATCGTTTACGAAGTACTACTGCAGTACTGCATGTACCAGTATTGTAAGTAAGAAGATATTATTGCCATTACTGTTCTGCTAACTTACACATTCACGTCAACGGCCGTGGCATCTTGGATACAGACAACCAAAGTTAAGTACCGTCGGCCATGGTTGGCATTTGGATGGGTGACCATCTGCGCCGCCATTGCTGTCGACCTACAGCAGTGCTCACAGCCTCGTGAGGCCAGCGGAGGAGCTACGAGACCGAGTGGTAGCATCATCGACCGGGAGAGCAGTGTGCTCTGACCGAACGCCCATATGTTTCCGCATACGATTACGCCATTCGGCTGAAGACGAGGCCTACGAGAGAGACAGGCCTTGGGGCATACGTCACAGCACGTAACATCTCATGTCTTACGAGAGCCAGCAGCCGCCTCTGTGGGTAACTATTGCATGGGGGCTTTATTTAAATATAAAAAAAATGCAAATATTTTTAGTAGCTGTATGTCCGATTACGCAGGTCTCGTAAACGGCTGGCCCTGTCTAGTTTTTGTACGCAATCTGACTGCTTAGAATGACAACAAAGAATGTAAGGAAATTTCTGTTAGCACAATTAATTAATTAAGTCCCCAGCAACTATAAAACCTACGAAACAACAAACTCAAGTGTATGTGGAAGTATGACTCAACGCACATCTGGCACGGTTCTTCTTCAACAAGACAAGAATTTTTAAATACCAATTATACTGACGTGATAGAAAAAAGATTAGAAATACTATAATTGCTCAAGAAACCCAGAATTACACTCTAATACAAGAACACAAGCCAGATGCTTTGTTGACTGAACCTGTAATGACGCATTATTTAGGTCACTGAAAGAATAAAAGAATAAAAGAAAATACCTCCATATATATTGACGAAATGCACTCTGACCGTTACAATATCTCCATTAGAACAACATCTGCTATCTCTCCCATCAAACCACTGCATAAAACATGGAACAACATTCTCCACTACCACATCTCACTCTGACTTCACGACATGCAGTGTCCACCACAACTTCTCGGTAAGAACTGCCTGTCGCTACGTCTCAATAATCACTGCCCGTGGAGGCGGCGGAACAATACTCTCTGGCGCGATTTCTGGCGCTGTGGCTCAGTGTAGCCACCTTTCACTATTTCAGACTGGTTTAATAATTCTACGCTTTTAAATGCATACATCCTCTCGACAGCGGACGACAAACTTAAGGACTTTAGTATTTTGTTGTTGTTGTTGTTGTTGTTGTAGTCTTCAGTCCACTGGTTTGATGCAGCTCTCCATGCTACCCTATCCTATGCGAGCCTCTTTATCTCCGAGTACCTACTGCAATCTACGTCCATCTGAATCTGCTTAGTGTATTCATCCCGTGATCTCCCTCAACGATTTTTACCCTCAACGCTTCCCTCGAATACTTAATTGGTAATCCCTTGATGCCTCAGAACGTTCCCATCAATCGATACCTTCTTCTATTCAAATTGGGCCACAAATTCCTGTTCTCCCCAATTCTATTCAGAGCCAGAATTACGTGATCCACCCACCTAATCTTCAGCATTCTTTTGCAGCACCACGTTTAAAAACTTCCATTCTGTTCCTGTTTAAACTGTTGATCTTCCGCGTTTCACTTCCATACATGGCTACACTCACTACAGTTACTTTCCTGACAAATGTATACTCGATCTTAACTAATTTCTCTTCATTAGAAACGCTTTCCTTGCCATTGCCAGTCTACATTTCTTATCCTCTCCACTTTGCTGCCCAAATAGCAAAATTCATCTACTGCTTTAAGTGTCTCATTTCATAATCCAATTCCTTCAGTATCACCTGATTTAATTCGATTACATTCCATTATCCTCGTTTTGCTTTTGTTGATGCTCATATTATCTCAATCTTTCAAGACACTGTCCGTTTCGTTCAACTGCTCTTTCAAGTCATTTACTGTTCTGACAGAATTACAATGTCATCGGCAAACCTTAAGGTTTTTATTTCTTCTCCCTGGATATGAATTCCTACTCAAGATTTTTCTTTTGTTTCCTTTACTGCTTACTCAATATACAGACTGAATAACATTGGGGATAGAGTACAACCCTGTCTCGATCCCTTCTCAACCAGTGCTTCCCTTTCGTACACCTCGACTCTTATACTGCCATCTGCTATTCGTACAAATTGTAAATTGACTTTCGCTCCCTTTATTTGGTTTATGTGGAAGAAACTGGAGACACCGATAGGTTTCAGATTGAGTGTATAATGGTAAGACAGAGATTTAATAATTGTAAGAAGTTTCCAGGGGCAGATATGGACTCTGATCACAATTTATTGGTTATGAACCGCAGATTAAAGCTGAAGAAACTGCAAAAAGGTAGGATTTTAAGGAAAAGGGACATGGATAAACTGAAATAACCAGAGGTTGTAGAGAGTTTCAGAGGGAGCATTAGGAAACGATTGACAGGTATAGGAGAAAGGAATACAGTAGAAGAAGAATTGGTAGCTCTGAGAGGTGAAATAGTGAAGGCAGCAGACGATGAAGTAAGTAAAACGCGAGGGCTATTAGAAACCCTTGGGTAACAGAAGAGATGTGGAATTTCATCGATGAAAGGAGAAAATATAAAAATGCAGTAAATGAAGCGGGCGGAAAGGAATACAAACGTCTCAAAAATGAGACCGACAGAAAGTGCAAAATGGCTAAGCAGGAATTTGTAGAGGACGAATGTAAGGATTTAGAAGCATGTACCACTAGGGGTAAGATAGATATCGCCTACAGGAAAATTAAAGAGACCTTTGGAGAAAAGTGTTCAAATGTGTGTGAATTCCTGTGGGATCAAGAGGTGAGTTCATCGGTCCCCCACACTACTTAAACTAACTTATACTAAGAACAGCACACACACCCATGCCTGAGAGTGGACTCCAACCTCCGGCGGGAGGTGCCGCGCAATTCGTGACATGGATCCTGTAACCGCGTGGCTTTGGAGAAAAGAGAACCACTTGTATGAATATCAAGAGCTCGGATGGAAAACCAGTCATAAGAAAAGAAAGGAAAGCAGAAAGGTGAAGGAGTATACAGAGGGCCTATACAAGGATGATGTACTTTAGAGCAGTATTATGAAAGTGGAAGAGGACGTAGACGAGATGGGAGATATGATAATGCGTGAAGAATTTGGCAGACCACTGAAAGACCTTTTCCCGAAACAAGGCCACGGGAGTCGACAACATTCCGTTAGAGCTAATGAAAGCTTTGGGAGAGCCAGCCATGACAAAACTCTTCCATGTGGTGATCAAGATGTATCAGACAGGTGAAATACCCTCAGACTTCAAGAAGAATATAGTAATTCCAATTCCAAAGAAAGCAGGTGCTGACTGGTGAAAAAATTACCGAACTGTCAGTTTAGTAAGTCATGTTTACAAAATCCTAACACGAAGTCTTTACAGACGAATGGAAAAACTGGTAGAAGCCGACCTCGGGGAAGATCAATCGGGATTCCGTAAAAATGTAGAACCATGCGAGGCAATACTGACGCTACGACTTATCTTAGAGCATAAGTTAAAGAAAGGCAAACCTACGTTTATAGCATTTGTAGATTTAGAGAAAGCCTTTGGCAATGTTGACTGGAATACTCTCTATCAAATTCTGAAGGTGGCAGGGGTAAAATACAGGGAGCGAAAGAGTATTTACAATTTGTACAGAAACCAGATGGCAGTTATAAGAGTCCAGGGGCACGAGAGGGAAGCAATGTTGAGAAAGGTGTGAGACATACGGCCTCCTCTTTCATTCCTAACCTCCACTCCATATTCACCTACTACTTTTTCTTTTCTTCCTTTTCCTGCTATCGAGTTCCAGTCCGCTATGACTTAAATTTTCGGCTCCCTTAACTACTTGAATAATTTGTTTTATTTCATCATACATTTCTCTAATCTCTTCGTCATCTGCGGAGATAGTTGACATATAAACTTCTACTACTGTGGTAGGCGTAGGATTCGTGTCTATCTTGGCTACAGTAATGCGTTCACTTTGCTGTTCGTAGTAGCTTATCCGTTTTCCTATTTTTTTATTCAGCATTAAACGTACTCCTTCATTACCCTTATTTGATTTTATATTGGTAACCCTGCATTCACCTGACCAGAAACCCTGTTCCTCCTGCCACCAAATATCACTAATTTCCAGTATATCTAACTTTAACCTATCCATCTGCCTTTTTAAATTTTCTAACGTATCAGTGCGATTGAGGAATCTGAAATTCCACGCTCCCATACGTAGAACGCCAGTTTTGTTTCTCCTGATAACGACGTCATACTGAGTAGTCCCTGCCCGGTTAGGAGACTGTTTTACCTCCGGAATACTTTACCCAATAGGACGCCATCATCATTCAACCATACCGTAAAGCTGCATGCCCTCGCGAGAAATTGCGGCTGTAGTTTCCCCTTGCTTTCAGCCGTTCGTAGTACCAGCACAGCAAAGCTATTTTGGTAGATATTGCAAGGCCAGTTTAAAAATAACGCCATGATTACGTGAATGGTACATTGCTATAGTTTTTTGGACAGATCTTGAGGAGAAGAAGTGACTTACCGAATAAAAAATTATAGGATGCTATTTAAAGAAGACGTGACTGCTGATCACTTCGTGGTAACGAACAAAGTTACAAGTAGGCAGTCATGCTAGTTGATGTCCCACTGGTAACTAAACAATATTTGCTTGATACATTTCTTTATTCTGAATTTGGACAAAATCTTATTTTCGGCGGTCGTGTTAAGTGGTACTCCCTGTGTTTCAATCACCCGCAGAGATTCCAATAAGCCTTGTTCTACTCAGCGCAGTACAGGCTGTTGCACCTGCTGTTAGAAGATTCTGAAATTCAAATAGAACTTCAAACATTAAACCAAATTGCGAACACAAATCGCTGTTTTTTTCATAAAAACTTTCAATAAAATAAGGTGTAAAGGCAAAACGCTTTCAATTAGAAATACGTCAATATGAATAAAGAGTGTCACCCTTCGGTCGGTCGCTGAAATAGAAACCCTATGGATGAAACGGCATCTATTCCATCTTACTTACAGGGTCGGAGAGTAATATAGTGATTATGTGTAGATTCCAGAAGTGCAAGGTGAGTGGGTATGGCAAAACACAGTCTATTATTATTTGGGCTGGTCATGAAACAGAATTTATAAACACGGAAATCCAGGTAAAAAAGGCAGACATTCGTAATGTATTTCAGTGCATAAGCTCTGACGATGAAACGAAAAGAAGTTCGATGTACGTGGGAGAAATCAGAAGAACAATTGCTCCATTCTTTTTTTACGCACGGAGAGTTTACCCTCATACCGCAATGCGGCTTGCTGCAGCGACAGTGACCTCGCTGGCACAGAGACACGGCTTCGTAAGCAGTGGCTCATCGTTCTTGAGACGGCTGCACGACACTTCTGCTAACACTGTCCGTCTAGAATTGAGCCCTAGCTCCGCCCAGAAATCCGTTGGAATCTTCCTCACTGGCTGAAACTTCCTGGCATATTAAAACTGTGTGCCGCACCGAGACTCGAACTTGGGACCTTTGCCTTTCGCGGGCAAGTGCTCTACCAACTGAGCTACCCAAGCACGACTGACGCCCCGTCCTCACAGCTTTTCTTCCGCCAGTACCTCGTCTCCTACCTTCCAAACTTCACAGAAGCTCTCCTTTCTTCCAGGAGTGCTAGTTCTGCTAGGTTCGCAGGAGAGCTTCTGTATCTCTTCACATAAATTTGAATACTATACTTATATAAAACCTTATTTTCATACAGCCTACGAACTATCATTTCACTGAATACAAATTAACATTTATGTGCTTAAAACTTTCTTTAATGTAAGTACATTAATTTGATAAATTTATTTGCGTTAGTATTACCCAAAGTGAAATGTCATTTTATATAAAAACCAGTTGTAAGCATTCTCACTGACAGTCATTGACGAAGACTAAATTCTCTGTGTTATGTATATGAGTAGATTGTAACAGAATCTGTGTCCCTAATCTTGCTCACATTTGGGAGGAAGAACAGTTCTATGATGGCGTGTTGGAAAGACAGCTGTAAAAAGTAATCATGGTTACTTATTGAAATAAGTTCGAGGAACCTTTGCTGAGACATATTTTGTGAACCGTTTACCTACGAAGCTTATCAATAGAGAAGATTCAATGACGAAACCGTTTTACTTGGTAGTTACCGAGCGAGGTGGCGCAGTGGTTAGACACTGGACTCGCATTCGGGAGGACGACGGTTCAATCCCGCGTTCGGCCATCCTGATTTAGGGTTTCCGTGATTTCCCTAAATCGCTCCAGGCAAATGCCGGGATGGTTCCTTTGAGAGGGCACGGCCGACTTCCTTCCCCGTCCTTCCCTAATCCGATGAGACCGATGAGCTCTCTGTCTGGTCTCCTTCCCCAAACAACCCAACCCCTTGGTAGTTAGCAAACCATCTACTTGATAAACCTAGAAATCATGTACATCTTTGTGTAGATGGTATCCGAGACGAAAGCCATATTCCTGAAAATAATAGAAAGGGGCCAGTTTCAAGACTGTCAGCTAAGTAACAGATTTCTGTTTTAATAAAGGTGCCATCGTGGACGCGCCGCTGTATAGACGTTTAGGCCAAGAAATTCTGCTCCTAAGGTACTCGTGTTCCCAATGGATAACCACACACTGGTATTGGGAGTTTAGACAAGGATCACGTGGTTCGATATATCCACAGTCTTACCAAAATGCTCTATAAAAATCTTTTTAGAATTTGTGAAATAGGAAAAATGCTGGCGATAGCGATTAACTAAGTTTGAATACGCGAAATATTATGCAAAAGAGTAGTTGGGGGCTAGTTTTGTTACTACAGCACATGTTCCACGTGCACAAGTACGTTTACAGAAAATGTGTAATTCCACAACGATTTTACTGACGAAATCAAATCCAAACATACTAGTTACAAAAAAGAGCTTCCGAACTGCGTTAATAACGGCTTAATATTGACCTGATGGCTCAAACAATTTTGCGAGCACGTGGTACTGCTACTACAAAGCACACACCACATGGGTTGAACACAAAAATAAATTATTAATTTGAAGAAATTCAGCGAAAACACTTATACGCACATTCACACTAAAAAGCGATGATCTTAATCAGAATTGCGCCTGATGGCAACGTGCTTCCTCTTTCCTTTATTGGAGTGGAAACAAAGCAACTACCGCAATACACTCCGAAACCAACACTGAAATCGCACTGCATCCCGATTTAAAATAATTTATAAAACATTTTCGATGTAGATCTGTAAGAAAAGTAATTAATATTTCTATTAGGCTGAAAACTTAACAATTTCATTGTCCTTCGGACTCACCAAACACGTACTCACCCGGAGATGTTACCACTTGAAAAGCTGCCCGCAGACTGCCTAGCGTGGGCCCCATCCGACTGTATCCCACAGTAGCTTCCTTTACCATCCTGACAAGGGACGGACAGAACCACACCAAGGAGACAAACCTCTCTGCCTTAGAAATCGCATCTACCTACTCAGACATTGGTCCTACTGTTCTCTAGCAGACAGAAGTTCTCTGCTACCACCGAGCATGCAACTACAAATACTCTCACTCATTCATCGTTTCACACCAGATGGGAAGCCGATCACAATATCCTAAGACATCATATACACTACGTAAAGGAGGCGGATGTGGGTTTCATAGGAAACTCTGTCATAAGAATTACATATAATATGTGTTTGAAACTGTTGTATGACAAGTTGTTCATGTTTATATGTCAATACAACATATTCAACAGCTCAGTCTCCTCCCAGATAAATTTAGAACTACCACAGTAAGTTTAGAGGTGCAACTGCATCACGTAAACAACAATAAATCGAGGAAAATAGCAAGAAAGGATTCTAACAGAGACCTTTCATCACAGCAGCACTCTGGGAAAAGACTGTGCGGAGAATGTTCTTGCCATGCTAGGACATTCCCAAGCAGACTTTTCACTCACAATTCAAACCAATTATAAAGTGTAAAAAGGCAAAGGTCAGCATCTATTTGATGAAAGACAATAATTTCATGTCAAATATATTTAGACTCTACTAATTTAAAGACAGAGCTGTAACACCTATTGTAACCTCCCAGCAAAAATGCTAATGAAAATATTTTAAATGGCAATGGACATACACCCAAGTGTAAGCTCCCCACAAAATGTTAGAGAATTTAATAAGAAAAGAATAAAATCTCAGTGACAATGAAAACACAAATAGACCGAAATGTCGATCTTTAGGCCCTGATTAAACTCAGATTCTTACCTCAGCAAAACTGGATCTGCTCTAATTTTTCGCCATAGCTTGGAGGAAATGCCTCGTAAAAAATTCTTTGAACTTAAGTAAAAACTTTTCTTTAAGGAAATGCAAGGGAAATATTATTTCAAAAAGGATTGATTGTTAAAAATGCTTAGTTTGAAAACAAATTATTATTGGGGCGATTCTTGAACAAATTAGGTACAGGTAATTTACATTACATTATCAGATGTGCGCAAAGCTGCTTCATTACCTTATTTAAAAATATACCTCGTCCTGAATCTCGACCAGAGTGCCATGTCGTCGCCCGCCGACTCGTCACACACAACACCGACTGTCTCTCGCGTACTACTAGCACCGACTCCCTATATGTAACTCAAACTGCTAACTCGCAACAAACTGAACTCTATGCTCTCTGGTCAGAGATTGTGCAATGCCTCACCATCGCCGTCACACAATATACGTGTTTCATAACCCTCCACTGGGGGGGGGGCAAAAATTTGGCAGCGGTGGTGAGTCATTTGGACTTGCCAAGCGCGGCAAAATTTTTTCTTCAATTAATCAACTTTTACAGTTTACAGAATATTCAGATGTAGTACATGAATTAAATGTGGTGCACATGCACCGTGTACAAAACATTTCAGACAAAGACAAAATATAAGTACAAAACATATCAGGAAAATGTATATACAAATTATTTGATCGATAGCAATGTGCACACGCACTGAAAAATTCTTTAGCATTTTCACAACAAATAAACAATGGCAAAAAATCATGTTGACAAGTGACATGAGTGCACATGCACTGCAGTTTAAAACATATCATCAAATCACAAAATGTATTAATAAATGGTAAAAGTGCACACATACTGTAGTACAGAAGATGTTTTTCTACAACAAACAAACAAATCAAGGAGTGTAATAAAGTGCACATGCACTATAGAAGTCTTTAGTAATTTCAGGATAACTGATCTCATTATTAAAAGAAAAGAAGTGCACACGCACTGTATATGACTTTTTCATTTTACAATAATTAAGGAAGGAATAGGAAGGATTGCGTCATGGTTGTAGCACTTAGGTTTCACGCAGCTGCACTGAAAGTCCATATCTTTCCACAGAAATACAACACCAAGTGACACCATTTGCTGTTCTTTTCCCAGAAGTATTTATCAGTGTATCCAAGACACTGAAATGTCGTAGTATTATTCCATGTTATCATTTTAGCAGTACATCAGGTACACCAAACAGTGGGACCATAATAACGTCTTCATCGCTCACGGTGGTGGACAGCATGTCGTGTCAACACCACGCTCTTACAAAGCACACCAACGTAGAATTAGTGCAAAACCAAATATAGTGCTCCATGATCATGAGGATGGACAGGACAAATGGATATTACAGTAATTCAGGGTAGTTAGCTCAGCAGGTGAAGGACATTAAGTCACATACAAGTCGTCATTAGTAATCACATTAGTAGTTTGCGGCATTCATGGCCCAACTATTGAACATTTCTGTACCATGAATGTAGTATTACAGAAAAATGTTCATAAAATTAAATTATTGGCATCATGGGTAATCGTATTACAATAAACAGTGGCAGTCATAATTCATTGAGTTATACTAATTATTGGCACTCAGTGGCCTAGCAAGTATTGAATAGTACAAATCATTACACTAATTATTGGCACTCAGTGGCCAGCAAGTATTAAATAGTACAAAACATTTATCATCATTCAGTATTATCACGAGAAGTCATCATTGAAAACAGGAGCTAATTAATGGCATAATTATTAACAAATCATTTAGTTACATTAATTATTGGCACTCAGTGGCCAGCAAGTATTTAATAGTACAACATTTTTCATCATTCAGTATTATTCAGAACTCTCTTAAATGAGTAGCATTATTTCAAACTGGTGTTACACACTAAGAAATTATTATTAAAAATCAGTTAATTACAGTCATAGCATTAACAATCAATATTACTCAGAAATCTCTTAATTCATTATTAAAAATCAGTTAATTACAGTCATAGCATTAATAATCAGTATTACTCAGAAATCTCTTAATTCATTATAAAAAATCAGTTAATTACAGTCATAGCATTAATAATCATACGCATTATAAGTAGTCTCATTACAATAAACAGTGCAGTTATTAGCCAGTTACAAGGCATTATTCGGGACTGGTAATACATATTTGTTTTTTTTGTGCTAGCAATGCTTTGCTTTGGGTAATTATAAGGGAAAGCAAGAAAAGAAAAAGAAAAATTTTGCTTCTGGGTTGTTCCTGTAAAAATGAAAAATGTGTAACGTCATTCATCATGAGTCAGCTGTAGCAGGGTTGTGAAACAAATAGAGTACATGTGATCACATTTATAAATGATAGACACAAATGGGTAAAAAATATAAGTGCTAGTACAGGTATAATAAGTAACAGGTTTAGTAAGTATCATGAAAAGCTTCTGAAGGAAAAAAAATACAAAATGGATTATTGAGCTGAAAGAAGAGACGTATACTATGCTGAAAAGTAGTGAACTTCGAATTAACACGTAGTGAAATGTGTATAAAAATATGTTCCATAGCTGTCCTTTCCAAAACCTTCCGTCATCCTACTATGCAATATAACACCTGCTGTCAAAGCAAACTGCAACAAATACTTAAATAACTACATAGCATAAATACATAAACTTCAACATCATCCTCATCTGTAAAGAAAAAACTTCATTATCCATCACTTCATTATCCATAACTCCATCATTATCATCACCTGTAAAGAAAAACTTATTATTCATAGTAGCATATTCTTCATCATTATTCATCATCACTCATTATCATCTGCAAAAAATATCACTTCATTATTCATTATACAATTATTCCTTATCTCTATCATATTTCATCACTAAAACTAAGATGTGTAGTTCTGTCTGACAGCCTGCATCAATCGCTTCGTATTCTGAAATAAAAAATTAGTTAAGACTGCTATTCTGCGATGTGTATTGTATATTCTTGTTAATGCTTGTTAATCCTGATCCATTTACTCTTCCTCATAAAGTTTTCACATCTTCTTTCGTTTATTCCGTAGGTGAAATTCCCATTTCTGTTTAATTTATTTCATTTACGCATCATTTCTTTCTGAAATTAATGAACAAAGATTAATGCCTTGCATTTACATCATATACCCACTAAATAATTACTGGTTTATGGTGACATAATTAAGCATACAGCATAACATGACAGAAAACGTAACATGTGAAAAACATAGATAGTGTTCAGAGAAAAAAAATGTACACAGAATATCACAATGCAGCAGCAAAAAAAAGAAAAATGTAAAATAGTCACGATGTTGAGATGTCAAAGTCAACTGCTGTGTTATACCTTAACTATTTCACAGTGCATACAAACAAAACAGAAAAATAATCATACATACAAAAAAAAAAATGGAAAATGTGCACGGTCTGATGTGTAACGACAAGAAAAGCGACCTGCTAACCTCACCTTGCCGGGCACTTGCCAAGAAAAATACGACAGTCATCAGTAGGTAATCACATAAATATAATTGCATAAATGGTCATAAAATGTGTAAATTCAGTCGGAAAAATATGCACGGTCAGATGTGTAATCGACAAGAGGAGCGACCTGCTAACCTTACCTTGCCAGGCACTTGCCAAGACAAAATACGACAGTCATCAGTAGGTAATCATATAATTGCATAAGTGGTCATAAAATGTATAAGTTCAACTGGAAAAATATGCACGGTCTGATGTGTAATCTTACAAGAAGAGCGACCTGCTAACCTTACCTTGCCGGGCACTTGCCAAGAAAAAAATACGATAATCATCAGTAATTAGTCATGTGAATATAATTGCATAAGTGATCATAAAAAAATTAGGAAATGGCATTACTGTGTGATAAATCATAAAGTATGTTCATTCAATAAAGGGTTTGATGTTGGAGACGTGGTGGTTTCCTTTGCTTTTTCTGGTTCTCATAGTTTCGACGTGTACAACATTGGGGTGAGGAATGCTGCGAATCCGATATGGACCTGCGTATAAAAGTTCAAATTTACTGCACCTACCTTTTATTTTGCTGGATAAATGGTGTGTACGTACTAATATCTTCTGTCCAACGTGAAAATCTCGGCGTGTACAAACCTGTTTTTGCTGTCTTCTCCGGCGTTCTGCGGCACGTTTGATGTTGTTCAGTGCAATGTCAATTATTTCACGGTGTCGTAGTCGATGAGATCCAGGAAAATTTACTAATTCTTTAATCTTGTTAGGTGGTTCAACATTTTTCAGTATAACAGACGGAGATAGCATAGTGGATTCATTTGGAATGGAGTTAATTACATCTTGGAATAAGTGTATGTGTGAGTCCCAATCAATATGTCTTTTATGGCAGTAAATTCTACACAGTTTACCAATTTCTTTCATTAATCGTTCACAAGGGTTCGACGAAGCGTGGTACCTGGATATATAGATCGGAGTAATGTTTCTAGCTCGTAACATACGTGTCCATATAGCAGAACGAAATTGTGATCCATTGTCAGAAATTACTTTCATCACATGCCCTACATGAAATAGAAAATGCTTTACAAATGCTTTTGAAACAGTTTTGGCAGTAGCTTTGCGTAACGGAGTGAAGGTAACAAATTTTGAAGTGAGTTCAACAGCGACAAAGATGTAGCAAAAACCTTTATTAGTTCTAGGAATCGGACCAAAAATGTCTATTGCGGCCATATGTCTTAATTTAACAGGTACAATCGGATATAATGGAGGAATATGTGAAGTTGTGTCTGACTTAGCTTTCTGGCAAATTTTACATGACGCTAAAACTCGTTCCTCTATGTTGGCAAAATAACAGTTCTGTCTCAGTATAAGAAAACATTTTCTTGCTCCGTAATGCGCATAACTTAAATGAGTGTACCAGATTAATTTGTTAACCAGTTCGTCGGGAATGCATAATAACCAATTGTTGCTGTCAGGGTGAGAGCGGCGAAATAGAATGTTATTGCGTACAGTGTAATGGTGTCTAATCGTAACATTATTCTTATCTTGCCAACGGTGTTTAATTTCTTTCCACACATTGTCTTGACTTTGCTCTTGTGCTATGTCCTGTAATGACGATGAAATAAAATTTTCAAATGCAACTTGCTGAATGTACATGACGCTGAAATTTGCTTTGCAGAAGTTTGTTGCGACGTCTTGCTGATTGTTGCTGAGAGAACGAGATAGCGCGTCAGCTATAACATTTTTAATGTGAACTATTGTAAAATTAAATTCCTGTAGATAAAGTTTCCATCTGCTTAATCTGTCGTGAGTGAATTTAGCTGAAAGTAAAAATTGTATTGCTCTGTGGTCTGTATAGACGGTGGTATGTCTTCCGTAAAGAAAATGCCTAAATCTCGTGAAAGCCCATACAACACATAATGTTTCCAGTTCTGTAACAGAATAATTTCGCTCAGCAGGTGACAGAATGCGGCTTGCAAATGCGATGTTTTTGATTACTTCAATTTCCTGAAAAATATGTACGCCTAAAGCTGTGTTGGAACTGTCGGTGGCAATGGAAAAATTTCTGGTAAGATCTGGGTGCGATAAAAGTGGAGCATTCAACAAGGCTTCTCACAGGGTCACAAATTCAGAATGTGCTTGCTTATCCCAAGACCAAATAGTGTTTTTACCTGTTAATTGGCATAATCTAGGTGTGTCTAAAGCAGAGTGATGAATAAATTTACGAAAAAAGTTAATTAAACCCAAAAAGTTGCGTAATTCTTTCTTCGTCGTAGGAACAGTAATGTCACGTAGAGCTTGAAGTTTTTCCGGATCAGGCGCAATGCCCTCTGCTGAAATTACGTGTCCAAGAAATTTAATAGAAGTTTTGCCAAAGTGCGATTTACTAAGATTAACTGTGAGTCCTTGTGCATGAAAAGTTTGCAACAGACGTTCAAGAATCATATTGTGTTCAGACCAGTTAGCTTCTGCGATAAGAATGTCGTCTACGTACGTCGTAATTCTGTCTTTAAGTTCTGTCGGAAGTATTGTGTTCAAACCGCGAATAAAAGCAGCAGAAGAAATAGTTAAGCCGAATGGTAATTTGCAAAATTGATAACAGTCGCCAAAACAGAGAAAAGCTGTATACTTCCTGCAATTCGGATGAAGCTGAATTTGCCAAAATCTCGATTTCAAATCTAATGTAGAATAAATAGCAGTACCGTGAAATTTCTGTAGTAGTTCCTCTAGTGTTTGTTTCATTAACAATTATGTCATTGAAGTGACGTGAATCAAGTACAAGGCGAAGTGAGCCATCCTTTTTCTTAACAATATGTAGCGGGTTTATGTATGGACTAACTGCTGGTTCAATTTTTATTTAATAAAATTGCAGCCAAATAGCCATATACAGTTACTTTGTTTAACATTTTACATTTACATTTTACATTTTTGCATATTCATTTATCGATTTCACTCTTTTACTGCACAGTTCTATGTGATATCGTTCACAGGCATCGTTACACAGTTCACATACACATGTTGTGGTTGGGTCGTGATAAGTTTTGTTTTTGCAGATTAAATGATGAAAGCCGTGAGTAGAAAGTCTAGTTACAACATGTCGCTGTTCGAAGTTTGGTGCTGTCCATGAGCGGTTCGTCATTGCTTCGGTGGCGTAAAACTCCGGCCATATTTTTTCTCGTTTGTCCTCCATGATCTTCAGTTGCTTTCTGGAAGCCCTGGTGTGTGGCATCATATATCGAAGTCTGATGTCTTCAATTACGAATGTCTCTCTCGCTAGCAGGTACACTAGTCTAGATCTTGTTGTCTTTGAGAGACCTAGTGCTCTTTTTAGATAGGTCGATTTTACTTTTTCTAGTGTTTCTAGATTTTTTTCTGTCAGGTGGTCCCATATAACCTCCATCCCATAGGCCAGGATTGGCAAGATTTTTGCGTTGAATAATTTCATGGCTGTTTCTAGACTGAGTAGACGGATGTTTTTGATGTCCTGTATTGCTATTATTGCTTGGGCTGCACGTTCTGTTGTATGTTTTGTGAAGCATTTGGCTGTTGGTTGCAATGTCACTCCTAGGTATTTAAAGTCTGATGAGATTTTTATTTTTTGTCCTCTGATACTGATTTCCGCATTTTTGGGTGTTTTGCCACCTTTTCTGAAAATTACCATTTCTGTCTTTGCTATGTTTATGTGTAGTTTGTGTTCACTGCACCATCTGTCTATTTTCTCAATGATTCTCTGCAGCTTCTGTATATCTGTTGAACCTACGGCTATGTCATCAGCGTATGCATATACATACACATCTTCTTCATTTTCTCCAATTCGGAGTACTTCTTCAGTGGCAAGAATGTATAGCAAAGGGCTCATTGGGTCACCCTGTAAGACTCCGTTCGATTGCAGAATGGGGTTCGAACGAGAGAGGTTGTCTGATATTGTAATTAAATTGTATTCAAGGATTGATTTGATTATTCTTGCCCATACACTATCTTCTCCCATTGTGTTTTCCAGTTTTCGGACTATGAGCTCTCTTTCCAATAGGTCAAAGGCTTTGGTAAAGTCTATGAACACTGTGTAGAACATTTGTTTATTTTGTAGCGCATCATCGATGTTGTTTAGAAGAAGCCTGACTGCCGTAAGCGTTGATCTTCCAGATCTGAAACCCATTTGTCGTTCTGGGAGATGACTGTCCACAGAGGCTTGGATTTTTTGTGTTATTATCTTCGAAAACATCTTGAATTGAGTATTTTCCAGGGCTATGCCTCTGTACTTGTTTGGGTCCATTGGGTCTCCTCTTCCTTTGTAGAGAACTTTTATTGTCGAGTGTCTCCATTGTGTCGGAATTCTTCCAAGTTCCAGGCATTTGTTAAACAGTTTGGTCCATATGTGTTGGAGGGCCTCTTTTGCATCTTTTATGTGTTCATTGTATATATTATCAGGTCCTGCTGCTTTCTTTTTCTTCAGTGCTTTTATTACTTTTTTCACATCATCTTCATTTAGGAGTTCCCATGTATTGTCTTTTTCCTTAGTTTGATGTTGTTTCTCTTTCTTTGGGGGTGTTTTGAGTCCTTGTTTGTTCAGTATCTTACTGAAGTGGTCTTCCCATTCCTTCAGGTCTATATTTGGTGTATGAACCATTTCTCTTGGTCTTGCTGCTATGTATGGGTCTTTCTCTGCTTCATCCGCTTCTCTTTTTGCCTCACTTTCTATGTATTCTTTTTTCTTCTCTTCTATTAGTTTTTTGTAGATTCTCCTCTCTTCTGCGTACAGTTTGTATGTTTCCTCGTCATGCTGGTTTCTTAGTCTGTGGAGGATTCTTAGAACAGTGTTCTTTTTGCTGTAGCATTCAGCATCGAACCATCTTTTGGCCGTCCTTGTTTTGGGGATTGTTTGTATCACTGAATTTTTTAGGAGGTCTTCTATTTGGTCTGTTGCTTTTTCAAGGTCTCCTTTCTCTATGAAAGTTTCTATTTGTGTTAATTGTTCTTGCTCGTTTGTTAATTTTTCTATGTCAATTTTTCTTTGTGTGATTTGGTGGGTCTTTCTTGCTGGCGGTGACGTGACGATATTTATTTTTATCTTCATTGGAATGTGCTTTCGTACAGGAGTAATGGAGTCAAGCCATATTGGTTGAATACTTCCTTCTATGTCTCCTCTTGTTAATGCGATATCAATGGTGCTCTTCCCATTGTGGCATATGTATGTAGGTATCTGCCTATCGTTAAGTAGGGTGAAACCATCTTCTTCTAGGGTTTCAACGACTAGTTTTGTTTTATAGTTTTCTGTGTCTATTCTGCAGTTGAGATCGCCTGCAATAATGGTGGGTTTGCTGTCGCATTGTTTGATGAGTGTGACTATTTCGTCAATTATTTCTACAGCATTTGTGTGCGGTTTAAAATAGGCTGCAATTATATTTATGTTTGCCGCTTCTATTAGCATACTATTTTCTTGTTTTATGATTTTTTTGGTGGGCGTCATCCAGGGTTTCAGTAGGATAGATATTCCTCCCATGGGTCGTCCTCTTTCTCCCTTCTTTGCCATTAGGTGATAATTATAGAAATCTTTATGTTGCCAGCTGTCTATCAGGAAGGTTTCTGTTAGAATTGCAAGATCCGAATTTTGTAGAATGTCTGTTGGTGTTAGGTTAAGAGCACTTTTTACTCCCTCTGTATTCCACAAGACTGCTTTTATTTCTTGCACTGCTGGTTCAATAATTCCTTGGTCAAGCATATCCTGCAACTCTTTTTTTTAACCTGTTTTCTGTGTATATATGGAATGGGATAATGTTTGGCTTTAAATGTATCGTGCGGTTTGACTTGAAATTCATACATAAAACCGGACATAGTACCAGGAATGTTGTCAAAAACTGGAGCTTGCTGTAAAAGAATTTTGTGTAGTTGCGTGCGTTCGTCGTCTGTATTTGCACAACTCTGTTTAACCTTATCAGAAATCATCTGCATTACATCATAGTCAGCTTCGTCTGGGGTGTTATAGTTATGTACATACGTATCTGTGAACAATGTGGAATTATTGTCTATGTTTTGTGATACGGAAATGACCTCTGTGCGATTAATTGTCTGTTCTTCCGCAGATAAAGAGTCCTGAAATTCTAAAGCCAATTGTACATCTTCATCCTTTAGCATTAAACAGGAATTCTGAAAATCGACCACTGCGTCGTGTTGTACGAGAAAATTAGTACCTAAAATAACGTCTGTTGTCAACAAAGGAACAATCCAAAAATTAGAGTGAAATGTGTGACCTGCAATACAAAATGATAAATGTGTCTGTAATTTAACGTCTACTCCTTTACTCGATACTGCTCCTTTTACTTTCGTTTTACCTAGTGGTAATGTAGGATACGTATTCTCTTTATTACACTTGTTGAAAGTTTCCTCATTTATTACTGACATAGGTGATCCGGAATCGATTACTGCTGAAAATTTCGATGAACCAATTTTAATTTCAATGACAGGGTGTGAAATAGTTTTCTGAACAACTGGTCTTTCCTGTAAAAGAGTGTCTCTGATGTCGTCAAAAGTAATAACATTTTTGTGAACAACGTTTTGCGTGTCAAAGGTAGTGCTTGTGTTACTGGAAGATGCGACCTGTACAGTATCTAGTCAGATTCTACCTGACGTGTTATTATTTTCAGGACGATTGTGTGGCATTTCGACTATTTGAACTGTTCTATTATTTCTTCCAGACGTATTACGCGCTGGATGAAATCTACTGTCGGGTTCATTCATGGGAATATGTTCCTGTGGATGATTTTGCTGTTCGTAAGACCGACTGTTATTATACGTACGCTGAAAATTGAGCTCATTATTTTTACGTCTGTAATGATAGTCATTTCTGTACGGCGCATTGCGATAGGGATTGAAATATTGTGTTTTCTGCACGTAATTATTTCATTGCTGCCGTGCGTTACTATTTGTTGGACCTGGGACTGTACGTGCACGCGGCGAAACATTAAAGTTTGGTTGACCTTGTAGACTGCATTGTTAGTTACGTATGCTAAGCGGCTGACTTTCATGCTGTTGTGGTGAAAAACATTTATTGTTACCAAAAATGTGGTTCCTGTTAATGAAAATTTTGACGATTGCTGAAAATGCTATACATACTGATGATTAAAATTTTCTCTGATGTCAAAATTACGCTGGTAGTTCTGGAGTGCCTAATGAAAATTGTCACTTTCGGTAAAAATTTGTCATATCCGGTTTTCTTTAATCATTTTTCTTAATTCTAGGTAGAGCAATAGTTAAAGAGCGGTTTTGATAGATATAAAGAATAGTAGAAGAGAAGGCAGCAGTGCAGAAAACTAAAGATGAAACAGCACTACTACAGCTCGGGGCCCTATGCTCGCTACGGCACATATTCATTAAAGCGTAATGAATCTCCTGAGGTCTATTACGCGCTGCAAATAAACTTTAACTTTTGCATTACAGGCAATGGCAGTAAAAACGCACAAACAAATTGCTGTATCCCTGCTGATTCAAGTTTCTGCATTACAGGCAATGCCGTTAAAAATACAAAAATAAATTGACGTATCCAGTTCAAAGCGTGTACCTGTGCTTTGTCATTCTTAAGTTCCTTTGATTTTCTTCTCGATACAAATTGCTTATAATCAACGTCATCGTCTCTAAATCTGAGAACACGTTCAGGTTTGTGTGAGAATCTGTTTGTCTGTGTCGCTTCGAATTTCAAGTTGCATACCCTTTCAGATTTTAAGTCACGTACCTTTTCCGATTTTAAGTCGCGAAGTCTCTGTAAATTGCTTAAGTTACACTGGCTATACGACCGTGACAAATGTTCTGAATGGCGCGTATACTGTGACGCGTTAGTAACTGAAACATTTTTCATTTCTGTTACTTTAATACTTTCGTCAATTTGGTTGTTCTGCTGTTCACATTTCTTATCGACTTCCGCATTCACAGTGTGTGAAAGTTCTGGTGACTTTAAATTAAACTCGTCGTGTACCTGTGCTCTGTCATTTTCGAATACTTTAGATTTTCTTACGGATAAGCATTGCTCGTGATCAACGTTATCGCCTCTCAACGTGTGAACAGGTTCACGATTGCATAAGAATTTATTTGTCTCTGTCACTTCGTATTCTAAGTCACGTAGTTTGTGTAAATTGCCTAAATGATACTGGCTATTTGAGTGTGACAAATACTCGCAACGTGGCGTATTCTGAGACGTATTAGTGACTGAAACACTTTCCATTTCTGTTACTTTAACACGTTCGTCAATTTGGTTGTTTTGTCGTTCAAATTTACTATCGACTTCCGTATTCAGAGTTTGTGAAATTTCTGGTAACTCTAAATTAAACTCGTCGTGTATCTGTACTGCGTTTTTAGGGCATTGTTCAGTGACAGTATTAATTTCGTCTTTATGTGATTCTGTTGTGCCTACACGTGTACTACTTAATTCTTGTGCAACAGTGCCAACTTCTTCATTACTGTTATTAGCACAAGCCTTAGTATCCTCACGTAATTGTACTTTAGTGTCATGACATTGCACGGTAACCGCTGTAATCTGTTCCCTAACTTGTTTGTTCTCTTGGTTAAGGTTGTCTTGTTTTTCGTTCCGCTGTTGGCAACTTTCATACCGCTGTTTGATCATTTCACTAAGTTGTGTGAAATACTTGTCTATTATTTCGGAAAAGTTGTCTGGTTTTTCTTTACGTGGTTTATTCGATTCATTAAAGTTATCTTGTTTTTAATTTACCAATAATGCCTCAACTCGTTCCATGCCAAAATTACCTACTTTATTCTCTGTGCTGTTTGATGGTGTATCTGCAATTGTTGCGCTTTGTGTGACCATTTGGTCATTCTGAAATTTACAAAAAGGTTTGCCTGTCGGGTGTACACTGTTAATCACTATCTCAGAATTAAATAAATCTGTCCTACTTTGAGTATCACGTTCATTTCCATTAGAAAAATTCGTCTGTCCGTTACGTGAATTTTACAAACCGGGTGTGTTAAGCTGGGCAGCGCTCATTACAATAGAGCGCCCCGCATCATCAATTGTCGTTAAATTAGCAGAGGAGACAATTGGGTTCGTTTGTTCATCAGTAAGATAAAAATCATCATTAGTGGTTGGAACGCACTGATTGTTAGTGAACGCACGATTGTCATCATTACACTGCGTGTCACAAGTACTATCGGTGAAGATGTTTAATTCGGTAATTTCATTCATTATACTTCGCGATACACTATTCACTGTCTTTCGCGGCATTTTTACAATAGTCACAATTATTCACAAAAGAAATAAGCACAATGCAAAAGCAACACACAAATACAACAGAGCAACGAATTACCGATGATCTGAGGAAAGAAAGTCACAAAATTAGTAAAAGCGTTGCGCCAAATGCTAATTATATTAAAGCAAATAAGAGCAGGTATCTGACTACTTTTCAGAAGATTCTCAACGAAATACGATCCTGGACCGGATGTCGCCAAGTGTAACCTCCCCGAAAATTTTGAAAAGGTTAATTTTTTAAAATATATGGAGCCAGTGTAACCTCCCCAGAAAAATTCGTAAGACAATTATTTAAATGTTAACGAGAATAGAACCTATTGTAACCTACCAGCAAATAAATTAATTTATTGACAATGACAATTAAATGAGAACTAGCAATCTGACCCATGTGTAAGCTCCCCACAAAAATGTAAGTCAATTCAAAAAATGAATGAAATCTCAGTGACAATGAAAACACAAATAGACCGAAATGTCGATCTTTAGGCCCTGATTAAACTCAGATTCTTACCTCAGTAAAACTGGATCTGCTCTAATTTTTCGCCATAGCTTGGAGGAAATGCTTCGTAAAAAATTCTTTGAACCTAAGTAAAAACTTTTCTTTAAGGAAATGCAAGGGAAATATTATTTCAAAAAGGATTGTTTGTTAAAAATGCTTAGTTTGAAAACAAATTATTATTGGGGCGATTCTTGAACAAATTAGTTACAGGTAATTTACATTACATTATCAGATGTGCGCAAAGCTGCTTCATTACCTTATTTAAAAATATACCTCGTCCTGAATCTCGACCAGAGTGCCATGTCGTCGCCCGCCGACTCGTCACACACAACACCGACTGTCTCTCGCGTACTACTAGCACCGACTCCCTACATGCAACTCAAACTGCTAACTCGCAACAAACTGAACTCTATGCTCTCTGGTCAGAGATTGTGCAATGCCTCACCATCGCCGCCACACAATATACGTGTTTCACTATTTAAAGGTTAATGTAGACCAAATTCGGTCAGCAAGAAAGGCAATGGTCCCTGTGTTATTAATACTGAAAACGAGTTAATTAATGGTTGTCACCCGTATGGGGTTCACCAATATCAGCTCAATACAAGAGCCAGTTGATCACAGGCAAATTTAGGATAGGTTATTGACATAGAAATTAATGAAAGTAGCAAAGGTACCACAGCAGTTAACAAAAATAAAAATAAAACATGATTATTATACAACAGAAGATTAAAATACACGATCATCTGACAAATAGAAAAAAATATTGTTTCGTAAAGTAGTTACGTTAATAACACTGGAGTAATATTCTATAAATCTAATAATTTGCAGATTTAATAAATTTGTGGCACTAATTTAATGAGATCAGTCAGTCAACAAAACAAATGGTCACTGTGTCGTTAAATTGAATCCAAAAATAATTATGTGATTGTTACCCTTATGGGGTTCGACACTTTAAATGCGCCCCAAGCAAAGGCTAATCGACCACAGCCCAATAAGAATGAATTTTACTTATCAAACATAAGATCAGCAATGCCACAGCAATGAATTTACGAAAAACAATTTGAAATGTTACTAACCCAGTACATTTACACAAAAAGAACATCAGTAGATAAAAACACATTCTAAAATACGAGGATTAATAGTAATTCACATTAAAACATCACAGAACCAAAAATCTAATAGTTTGCAGATTTAATACATTTGTGGCACTGATTTAATGATTACTATATAGCAGTCAGTCAGCAAAACAAATGGTCACTGTATGAAATTGAATCCAAATATAATTAAGTGATATTTACCCTTATGGGTTTCAACACTATAAACATGTCCCATGCAACGACCAACCGACTACAGCCCAATAAGGATTAAGTTTGATTAACAAGCTGATAAAACCAGCAATGCCACAGCACTGAATTTACGAAGAACAATTTGTAATTCTACTATCCTAATACATTACACAAAAAAACATCAATAAATAAAGACACATCCTAAAATACACGAATCAGTAGTAATTCACATTAAAACATCATAGAACCATAAAAAACGGCAGTTGAGCATCTTGACAACATATTTTTAAGCAATTTAAATGAACGAGATTGGAGCTTCACATTAAAGTTTTTCTTTCGAGTGCCCTTTGAAAGAATTTTAATAGAAAACAGTAGACAAATTTCCCTGTACTAGGATCAGTTCTTACAATTTAATAAGATATTCAGTCTTGCTGAAAGAAACACACGTATAGGTGTTGCACTATGAACCACAGGATCTTTCTATTCACTGGCGCACGCAGTGGTTCCACTGTAGCGAGGTACAATATAGGAGAGGGCCTCATCGCTGCTACTGTCAGCAGGGAATGCTGTCCATATGCTATGTACGATCTCGACGTCTCTGCCATCTCATGAAAGTTTCTCGAAGTGGCTCGTGTTACCTATATCGACGTGGGTCATGTTTGTGTCTTCGATTTCGATCTATTCGTCATAGGCGTCTGGTGTACCAATGGTGGCTTGGGTGTTCCTGCGGAAGGGTGGCACTTTATAAGAGCTCTTCTGTGTGCCCTCCTTAGCAAGCAGAGAACACCGACCAATATTACGGTTGCTTGACAGCAAGCATATGGGGCAGAGGTGAAGACATTCCTCCATCTCACTAAGTCGAGCGATTCCTCTTTGTGTTGTCAAATCCACGAAGTTTCGTCTTTCGCCTCGCCGGTTTTGATATTCCTGCGCAAGGCTCTGCGCCCAACCCTTAGCAAGCAGAGAACATCGACCAAGGGTTTACTGCCGCTCGACAGTAAGCATCCGGCGGGAATGTTAACAGGCACCGTTGACGTCTGTAAGTTTCTTGAGACGATATGTGTCAAAGGGCTCCACGCCCCTTTACCACCAGTCTTCCGTCATTTCACCGTTGTTGTGAGTGCTCTTTGATCATTAGCCTAGTCGTGCGCGTGCACTTCCCGGCCGATTTCCCACTCCTTATCGGTCTCTGACGGTACCAATCGTTTGCTCACCTGCTGTGGCCGTCTTGTCATGGTCGCGTCCGCGTGGTGCGCTGCCAGCATATGGATTTCTGCTCGGCCTACTGCTCGCCGTCTCAGGTCATCAGCTCCATAGAGGCTGGTCATTAGCTGCGGTTGTAAGGGAAATTTTTTCCCGGCCCCCTTCTTTTGTTGAGCGCTCTCCGGAAGTGGCCAGGCTGGCAGCGTGTCCCGCTGGGAACCTCGCATGTTTGCGGCTGATCCCTCGTCAGGCTTCACCCTCTGCCTCGTAAGAGTTTAGCTGGTTCGCTTCTCCTTCTCAACTGAATTCACAGAGATTGTTCATCATAGTTATGTGACTACAAAATGTCATACGTGATACAGCTTAGTACTGTTTGTCAGAATTCTTGTAAGAATAAAAGTGAGACAAATTCTGCAAATAAAATTATCTAAATCCACATCACTAATGTGGTGTGATTCAAAATTAAACACTTTAGTTCCGTTTTAATAAATGAAATGCTAATTATTTATTCACTAAAATAAATAGCATTATGCCTTGTCCAAGGATAGGCCAGGATAATATAGGGTTCACATGTTATTTACACACACACATGCACACATGTTGTCTATTCTACTAACTACCCACAAACATGAGTTACTCAAACTTTTACTTCAATCCACTACTAGTTAATCCAACAAGCTACTTCAACACAATGTTTTAACAATTTTTTTACCGCTACTACATTGTCATTAATTCGACCTCTTCTTGACGCTCGCAGGATATGTCACATGATAAATATGGAGAAACTTTCCTTAAACATACATAGTAAAAAGAAAAATGGTTATTTACACGTAAAAACATTTATACCAGTTGACACATCTGATAATAGACTCCCAATTATATATTTAACATACTCATATGCTTATAGATAAAACGGTAAGACAATTTCACCCAAAATTACCTTATTACAACAATTAATCACACAGATGACTCTGAGAAAGTTAGAAATATGTTCATCATACAGGTGTCCGCCACCGGTAGCTGAGTGGTCAGTCCGGCTTTCGCCGCCGTGCAGTGCGGACGTGTTGTTGTTTCCGCCTGCGGAGCGCGCGCGCTAGCTGTTGTTTACATTTCAGCGGCCGTCACTTACGTGTCGCTTACGTGCACTAGAATCATGGCCAACCGTTTTCGAAAATCAACTTTACGATTCAACTACTGCAACGACTACGCACGGCCAAAGGCCTTAGAAGTGGAACGCTTCCTACACGACGTAGCTAAGATCCCAGCTTCTGACATCGTGGGCATCCATTTGTCCATATTAAGAAGTACTGTGTACGTCAAAGTCGTCAATGACGCGGTATGTGAAAGAATACTTCGTGACACCAACCATGGATTACGCTTTTGCCACGCCGACGGCAATGTCGGAGCGGTCACTGTCGACCATGCCGGCTTAGGAATGCGCACCATACGGGTTTTCGAACTCCCGTTCGAGCTTCCAGCGGAAGACGTTATCGCGGCTTTCCGCCCCTATGGCACTGTACATGGCCACACTGCCGAACGCTGGGCGCAATTTCAAACGTACCCTGTTCTTAACGGTGTACGGCAGATCACCATCGACCTCCATCGCCACGTGCCATCTTACCTGCAAATTAGCGGGTGCCGCGCGGTTGTCATATACGACGGCCAACCCAAGACCTGTTCCGGGTGCGGCAAAGAAGGCCACCTCAGATCTGAGTGTCTTCAGCGACGAATCACCCAATTGCCAGCCGCTACCGTGGCACCTCCGGCTCCGACGACGGTTTTACCGATCACCTACGCATCGGCGCTCTCTTCTCCTCCCACCGGCCACCGCCCATCGGACCATGCACCGGTGACCCTTCCAGCTGCTACAGATACCGCTGGGGCCGACGCGTCGCGCTCAAAGCCTGACGCTACTCCGGCGCCACTACCAACAGCGACGACTTCCGACACCCACCCGCCTGAACATATGGACGCCCCTTCATTTGACGTTCCCGCGACGGCCTTCCTCTCAGAGCGACGCGACTCCCTTCCGTCTTTCGACGCGGAGGGACGAACCCGCAAACAACGTTCAACTAAGAGGCGCAAGAGGAGGCGCCGTACGGTCTCGGAACGAGACGGATCACCTCCCCCTGATGCTCCAGAGGCCATCCGACCCGACGAGGCCTCGGAGAACCTACACGACGATTCGAATGACGACAACATGACGCCGACTGTGGATACGTCGATGCCTACTCTACAGGCTCGCTCAGGTGCTCCTGAACCAATGGACTCCACAGATGCGACTTCCGCCGAGACATCCACCGCCCCTAAGACCGAAGTGGAACGTACGACCATCACAACGACAACGCCTTCAATGGTGTGGAGTGAGGACATCGATGAGGACCCGGACCACACGCTGGGGACAGAGTTACCCCAGACGGAAGCATCGTTACGCCGCTGATAATGCCGTCAGGTGGCGTACGGCACGACTCGCCGTTGCCTCGTCCCTCTTCATCCTCCGCCGGTGGAGTTCCCCTCCACGGCGGGGTACGGCTCCAAACCTACCGAATAGCGACTATCAATACTAACACCATTAGCTCACCCGTGAAACTTCAACTGCTGCGAGAGATGAAATGGGCGTCGGACGTCGATATCGCACTACTACAGGAAGTACATCTGGCCACACTTCCAGACGTCGCGGGATATAACACTTATCCTTCTCCTGGTGACCATCTGGGACGCGGCGTAGCCATCTACGCCAGAGAAGGCATTCCAGTGGCCGATATCACATACCCTCCATCTTCCAGAGGCATGGCCGTCACCGTCATGGGGACGCGTATCGTCAACATTTACGCTCCGTCAGGCTCCATCCGCAGACGCGACAGGGCACTCTTCTATTCAGAAGAAATCGCTCCTTTGTTTCTTGGACGCTGCGACCATTACTTGCTTGGGGGTGATTTTAATTGTGTCTTGCACCCTAAAGATCAAGTGCCCCACTACAACACCTGTCAAGAACTGCGTCTTGTTGTCCGAGATCTGTTGCTCCGCGACACATGGGAAGTTCGGCACGGCGACGCACCTGGACATACTTACCAGACGAGTCACTCCGCGAGCCGCCTTGATAGAATTTACGTCTCTCGGGAACTCACACCTACAGTCCAAGTTGCAGAACTTTGGCCCCTGGCCTTTTCGGACCACTGTGCCTACATCTGCAACATTCTCTTCCCCAAGCAAGTGGTCTGGCGTAGTCGTGCACCGTGGAAGCTAAACACCTCCCATCTTCGTGATCCCGAATGTCTTCAACGTGTTACCGAGACATGGGCCACCTGTGAACGTCGCTTACCTAAATACTGCACGACCTTGACCTGGTGGCTGGAATGTGCCAAACCTGCCATTCGACGTACTTTGATTCAGTATGCAAAGGAAGTTGCTATGTGGCGCCGGCACACTACCGACTATTTCTACGCCGTTCTACGCGACCTGAACGCCCAACCGCCCACCCCCGACACCCAGAGGGAACGCAGCAGGATTAAGGCGCAAATTGTAACTTTGACACGCCGTAGACTGCAGGGGGCTATGGTGCGAACCCGACGTCAAGATTCGGCGGAACAAGAATATCCGACCATGCATCATATCGCCTCCAATAGGAAACATTGACGACAACAACTCATCACCGAGATCACCACCTGTCGCGGCCAGCACGTCACTTGCCAGGCCGAAATCGTCAGTGCCTTTGTCGACCACTACCGCACAATGTACCAGGAGGAGACTACCAACAACCACGCTGAGGAGTCTGTGTTACCACACGTAACTCGCACGCTCACCAGCGACGAAGCGGACGAGCTGATGGAGCCCATTACGCGTGACGAAATCCACGATGCAATCAAAAAAGGTGCTCTGAATAAGTCACCTGTGTCGACGGATTGCCGATAGAATTTTATCGCGCTTTCTTCACACTAATGGCGTCACGGTGGACAACGATGTTTCATGAACTGCTGACGATGGGGAACGCCGTACCGCCGTCCTTCGTCACGGGAATTATTATACCCATCCACAAAACGACACCAGGTGTGACGACAGCACATTACCGTCCTCTGACTCTGCTTAACGCAGACTGTAAAATTTTTACACGCCTACTATCAACGTGATGCCGCAAGATCCTGCCTAGCATTCTATCCCCGGAACAGACAACTCCGGGCGGTTCAGTTAATATACAAACGGCCACAGGAGAATGTCGCGATTTAATTGTACTGGCAGCGGCGTGCAGACTCCGCGCCGCAGTGGTTGCCATTGATTTTGACAGAGCATTCGACAAAGTGCGGCATCTTTTTCTGTTCTCAGTGATGAACCGCATGGGTTTTCCACCAGCCTTTATCGACGTGATCCGGCGCCTGTACGGCACCGCCGAATCGCTGATTCAGGTTAACGGCCGTGTGGCGGGACCAGTGGCGATCCGGCGTTCCGTACGGCAAGGCTGCCCACTTTCGACCCTACTGTATGCCATAAGCCTGGAGCCACTCATCGGGAGTCAGACGAGCCACCTTTCTGGTCTCACTTTGCGACAGCACCGTTTTCGATGTCGTGCGTATGCGGACGACCTCCTCCTCTTGATCCGCTCACGGAGTGAAACACACACGGTACTTGATTAGATATCAACGTACGGCACTGCAGCGGGCAGTAACATGAATGTGGCTAAATCCGCGGCGATGCCCATTGGACGAGGCCTCTCACACGACGACTTAGCACCTCTCCCGTGTGTACAACAACTACGATTTCTTGGTATCATTTTCACCTCCACCGTGCGCCGCTCCGCTGCCATCAATTTTCGGCGTGCACTCCAAACTATCCGCACGACGGTGCGACAAAATCTTCTCCGACGACTCGATTCTTTACAACGTGTCCAATACCTCAATCAACATGTGGCAGCCAGAATGGTCCACATCGCACAGGTCCTCCCGCTGCCATCAACTATTGGACGCAGCCTCCAGGCTGCCCTCGGATACTTCCTTACGGCCGGTACGATCTTTAAGGTCCGCTACGACACACTCACCCTTCCCCCGCGAGCGGGGGGGCTCGGCCTTGTCAATGTGCGACTCCGTGCGGCGTCCTTGTACATGTCCACCATGCACAAGCAGTGGCACGGGGGCACCTCCCTTACGCGCAGCTTGCTGGAAATTCTTGTGCCCGCGACCATAACACCACCAGTACCAGTCGGACACATCACGCACCATTTGACGCACATTTCTGATTTCATTGTCGACTTCAGTTTTGCTCACACACACTTACCGACCACGCGCTCTCCTCGACCTAAAGATTTTTTCACCCCACTCCTTCGTTCCATATCCAGCAACAATATCGAACTGAGACATTCGTCCACGCGGTGGCCAACGGTTTGGCGTCACATCCACCAGCCTTTTCTTTCCTCCAACGTCCGGGCAACATGGTACCAAGTCTCAAATGAAAAATTCGCCACAAATCATCGCCTTCACGCCATCGGACTAAAGGACTCTCCACTTTGTTGCATTTGCCACCTCGTGGATGACGATGTCCTTCAACTGACTTGTGCTGCCACCAGTGACGTCTGGAAACTTGCCCGACAGTTCGTTGCCTGTTACCTCCGCGTTCCGCCGGACTCGATTGACCCACGGACTTTTATAAATCCTGAGAATACTTATTTCCCCGCCTCCAAAAATCATGCGATTGTATGGGTCAAGGGATGGACGATCACCTACATGTATAATGATGGCGACAAATCACGCCTTGATTTCTGGCAGTACTTACAAACCGCCCACAGTGAAGTCGAACAGCGACGGCGCTACCGCGCCTTCTTCGCCAATTACCTACATGCGATCTTTACTTCACCCCCGCTCAGTTGGATGGTGCCACACGCCGACAGCACTCCCGCCCCCCCCCCCTGCTGACATCTGAGACTCCCCGCGCTACTTTCTACATTGTAACCCACAGTGGAGTAGGCGCATGGACACGCGCCTCCTTTCTTTAATGCACTACCCCAGAAAACACTGGCCTTTCCCTCACCACTGTATATTGCTTCACACCTCTTAGATTACATCAGAATTATTATCCTTTTTTTTCCTATACCTTGTTCATAAAAAAAATTGCTCGCCTTGTACGAGTGTATTGTCTTGTGTTATTTTCGCCGGAAGGATGGCATTTCTGTTGTATTTAAGTTTGTACCAATAAAGATCTTTTTTTCATTTACCCTTTTCCTGATAAAAAAAATAAAAATAAAACAAAAATAAATCAAAAAGCTACTTTGAGGGAGTGATTCAGGGACGGGAGGGGGGAGACAAAAAAAGAAAAAGAAAAAGTGGTCAGCGCGACAGATTGTCAATCCAAAGGGCACGGGTTCGATTCCCGGCTGCGTTGGAAATTTTCTCCGCTCAGAGACTGGGTGTTGTGTTGTCCTAATCATCATCATTTCATCCCCATCGACGCGCAAGTCGCCGAAGTGGCGTTGTAACCTCCCCACAAAATTTTACGTATGACAATATTATATAGAAATGCTAATGGGCATTGCGCTAAGTGTGACCTCCCAAGAAATATTTCGTAAGACAATTATTTAATATAAATGGAGCCAAGTGTAACCTCCCCACAAAAATTTCGTAAGACAATAGTTTGAATGTTAACAAGAATACCACCTAACGTAATCTCCCAGCAGATAAATTCACTGACAATGACAATTAAACAGAAATTCGCAATCTGACTCTGGTGTAAGCTTCCGCAAAATAACAAAAAAATCAAAGTCAATTCAGTGATAAAAAATCTCAGTGATAATGAAATTTCAATTAAACCGAAATATCGGTCTTTGGCCCTGTGCAAATCAGAATTAAATTCTTACCTCATTGTAACTGCTAGTCAAATTTCTGCTCTTATTCTTGCGCACAGCTTGGAGGAACTGCATTGCAAATAATAATATCCTTTTTTTTTGTAATTAAACTGAAACTTTTGTTTAAGGGAAGTGGAACGAAATTTAGTTCAATAAAATTGCTTTTGAAATCATAATTATTATTGGGGCACTTGTTGGAAATTAATTACAATAAATGAACTTTACATTATCTGATGATTACCTTAATTAACAATATACCTCATTCAGCATCTTGACCAGTGTTGCCGACAGACTACATCACACAACCGCACTGGGCTGCTACTACTGACCGACTGCTCTGCATGACGGCTACTACAGAACTGCTCTCAACGACAACTAACTGAGTACTGCTCACAACTAGACAGAGCTACAGACTCGCAACGACTGACTGACAGACTGAGAACCGCTCGCAACACTCGCGCGGTCAAGCGCATACTCTCTGGTCACAGATGCTACAATGCCTCGCCATCGCTGCTATGTTACATACGTGTTTCATAACCCTCCACTGGGGGGGCAAAAATTTGGCAGCGATGGTGAGTCATTTGGACTTGCCAAGCGCGGCAAAATTTTTCTTTAATTAACAAACTTCTACAACTTACAGAATATTTAGATGTGGTACATGAATTAAATGTTGTGCACACGCACTAAGTACAAAATATATCAGACAAAGACAAAATGTGAGTACAAAACATAGTAGCAAATCAGAAAAATGTATATACAAATTATTTGACAGATAACAAAGTGCACAGGCACTGAAAAAATTCTTTAGCATATTCAGAACAAATAAACAGACTGGCAAAAAATATTATGTTGACAAGTGACATGAGTGCACATGCACTGCAATTGAGAACATATCAGTAAATGATGAAATGTATATACAATTAGTAACAAATGACATAAGTTCATACGCCTTGAAGTATTGAATATACAGAATAGTACAAATCATATTGAAAAATGAGAAAAGTGCACAGGCACTGAAGTTCTGTAGAAAACATATTAACATACAACATAAGTGCACATGCACTGTAGTTCAGAACATATCATTAAAATAAAAATACAAAAAAAATGTATATACAATATAAAAGACAAGAGTGCACATACTGTACTTGAGAACAAATCGAAAAATGTCTTAGGCATTTTTGCAATAAATAAACATAATGGCAAAAATCATATCGACAAGTGACAAAACTGTACTCGCACTGGAGTTCAGCGAATCAAAAAAAAAAAAAAAAATGTATAGTCATGAACATAAATAATGTTAGCAAAAAATTATTTTCACTATGTGACAAGAATTAGGATAGGAAAGGGAAGGATTGCATCATGGTTGTAGCACTTTAGATTGCACACAGCTGTTCTGAAAGTCCATATCTTTCCACAGAAGTACAACACCAAGTGACACAATTTGCAGTTCTTTTCCCATCAGAATTCATCAGTGTAGCCAAGACACTGAACTCTCGTAGTAATATTTCATGTTCTCATTTTGGCAGTACATTAGGTACACCAAACAGTGGGACCATAATAACGTCTTCATCGCTCATGGTGGTGGACAGCATGTCGTGTCAACACCACGCTTTTACAAGGCACACCAACGTAGAAGTAGTGCAAACCCAAAGGTAGTGCTCCATGATCACTAGGATAGACAGGACAAATGGACATTGCAGTAATTCAGGGTAGTTAGCTCATGAGGTGAAGGACATTAAGTCACATAATATTGACAGTTACAGTTTTCATTTGGGGCATTCATAGCCCAGTGTTGAACATTTCTGTACCATGAATGTAGTATTACAGAAAAATGTTCACAAAATTAAATTATTGGCATCATGGGTAATCGTATTACAATAAACAGTGGCAGTCCTTGGTCGGTTACAAAGCATATTTAGTATGACAGAATAATTTTAATTATTGGCACTCAGTGGCCAGCAAGTATTGAATAGAACAGAACATTACACTAATTCTTGGCACTCAGTGGCCAGCAAGTACTGAATAGTACAAAACATTACACTCATCATTGGCACTCAGTGGCCCAGCAAATATCGAATAGTATAAAACATTGTTCCTCATTCAGTATTATTCAGATCATTAAGAAGTAATAACAATTCATTGAGTGACATTCAGATCATTACGAAGTCATTATTAAAATCAGCTAATTACAGTCATAGCATTAATAATCATACACATTATAAGTAGTCTCATTACAATAAACAGTGGCAGTTATTAGCCAGTTACAAAGCATTATTTTATACATATATTTTTTTTTTGTATCTTTACGAAGTCATTACTGAAGTGACATACTATTCAGAGTTGATCAGTATTATTCAGAACTTTCTCCAACTGGTATCACTATTTGGGACTGGTAATACATTTTTTGTTAGCAATGCATTGCGTTTGGTAATTATAAGAGAAAGCAAGAAGAGAAAAAAAAGAAAAAATTGGTTCTGGGTTGTCACTGTAAATGAAAAAAAATTGAGTAACGTCATTCGTCATGAGTCAGCTGTAGCAAGGTTATGAAACAAGGCAGTATATGTGATCACATTTATAAATAATAGACACAAATGGGTAAAAAATGTAAGTGCTAGTACAGGTATAATAAGTAATAGGTTTAGTATGTATCATGAAAAACTTCTCCTGGAAAAAATATAAAATGGATTATTGACCTGAAAGAAGAAACGCACACTATGCTGAAAAGTAGTGAACTTCGAATTAACAAGTAGTGAAATGTGTATAAAATGTGCTCCATAGCTGTCCTTTCCAAAACTTTCCGTCATCCTACTATGCAATATAACACCTGCTGTCAAAACAAACTGCAACAAATACTTAAATAACTACGTAGCATAAATACATGACTTCAACATTATCCTCATCTGTAAAAAAAAAACTTCATTATCAATCACTTCATTATTCATAACTCCATCATTATCATCACCTGTAAAGAAAAACTTCATTATTCATAATAGCATATTCTTCATCATTATTCATCAGTATTCATTATCATCTGCAAAAATATCACTTCATTACTCATTATACAACTATTCCTTATCTCTAGCATATTTCATCACTAAAACTAAGACGTGTAGTTCTGTCTGACAGCCTGCATCAATCACCTTGTATTCTGAAAGAAAAAATTAGTTAAGACTGCTATTCTACGATGAGTATAGTATATTCTTGTTAATGCTTGTTAATCCTGATCCATTTACTCTTCCTCATAAAGTTATTGCATCTTCTATCGTTTATTCCGTAGGTGAAATTCTCATTTCTGTTTAATTTATTTTCTTTACACGTTATTTCTTTCTGAAAATGATGAACAGAGATTAATGTCTTGCATTTAAATCATATGCCCACTAAATAATTACTGATTAACGGTAACAGAATCAAGCATACAGCATAACGTGACAGAAAACGTAATATGTCAAAAGCATAGACAGTGTTCAAAGGCAAAAAATGTACACGGAATATCACAATGCAGCAGCAAAAAATTAAAGTAGTCACGATCTTGAGATACCACAAAGAAAAATGTCAAAGTCAACTGGTGTTTGCTATATCTTAGCTAATTCATAGTGCATACAAACAAAACAGGAAAATAATCGTACATAAAAAGTGGAAAATGTGCATGGTCTGATGTGTAACGACAAGAAAAGCGACCTGCTAACCTTACCTTGCCGAGCACTTGCCAAGAAAAAATACGATAATCATCAGTAATTAGTCAAGTGAAATAATTGCATTAATAAATGACATCATAGTGTGTTGAATCATAAAGTGTCTTCATTCAATAAACGGTTTAATGTTTGAGATATAGTGGTTGCCTTTCGATTTTCTAGTTCTCAAAGTTTCGACGTGTACAACATTGGGGTGAGGGATGCTGCGAATCCGATATGGACCTGCGTATAGAAGTTCGAATTTACTGCACTTACCTTTTAATTTGCTGGATAAATGGTGTGTACGTACTAATATTTTCTGTCCAACGTGAAAGTCTCGGCGTGTACAAACCTGTTTTTGCTGTCTTCTCCGGCGCTCTGCGGCACGTTTGACGTTGTTCAGTGCAATGTCGATTATTTCGTGGTGTCGTAAGCGACGAGATGTAGGAAAATTTACAAATTCTTTAATTTTGTTTGGTGGTTCAACGTTTTTCAGTATAACAGACGGAGATAGCATAGTGGATTCATTTGGAATGAAATTAATTACATCTTGGAATGAGAGTATGTGTGTATCCCAATCAATATGTCTTTTGTGGCAGTATATTCTACACAGTTTACCAATTTCTTTCATTAATCGTTCGCAAGGGTTCGAAGAAGCATGGTACTTGGATATATAGATCGGAGAAATGTTTCTAGCTCGTAACATACGTGTCCATATTGCAGATCGAAACTGTGGTCCATTGTCGGAAATTACTTTCATCACATGCCCTACATGAAATAAAAAATGTTTTACAAATGCTTTTGAAACAGTTTTAGCAGTAGCTTTGCGTAACGGAGTGAAAGTAACAAATTTTGAAGTGAGCTGAACAGCGACAAAGATGTAGCAAAAACCTCTATTAGTTCTGGGAATCGGACCAAAAATATCTACTGCGGCCATATGTCTTAATTTAACAGGTACAATCGGATATAATGGAGGAATATGTGACGTTGTGTCTGACTTAGCTTTCTGGCAAATTTTACATGACGCTAAAACTCGTCGTATACGTTTCTCCATGTTGTTAAAATAACAGTTCTGTCTCAATATAAGAAAACATTTTCGTGCTCCGTAATGTGCGTAACTTAATGAGTGTACCAGATTAATTTGTTAACAAGTTCGTCAGGGATGCATAATGACCAATTGTTGCTGTCAGGGTGAGAGCGGCGAAACAGAATGTCATTGCGTACAGTGTAGTGATTTCTAATCGTAACATTATTCTTATCTTGCCAAAGGTGTTTAATTTCTTTCCACACATTGTCTTTACTCTGCTCATTTGCTATGTCCTGTAATGTCGATGAAATAAAATTTTCAAATGCAACTTGCTGGATGTACATGACACTGAAATTTGTTTTGCAGAAGTTGGTTGCTACGTCTTGCTGATTGTTGCTGAGAGAACGCGATAGTGCGTCTGCTATAACATTTTGCGTGCCGGGAATATGAACAATTGTAAAATTAAATTCCTGTAAATAAAGCTTCCATCTGCTTAACCTGTCGTGAGTGAATTTAGCTGAAAGTAAAAATTGTATCGCCCTGTGGTCTGTGTAAACGGTAGTGTGTCTGCCATAAAGAAAATGTCTAAATCTCGTAAAAGCCCATACAACACATAATGTTTCCAATTCTGTAACGGAATAATTTCGTTCAGCAGGTGACAAAATGCGGCTTGCAAATGCGATGTTTTTAATTACTATTGAACCATCTTCTTCAATTTCCTGAAAAATATGTACGCCTAAAGCTGTGTTGGAACTGTCGGTAGCAATGGAAAGATTTCTGGTAAGATCTGGGTGCGATAAAAGTGGTGTATTCAACAAAGCGTGTTTCCAATAACATTCTCATGAACAAAATTCTGCGTGTCAAAAGTATTGCTTACGTTACTGGAATATGCAATCTGTACTGCATTTAATCAAATTCTATCTGACGTGTTATTGAATGTACGCTGAAAATTGTGCTAATTAATTTTACGTATGTCGTGATAGTCACTTCTATACGGCGCATTGCTATAGGAATTGAGATATTGTGTTTTCTCTACGTAGTTATTTCCTCGTGGCTGCCGTGCGTTACTATTTGTTGTAGCTGGGACTATACGTGCACGCGGCGAAACATTAAAGCTTGGTTGACCTTGTAGACTGCATTGTTGGTTAGGTATACTAAGCGGCTGACTTTTACGCTGTTGTGGTGAAAAACATCTATTGTTGCAAAAATGTGGTTCCGACTGCTCAAAATTTTATACATACTGATGATTACGATTTTATCTGTAATTAAAATTACGGCGATAGTTGTCATTACGGGAGTGCCTACTGAAAATTGTCACATTCGGTAAAAAATTTGTCTTATCGGGTTTTCTTTACATATTCTTAATTCTAAATAGAGCAATAGTTAAAGAGCGGTTTTGATAGATATAAAGGATAGTAGAAGAGAAGGCAGCAGTGCAGAAAACTAAAGATGAAACAGCACTACTACAGCTCGGGGCCCTATGCTCGCTACGGCACATCTTCATTAAAGCATAATGAATCCCCTGAGGTTAATTACGCACTGCAAATAAATTTCAGCTTTTGCCTTACAGGCAATGCCGTTAAAAATTCAGAAATAAATTGCTGTATCCATACTAATTCAAGTTTCTGCATTATACGTAATGCTAATGAAAATACAATAGCAAATTGTCGCATCAGGTTCAAAGCTAGCTTCTCCTTTACAGGTAATAGCGGTGAAGGTACAAAAATAAATTGTCGCATACAGTTCAAAGCGTGTACCTGTACGCTGTCATTATTAAATTCTTTACATTTTCTGGCGGATAAAAATTTCTCGTAATCTACGTTCTCGTCATTGAATTTGAAAACACGTTCGGGTTTGTGTGTGAATCTGTTCGTCTGTGTCATTTCGGATTTCAAGTTGCGTAGCTTTTCAGATTTTAAGTCGCGTAGTCTCTGTAAATTGCTCAAATCATACGCGCTGCGTGACTCTGACAAATGTTCGCTAAGTGGCGTCTGCTGTGATGTGTTATTAACTGAAATATTTTTAATCTCGGTTACTTCTTGCTGTAAACTCGACAGTTTTCTACGCAACGTGTTGTTAGATGAATCAATCTCAGTAATTGTCTGCTGTAAATTCACAAATTCAGGTGTTTGGTTAAATGAAATCGGTGCTGTATCGTCTGATTTATTGTCATTACTACTTTCAATAGCATCAATACGACTGGCTAATTCATCATATTTTTCAGTCAGTATTTTTGCCTGATCATCGGTTTTAGAATCGGATGCATTAATCTCTTTTTGCAACTTACGTGTAGTTTCACTCAGTTTTTTAACATCAGCTTTGATGACATCGCAATCCTGTGTTAGTTCTAATTGTTCGAATCTGTCTGTCACTGTTTGAATATTTACTGTGTGTGTATCTGTTTTTGATTTAAGATCAGAAATTTCATCCCGTAATTCCGCGTTCAACTGTTCTATGGTATTAATTTTGTCGGACACTGTAGTAATATTATTATCTACATACGTCTTCGCTTTCGCGAACATTTTACGTTTGTCTTCCTGTCTCTGTGCAGTGATTGTTTCCATGACTTGACGTTTGACTTTATTTTGATCTTGAATAAATTTGCGGAAACGTGTATTACTGTTTTCTATGTGGTGATTAAAGCGTTCATCAATCTGAGTATTTTGTTGTTCGAATTTCGCGTCGATCTTTTCATCCACTGTGCGCGAAAGTTCTGCTGTCATTGCTTTAAACTCGTCGCGTAATTGTGCAGCTTTTTCAGAGCATTGTTTAGCGACTCCGCTAATTTCGTCTCTGAGTGTTTCTGTTGCGGCTGTTTGCATTTCCCTTAATTCTTGCGCAACAGACTTAATTTCTTCGCTATTTTTACGTGAACAAGCCTCAATTTCCACGCGCAACTGTTCCTTAGTGTCATGACACTGCGCGGCAACAGCTCTAATTTGTTCACTAAGCTGTCTGGAATTGTCGTCTAATTTTTTATTTAACTGTCTGGAATTGTCGTCTAATTTTTCATTTAACTTGTCTTGTTTTTCGTTCTGTTGTTTGAAATTTTCTTTAAATTGTTTGTTATCTTCGCTATTTTCACTAAGTTGTTTACTCATTTGTATCAACAATGCCATAATTGGATTCGACTCAAAGTCAGCATTTCTATTCTCTTTGCTGTTTAATGGTGGATCTGGAATTGTTTCGCTTTCTGTAACCATTTGGTTATTTTGAGATTCACAAAAAGATTTGTCAGTCGGACGTACACTGTCAGTCACTATTTCGGAATTAAATAAATCCGTCCTACTTTCAGTACACTGACCATTTTCACTCGACACATTTGTCTGTACGTTACTTGAATTTTCTAAATCGGGTGTGTTAAGCTGGGCAGCGCTCATTACAATAGGGCGCTCCGCATCATCGATTGTCGTCAAATCAACAGAAGACACAATCGAGTTCGTTCGTTCATCATTAAGACAAAAGTCATCATTAATGGTTGGAACGCATTGACTGTCAGTGAACGCAGGATTGTCATCATTACACTGCGTGTCACAATTACTATCGGTCACGTTGTTTAACTCGGTAAATTCATTCATAATACCTCGCGATACACTATTCATAGTCTTTCGCGGCATTTTTACAGTAGTCACAATTATTCACAAAACAATAAGCACAAATGCAAAGCAACACACAAATACAACAGAGCAACGAATTGCCGTTGACCTGTAGAAAGAAAGTCACAAGATTAGTAAAAGCGTAGCGCCAAATCCTTATATCTAAGCAAATAAGAGCAGATATCTGACTGTTTTTCAAAAGACTCTCAACGAAATACGATCCTGGACTGGGTGTCGCCAAGTGTAACCTCCCCACAAAATTTTACGTATGACAATATTATATAGAAATGCTAATGGGCATTGCGCTAAGTGTGACCTCCCAAGAAATATTTCGTAAGACAATTATTTAATATAAATGGAGCCAAGTGTAACCTCCCCACAAAAATTTCGTAAGACAATAGTTTGAATGTTAACAAGAATACCACCTAACGTAATCTCCCAGCAGATAAATTCACTGACAATGACAATTAAACAGAAATTCGCAATCTGACTCTGGTGTAAGCTTCCGCAAAATAACAAAAAAATCAAAGTCAATTCAGTGATAAAAAATCTCAGTGATAATGAAATTTCAATTAAACCGAAATATCGGTCTTTGGCCCTGTGCAAATCAGAATTAAATTCTTACCTCATTGTAACTGCTAGTCAAATTTCTGCTCTTATTCTTGCGCACAGCTTGGAGGAACTGCATTGCAAATAATAATATCCTTTTTTTTTTTGTAATTAAACTGAAACTTTTGTTTAAGGGAAGTGGAACGAAATTTAGTTCAATAAAATTGCTTTTGAAATCATAATTATTATTGGGGCACTTGTTGGAAATTAATTACAATAAATGAACTTTACATTATCTGATGATTACCTTAATTAACAATATACCTCATTCAGCATCTTGACCAGTGTTGCCGACAGACTACATCACACAACCGCACTGGGCTGCTACTACTGACCGACTGCTCTGCATGACGGCTACTACAGAACTGCTCTCAACGACAACTAACTGAGTACTGCTCACAACTAGACAGAGCTACAGACTCGCAACGACTGACTGACAGACTGAGAACCGCTCGCAACACTCGCGCGGTCAAGCGCATACTCTCTGGTCACAGATGCTACAATGCCTCGCCATCGCTGCTATGTTACATACGTGTTTCAGCGTCAAATCGAAAGACTTGCACCAGGCGAACGGTCTACCCAACGGGAGGCCCTCGTCACACGACATTTCATTATCATACAGGTTACACTACCTTTTATTACCCGTTTTGCTTCAATTTCGTTTGACTTATTTAAGTTACCATTCGATTCCAAATACGTTATTACACATGTGATGGTTATGCTTGGTACGTTTCTCATTAATTGCAGAATTGTGGTCTCCTCTATTCTGCAAAACATTGTCATCTTAACATCCTAACGAACTTACGACTGACACAAAGGATGTGAATCCTCCTATAGTTTGAATGACAAATGCTTTGCTTCACCCTTAATACATTAAACAATCTTTCCTTAGTTCCGATAATCAAAATTATTTAATCCTCCTCTAACTTCAGGAGGGAAATTTAATAAATTCAACTCATATAGGCTGCAGTGCATCCCGCAACAACTAAAACAATAAGCTGTAGTGCTCACAGTGTCAGCAAAACACATGAACGTCAACTTTCTTGGACAAGAATTAACGCAAATAACCGTTCAGGCTATGGGTCAACATCAATCACGACTAGAAAAAGGCCCATATTTCTTTTCCAATTTCCATTTTTTGCAAAACTGCTCGTTATTTGAATACCACAGCAATACTTGAAGGCCACGTAAATTACACATACCACAATTCTTCTTTCACCTTGAAGGGAATCAATCGACTGACAAAATCCACAGACAGCACTTTACGTACCCAGCCATAAACAAAAACAAAAATCTGTCATCAATACTAGCCTATCATCGCATACTGGGAAGCCATTGTTTAAACAATCGTAGTATTGCATCCTATTTTTAAAATCTGAACTTAATCACTCCATTCTCAGAGGGTTACTAGCTTAAAATACTCATACAGCACGCATACTATAGTAAGAGATCCTCATTTATACCGACAGACATACAATAGTAATAGGTATATACACTCCTGGAAATGGAAAAAAGAACACATTGACACCGGTGTGTCAGAACCAACATACTTGCTCCGGACACTGCGAGAGGGCTGTACAAGCAATGATCACACGCACGGCACAGCGGACACACCAGGAACCGCGGTGTTGGCCGTCGAATGGCGCTAGCTGCGCAGCATTTGTGCACCGCCGCCGTCAGTGTCAGCCAGTTTGCCGTGGCATACGGAGCTCCATCGCAGTCTTTAATACTGGTAGCATGCCGTGACAGCGTGGACGTGAACCGTATGTGCAGTTGACGGACTTTGAGCGAGGGCGTATAGTGGGCACGCGGGAGGCCGGGTGGACGTACCGCCGAATTGCCCAACACGTGGGGCGTGAGGTCTCCACAGTACATCGATGTTGTCGCCAGTGGTCGGCGGAAGGTGCACGTGCCCGTCGACCTGGGACCGGACCGCAGCGACGCACGGATGCACGCCAAGACCGTAGGATCCTACGCAGTGCCGTAGGGGACCGCACCGCCACTTCCCAGCAAATTAGGGACACTGTTGCTCCTGGGGTATCGGCGAGGACCATTCGCAACCGTCTCCATGAAGCTGGGCTACGGTCCCGCACACCGTTAGGCCGTCTTCCGCTCACGCCCCAACATCGTGCAGCCCGCCTCCAGTGGTGTCGCGACAGGCGTGAATGGAGGGACGAATGGAGACCTGTCGTCTTCAGCGATGAGAGTCGCTTCTGCCTTGGTGCCAATGATGGTCGTATGCGTGTTTGGCGCCGTGCAGGTGAGCGCCACAATCAGGACTGCATACGACCGAGGCACACAGGGCCAACACCCGGCATCATGGTGTGGGGAGCGATCTCCTACACTGGCCGTACACCACTGGTGATCGTCGAGGGGACACTGAATAGTGCACGGTACATCCAAACCGTAATCGAACCCATCGTTCTGCCATTCCTAGACCGGCAAGGGAACTTGCTGTTCCAACAGGACAATGCACGTCCGCATGTATCCCGTGCCACCCAACGTGCTCTAGAAGGTGTAAGTCAACTACCCTGGCCAGCAAGATCTCCGGATCTGTCCCCCATTGAGCATGTTTGGGACTGGATGAAGCGTCGTCTCACGCGGTCTGCACGTCCAGCACGAACGCTGGTCCAACTGAGGCGCCAGGTGGAAATGGCATGGCAAGCCGTTCCACAGGACTACATCCAGCATCTCTACGATCGTCTCCATGGGAGAATAGCAGCCTGCATTGCTGCGAAAGGTGGATATACACTGTACTAGTGCCGACATTGTGCATGCTCTGTTGCCTGTGTCTATGTGCCTGTGGTTCTGTCAGTGTGATCATGTGATGTATCTGACCCCAGGAATGTGTCAATAAAGTTTCCCCTTCCTGGGACAATGAATTCACGGTGTTCTTATTTCAATTTCCAGGAGTGTAGTAGCACTGAAAACAGAAAATCCGAAATAAGGCTACTAACAGCTGGGAAAATGGGTTTGCCAGACCCATAATGTTCACAGGTCGGATATTCCCCTGAGTTTTACAATGTGAGTTACTCAAACTCAGATCTTCATCAGGTTACCTTCCATTCGGAAAGAGGGTGCACTTAGCGACTGTTATGTGACTTATAAATTATAGAGTGCAGCAATCAGTCATCCTTTTTAGATTTTATCACGCAAATCCAGATTTCGGCTAGTACCTAGCCATTCTCTGTGCAGTATTTTCTGTTATCAATGCATGTAAGTCCCTGTTGTTCGGGCGTCGGTCACAGTTCTTTGAATACTATTGAATAGTAATCAAAGAACTGTGACTGACGCCCAAGCAACAGGGTCTTACATGCATTTACAACAGAAAATAGTGTAATGAGAATGGCTAGCTACTAGCCGAAATCTGAATTTGCGTAATACAGTCTACAAAGGACGACTGGTTCCTGCACTCTATAATTTATAAAGCTCAGACCTTCTTCCAGTTAGGAGGGACTCAGTTCAGTCCACAAAAACAAATAAACAGCACTTCAGCTACTCACAAACAAACATCTTCATCACTGTACTGGAACAAACACATTATTCTAATTACATATTAAAAATTTAAACAAATGTTTCTCATCATGGTCCTACTTACTCGGTGTATGGCTTCACATTTGATACATGATGGAGCCCTATCGATTTCTTTAATCGAAGAGTTTCAGCTTCAATTGCATTTACATGGGGGATCCTCCTTACCCGATATGGACGGTTAAAAAGATCAGAAAATTTCTTACACACACCTGAGCGTTTATTAGACAAATTGTGTGATCTAATTAGAATATTTTGTCCCACATGAAACACTAGCTTCCTCACGTTTTTCTTGTACATCTTAACTCTTGGTTCTGCAGCATGCTTGATGTTGCGTAAAGCTAGCTCCACAATCGCGGCACGCCGTAGTTTCGGTTCTGGTGGCCAGGGCGCCACGTCCTGGATTTTGCTCGGGGGCTCCTTGTTTTTCAGCACAGTGACTGGCGGGAACCTTGTCGACGTGTTAGGCAACTCATTTAGTATGTTCTGGAATGCCTTTAAGTGTGTGTCTCACGATTGGTGGTCACGACTACAGTATAATCTATATAATTTCCCTAATTCTCGCATAATACGCTCACAGAGGTGTTCGAACTGGGATCAAACATATACGAGGTGCATTCAAGTTCTAAGACCTCCGATTTTTTTTTTAACTACTCACCCGAAATCGATGAAACTGGCGTTACTTCTCGACGTAATCGCCCTGCAGACGTACACATTTTTCACAACGCTGACGCCATGATTCCATGGCAGCGGCGAAGGCTTCTTTAGGAGTCTGTTTTGACCACTGGAAAATCGCTGAGGCAATAGCAGCACGGCTGGTGAATGTGCGGCCACAGAGAGTGTCTTTCATTGTTGGAAAAAGCCAAAAGTCGCTAGGAGCCAGGTCAGGTGAGTAGGAAGCATGAGGAATCACTTCAAAGTTGTTATCACGAAGAAACTGTTGCGTAAAGTTAGCTCGATGTGCGGGTGCATTGTCTTGTTGAAACAGCACACGTGCAGCCCTTCCCGGACGTTTTTGTTGCAGTGCAGGAAGGAATTCGTTCTTCGAAACATTTTCCTAGGATGAACCTGTTACCGTAGTGCCCTTTGGAACGCAATGGGTAAGGATTACGCCCTCGCTGTCCCAGAACATGGACACCATCATTTTTTCAGCACTGGCGGTTACCCGAAATTTTTTTGGTGGCGGTGAATCTGTGGGCTTCCATTGAGCTGACTGGCGCTTTGTTTCTGGATTGAAAAATGGCATCCACGTCTCATCCATTGTCACAACCGACGAAAAGAAAGTCCCATTCATCCTGTCATTGCGCGTCAACATTGCTCGGCAACATGCCACACGGGCAGCCATGTGGTCGTCCGTCAGCATTCGTGGCACCCACCTGGATGACACTTTTCGCATTTTCAGGTCGTCATGCAGGATTGTGTGCACAGAACTCACAGGAATGCCAACTCTGGAGGCGATCTGTTCAACAGTCATTCGGCGATCCCCCAAAACAATTCTCTCCACTTTCTCAATCGTGTCGTCAGGCCAGCTTGTGCGAGCCCGAGGTTGTTTCGGTTTGTTGTCACACGATGTTTTGCCTTCATTAAACTGTCCCACCCATGAACGCACTTTCGACACATCCATAACTCCATCACCACATGTCTCCTTCAACTGTCGATGAATTTCAATTGGTTTCACACCACGCAAATTCAGAAAACGAATGATTGCACGCTGTTCAAGTAAGGAAAACGTCGCCATTTTAAGTATTTAAAACAGTTCTCATTCTCGCCGCTGGCGGTAAAATTCCATCTGCCGTATGGTGCTGCCATCTCTGGGACGTATTGACAATGAACGCGGCCTCATTTTAAAACAATGCGCATGTTACTATCTCTTTCCAGTCCAGAGAAAAAAAATCGGAGGCCTTGAAACTTGAATGTACCTTGTATATATATATAGGTTTAATTCTTCTCCTCCGAAGAATCCGCTGCCAGTATCGCGATCTAAATTGTGGTCCATTATCTGAGATAACCCTTTTCACAGGCCCAACTTCATGCAGAAACTGTTTTGAGGATGCAGTAGCCACTGCCTTTCCTATGGCTCGTCTCAATGGAGGTTAGCTCCACCGCCGACCTCTGTGGCCGAGCGGTTCTAGGCGCTACAGTCTGGAACCGCGCGACCGCTACGGTCGCAGGTTCGAATCCTGCCTCGGGCATAGATGTGTGTGGTGTCCTTAGGTTAGTTAGGTTTAATTAGTTCTAAGTTCTAGGGGCTGATGACCTCAGATGTTAAGCCCCATAGTTCTGAGAGATATCTGAACAAATTTGTTCCAAGAACACTAAAATTTATAAACTGCTTTAAAAATTACACAGATTCTTAACTGTCTTTTACTTGTCGGCATTGCACACGCTCCGCTATCACCGCAATTTTCTCAGGATCAGGTTATATTCCATTTGCCGAGACAATATGCCCTAAGAATTTTATGTTCTCGCTTCCGAACTGTGACTTTTCTAGGTTAACAGTTGCACTTGCCTTCTCGAAAACATCCAGCAGTCTGTTCAAGACGTCATTATGGGCCGCCCACGACTTTTCCGCAATTAAGATGTCGTCCACGTAAATTGTCATTCTTTATTTTTTTAATCATCAGGCAGAATGCTGTTCAATACCCTTATAAAAGCAGCTGATGAGACGTTCAATCCGAACGGGAGATGCCGAAATTGGAAACAGTTTCCATAGCATAGGAATGCCGTATATAACCTGCAAGATGGGTGCAGGACGATTTGCCAAAAACTCTATCTCAGGTCAATTGGTGATAGTACCTTTACCTCATGGAAACTTTTTAAAAGTTGCTCAAGGCTCTCAGGCTTTTTCGTTTCCGACGTAATAATTGTGTTTATCTGTCTCGAGTCTAATACCAAACGAACCAAGTTGTCGCGTTTTGGTACAGGCGTACTGGCCACTCAGTTATCCCTTGTTCCAACATCTTATTTCTTTCTTTCTTAACCTAGCCCTTATACGCCACGTGAAGGGGGTATGTTCTAACCAAAAACTTCTGATCGTCACGTACTCTGGATCGGTAGGTAAACCCCTTGATTTCTCCAGGAGTCTCTGAATATACCCATTTGTCATTCCTTAGTAAGCAATATAATTTCTCTCTTTCACTGTCCGTGAATCTGACACCAGCGATGCTTTGTCTCAGTACATCAGCAAAAACACCATCTCTCCTATGCTCGCCAGACGTAGAACCCAACTCACTCACATAGTTAACAAGTAGCTCCATTTCATGTTGCGACTCAGTTTGAGCTAGAAATCCTAGGCAGCTAATTTCCAACTCTGCGCGAAATACAATTCGTCGAACACTAAACTAATGGGATGATCCCCAACTTGAACTGTCATTACTACTCCACCCACGTCTATTACTGCGTGGTGGGCATTCAAGAAGACATTTACTAAAATCATTGGCACATTCATCATTGGGAGAGTAATAAAAATTATACTCAAAATCTTCTCCCTGGCAAGTAAAATTAAGCAGAGTCTGCCTTCGAATTTCTACGCTCTTACCGTAGACTGCGCCCCTCACCTTCATCCCTCGCACTTGAAACGTGGTCCAAGTCCCAGTCCCCTCTTATTTTCGAAATGCTGCCTCGCTAACAATCAATAACACACTTTAGACATATTTCCTTTATTGAAAGTGTCACGACTGGATTTACTGCCGGAATTCGAGCACTGGAAGTCTCTTGCAACAAATCTTCTCTAATGACTTCCCTCTCTATAAACCCTACATAATCATTTGCATTTTCGATCGTTTGTTCTGACTGAGCGCCTTCTGCGCTGACCGCTTGTCATTGCTTGTTTTGCTACTTCCTGTTTGATTGGTTGTGCCTTGCACTAGCCTGTCTAATTTCTACTGCGCGTGGCGCACCAACTGCGTTTCCGTTTCCACCCTGTTCACTATGGTACCGATTCTGGTTCCCGTAGCTATTTCATCCACGATCGTGCCCACGTTCTTGTTTCTCCGGTTTTCTTGTCCATTTCCACAGTTTCTATATGGCCGGTGCCGATCATTATTCTGGTCATGCCGCTTTGACCAGTCACGCCGTTGATTCCTACCTCGCCCGCGACTGCGGTCGCACTGCCGTGTCCCGTAATAGCCTTGCGCCTGATTAGGTGGGCATTGACCCGTACCGTATTCCAACTCTTGAAGTAATGTTTTAAAGGATTCCATGCGATCCTTGCATCTTTCAGCAAGAATGACATGGCGCAAATGCATCGGCAGTTTTGTGATGCATATTCTAATTAACTCCGCGGGTACATACGGGTCATAAAGGAACTGATTCGACTGCAGCATGTGGTCAAACAAACGTGCAGGACTGCCCAAACTGGACTGATTTAAGTTTGGCAGCATAATTATGCTGTGCTTCACCATATCCTGTGCCGCTTCCGACCAATAAGCGGACAGAAACGCTTCTTCAAATTCTCTAGTTTAGTTGGAATGTCGCGCTGTGGATCTCATGCGTATTGCCGGTTCGCCTTCTAGGTGCCACACCTGTATTTAATCTTATGGGAACTTGCTCAGTCGGGGGGAAGATAAAATTGAAATTGTTGTATCCATGCCCTTGGGTGTATCCCTTTCGGAGAAATCCTAAATATTTCGAATTTCCTCACCGTTAAGAAGTGTTTTTTGAATAGCATCCTATAATTTTTATTCGGTAAGTCACTTCTTCTCCTCAAGATCTGTCCAAAAAACTATCGCAATGTACCATTCACGTAATCATGGCGTTATTTTTAAACTGGACTTGAAATATCTACCAAAACAGCTTTGCTGTGCTGGTACTGCGAACGGCTGAAAGCAAGGGGAAGCTACAGCCGAAATTTTTCCCGAGGGCATCAGCTTTACGGTATAGTTAAATGATGATGGTGTCCTATTGGGTAAAGTTTTCCGGACGTAAAATAGTCTCCTAACCGGGCAGGGACTACTCAGTATGACGTCGTTATCAGGAGAAACAAAACTGGCGTTCTACGTATTGCAGCGTGGAATTTCAGATACCTCAATCGGACAGATAGCTTAGAAAATTTAAAAAGGCAGATGGATAGGTTAAAGTTAGATATACTGGAAATTAGTGATATTTGGTGGCAGGAGGAACAGGGTTTCTGGTCAGGTGAATGCAGGGTTACCAATAAAAAATCAAATAAGGGTAATGAAGGAGTAGGTTCAATGCTGAATAAAAAATAGGAAAACGGATAAGCTACTGAGAACAGCAAAGTGAACGCATTACTGTAGCCAAGATAGACACGAATGCTATGCCTACCACAGTAGTAGAAGTTTATATGCCAACGATCTCCGCAGATGACGAAGAGATTAGAGAAATGTATGATGAAATACTCGTAAAACAAATTATTCAGGTAGTTAAGGGAGCCGAAAATTTAATAGTCATAGCGGACTGGAACTCGACAGCAGGAAAAGGAAGAAAAGAAAAAGTAGTAGGTGAATATGGAGTGGAGGTAAGGAATGAAAGAGGAGGCCGTATGTCTCACATCTTTCTCAACATTGCTTCCCTCTCGTGCCCCTGTACTCTTATAACAGCCATCTGGTTTCTGTACACTGAGCACTATGGGACTTAACTACTGAGGTCATCAGTGCCCTAGAACTTAGAACTACTTAAACCTAACTAACCTAATGACATCACACACATCCATGCCCGAGGCAGGATTCGAACCTGCGACCGTAACGGTCGCGCGGTTTCCGACTGTAGCGTCTAGAACCGCTCGGCCCGTTAATAAGTATTTAAAGTCAAAACCCGAATTTTGTCGCGGGGAGACAGCTCCCGAAAGTTCCTACTTCTTCCTTGTCTGCCCCTCAAAACACATTCTTCCCTGTCCTCATATTCCTCATCGTGAACGGAGTCCCTACGTGTTCGGTCCGGACGATTCTTTTTAGTGCTGGTGCTTACTTCAGTGTCACACCCAAGCCGGTTTTCCATATGGGCCACGCGTTCTTGCTGCTCGCCTGTGACATTTATGTACCTGCTGTCCGTTTTGAAATTTTAACAGCGAAAGCACCTCTTAGTTCTCTGCAACCGCTACCGGTGTTGTCTTGGCATCGCATTCTGTGATCGCAATCGTCCCTATTGTAAGTGCTAATTTAGCAATCTCATCTCGCATTTGCATATTTTCGTCCGCCCCAGGTCTGCTTCAGTTGTTCCATCTACTGTTCAAGGACGAGAATAGCTTGTCTATTGTCTGTCGCCTCCTTCTTAACGGGAAAATGCGTCCCAGCATCCTCAACCCTAGACAACACCCGTGCTTGGTCACCTCGGTATTCGGCATCTAGCACGTGGAGTTTCCTGAGTAGCTGTCCCTCTCTCTCTTTTACGTCTTCATTGTGGCTCAGCTTACGCCCTTCTAAAGCGTCCAGACGCTGTTCCATTTGGTCGAATTTACTCCCTATATCTGTCATAATATCCTTTTATATCTGAACTGCTAGATTTTTTAGTTCTTGTGAGACGTTATCCGACAGTGTCCGCAGCGACTTTTCTACTTGCGTGAGTGTCTCGCCTAGTTCTCGCATCGAGACTTTCATGATTTCTGCCAAATTAATTTGGTTGCTTGGAGGAAAACTGATTTCCGGCTCAGCTGTAACCCCTTTCGTAATGTTTTGATTTTCAGTCTTGGCTGGAGAGCCGTATGAACACTGTCCAAGTTTAGAGTCGTGGCCGCAAAGCTGAAATCTGGTTCTATAAACTGTTCATTCGCTTGTGTAACATACGATATGCTCCGCATTGCAATTTCAGATCCCTCTGACACGTTAGTGTCAGAAGCTAAATTATCCCCCTTTTCCATATTATTTAAGTTGTTACGCCGTGTACTCTTTGATTGGTTACGCGTCTCCATTTTCGCTACTCACACCCGCTATGCGAAACCCTAATTGCAATATGTATATCCCCCATAAATTGGAAGAGCCACACGAAATATAAACTTTTAACACAACCTAGTACGCTATTTGTCACACGCAAAAAAAATATTTATATATCCCCGATCCAGTCAGTGCAATTTACAATTAAAGTACATACATATAAAACACGCAATTATAGGAAAAAAACACCACAACAACGCAGATCAGCAACGTCGAGAGTCTTTCTAAAGTTTGCTCAGAAACAACGCAGAAGAAAATTAGATTAGTACATTCTACGCAGTCCAACGTATCAGTAATTCCAAGGTCTAGCGGAATCAGAAAGCAGGGTCACCATGATAATGCGCCTAGTGTTTTTAAAACTTTACGAAACTAGGCTGGAAAGTATGCGTGGGTGCCTGACAAATTTTTACTACTGTTATAAATTTTTAAATCTATGGAATAGTCACCAACACTATCAGCTCATTTTTTAAATTTTATTATTATTTTAAGTAAACAGATGATGGAAAAATAAATGAAAGAAAAGTAAAGCATGTTTAAACTTTTACATTTATTTTAAAATTCACCAGTGTTCAGTAAAACGTACAACAAATTGTAACCTGCCCACAATATAAATATATATAGTGTAACCTCCCAACAGATAAACTCCGTAACCTTGGAACAATAAAATGTGACTAATTTCCCAATAAAAAAAATGTGGCTCATAGATAACCTTTCAGTAATTGACTGTGAATTTAAACTGGTAAATTTTGGACGTCAGCAGTGCTGCGTCATGGCCCCTAAAAATCATATTGAATAAATTGAAAATTCTTACCTCAATGAAGTCGCCGGATAACGCATATATATCTGCTCTTATAATAAAATTTTCTGGCACAGCCCATTGCAATGCTGGCCGATAGATTTGTCATGTATAAAAGGAAACAACTGAGTTTTCTTTACAATAATCGGGATGACCATGGATTGGAGAAATTAGTAAATTCTTTAAATTGAATTGAGATGAATTATTGTCAAAAGTTAATTTTTATAAAGAAGATTATTATTAAGAGATTTTTTATCATTTACATGGGACTTGATATAACAATAGTACACATGCGCGAGGCTGCTTTTGCCTTATATTATATCGCTCAGGCTCCGCCATCGCTCCCCACGACCGGCCCAGCCAACTTCATACACTCGACCTCACGCTACTACTACTACATCTGCCACACAGTTCCTACTGCTGACAACACTGCTCTCTGGTCTGAGATTCTCTTCTACCTTACATATCGCAGGCAGCGCGTGAGCAATCCATCGAAATTACATCTGCTCGAGTGCGCTAGCAATAATTTTTTAGTCATGGACCTCTTACATAACCCTCCACTGGGGGGTCAAAAATTTGGCAGCGGTGGTGAGTCAATTGGACTTGCCATGAGCAACAAATTTTTCTATAATCTATTTAGTTTACTAAGTCTACAGTCAGAGAGACTGATAAATAATATAAGTACAGAACATATTAAGAAATGAAATAGAGTGTACACGCACTGAGTACAAAATATATTAACAAATGACATAAAGTGCAAACGCACTGTATAAATCTTTACCATTTTACAAGAATTTAAATATATTGAGAAATGAAATAAGTGCACACACACTGTAAAAGTCTTTAGCATATTTACATGAACTGAATACATTAAGAAATGAAATAAAGTGCACACACATTGTAAAAGTTTTTAGCATCTTTTTTTTTTATAAGAACTGAATACATCAGGAAATGAAATGAAGTGCATATGCACTGTATAAGTCTCTAACATTTTACAAGAACTAGGAAAGGAATGGGAAGGATAGCATCATGGTTGTAGCACAGTGGGTTGCATGTAGTTGCACTGAAAGTCCGTATCTTTCTACAGAAGCACAACACCAAGTGAGACAATCTGAAGTTCTCTTCCCTGAAGTATGCATCAGAGTAGCCAAGACACTGAAATTTTGTATTAATATTGGATGTTATCATTTTGGTAGTACACTTGGTGCACCAAACAATAGGACCATAATAACATCTCCATCGTTCAAGGTGGTGGACAGCTTGATAATATGTCAACACCACACTCTTGTAGAATCCATACTCTTACATCAACGTAGAATTAGTGCAAAAACCAAATATAGTGCTCCATGATCATGAGGATGGACAGGACATACGGATATTGCTGTAATTGCTGGTAATTAGGTCAGAAGGTGAAGGATACAATAAATCTTATGCTAGTCATCATTCAGAATTACACCAGTGTATCAACTGACCTGAATAATTATTGGCATTCATTGGCTATTTACACAGAATTTAAGTAGTATGTATGGAGTATTACACAACATTATTCATAAGTCATCTCATTACAGTAATTATTGGCATAGTATTTATGCATAAGTCATCTAATTACAGTAATTATTGGCATAGCATTTATGCATAAATCATCTCATTACAGTAATTATTGGCATAGCATTTATGCATAAATCATCTCATTACAGTAATTATTGGCATAGCATTTATGCATAAGTCATCTCATTACAGTAATTATTGGCATAGCATTTATGCATAAGTCATTTCACTACAAAATGGTTCAAATGACTCTGAGCACTATGGACTTAACATCTATGGTCATCAGTCCCCTAGAACTTAGAACTACTTAAACCTAACTAACCTAAGGACAGCACGCAACACCCAGCCATCACGAGGCAGAGAAAATCCCTGACCCCCGCCGGGAATCGAACCCGGGAACCCGGGCGTGGGAAGCGAGAACGCTACCGCACGACCACGAGATGCGGGCCATTTCACTACAGTAATTATTGGTATTCATTTATGCATAAGCCATCTCATTACGGTAAACATTGGCATTCATTCGCCAGTTACTAAACATGTAATAAGTATTGAGTATTACAAAACACTGTTCATAACTCATCTCATTGCAGTAATTATTGGCATTCATTTATAGAGTATAACAAAATATTATTAAGAACTTATGTCATTGCAGTAATTATTCGCAGTAATTGGCCAGTTACTAAATATTAATGTGGTATGTAAGGAGTATTGCAGAACATTATTCATAATTCATCTCGTTACAGTAATTATTGGCATAGCATTTATGCATAATTATAAAACATCATTCAATATTACTCAGAAGTCATCATTCAAAGCAGGAGTTATTGCGTGTAGCATTAACCTGCTAGTGTTTATATATGATATCATGTAAGTGACATAAGACATATTTAAAATGTAACACATTGTAACTATTACTCAAGGTCTGTAGTCCACTAATACATAGACATAATGGAATCAATATATCAGAAAAATTTGCATTATATTTAGGACTAGAAATATATCTTTACTGGTATCACTATTTAGCTATATACTGGTAATAGTTGGGACTGGCAATAAAAATTTTTTGTGCTAGCAATGCATTGCATTGGGATCGATAATCAATTGCTGGGGCATGAAAATATTTGATTTTGACTTACTGCTGGAAATAAGGATTAATAACATCATACGTCATGAGTCACCTGTAGCAAGGTTATGAAACAAGTAGAGTATATGTGATCACATTCATAAATGATAGACACAACTGGGTAAAAAAAATGCAAGTACTACAACAAGTTTAATAACTAATCCTTATAGCATATTAATGTCATGAAAAGCTTCTCCTGGAAAAATAGAAAGTGGATTATTAAACTGAAAGAAAAATGTATATTATGCTGAAAAGTAGTAAACTTCAAATTAACCGGTAATGAAACGTGTATTCAATATGTATGTACTCGAGCTGTCTTCCCCAAAACATTCAGTCATTGTACTATGTGACATAAGACATGCTGTCAAAAGGAACTGCAACAAATACTTAAATAACTACATAGCATTTCTTAACTAACAGAAAATATGTAAACTTCATCATTATCATCACCTGCAAAGAAAAACTTCATTATTCATGTTACCATAACTTCATCATTATCATCGTCTGCAAAGAAAAACTTCATTATTCATATTACCATAAACTTCATATAACTATTCATCATAATTTATTATCATCTGCAAAAAATAGACACTTCATTATTCATATTCATATTACCATTTACTTCATACAACTATTCATTATCATTCATTACTTTATATAGTATAGCGTTTCTTACTTCTAGCATATTTCATCACTAAAATTAACATGTGTAGCTCTGTCTGACAGCCTGCATCAATCGCCTCGTATTCTGAAAGAAAAATAATTGGTTAAGACTGCTATTATACAGTGTGTCTAGCATATTCTTGTTAATGCTTGTTAATTCTGATCCATTTACTCTTCATGCCAAGGTATTGCATTTTCTTTCTTTCATTCTGATAGGAAAATTTCCATTTCATAGTAAACCACTGTGGTTTGTCTAATTTATTTCTTTTACACGTTATTGCTTTCTGAAAATGATGAATATGGACTATCTTGCATTTAAATCATATACCCATTAAATGAAAACTTGTTTCTAGTGATATAACTAAGCATACAGCATAGCATGACAGAAAACGCATTAGGTCAAAAACATAGACAGTTTTCAAGTGCGAAAATGTACATACAGTCTCATAATGTAGTAGCAAAAAATTTAGAATAGTCAAAATATTGAGGTATCGTAAGGAAAAAATGTCAAAGTCAACTGGTGTCTGTTACATCTTAAGGGTTTCATAGTGCATACAGAGAAAATTCTACTTTCGATAGGAAAACAATCATATATACACAAAAAATGGAAAATGTGCATGGTCTGATGTATAACAACAAGAAAGGCGACCTGCTAACCTTGTCGGGCACTTGCCAAGTAGAAAAAAAATACAATGATCAGTAATTGTTCATTCAAATATCTGGAAATGGCATTACAGTGTGATAAATCATAAAATATGTTCATTCAATAAAGGGTTTAATATTGGAAATATGGTGATTGCCTCTGCTTTTTCTGGTTCTCAAAGTTTCGACATGTACTACATTGGGGTGAGGAATGCTGCGAATTCTATATGGACCTGCGTGTAGAAGCTCAAATTTACTGCATCTACTCTTTCCTCTGTTGGATAAATAGTGTGTGCCTACTAATATCTTCTGTCCCATGTGAAAGTCACGGCGTGTACAAACCTGTTTTTGCTGTCTTCTCCGGCGCTCTGCGGCACGTTTGATGTTGTTGAGTGCAGTGTCAATTATTTCATGGTGGCGTAGTCGACGAGATGTAGGAAAGGATACTAATTCCTTAATTTTGTTTGGTGGTTCAACATTTTTCAATACAACAGTCGGAGATAGCATAGTAGATTCATTTGATGGAGTTAATTACATCCTGGAATGAGAGTATGTGTGTATCCCAATCAATATGTTTTTATGGCAGTATATTCTACATAGTTTACCAATTTCTTTCATTAGTCGTTCAGAAGGGTTCGAAGAAGCGTGATACTTGGATATACAGGGTGTTACAAAAAGGTACGGCCAAACTTTCAGGAAACATTCCTCACACACAAATAAAGAAAAGATGTTGTGTGGACACGTGTCCGGAAACGCTTAATTTCCATGTTAGAGCTCATTTTAGTTTCGTCAATATGTACCCGGTACCAAATGTAGAGACTCTTCGTGCTCGTATTGTGGACGGCTGTGATACAATACGCCATTCTCCAGGGCTCCATCAGCGCATCAGGGATTCCATGCGACGGAGGGTGGATGCATGTATACTCGCTAACGGAGGACATTTTGAACATTTCCTGTAACAAAGTGTTTGAAGTCACGCTGGTACGTACTGTTGCTGTGTGTTTCCATTCCATTATTAATGTGATTTGAAGAGAAGTAATAAAATGAGCTCTAACATGGAAAGTCCCCCCATGAACCATGGACCTTGCCGTTGGTGGGGAGGCTTGCGTGCCTCAGCGATACAGATGGCCGTGCCGTAGGTGCAACCACAACGGAGGGGTATCTGTTGACAGGCCAGACAAACATGTGGTTCCTGAAGAGGGGCAGCAGCCTTTTCAGTAGTTGCAGGGGCAACAGTCTGGATGATTGACTGATCTGGCCTTGTAACATTAACCAAAACGGCCTTGCTGTGCTGGTACTGCGAACGGCTGAAAGCAAGGGGAAACTACAGCCGTAATTTTTCCCGAGGACATGCAGCTCTACTGTATGATTAAATGGTGATGGCGTCCTCTTGGGTAAAATATTCCGGAGGTAAAATAGTCCCCCATTCGGATCTCCGGGCGGGGACTACTCAGGAGGACGTCGTTATCAGGAGAAAGAAAACTGGCGTTCTACGGATCGGAGCGTGGAATGTCAGATCCCTTAATCGGGCAGGTAGGTTAGAAAATTTAAAAAGGGAAATGGATAGGTTAAAGTTAGATATAGTGGGAATTAGTGAAGTTCGGTGGCAGGAGGAACAAGACTTTTGGTCAGGTGATTACAGGGTTATAAATACAAAATCAAATAGGGGTAATGCAGGAGTAGGTTTAATAATGAATAAAAAAATAGGAGTGCGGGTTAGCTACTACAAACAGCATAGTGAACGCATTATTGTGGCCAAGATAGACACAAAGCCCATGCCTACTACATTAGTACAAGTTTATATGCCAACTACCTCTGCAGATGATGAAGAAATAGATGAAATGTATGATGAGATAAAAGAAATTATTCAGGTAGTGAAGGGAGACGAAAATTTAATAGTCATGGGCGACTGGAATTCGTCAGTAGGAAAAGGGAGAGAAGGAAATATAGTAGGTGAATATGGATTGGGGGGAAGGAATGAAAGAGGAAGCCGCCTTGTAGAATTTTGCACAGAGCATAACTTAATCATAGCCAACACTTGGTTCAAGAATCATAAAAGAAGGTTGTATACCTGGAAGAATCCTGGAGATACTAACAGGTATCAGATAGATTATATAATGGTAAGACAGAGATTTAGGAACCAGGTTTTAAATTGTAAGACATTTCCTGGGGCAGATGTGGATTCTGACCACAATCTATTGGTTATGAACTGCAGATTGAAACTGAAGAAACTGCAAAAAGGTGGGAATTTAAGGAGATGGGACCTGGATAAACTGAAAGAACCAGAGGTTGTACAGAGTTTCAGGGAGAGCATAAGGGAACAACTGACAGGAATAGGGGAAAGAAATACAGTAGAAGAAGAATGGGTAGCTCTGAGGGAAGAAGTAGTGAAGGCAGCAGAGGATAAAGTAGGTAAAAAGACGAGGGCTAATAGAAATCCTTGGGTAACAGAAGAAATATTGAATTTAATTGATGAAAGGAGAAAATATAAAAATGCAGTAAATGAAGCAGGCAAAAAGGAATACAAACGTCTCAAAAATGATATCAACAGGAAGTGCAAAATGGCTAAGCAGGGATGGCTAGAGGACAAATGTAAGGATGTAGAGGCTTGTCTCACTAGGGGTAAGATAGATACTGCCTACAGGAAAATTAAAGAGACCTTTGGAGAGAAGAGAACCACTTGTATGAATATCAAGAGCTCAGATGGCAACCCAGTTCTAAGCAAAGAAGGGAAGGCAGAAAGGTGGAAGGAGTATATAGAGGGTTTATACAAGGGCGATGTACTTGAGGACAATATTATGGAAATGGAAGAGGATGTAGATGAAGATGAGATGGGAGATAAGATACTGCGTGAAGAGTTTGACAGAGCACTGAAAGACCTGAGTCGAAACAAGGCCCCGGGAGTAGACAACATTCCATTTGAACTACTGATGGCCTCGGGAGAGCCAGTCATGACAAAACTCTACCATCTGGTGAGCACGATGTATGAGACAGGCGAAATACCCTCAGACTTCAAGAAGAATATAATAATTCCAATCCCAAAGAAAGCAGGTGTTGACAGATGTGAAAATTACCGAACTATCAGTTTAATAAGTCACAGCTGCAAAATACTAACGCGAATTCTTTATAGACGAATGGAAAAACTGATAGAAGCCGACCTCGGGGAAGATCAGTTTGGATTCCGTAGAAATGTTGGAACACGTGAGGCAATACTGACCTTACGACTTATCTTAGAAGAAAGATTAAGAAAAGGCAAACCTACGTTTCTAGCATTTGTAGACTTAGAGAAAGCTTTTGACAATGTAAACTGGAATACTCTCTTTCAAATTCTGAAGGTGGCAGGGGTAAAATACAGGGAGCGAAAGGCTATTTACAGTTTGTACAGAAACCAGATGGCAGTTATAAGAATCGAGGGGCATGAAAGGGAAGCAGTGGTTGGGAAAGGAGTAAGACAGGGTTGTAGCCTCTCCCCGATGTTATTCAATCTGTATATTGAGCAAGCAGTAAAGGAAACAAAAGAAAAATTCGGAGTAGGTATTAAAATTCATGGAGAAGAAGTAAAAACTTTGAGGTTCGCCGATGACATTGTAATTCTGTCAGAGACAGCAAAGGACTTGGAAGAGCAGTTGAACGGAATGGACAGTGTCTTGAAAGGAGGATATAAGATGAATATCAACAAAAGCAAAACGAGGATAATGGAATGTAGTCAAATTAAGTCGGGTGATGCTGCGGGAATTAGATTAGGAAATGAGACACTTAAAGTAGTAAAGGAGTTTTGCTATTTAGGGAGTAAAATAACCGATGATGGTCGAAGTAGAGAGGATATAAAATGTAGACTGGCAATGGCAAGGAAAGCGTTTCTCAAGAAGAGGAATTTGTTAACATCGAGTATAGATTTAAGTGTTAGGAAGTCGTTTCTGAAAGTATTTGTATGGAGTGTAGCTATGTATGGAAGTGAAACATGGACGATAACTAGTTTGGACAAGAAGAGAATAGAAGCTTTCGAAATGTGGTGCTACAGAAGAATGCTGAAGATAAGGTGGGTAGATCACGTAACTAATGAGGAGGTATTGAATAGGATTGGGGAGAAGAGAAGTTTGTGGCACAACTTGACTAGAAGAAGGGATCGGTTGGTAGGACATGTTTTGAGGCATCAAGGGATCACAAATTTAGCATTGGAGGGCAGTGTGGAGGGTAAAAATCGTAGAGGGAGACCAAGAGATGAATACATCAAGCAGATTCAGAAGGATGTAGGTTGCAGTAGATACTGGGAGATGAAGAAGCTTGCACAGGATAGAGTAGCATGGAGAGCTGCATCAAACCAGTCTCAGGACTGAAGACCACAACAACAACAACAACATGGAAAGTAAGCGTTTCCGGACACATGTCCACATAACATATTTTCTTTCTTTGTGTGTGAGGAATGTTTCCTGAAAGTTTGGCCGCACCTTTTTGTAACACCCTGTATAGATCGGAGAAATGTTTCTAACTCTTAACATACGTGTCCATATCGCAGATCGAAATTGTGGTCCATTGTGGGAAATTACTTTCAATACATGCGCTATACGAAATAAAACATCTTTTACAAATGCATTCGAAATAGATTTGGCAGTAGCTTTGCGTAACGGAGTGAAGGTAACAAATTTCGAAGTGAGTTCAACAGCGACAAAGATGTAACAAAAACCATTATTAGATCTCGGAATCGGACCAAGAATGTCTACAGCGGCCATATGTCTCAATTTAATCGGTACAGTGGGATGTAACGGAGAAGTACGTGAAGTAGTGCCTGATTTAACTTTCTGGCAGATTTTACATGACGCTAAAACTCGTCGAATACGTTTCTCCATGTTGGCAAAATAACAATTCTGTTATCAGTATAAGAAAACATTTTCTGGCTCCATAATGTGCGTAACTTAAGCAGGGTGAGAGCGGCGAAACAGAATGTTATTGCGTACAGTGTAATGGTTTCTAATGGTAACGTTATTCCTGTCTTGCCAAAGGTGTTGTAAATTCTTTCCATGCGTTGTCTTTGTTCTGCTCTTGTGCTATGTCTCGTAATGACGACGAAATGAAATTTTCAAATGCAACTTGTTGTATATACATGACGCTTAAATTTGCTTGGCAGAAGTTGGTTGCGATGTCTTGCTGATTGTTGCTGAGAGAACGGGAAAGTACGTCTGCTACAATATTTTGTGTACGGGTATTCGGAATAGGATAATGTTAATTTTAAATGTGTCATGCTGTTTAACTTGAAATTCATAATAAAACCGGACATAGTACCAGGGATGTTGTCAAAAACTGGAGCTTGCTGTAAAAGAATATTGCGTAATTGAGTACGTTCGTCATCTATATTTGCACTGATCTGTTTAACCTTATCAGATATCATTTGTATAACGTCATAGTCAGCTTCGTCTGGTGTACTGTAGTTGGAAATGTCGTGTGGCTAGGGCCTCCCTTCGGGTAGACCGTTCGCCTGGTGCAGGTCTTTCGATTTGACGCCTCTTCGGCGACCTACGCGTCGATGGGGATGAAATGACGATGATTAGGACAACACAACACCCAGTCCCTGAGCGGAGAAAATCTCTGACCCAGCCGGGAATCGAACCCGGGCCCTTAGGATTGACAGTCTGTCACGCTGACCACTTTTTTTTTTTTTTCGTTATTGATCGTTGTGTTTGGTCATTGCGGACGTCGCAAGACATCCTGTTCATGTTCGGTGGTTGATCCTTCCACTCAGTTTTTTATTGCAGAGGCCAACCGGCTCTCTGACCGAACACGCTGAGCTACCGTGCTGGCTAACCACTCAGCTACCGGGGCGGACCGTATTGTAGTTGTGAACATACGTATCTGTGAACAATGTGGAATGACAGTCTATGTTACGTAATGCAGAAATGACCTCTGTCAGATTAATTGTTTGTTCTTCTGCAGATAATGCGTGCTGAACTTCTAATTCCAATTGTACCTTGTCATCTTTTAGCATTAAATAGGAATTTTGAAAGTTACTAAGTGCGTCATGTTGTACCAAAAAATTCGTACCTAAAATAACGTCTATTGCCAATAAGGGAACAATCCAAAAATTTGAGTGGAACGTATGATGTGCAATACAAAATGATAAGTGTGTCTGTAATTTTACATCCACTCCTTTACCAGATACTGCTCCTTTTACTTTAGTTTTGCCTAATGGTAACGTAGGATAATTGTTCTCTTTGTTACATTCGTTGAAAGTTTCTTCATTTATAACTGACATTGGTGATTCAGAATCGAAACTGCTGAAAATGTGGATGATCCAATCTTTACTTCAATGACAGGGTGGGAAATGGTTTTTTTGTATAACTGGTTTTTCATGCAAAAGTGTGTCTCGGATGTCGTCAAAAGTAATAACATTTTCGTGAACAAGAGCCTGGTAAGACCTACTGTTGTTAAATGTATGCTGAAAACTGTGCTCTTTACTTCTACGTTCGTCATAATAATCGTTGCTATACGACGCATTGCGATAGGAGTTGAAATGGTGTGTTTTCTGTACGTAGTGATTTCCTTGTTGCTGTGCGTTACTGTTTGGTGGAGCCGACGCTATACGTGTAGGCGGCGAAACATTAAAGCTTGGTTGACCTTGCAGACTACATTGTTGGTTAGGTATGTTAACCGACTGGTTTTGTTGATGTTATGGGGAAAAGCCTCTATTGTTACCAAACTGAGTTTGTTGTTGCTGAAAATTTTGTATGCACTGATGATTAAAATTTTGTCTGTTATTGAAATTATGCTGGTTGTTCTTGTCATTTCGGGAATGTCTAATGAAAACTGTCACTTTCGGTAAAACTTGTATTATCAGGTTTTCTTTACTCATTCTTAATCCTAGATACATTGATAGTTGAAGAGTTGTTTTTATAGATATAAGGGACAGTAAAAGAGTAGGCAGCAGTGCAGAAAACTAAACAAGAAATGGCACTACTCGGTTATGGGCCCTGTGCACGCTACGGCACATATTCATCGAAGTGTAATGAATCCCCTGAGGTCACTTACGCGCAAAATAAATTTTAGTTTCTGCATTACAGGCAATGCCGGTGAAAATTCAAAAGCAAATTGTTGTATCTAGTCCAAAGCGTGAATCTGTTTTCTGTCATTCTTAAATTTCCTAACGGATAGAAAGTGCTTGTAATCAAAATTATCGTCTCTGAATGTCTGAACAGGTTCAGGACTGTATGATAATCTGTTTGTCTGTGACTGTTCGGAATCTAACTCACGTACTCTCTGTAAATTACTTAAATTATACTGGCTGTGTGAGTGTGATAAATGTTCAAGATGTGGCATATGCTGTGACGTGTCAGAGACTGAAACATTTTTCATTTTTGTCACTTTAAAACGTTCGTCAATTTGTCTGTTCTGTTGTTCAAATTTCTTATCGACTTTCGCATCCATAGTGTGTGAAAGCTCATCTGACATTAATTTAAACTCGTCGCGTAACTCTGTTGCGTTTTCTGAACAATGTTTACCAACCGCACCAATTTCATCTCTAAGTGATTCTGTTGCGTCTGCATGTGTACTACTTATTTTTTGTGCAACAAATCTAATTTCTTCACTACTGTTTTTAGCGCAAGCCTTAATTTCTTCATGTAATTGTTCTTTAGTTTCATTACATTGCACGGAAATGGCTGTAATCTATTCATTAAGCTGTTCAATAGAGGTGTCAACTTTTTTATTACTTTGTTTAAAGTTCTAATTAATTTGTTTGATCGACCTGTCATGTTTTTCATTCGACTGTTTGAAACTTTCATTAAGTTGTTTGTACGATTCAGTAAGCTGTCTATAATCGTTGTCGAGTTTTTCATTCCACTGTTTGAGATTTTCATTACGTTGTTTGTACGATTCATTAAGTTGTAGCAATAATGCCATAACTAGATCCAAGCCAAAATTAGCGACTCTATTCTCTGTGCTGTGTGATGGTGTATCTGAATGTGTCACGTTTTGTGTAACCATTTGGCCATTCTCTGATTCACGAAAAGGTTTGCTAATTGGATGTGCGCTGTGGGTCACTACATCGGAATCAAATAAATCTGACCTATTTTGTCTACATTGTTTATTTTCGTTAGAAACATTTATTTGTTCACAGTGTAAATTTTTCAGATCAGGTGTGTCAAACTGGGCAGCGTTCATTGTAACGGAACGTGCCGCGTCATCAGTTGTCGTTGAATTAAGTGTGGACGTAACTGAATTTGTTTGTTCATCATTTGGAATAAAATCATTACTAGTGACCGGCATGCACTGTTTATCTGTAATTGGGGGATTATAATTATTATGATAATTATCATTATGACACTGAGTGTCGCTAGTATTATCAGTCAAATTATTTAAGACGGCTTTTTCGCTCATTGAACATCGCGATGTACTGTTAGCATTTTTTCGCGGCGTTTTCACAAGTCAAAAATAAGCCCAAAATCAAAGACAAAGCAAAAATAGAACAAATACAACAACAACAAAGAGCAATAAAATGCCGATGATTTGTGAAAGAAAGAGTGACAAATTAGTAAATGCGTTGCGCCAGACGCAAACTACATTTAACATTAGCTAAATAAGAGCAGATATATAACTGACTACTACTCAGAAATTCACAAAAATATTATCCTAGCCGGTTGTCGACAAGTGTAACCTCCGCACAGTTAAAATAATTATTTATAACATTCACATTTAGAGTAACCTCCCCACAGTAAAAATATGTATATGCATTTACATGTAGTGTAATCTCCCAACAGAAAAGTTCCGAAACCTCCCAACAGAGAAAATATAATTATTTATAATTCACATTCAGCGTAACCTCCCACAGATAAGTTCCGTAACCTTGGAACAATAAAATGGGCCTATTTTCCTAATAAAAAAATGTGACTCAGAGATAACTTTTCAATAATTCACTGTGAATTTAAACTGGTAAATTTTGGACGTCAGCAGTGCTGCGTCATGGCCCTGAAAGATTCTTCTGAATAAACAGAAAATTCTTACCTCAATGAAGTCGCCGGATAACGCATATATTTCTGCTTTTATAATAAATTTTTCTGGCACAGCCCAGTGCAATGCTGGCCGATAGATTTGTCGTGTATAAAAGGAAACAACTGATTTTTCTTTACAATAATCGGGACGACCATGGATTGGAGAAATTAGTAAATTCTTTGAATTGAATTGAGATGAATGATTGTCAAAAGTTAATTTTTATAAAGAAGATTATTATTAACAGATTTTTTAACATTTACATGGGACTTGATATAACAATAGTACATATGCGCGAGGCTGCTTTTGCCTTATATTATATCGTTCAGGCTCCGCCATCGCTCCCCACGACCGGCCCAGCCAACTTCATACACACGACCTCACGCTACTACCACTACTACTGCTACTGACACTGCTCTTACTGCATGCAACACTGCTCTCTGGTCTGAGATTCTCTTATAGCTTACATATCGCAGGCAGCGCGTGAGCAATCCATCGAAATTACATCTGCTCGAGTGCGCCAGCGATAATTTTTTAGTCATGGACCTTTTACAACATGCTAAGTCTGTCTCAAAGCTGGTGACTTATTTACTGTTGAGAATTAATTAAGAAAAGTGTTACTCAGCGGATGTTCAATTAGCATAAAACGTTATTTTCAAAGAACAGGAAACAGGATGGAATACCGCATTCAAACAAGCACACAAAGGTAGTTCAAAGGTACACACAAAGAGAACTGAACCATAACCAATCCATACTATTAAGGCAAAGAAATTATTGGGAGTTGACACAAAGATCACGTGGCTCGATATCTCCACAATCTTACCAAAATGCTCTATAAAAACCTTTTTAGAAATTGTGAAATAGGATAACTGCTCACGATAGCGATTAATTAAGTTTGAATACGCGAAATATTATGCGAAAGAGTAGCTGGGGGCTAGTTTTGTTACTACAGCACATGTTCCACGTGCACAGGTACATTTACAGAAAATGTGTAATTCCACAACGATTTTAATGACGAAATCAAATCCAAACACATTAGTTACAAAAGAAACTCCCGAACTGCGTTAATAACGGCAAAGTATCGACCTGATGTCTCAAACAATTTTACGGGCACATGGTACTGCTACTACAAAACACTCACCACAGGGGTTGAACACAAAGAGAAATTATTAATTTGAAGAATTTCAGCGAGAGAAAACGCTTATACACACATTCACACCAAAGAGCGATGATTTAAACCCGAATTACGCCTCATTACAACGTGCTTCCACATTCCTTTATTGGAGTGGAAATAAGGTAACTATCACAATACACTCCGAAACCAACACTGAAATGACACTGCATCCCGATTTAAAATAACAAATAAAACATTTTCGATGTCAATCTGTAACAAAAGCAATATTTCAGTTAGGCTGGAAACGTAAGAATTTCATCGTCCTTTGGTTTCACCAAACATGCGCTTACCCGGAGATGTTACCACTTGAGAAACTGCCCGCAGACTAACTAGCGTGGGCCCAATCCGAGGCTGTCCCACAGATACAATAGGAAGCGACCAGAGAGGTAGCTTCCTTTACCAACCTGAAAACGGACGGACAGAACCACAACTATGAACAAATCTCTTTGCCTTAGAAATCGTATCTACCAACTCAGAATTTGGTCCTACTGTTCTCTAGCAGACAGCAATTCTCTGCTACAACCGAGCATGCAACTACAAATACTTTCACTCATTCATCCTTTCACAAGAGAAGGGAAGGAGATGACAAAATATCTTAAGACATCAAATGCTCTATGTAAAGGAGGCGGATGTAGGTTTCTTAGGAAACAGTATAATAAGTATATAAGAATTTGTTTGGAAATGTTGTATGACAAGTATTTCGTGTTTATATGTCAATATAACTTATTCCACTGCTGAGTCTCCTCCCAGATAAATTTAGAACTACCACAGTAAATTTAGAGGTGCAAATGTATCACGTAAACAACAATAAATAGAGGAAAATAGCATGAAAGGAGGCTAACAGAGACCTTTCAACATGTATGCCAATAATAGCTGCATTAAGTGTGGATCTGAAACTAGAAAGAAATAAATTGAGTAACACTAACGAAAACTGGAATAAACATGTTCAACTTTTCTAGTCCTGTCTTTCTCAGTTACGTGTTGGGTGGGCAAAAAGAATATACGTATTACAAAGTATTATTTTGTTCAAACCATCGATCGCTGCGCCTCGGCTCGGCTATTGGAGAAACGAATACATAGTCTAGTTTTTATTAATAGCAGCTACATGTCAGTTGTCTTCCATTTTGCTTGGTAACCGTCATACGCTTAAAATGACTACTCCGCCGGAGAAATCGTTTTGCGTTCTCGAGTTTGCGAAGTGCTATTCCGTGATTACAATGCTAAGACGTTTCAGGTTGAGGTACCAAACTGATCCTCCGAATGGATGGAACATTCGCAGATGGTATTGGAAGTTTCTTGATACAGGATGTGTATGTAAAGAAAGGGTCCTGGCCACCCTCGCGTTCCTGAAGAAAATGCTGCACGAATTCAAATTGCTTTCCAACATAGTCCTTCAAAATCAACTCATCGTGCCAGTCGGGAATTACAACTGTCTGCAACAACAATTTGTCGTGCTTTGAGACGTCGGTTGTTTATGAAGCCATGCACGTTACAGCTGTTACACGCTCTGCGTCCTGATGACAAATGCGAACGTGTGGCATTTTGTAACGAGATTCTTGATGCTATTGATAATGATAACACTTTCAAAAAATGGCTCTGAGCACTATGGGACTTAACATCTATGGTCATCAGTCCCCTAGAACTTAGAACTACTTAAACCTAACTAACCTAAGGACATCACACAACACCCAGTCATCACGAGGCGGAGAAAATCCGTGACTCCGCCGGGAATCGAACCCGGGAACCCGGGCGTGGGAAGCGAGAACGCTAATAACACTTTCGCACAGCGCATTGTGTTCGGTGATGAAGCGACTTTCCATGTTAGTAGTCAGGTAACCAAACACGGTGTTCGAATTTGGGGCCTACAGAACCCACATGCAGCCACTGAACTTGTACGAAATTCGACCAAAGTCGATGTGTTTTGTGCGATATCCCGATCATCTTTTTATGGCCAATTCTTCTTTGATGGAAACACGATTAACGGTCAGCAGTATCTCGCTATGTTACAAAACTTATAGTTTCCGAGGCTGCACGAGGACAATATCATTTTTCAACAAGACGGGGCACTCCCTCACTGGAGCCTTCAAGTGCGTGAATGTATGAATGAAACTCTACCGAACCGTTGGATTGGTCTTCAAGAAGCTGGCGACTTAGCATGTGTCAGTTGGGCTCCACGGTCACCGGATTTGACACCCTCTGTGTTCTTCCTGTTGGATTTCGTTTATGTACCACCACTCCCACAGAACCTGGAAGAGTTGAAGAACCGGATCCGTACTGCCATAACCTCAGTGACGAAGGACATGCTTGCCAGAGTATGGGAGGAATTTGAATATCGATGTGATATTGTTCGCATCGCTGATGGAAGACATATTGAACATCTGTAATCAGAACGTGAGAGGTTCGTAAATATGTGTGTAAAGTTTCGTATTCATATGTCTTGAAGTTTAATAGATGTATGCATTCGAAATAAATATATTCTTTTTGAAACACCCTGTATTACGGTACATTGACGATTTTTTTACTTTTTGGACCGTCTGACTACAACTGAATGAAACACAGTTTTCATGCCATACACATTTCGCCTTTATGCTCTGCAAGGCATCTTCAGTGGCAGGTTGCGTTGACGATTTTCTACATATTAAGTTTCTGTTCCATTTTTTATGCTGTTCCTCTTCTTATAATTGCCACTTGATGTTTATTTTCACATTTCACAGCACTAGGAACTGAATAACTGTTTTAACGTAGTGGTTTTTCAAAAACATTGCACCAAAACAAGTGTCCCCACAACCTGCCACTGAAGATGCCTTGCAGAGAATAAAGGCGAAATGTGTATGGCACAAAAATTGTGTTTCATTGAGCTGCAGTCAGATGGTCCAAAAAGTAAAAATATCACTGTACCGTAATAAAGAAAAACTAGAATATTCTACTAACATCGAACAAGGGTATCGTACTTGAACATTATAGAAGAACTAGAGGTTTATGAAACATTCCGTCTGTACGTATTAAAAACTTAAAATACACGTATTTCTGTTCCATAAGGTTGCCCTAGAGATCCGACAGCCTTTTCATAACGAAATATGAAATACATATTACTGTGGAACATCAGTTTCAACATTTTGTTACCACAGAACCAGCATTTATTTAATATTTCAGTTGGATTGAAACTATTCGCACTAACGAACGTGCTGCAAGTTTGACAGATTCATTAATAAACGCATCATGAAATACCAATATGTGTGTAAGTTTTGAATGATGTGGACATTAAATCGGCGAACTGGAAGGAACACGACAAATTGTTGAATGAAGAAAAGGAGTTCAGTAGAGAGACGGGTATTTCAATATTAATTAACGACCATCCCGTCCATAATTCTCAAGCGACACACTCACCAGTCGGCTTCTGTTACTGGTGACATGAAGTTGGTGAGGCGCCCTTTCAATCTAGCGGGCGATGTGGTGCAGTAGTTAGCATAGTGGACTCACATTCGGGAGGGCGGCGGTTCAAACCAGCGTCCGGCCAACCTGATTTAGGTTTTCCGTGATTTCCCAAAATCGCTTCAGGCAAATGCTGGGATGGTCCCATTGAAAGAGCACGGCCGACTTCCTTCCCAGTCCTTCCCTAATTCGATGGGACTGATGACCTCACTATTTGGTCCCCTCCCCCAAATCAACCAACCAACCTTGCAGCCTGCAGCACCCCCCTGTCACTCACAATTGTCCACGACATAAGGAAACACGATGCGGCCCGACGGTGTGGCCCTGCCGTGTCCGTTAACGCCGCTTACCTGCTAGATAGTGCGAGGGTAGTCCGAAAAGTAGGGTCTCCTACTTTTTTGTAAGTACAGGACTCTGTTTGTGTGGCAATTAGTCTCACTGTTATGAAGAGTGCTTCACGCACTGTGTGTAAACATGCGCACGCCGCGCTAAGGCGCTCAGTCTTGCCTTGACATCAGTTGAGAATGGAGCTCCTGTTGGCTGTTACCGCAAAGTGCGAATTGCGCGCAGTTATTCGGTTTTTGAACGCAAAGGGCACTGCGCCGATTGAAATCCATCGCCAATTGACGGAAGTGTATTCACACTGCAGGTGTTTATGAACTAAAGTGTGACTGCGGAGCTGCCTACATAGGAGAAACAGGGAGACCTGTGAACTTACGAGTAGCAGAACACGAACGCTATGAATGATTACAACATAACAAATCGGCGTTAACGGAACACCACCCTGACTGTGGACAACCTATCAGGTTCCAGCAGCCCCGAGTACTGGCGAAAGAATCGTGAATGCGAGAACGCAAAATACGGGAGGCGATCGAAATTATTAAGCAGCTTGACAATATCAACAGAGGAGATGGCTACAAACTCCCGGCGTCCTGGATGTCGGCCATCCCAGTCCAACGGCCGCGAGCGGTAGCGGCGCAGAAGCTACACGGGACACGGACGTATCTGCACAAACAGCTGTTGAGCAACTGTCAGTCCACTTCCGCGCACACCAGGAGGAAAACTTGGCGACCAGAAACCGAACGCTGATTGGCGGACAGCTATCAATCGTTGACGACATGGACAACCACGAATAGCCTCTTTCTTTCCATCTTCCCTTACGTCATGACTTGCCAATCATATTAGAGCGCCAGTTAAAAGTTTTACAACAGTAAAGTCAGACATCGATAGTCTGTAATAAATAGAAGCACATATCCCCATGCAAAACCAGTCGTGCCCTGAGAAAGGCCGTTGCAATTCGGCCTAAATTTGGCCTAGTCGTAGGTTTTTGTTTATTATTGTTGTTAGTTCATAGCAATGACGTGGCGTAATACACAGAAGAATTTTAATCACTAAAATATTCATATTTCTTTACGTAATACACTAATATGTAATAAAAAATATGGCTTCCTATTTTAAAAAAATGCAGTTGATATCCGTTTGACCTATGGCAGCGCCATCTAGCGGGCCAACCATAGCGCCATCTGGTTTTCCCACTTCAAGCTAGACAAGTTTCGTTCTTTGAAGTTTTTTCGTTTGACGCTTATTTCGTGAGATATTTGGCCCGGTCACGATCAATGGACCACCCTGTATATATCTCCTGATTTTGTTCCGATAAGAGCGATGAGTTTACTCTTATCTGCAAGGAAGTCTTGTATCCAGCCGTGAACGCGGTAAGCTGAAAGTTTTTCTCGCACAAAACGGCAGTGTAGGACGGTGTCAGATGTTCTCCTGAAGTGAAGGAACACGGAATCAACCTAAGTGCCGTTTTCAACATCGCTATGGATGTCGCGGAGGAACAGAGCTTTGCAAAAACAGACATAATGTCTTATGGGATAGCAGCAATCAGTGATTTTATAATGTTGCTTAAAATCCGTCTTGATTGCAAAAAAAAATTTTTTTTTATTATTCATATGACCGGTTTCGGTTCATTCAGAACCATCTTCAGATCTGTAAAAATAATTATACTAATTTACCATTTTACGGAAGCAAATGTTTTTCATCCTATCTAATCAACATCAAATGTACCAGAACGTACCTGATATTTCAGTTACAGGAGTAACCCGTCCAAATCCAGCAACTTTCACATGCTACGTCACATAAAATTGGTTGGCAGAGTGCACGTCATTTATATTAATTGTAGCACTATTACCGACAGGTGGCGTCTGGTACATATGTTACATTCTATTTGTACATACTGTATTCAGTAGATCTTTTTTATATTAAAAATATTTGGGTAAAATATGTAGACGTCAAAGTTAAAATCTGTACTTGTCAGGATTAAAAAACAGTAAAATTATCATTTTTATACGATCTAAAAGCATAGGGCGATTTATATATCTATGGTGCTGGTGTGAACTTGTTTTCCTCTACGGTCTGCTTCCGTGGTTCCCGCCATTTCGGTGTTGTGCCGCGGTGCGCACAGTCGTCTGATGTCCATCGTCGCGGGCAAGGGGGCTGCACAGGAGGGCCCCGTCAACGACGCCAGGCGCTGCACGCGTCTTCCGGCTTCTCCACCGCGCACCATCTCTCGTCCCTCGGCCTGGATCTCCACACGCAACAGTTGTCATCTTAGTAGGACGTCATAAATGTTAAAATAGGCGTATGATTGAATTCGTTTTGCTCATTGCCGATTGAATCCGGATATTTATTTTTGTGGGTGTATATTTCGATCTTTTCCAAAATGTTAAGAAAACGCCCCTTATGAGCTCTATGCAGGATTTCTAAATTGTTTTCAATATTCGTTGTTTTCAATATTGTTTGTCGCAGCCATATGCGCTCCAAAAGCTGTTTTGTTTTGAGAGTAGGTGTGCTCCCTGAATCTGGTTTCAAAGTTCCTACCAGTCTGTCCTATATATTGTTTACAGCAGTCATTACATTTGATCTTATATACACCTGAATCCTGAAATTTATTCCTACTATTACATATTCTATGCCGGAGCTTCAATTTGAACGTGTTATTTGTTCGGAACCCTATTTTAACGTCGGATTTACGAAAGCATCTTTCAATTTTGTCTGCAATTCTTCCATTGTAAGTGAGAGCTACATATTTTTTTCTGGTTGTTCCTCTTAACTGCTACTTGACTTCCTTCTGTTTGTTCCATTTGCTTCTTCTTTATCTTCCTATAAATATTCATCACCTGATTACACGTATATCCGTTCGCTACGGCCACTTGTTTTAAAATACTTAACTCCTTTTCTACTTCCTGTTGGCTTAGTGGCAATCTTAGTAGCCTGTATACTATCGAAGTAAAATATGTCCATTTGTATCGTGGTGGGTGACAGGAGCGCTCATTGATAACTAGATCTGTACACGTAGGTTTTCTGAATATGCTAAATTCATGCTTCCCATCTTTCTTTATTAGTGTTAAATCTAAGTAATCTATACGGTTGTTTTCTTCAAATTCCATGGTGAATCTAATTTTCGGGTGTTGAGAGCTCATTTTTTGTGCTAAGTTTTCGATATCATTTTTATCTCCTTTGTATAACAAAATGGAGTCGTCAACATATCTCCTGTAATATACAATTTTCTCAGCGATATTAGGATTTTCATCAAAGAATTGGTTTTCTAAGTGATTTACAAAAATGTCAGCCAGCGTCCCAGATAAACTGTTCCCCATTGCCAGCCTGTCTTTCTGTTGATAAATTTTACCATTGAAAGTAAAGTAATTGAACGACAAGACGTGTTCCAACATTTCCACTAGTTCAATCACTTCCCCCAGTGCCAATTTACCATGAGTGAGGAGATTGTTCTTAATGATCTCAATCGTTTCTTTTACGGGAATGTTTGTGTACAGATTGGTGATATCTAATGAAGCTAGTGACGCATTCTGAGGTATAAGTACGTCTTTAATTTGCTCGGCAAATTCGTAGCTGTTGCTAATGTTGAAAGTCCGACGAACAGAGCTATCTGAGTATCGCAAGCTCTCTGTTTGCCGAGTCCATATTGATTTTTAAACAGGAACCTTTTGTTTCTCAGAATTGTCATAATTCTTGAGCGTAAAACACATAATTCTTCTTATCCTGAAACCCGCCAGCGTAGCCGAGAGCGCAGTCTGCGTTCGGCAGGGCAGCAGTGCGCACCGCGCTCGGCCGTCCACGCCGCTGCGCGCGCGGAGTGTTTTGTTTACTTCGTCGTCACCGCGCTTCTCAGTCGAACAAGCTCTAATGGCCAACTCTTACAGGAAGAACACTCTTAAGTTCACCTTCTCAAACGAATACGCACGACCCAAAGCACTGGCCGTCGAACGCTTCCTACGCGAAGACGTGAAGATCCCCCGTGACGGCATACACCTATCGATGATTAGCAGCGTCGTTTATGTTAAGATGACTTCCGACGCGGCCTGCAATGAGATCATTCAAAGGACGCGACATGGACTAAAATTTCGGCTCTCCGACGGAAACGTCGGGCATGTGGATGTCGACCATGCAGGACTTGGCCTTCGGACGATCCGTGTATTCGAACTGCCTTTCGAGGTAAATGAAGATGAAGTCATCGCGGCGCTAAGCCCTTTCCGGAAAGTCCAGAGCCACGTAGCCGAGACATGGGCCCAGTTTACGACGTATCCGGTGCTTAATGGTGTGAGACAAGTCCGAATCGATCTCAAACGGCACGTTCCATCGTACATTTCTATCGGCGGCTGCCGTGCGGTGGTCAATTACGACGAACAACCTCGAACATGTTCCGGTTGTGGCAAAGAAGGCCACGTCCGTAATGAATGCCTGCAACGCCGCATCACACAACTAAGGGACGACGACACGAACACCGACAGAACCACAACCACCCTTCCAGTCACCTATGCGGCGACACTGCACGTCCAGCCCTCACAAGACGCCATTCATGAGCGTCTCTCTGGTCCGATACACCCGGAGGCGTCCCAGCACCTTGACACCGGCGACGCCGCCCGTGAACATGTCCAACAGCCGGACACGCCCACGCTATAAGATCACAAGGATACCAACGAGACTGTTCTTGAGGATGACGACCGCATCATAACACCCGCGGCTTTTGTACCGGAACGACGTGAATCTCTTCCTTTTTCAGACACCGAAACTCATTCCCGAAAGCAGAAGTCGCCCAAACGACGAAAAAAACGTCGCAAGACATCAGAATCGACCATTGAGCCCCCTCTACAGGGCGAAGAGATGGCACATCACTCTGACGGAGAACACTATAACTCTTTCTCCTCTGCCATGGAGACGCGTCATCCGCAAGACGGTGAACCGTCCAACAGAGATCGTGCGCAAGTCCCGCGCCCAGAAGCTATGGAACATAGCACGCCTGTTGTCACCGACGCAATTGAGCCGACTCGGCCAGCGCTGCCACCTCTCCCCGATGTCAAACCTGTCGGACAATTTTCATGGGCGGATGACTCGGATTTCCCACCTCCATCCGATGCGGAAATGAGATCTGTTCCTCCGTTAGACCAACACTAAAATGGGGGAAGTTTCTACGGCGACTCTTGCGACTTCTATGGACTTCACGCAACCACCACGACAATCTTCACCAGCTACGAACCTATCGGCAGCACGGATCTCCCATCAGGCGTACCGAATAGCTACTATCAATACTAATAATATCGGTTCCCACGTTAAACTTCAACTGCTCCGTGACACGCTAAGAGCAGCGGACATCGACATCGCCCTGTTACAAGAACTGAGGACAGCCACTGGGACTGGGTGTTATGGATATGAGACGTACGCCGCCTATGCAGCTATGGAACACACAGGCGCAGCCATCCTCCTACGAGAAGCGATCGCAGTTTCCGATGTCGTATATCTCCCAACGGCGCGAGGGGTGGCCATAACGGTTGAAGGACTCAAAATCATAAATCTCTACGCCCCATCGGGCACTGATAAACGGAGGGATCGCTCCCAGTTCTACGCAGAAGATATCACGCCTTTATTCCTCGGCCGATACGATCATCTCATCGTAGGTGGAGATTTCAACTGTGTTCTCGAGCGCACAGACCAATACCCCCATTTCACCACATGTCCGGAACTTCGCTTCCTCGTCCGCCGCCTTCGTCTCCTCGATACTTGGCGAGTGGCACACGGCGACCGCCCGGGGTATACACACATCACGAGCCACTCCGCCAGCCGACTTGATAGAATATACATCTCTGACACTCTGAAATCGGTTCTCCTCGACGCGGAACGTTGGCCGTCTGCCTTTTCGGATCATGACATCTACATCTGTACCATGAACCTACGTCGACAATCTATATGGCGCAGTGCAGGACCTTGGAAACTCAATGTCGCGCTACTGCAGGACCATGAATGTCAACAACAGGTCACCGACACGTGGAAAACCTGTGTTCAACGCATTATGCGTTACGAGACCACACTGCAGTGGTGGTTGCTGTGCGCCAAACCGGCCATCCGACGCACATTGACATACTATGGCAGAGCCAAAGCCCGATGGAATCACCATACAACTGATTTCTACTATAGCGCTCTACGTGAACTCATGGATCATCCTCCAACCCCGGATCGTCTAAAAGAAGCTCAACGCATCAAGGCAAAGATTTTAACCTTGACCAGATGCCGTCTAGAGGGAGCCATTGTACGAGCACGCAGTCGAGATAGGATTAACGGTGAAGAACCTTCTATGCATCATATTGTTCAAAATGTTTGTCGACGCCGACAGGCTTTACTGACAACTTTAGACTTACCTGATGGACGACGGCTGACTTCGCAAGCTACCATTGCGGATGCATTCACAACGCACTATAGACTTTTCTATCAAGAAGTACCTGCCGGTGCAGAGGCCATTGCTGAAGTTGCCCAGGAGACACTTGGTACTCTCAACGCAGCAGCTGCAACCCTCCTGACTTCTGAAGTGACCACCGACGATGTCCAAGGCGCTGTGGCCAAAGAGTCTCTGAATCGATCTCCCGGCCCGGATGGTTTACCTCTCGAATTTTACAGAACCTTCCAAGATTTGATGATGCCACGATGGAGGGACATTGAAACGTCCCTTTTCAACAATTATACATGACTGTGCTAAAACTGACACACAATATTTTTAGCGCAACGCAATTTGACTTTCAGAAATCCCTACAAAAGAATGGCCCTGACTAACATTAAGGTATACCTTTCACAAATCACTTACCTCACCAAAAATCTTCGTTACTCGAACTACTGCAATGCAGTGAGCGCCACTACTGCCACCTAAATAAAAGATTCAAACTACGGAAAGCACTAACTACTGATAGGGATAGTTAGCAAATGAAAGATTTTAATAGAGAACAAACAATGTATTTACCTTAATAGTGTTGAAAAATCATAATATACATAGCAGTTCAAGACATCCATTCTGTACTCAAAAATCCGCCATCTCATTTCCCACATCCACCACTGCTGGCGGCTCACCTCCAACTGCGCAACGCTACGCGCTGTTCACATCCAGCTGCCGCTGCCCAACACTACAATGGCAGACAACAATGCAAACTAGCCACAGACTGCTGAATATTAGTGTCATTTTCTATGGCTTCTTGAAATAAATGGGCACCAACACTGACTTTAGAAGAATCCGTGCTAAGGCAGAAATCTTGTGACAGATCTGGATGAGCTAGTATTGGCGCGTGAAGTAACGCTTCTTTCAAAGAATTGAATTCCAACTGTGCTTGTTCGTCCCAGTTCCAAATAGTATTTTTTCCAGTAAGAGAACAAAGTTTTGGTGTAACTAGAATTTGCATATTCAGAAAACGACGGTAAAAATTTACGAGACCTAGAAAACTGCGGACTTGTCTTTTTGTGGATGGAACTGGAATGGCTCTGATTGCTTCTAACTTTTCAGGATCCGGCTGAATGCCTTCAGAAGAAATAATATGTCCCAAAAACCTCACCTTTGACCTACCGAATTCAGACTTTTCCAAGTTAACTGTAATTCCAGATTCTGCAAAAATACGTAACAAACTGTTGAGGATGCGATTGTGTTGTTCCCATGAAGCTTCTGCTATCAGAATATCGTCCTCATATAAGGTGATGTGATGTTTTAAGAACTCAGGTAATATGGAATTTAACCCGCGAATGAATTCTGCCGAAGAAATGTTCAAACCAAAAGGAAGTTTCCGAAACTGATAACAAACGCCGAAACAAAGGAAAGCTGTGTATTTTCTACATTCTGGATGAAGTTCGATCTGATAAAAGCTGGATCTGAGATCAATGGAAGACAACACTTTTACACCATTAAAATTTTGAAGAAGTTCTTCCATCGTCTCCGGCCTGTCTGTTTCAGGAATAATGATAGTATTGATTTGTCTCGAATCTAAGACAAGCCTGATCGGTCCATTTTTCTTCTCAACAACATGTAACGGATTGTTGTATGAGGTTACTGCAGGCTCAATAATGCCCTCGTCAAGCATAGATTGTATTGCTGTTCTAACACGGTCCCTATAATGTGCTGGAATTACGTATGGTCTAACACAAAATTTAGTATGCTCACGAACACGAAATTGGTATTGAAATCCCTTGATTGTTCCTGTTTTGTGAGTAAAAACTGTGGAATGTGCTTGTAAAATCTCAAAAAGGTCCTGCCTATCAGTGTCATTACAATTCTCAATTGTTTGAATTTTATTCTGAATTAACTCATTAGTTTCAAATATGCCGTCGATATCATCCCTGTCAGTACTTGCAGAGTGATTGTTAGTGTCTAGTTCCGTAGAAAATTCCGAACTGTTGTCTAACAGAAGGTAAAGCCGATTAATTTCCTCATCATGGTTTGAGAGCCAGTCTTCAAATTTCAAAGCTATTGACTTACCTTCTTTCTCTAAACTTATTTCAGCATCGTGAAAGCTTAAGATTGCTTTGTATTCATTCAAAAAGTCTACTCCCAGTATAATTTCCGTCGACAATAATGGAGCAATAAGAAAGTTCATAGAGAAGCTGTGGCTTTGACAAAAGAATTCTAAGTTGGTTTGTTGGCGTACATCTACACTTTTTCCAAAGATTGCACCTTGTAATTTAATCTTACGTAACGGAAGTGTGGGGCAATCATTCAATTTGTTGCATTTGCTAAAAGCTGTTTCACTAATTACTGAAATGGGACTGCCAGAGTCAAGTACTGCCGTAAATTTTACGTCATTTACAGTAATGTGAATCACAGGATATGCAATGTTGTTAAGTTTTACGTCGTGTTCCTGGAGTAAGATGTCCCTAATGTCTTCCATTTTTACGTAATTACTAGCTACGGCAGCTGCGTCGTCAGTTTCATAAGTACGTATTGTGGCTGCCAGCGGTGTGAGTCATTGCCTATTGTCTCTTTGTTGGTGCACATCGTTATTGGGATTAGGAGACCTAACTTCCACAAATTCACGTTGTGGAGAGTGCTCTGCTCTGTTTGAATCCGCCAGTTCTGATGCAATTCAGGTCTGTCGTTACGATCATATCGTCTGTCGTCATGTCGGTAGATTCCATAGTTTCTTTCTTGTCGGTCACGTGGTGGAGAATTTCTCCCTGAATCGTAACTGCTCGCTGGACTGTTGCGTCTGAAGTTATTCTGTCTCCCGTGATAATAATAGTTCTGGTTGCCAAATTGTCTGTTTCTATGATTGTCTCTGTCATATTCGTTACTACGGAAATGCGATCTTTCTCTGTAATTATTACTCTGCCAATGATTGTCATACGGGTGGTGTCTGTTTTGGTCACGATTTACGTTGTAAGAATAGGCTTGTCGTGGCCATTTATTGTTTCTGTCATCACGGAATTGTGACGGATGTGACCTGTAGTGATTGTTTTCCTGTTTTCGCATCCCGCGACTGTCTGTGTCAATTTCTAATTCTTGTAAGAGTCCCTGAAAAGCTTCAATGTCGTCTTTGCAACGTACTGCCAAAATAATATGCCGTAAATGTTCAGGTAATTTGATTAAGCAAATGCGGATGAGTTCTGAGGGGCTGTATGGGTTTGACAGGTACTGATTCTTATGCAACATGTCTTCAAAATATTTCACAAGACTGGAAAATTCAGATTGTTCAAAGTGTTTCATCATCATGATGCTATGTTTTACTCGGTCTTGTGTAGCTTGTGACCAATATGCTGAGAGGAACGCATGGTAAAATTCTCCTTCACTGTGACAATCGTGAATGACCGATCGCATTCTTACAGCTGGTTCATTCTCCAAGTAGCCACACATAAATTCTAACCTGTGCTCCAATGACCAGTTGGGAGGAAAACAATGAGAGAATTGATGGAGCCACGCTTGTGGATGAATGTCGTTGGCAGAATTCTTAAACGTTTTGAATTTATGTGTAGTAATGAACAGCTTATAGTCAAAATCATCGTGTCAGCAAGTAGCATGTTGGTCATTGTTAAGTCGTGTCGGCGGTTCCATCTCAAAATTCGGTGCACATTGCCAATATCTTTCATAACTTCCGAAATGCCCTGTGTTATTATTTTGTGGCTGTTCCGTATTTCTATGTCCCTCTTCCCGTATTGGGGTGCGAGTGTCCTCTGAAATACGTAATTCTTGTATTACCTGTGTCAGCTGATCTTGTACTTCCCGGATTTCTCTTTTGTACTGCGTATTGATTTGATTCAGATTTTGTTTCAGTTTCCTAATTTGTTCGCACTCTCCTGTGTCATTAAAGACTACCGGTTTTGTGTCATTCAGATTATCATCTACCTTCGTAGATAAATTATTCAGCTGATACGAAAGTTCAACTATTTTCTCTGATAATGAACTAATTTCCTCTATGTGTCTTTCTACTGTGTCCTTTAAGTTTTCCTGAGTTTTTTCAACTTGCGTAACTGAATCGGTAGATGCAACTGAGTCCATTTTAGCTTGCAAGGTCTCATGATTTTCATGAACAATAGTTTGCAGTTCTTTTATGGCTGCTTCGTGATTCTGTAATGCATTTTCATGACGCGAAAAAATAGGTTGGAAATGCTCACAAATTTGTGTTTTTACGTCATTACAGACTCTTTGACATTTCGATTCAATGTTATGTAACTCAGCAGTTAAATCTTCACGTGTTTGTTCGAGAGTTTGTTCCAATGAGTCTAACTTTTGAAGCTTTTGCTGTGTTTGTCTCTGATTTTGTTCCATTGTGTGTAACTGTTGCTGTGTTTGTCTCTGGTGTTGTTCCATTGTGTCTAACTTTTGAAGATTTTGTTCCATTGTGTCTAACTTTTGATGATTTTGTTCCATTGTGTCTAACTTTTGAAGCTTTTGCTGTGTTTGTCTCTGATTTTGTTCCATTGCGTCTAACTTTTGAAGCTTTTGTCCCATTTGTTGCATTAATTGTAATAACAATGCACTGGTGTCTGAAACATGTTCCTCAGTGCTATTCGGCAATGCATTTGAACCGGCAATATTCGCAGTTTGAAAAGCAGAAAATGTGTCTTGACTTATTTGAGAAAAGGGTGAGGACGCAAAACCTGAATCTACAGTATTTGTAAGATTGTGTCCTTCGGATTCCTGAGTCAAGCTGTTGCCGACCAATTGATCGATAATGCTTCCCTGTTCACTAATTGTTTCACTGTCTACACCATTGTTTGCAGCCCGCTCCATTTCCCTATGTACAATTACCAAATTACTACTTTGAACATTAGTTAATTCATTATTCGGTGGCGCTAACACACTGCTTTCGTCTTCACTGTCATTTCTCAGTTTTCTTTGGAGCCTAGTATTACGTTTTTCACACGCCATTATTGTCACAATATTTCACACGACAACACAGAAAAACACAATTTGAAGAGCAAAAATAAGAGAACACATTAACATAGCACTGAAAATAATATCTCGTTAATTGCAAGCGCAGCTGCGAAATACTTGGTGCAAATTTACATGCATGCCACAACTGTTTCACTGTGCAACAATGAAAAACCAAAACTACAAAGGAAATTCTCTCAATAATTATGCGCTAGCAATAAACAAAAGCTACACTAATTACACAAACTACAAGAAAAAATCAGAAGATTCCAGTGAGGTATCCTCGGCTAAGGGTCGACATATAAAACGTCCCATTTCAACAATTATACATGACTGTGCTTAAACTGACACACAATATTTTTAGCGCAACGCAATCTGACTTTCAGAAATCCCTACAAAAGAATGGCCCTGACTAACATTAAGGTATACCTTTCACAAATCACTTACCTCACCAAAAATCTTCGTTACTCGAACTACTGCAATGCAGCGAGCGCCACTACTGCCACCTAAATAAAAGATTCAAACTACGGAAAGCACTAACTACTGATAGGGATAGTTAGCAAATGAAAGATTTTAATAGAGAACAAACAATGTATTTACCTTAATAGTGTTGAAAAATCATAATATACATAGCAGTTCAAGACATCCATTCTGTACTCAAAAATCCGCCATCTCATTTCCCACATCCACCACTGCTGGCGGCTCACCTCCAACTGCGCAACGCTACGCGCTGTTCACATCCAGCTGCCGCTGCCCAACACTACAATGGCAGACAACAATGCAAACTAGCCACAGACTGCACACAGCACAGCCAGTGATTTTCATACAGAGCGTTAAGTGGCATTACCAATATAAAAATCTAAACAGCCTACTTACAACATGTACTACTTTTGTCCGGCGCGGCGAACCCGCCACCAATGTTCATGAAAGGCTTACTTGTACCAGTCCCGAAACCCGCAGGAGGAACACGACTCGACAGTTATCGGCCGATCACGTTACTCAGTTCCGACTTCAAGATTTTCACACGCCTTCTAGCAATGCGACTCAAACATGTCTTACCAGATATTGTTTCCCACGAACAAACATCCTTAGGCGGCGATCGTAATATACAGACAGCCCTCAGTGAATATCGAGATGTGATCGCTGTGGCAACACACTCGCGACTGCCAGGCGCTTTAATCTCCATCGACTTCAAACAAGCCTTTGACCGCGTCAATCACGCATTCCTCAACGCAGTGATGGACCGCATGGCAATTCCCCTGACGTTCACGCAAGTGATTATGCGGCTCCTTCGTGGGGCAACGTCCAGACTTCTCGTCAACGGCAGACTTACAGAACCTATACGGATTGAACGCTCAGTACGGCAGGGATGCCCTTTGTCTACGGTGCTTTATGCCATTGCGATGGAACCACTTATTTGCGGATTACGGCGACGTTTGACAGGTATTCCACTCTGGGATCATAATGTCCGCTGTCGAGCTTACGCGGACGACTTGGCCCTCGTCGTACTTTCAGCGACCGACGTACAAGCTGCGATGCAGTGGATTACCCGTTACAGTGCAGGGGCAGGGAGCGCTATGAACGCGGCAAAATCATGCGCCATGAAGATCGGCCGCGGCCTTCCCGCAGACAGCGTAGTCCCATTTCAACTGGTGGGCACCCTCCGTTGTCTCGGATTGGTGTACACGCGAGACATTCGCCGCACCTCGGCGATCAATTTTCAGGCACTACTGCAACGCATCCGGGCCAACACACAAAATCACATACTACGCCCGCTGAATATGTCCAGAGAGTTACTTTCTTCAATACCCATCTGGCAGCCCGGATACCCCATATAGCGCTGATTCTGCCCATCACTGCGACAATGGCGGCCAGATTACAGGCGGCTTTCGGCTATTTTGTTTGTTCTGGACACATCTTCAAACCCAGTATGAAGCACTCACCTTACCGAAGCGGGACGCTGGCCTCGATCTAGTTAATGTGAGAGCCAGGACTACGGCACTTTACACCAATACTATGCTCCGGTTATGGAAAAGCCAAAATGTTAATTTTACTGGAATGTTGAGCACTGAGCTTGCACCTGTTTCGAGACGCCCACCGACGTCTCTGGCACACATCCCACCTCCGATGTCACATATCGGCCGTTTCATTTTGGAGTATAGCTACATATGCACCGAGCTCCCCAGGACCAGGAAGACGACCACCCGCGACATCTATTGCCTTCTCCGAAAGTCTCCACCCCGCAACCCCGTCGAAACACGTCACCCCCCCAGGTTTCATGGCCTACAGTTTGGAAAGCGATCCAGCAAGCGTATCACACCACTGACACCACCTCTATGTGGTACCTTCTCGTCAACGGCAAGTATACTACAAGACAGAAACTACATCGCATCGCACTGGTGGACTCACCCCTGTGCCTCAAGTGCAATGTCGAAGATACAGATTTACATCGTTTTGAGTGTGGGCCAGCAGCAGCTGTCTGGACCCTTGTACAGAAGATTGTGGCTTTCTACTTCCGAGTACCTCCACATCACGTTTCTCCTACCATGATGATATATCCCCACTTGACCTACTTTCCATCGGCCAAGTGGCACGCCATCACATGGATCAGTGGCATGGCTGTCAACTACCTCTTCTGGGACGACATCGTCGATCCGGCGGACTTTTGGACACGCCTCCAAGTACATCACCACACCCTTCGCCGACATCGACACTTTCGGGCCACTTTCGCGAACTACTTACAGAGTATTTTCACCAACCCGCCTCAAAGCTGGAATCTCAACGAACTGTGCCAGACAAGACTGGACGATCCCACGTTCCCCTTTAATGGTCAATGAAAGAATGCATTTTGTTCTGATGGCGCGCCAAAGTGGAGCATGGCGCGGAAAGTATTCCTATTTTATTTCACTTCTCTTTTCTCCTCCTCTTCTCAGTTTTTTTCCTTACACATGCAACAAACACACAATTAAATAAATAAATAAAGAAATAAATAAAAGAAGGCCGTTGCGGAAATAGCAAAAAAACAAAAAAAGTTGGTAGAGCAATTACCCAAAATGAAAAAAAAACGTCCAGACCCGCGCGACTAAAAAAAATAAAAATAAAAAATAAAAAAAACGTTGGTAGAGCACTTATTCCCGAAAAAAAGGCAGAGCACTTGCCCTTGAAAGGCAAAGGTAAAAAAAATAAAAAAAGAGCGCTAACGCGCTGCTTCCTGGACTAGGGTAGGCGCGCCAGCCCCGGATCGAATCCGCCTGGCGGATTAATGATGACGGCCGGTGTGACGGCCAGCCTGTATGTGGTTTTTAGGCGGTTTTCCACATCCTGCTAGGTGAATACCGGGCTGATCTCCACGTGCCGCCTCAGTCACACGATTCGCAGGCATTTGAAACACATTCACGATTTACACTAGACTCATACAGCTGGGGTACACTAATTCCATCCTGGGGGGTATGGGGTGGCAGCAGGAAGAGCATCCGGCCACCCCTTACAATTAACCATGCCCAATCCGTACTTAAACCTGCCAACCCTGCACACACTGCGGCATAAAGGCAGTAGCAAAAGAAAGAATTCTTCTTCTCCTGCATATAAGCTGTTTTACTCTCTTACATTTTTTATATTTTAAAATTTTAAATTACATAAGATAATGGTTAAAGAGGGGACATGTGGAAGCTCTCTGTCAGCCGTCAATAGAGGGAATGTAAATAACTAATAAGTAATAAAAAAAAATTGGTCTTCCAGAAAGGCTGAATTCATTTGGATAGTTATGATAAATATCTCACGCTACATCACAGTCTGTGCTGTTTTGAACCTTTCTGGCAGACTAAAACTGTTCCTGACCTCGCATTTCGCCGACAGTTCTCTCATCGACTAAGCTACCGAGACGCGACAGCTGTACTTCCAGAAGTACCTCCTAACTTTCACCAAAGCTCCGCTGCGTAACTCGCTGACTAGCATTCCTGGAAGAAAGGATGTTACGGAGAAATGGCTCAGTCCCAGCTTAGGAGAGCCAGTGTCTCCTCGTCTTGAGGCAGACCCTCTCCGTCGAGGCCACCGGAGCAGACATTCCTCCCGTCGCTCCTCCCGGTGATTTGCAGACAGAGGGCAGGCGGCAGGCGGCGGCACTTGCGAGGCGCATACAACCGCCCGCAGCGGCGTGGCGTGCCCGCACAGCCAGCGCCGGCGGGCAGACAGGCACACGTGCCGAGGGGCCGCCGCTTGAGATGCAGCCGCCGCCGCCGCCGCCAGCCGCTGGTCGGCGTCCAGTGGGCGCTCGCTGCCACAGCGTAGTGTGCATTCCCTGCACTACGTGCGCCGACTCACTCCAGCGCCTCACTTAGCGTCCACCTCGTGCCAAGCTAAAGTGACTGATATCCTCTCCTGCTATACACTCCGTAAGCCTTTATCAGAGATCGCATCGCATCATCGGAGCAACGCAGCCTCTCTCTCCCAGCGTTTATACTACCCCGCCACAGTACACAAGAAATCTTTCGTTACGTCTGTGACCACGTTTAGCGCTCTTACACCTGTCGTGGTCGCCAACAAATATACACTACTGGCCATTAAAATTGCTACACCAAGAAGAAAATGCAGATGATAAACGGGTTTTCATTGGAAAAATATACTAGAACTGACATGTGATTATATTTTCACGCAATTTGGGTGCATAGGTCCTGAGAAATCAGTACCCAGAATAACCACCTCTGGCCGTAATAACGGCCTTGATACGCCTGGGCATTGAGTCAAACAGAGCTTGGATGGCGTGTACAGGTACAGCTGCCCATGCAGTTTAAACACGATACCACAATTCATCAAGAGTAGTGACGGGCGTATTGTGACGAGCCAGTTGCTCGGCCACCATTGACCAGACGTTTTCAATTGGTGAGAGATCCGGAGAATGTGCTAGCCAGGGCAGCAGTAGAACATTGTCTGTATCCAGAAAGGCCCGTACAGGACCTGCAACATGCGCTTGTGCATTATGTAGCTGAAATGTAGGGTTTCGCAGGGATCGAATGAATGGTAGAGCCAAGGGTCGTAACACATTTGAAATGTAACGTCCACTGTTCAAAGTGCCGTCAATGCGAACAAGAGGTGACCGAGACGTGTAACCAATGGCACCCCATACCATCACGCCGGGTGATACGCCAGTATGGCGATGACGAATACACGCTTCAAATGTGCGTTCACCGCGATGTCGCCAAACACGGATGCGACCATCATGATGCTGTAAACAGAACCTGGAGTCATCCGAAAAAATGACGTTTTGCCTCTCGTGCACCCAGGTTCGTCGTTGAGTACACAATCGCAGGCGCTCGTGTCTGTGATGCAGCGTCAATGGTAACCGCACCCATGGTCTCCGAGCTGATAGTCCATGCTGCTGCAAACGTCGTCGAACTGTTCGTGCAGATGGTTGTTGTCTTGAAAACGTCCCCATCTGTTGACTCAGTGATCGAGACGTGGCTGTACGATCCGTTACAGCCATGCTGATAAGATGCCTATCATCTCGACTGCTAGTGATACGAGGCCGTTGGGATGGATGCAGCACGGCGTTCCCTATTACCCTCCTGAACCCACCGATTCCATATGCTGCTAACAGTCATTGGATCTCGACCAACACGAGCAGCAATGTCGCGATACGATAAACCGCAATCGCATAGGCTACAATCCGCCCTTTATCAAAGTCGGAAACGTGATGGTACGCATTTCTCCTCCTTACACGAGGCATCACAACAACGTTTCACCAGGCAACGCCGGTCAACCGCTGTTTGTGTATGAGAAATCGGTTGGCAACTTTCCACATGTCAGCACGTTGTAGGTCTCGCCACTGGCGCCAACCTTGTGTGAATGCTCTGAAACGCTAATCATTTGCATATCACAGCATCTTCTTCCTGTCGGTTTAATTTCGCGTCTGTAGCATGTCACCTTCGAGGTGTAGCAATTTTAATGGCCAGTAGTGTACTTTCTTTGTTTTCCATTTTTCATAACGCGCTTTGGAATGATCATCGTCAGTTCTTGCTTCGATACTATATATCGAAGTGGAAAATAAAGAAAATATATGATGAAGTCTTCTAGGATTATCAGCTGAGTCAGGGCGTCGTTCTACGGTAACGTTTCGGCTAATTGCCTACTCATCATCTTCATGCCAAGGGTCGGTTTCACATCCAGTTCGGATCTTTACAGACGCTGGACACCTAGAGTCCACAGCATCAGTTGCGAGTGTGGCAAGTACAATATCGGGCAGACGCAACGGTGTGTTTTGCAGCGCCACTCATGAGATGTGAGAAACTTTCGCCTCGCCAAAACGGAGAAATCTGTAGCGGCAGAGCACAGATGCAATGAGTGTCATATGTTTGATTTTGGACAGAGAGGCCGGACGAACGGGTTCTGGGACTCGATAATCAAAGAGGCTGTGTACGTACGGGTGCATGATGATTCTTGTGAACCGGATAGTGACTTCTAACTGAGCTCTGCATGGGATGTTGCGCTAACAATAATACGTTAAGTGCTTCTGATGTGGAAGCGTCGAAGACAGGGGATGGAATAGACAGGCAACACCAGGACGTGACCCCAGGACCCTCCAATACGCCAGGAGTGCGCCCCCCCCCCCCCAGACCTACCATTACCTTCCAGGATTGCCCCCCCTCTTACCACCATCACTACTATCGCCTGTGGCACACCTTCCGGAGGCGCGTGATTGTCGCAGGTGTTGCTCACGAGGCAGAGCAGCTTGCAGTCCAGTATCTATAAAGATACGAACTGGATATGAACTCGACACTTTGTCAGGAGGCTACGAGTAGTAAACTTGTCGCTATAAAATGGCTCATCGACGCTGCTGATAAACCGAAAGGAGCTTATCATCGAAGTTCGCCGAGATAGCTTGCTTTATCATAAAGAAAATGTATTTGTTGGCAACTGAGAAACGTACAATTAATAGTTTATCCTATCCAAACTGAGTCCACTGTTTTCACGATCTGCTCTTCATATCAAAACAGTCGTCAGTGAACCTAAATGAGAGAAGCAGCATTTTTTCTATGTTTATCATCGTCTTTTAACTATTTGTGCCTCGCATTTTCTGAGGTAGAAATAGGCAAGGGGACAAGCATTTGCATAGATGAACGTGGAGAACCGCCTAAGAACAGCACCCATATAGACCGGTGGACCAGACTGACAAATGTTAATCTATTGTACGGATTCTAATATGACGTCCAGCGGCTAAGTAAAAGTAACTTATTACGTAAGCGGAAGAAAATTTCTCTTCTAGAAAAATTCACGGCTCTAACTAGCAGCATCAGCATTCGATACTAAAAGCAGACACATTTTTAATCATCAGTGTTGCAGTTTCATTTTCGTCTGTAAGAAGATAGAATAATGCTTGGAAGACAAATGCAGTATTCCTACGTTTCTGAAAGGCATTTGAAGTTTTACTGGATGGTCATAACTAACATGCAGCCACTCATAGAGATCTAGGGTAAGCTGTAACTATCGTACGGCACCGAAACTTGGTCGATATTCTAACACGTTAATGCGGAATCGATTTACTCTGAAAAATTTTGGCCACCAGGTGCAGATCTGGCACTTTGAATGCAAGAAGGGGCTATAGAAATGCTTCCATACGTAATCCATTAGGAGCGGGACGTGGGGAGAAAAGGTCAAGCAGATGAGAAAGCCATAAAGTTCATTTTAATATTAACCGCCGCTTACACGATTTTTTCAATATGAACAGCCAACAGGCCGTCGAGGTGCTGTACACCGCCAGACTTTCACCTGGTGGCCAAAATTGGAATTATTTTTTTTACAGCGTAAATTGGTTGCACATTAACACATTAGCATATGTAATAAGTTTCGTTGGCATACTATAATTAAAACCCACGCTGGACCTCCGTGTGTAGCTGCACTTTAATTGTAACCACACTGTTAAATGATAAGTATGACACACTCTTACAGCTTCCATAAATATGTGAATCACTTAGAAACTTTCGCTACTGGAAGTTTCTTACGAGACGAACATTTTCTTGAGAAGGTATAGTGCCTGTGGTAACGGTTAACACGGCAGGAATGCCGCTTTCATAGTCGTTCTATTCATCAAGCAGCGCCATCGTTTGTAGCGTTCCTTCGGAGTCCCTTGTAGCCATTTAACAGAATTTCTGCCAAAAGAAACTTCACATAAATTAAATATCAAAGCTGGAAGATACCACTTCTAATGATAGTCGGAAGGCGCAAACAAGTATGATTTGAGAACTGCACAGTTTTTGTTACCGTATGCAAAAATTGCTTTAAAAATGAAGTATATCAGTATTCGAGCTATAGAACACATCACTGGTCCAAAAATATTTGGCTTTCAGTCAGTTGAAATAATAAGAATAGATGACTTCGCTCTTTGTCAACCCTGCCTCAAAATGTAGGTAGGTAATGCATATTCACTTCAACGAACTACTCCAGATGTTCGGAACGAGATAAAGTATAAGTTTGGTATTACACTTTGTCATTACAATAAACAGAATGTAATCCAACATCTTCGTGACGCTCTCCAGCAAGTCCGACGAACATATATCTATTTGTCCTGCCATTCTTTGTATCCATTCAACATCCCTGTTATTCCTATGTGGTATGGGGTCACACAAACGTGAGAAACACCCTCAGATGGATTCAGAAATGATTTTTAACCTGTCTCCTTCGTAAACTGACTACATCTCGCGGCATCCTATCAATGAATTGAAGTCAGTTACCTATATTACCTACGACTGTGACCATAAGTTATGGAGTAGTACCACTCCAGAGAAATGATTTTTACACTAACGTAAACAAATCACACCTGTCACGTCTACCTCTTCCCCCTCCACCATTACCCCTCCCAGCTACACCCTTCCCATCCCCCTCTCCTAGTAATACACTTCTGTACTTCTATGTTTACATAAGATCTAATTTATGGTGTTCATCCCAGAAGATCTTAGTATTTGTTTAGGATCCAATTTAGCATCAAATCAGTTATCCTTATATCTACCAAGATGGCTATATTTATGTCACTCTTATCTTAATCACTATAACTTGTGGCCTAAAACGGCTGACAAATGTGTGTCTGAGATGTCTTTAATTAGTGAAACTGATGAGCCATTATGATGACGCTATGAGTCTTGTCTGCCTACAGTAAGTCCAGCACTACGACATGACAATGGACATGTAAAAACAGCGGAAAATTAAAGAAATCCAAGTGACACAACATTATCTATGACATATATCAGTGAGTATTACGTTAAAAAACTGGCTGCAGATATTTCCAGCATTGTACTAGTCTTGTCTGCCTACAGTAAGTCCAGCACTACGACATGACAATGGACATGTAAAAACAGCGGAAAATTAAAGAAATCCAAGTGACACAACATTATCTATGACATATATCAGTGAGTATTACGTTAAAAAACTGGCTGCAGATATTTCCAGCATTGTACTAAGTATAAAACCGCACGTAATGTTTGTTAGCAATTACTGATATGTTATAACTTTTTACCATTTTTACTCATGAACCAGAAACTTTTCAAAACACATAGCCACTGTCTGTAAAGGACAGGTTTTTTGCATTGTAAGTACTAGATTAAAGCTTCATTCATTCATCATCATCATTTAAGACTGATTATGCCTTTCAGCATTCAGTCTGGAGCATAGCCCCCCTTATAAAATTCCTCCATGATCCCCTATTCAGTGCTAACATTGGTGCCTCTTCTGACGTTAAACTTATTACTTCAAAATCATTCTTAACCGAATCCAGGTACCTTCTCCTTGGTCTGCCCCGACTCCTCCTACCCTCTACTGCTGAACCCATGAATCTCTTGGGTAACCTTGCTTCTCCCATGCGTGTAACATGAGCCCACCATCTAAGCCTGTTCGCCCTTACTGCTACATCTATAGAGTTCATTCCCAGTTTTTCTTTGATTTCCTCATTGTGGACACCCTCCTGCCATTGTTCCCATCTAGCTTCATTTAATATTTAAAATATCTGAACACTGAAAAATACATCATACTGTCCTTACTGGCGTATTATAACTCTTTTCCATGGTAATACTGAAGCAGGAACTTTCAAAAAGGTAGAAACTGTAAAGAGTGAACATCAAATACTTTTCACCACGTAGATGATGGCACCATATTCTAGGTATGCGCACCACGCAGTCTGCATGCTGCCAGCCACCCCATTTTCATATAGAGGGTAGCATTCTGATGTCAGTAGAGCTCTGAGGGCAGAATTGTCATTGCACTGCAGGCTGTTACTCTCTCTAAGCACAGCCACCCACTTCTAACACGTTGTGGACTGGCAAGACAGCCAATCCACTATGACAGGAAGCCGAAAGGCACGCGTTTAAACTCACGCAGGCGGGCGTGAGGTCTGGAACAGGTCAAGTAATTTATAGTAGCAAAGAACGTACGTAGCTTCTGGAATACTTAACTTTAATCCATAACTGGGAAACATCGCTCTTGACGGTACATGTTTTACAGCATCAATAGTTACTGGTAATGGCGCCTTGCTAGGTCGTAGCAAATGACGTAGCTCAAGGCTACGCTAACTATCGTCTCGGCAAATGAGAGCGTAATTTGTCAGTAAACTATCGCTAGCAAGGTCGGCTGTACAACTGGGGCGAGTGCTAGGAAGTCTCTCTAGACCTGCCGTGTGGCGGCGCTCGGTCTGCAATCACTGAGTGGCGACACGCGGGTCCGGCGTGTACTAACGGACCGCGGCCGATTTAAAGGCCACCACCTAGCAAGTGTGGTGTCTGGCGGTGGCACCACATGCACCACCACAGGAGGTGAAGGTGGGCAGCAGCCTGGTGGCAAGCTCACAAACTGACTCTCCTTAAGCCTTGTATGCTGCACAATGAAGTGATCACTTTGTAATCTGATTTATTGCACTGGTTGTTTCACAGCATATGTGCCTCTTGTCCCCAAACAGTATGTCCAGGCCTTTGTCTAGAAATTAAATATTCCTCACACAGCAGCTACATTCTAAATAACAGTACATAGGTACCCTCAGTTTATTGTTTCATAAATGTGATGAACCTGCATAAATAGATGATATATTGCCTTTACCTAGCAGGTTCATTCAGTACATTAAGAACCATCACACAATCCCCTGTGAGAGGCGCTGAAGATGTTGGTAAATTTACAGTATCTGTTAGAATGTTCTGTAGGGAATGTGCTCACTCTATAATGCCTCAGACAGCAGTCCCCATTCAACAACAAAAGGACACCCATACATGTCAGGATAGAGATTCTGTAGAGCTCAGTAAATTTATAGTGTGTGTTAAAACATCCCACATTGCATATGCACCTCATAATGCCCCCGAGCAGTGGTCCTATTCGGTGCACAAACACACCCTCACACAAATGCTTTCCACCTGAATAAATAGATGATATAATGGATCTAACTATCCTCAGCCTATCAGTGAAAGCACTAAATATCTCACAAGCCTGTAAGACAGTTGTGTCAGCACCCTTCAGTTCTTTCTTCTGGCAAGAAAAAAATTGGGACACTATTCCATTTCCAGAATGAGATTTTCACTCTGCAGCGGAGTGTGCGCTGATATGAAACTTCCTGGCAGATTAAAACTGTGTGCCCGACCGAGACTCGAACTCAGGACCTTTGCCTTTCGCGGGCAAGTGCTCTACCATCTTTTTTTTGTGTAACAATAACAAACATAAACTGCTTCTAGCATTTTTTTTAAATATATAAGACGATGACTTTATAAAATAAATTTTTTTTCTGGGAAACGTAAATAAGTGCACATTTTTTTTACATAACAGTGAAAAAAAAAAATAAAATAAAATATCCTGCTTCTGTCAGTACAAAACAATAACGGTCTACGTTCCTCTTTTAGGCGCGTACCTCGCTAATCCCGTCATACCTCGCGTTGGTGTCGGGTACGTCTTCACGTGTGTTTGTGGATCCTCTCCACTGTCCTGGTCCTTTCTTGTTCTTATACTTATAGACAATAATTACATTCTCCTATCCGGGACACCCCAACTGGGTGGGGGATCAAGCAAGGCACTCCCAAAAAATTTGCGTAATATGTTCGATATCTCGGATGTCTCATAAGCTGTCAGTGATGTTCCTGTAGTAAGGCCCAAAAGTCAAGCACATTCTTACGGTCGTCTCGGAAAAGATAACGCACAGTCAAGCCTCGAATCCAAGTCACTGCGTTTGTCTTCGTTCGGGGATAATATGTGCTATCTGGGAGAAGTAGTGTGCGTGGTTCTATTGTTTGCGGCCCCACCCGAAGGAGGAAGGCGATCATTTTTTTGACCAGACACCATACGTCCGCCGAAGGACCGCATATCAGGCGATGCTCCTCAGTGTCTATAACATTGCACTGCGGACACAGTGGCTCGTCCGCCATATGAATTGTATGCAACCTGGAACGAGTCACGTGTTTCCCATTTACCACCTGATACCACAGTGCGCGCGTTCTCGTATCAAGGTGTGGGTGGTGCACTGTACGCCATACCACTGACCACGTAACTGTTGGTTGGCGGCGCTCTACGGTATTATTCGGCCGTCGTCGAGTCAAGATGTGTTATATATCACGTGCCATTTCCGTCCTGGTAGTCGGTAGTTCCATATGTACATAACTGTGTTCCACAAAGAAGGTTCGCATATGGGCAAGCGATGGTGAGATGTGAGCCACCGCTACCGGAGCCGAACGAGAAGGTGGAGCGAGTTCGTCTATCAAACTGCCCGTCAGACTTGTCTGGTGTCGTGTCCACATCTTTATCATTGTGGTTACATAAATAGCCACTGCTCGGACTAGTCCAAGACCTCCACGACTACGAGGAAGGGTGAGGGTTTCGTATCCTACCTTAAAAAGCAGACCTGTGCTCACAAAATATCCTATTCCCGCCAGGATTCGGCGGGCCAACACCACCGGCATAGGAAGAACTTGTGCCAGGTGGGGGATGCGAGAGGCTAGATAAGTGTTGGCAAAGTTGACCCGTTGTATCATATCCAGTGCCCTTAACCTGTGACTTCGGACACTCGCACGAATTGTTTGCAGAAGATGTCTGTAACTCAGTGCCACCGTGCGTCGAACGTCTGTAGTGAAGATAATTCCTAGGCATTTCATCTTGTTGATCGGCTGTAATGGTGCTACACTTCCTGTCGGGAGTCCTCTCCCGATGTTCATCGCTCCCGACTTTGCCATGTTCAGGCGACTTCCCGTAGCCATACAATACAAATTAATCCAATGCAAGGCCGCTCTTGCCTCGTCGCCTGACCGTGCTAAAAACACTAGGTCATCTGCGTATGTTCGGCATATAAACTTGTTGTGCCTTATCGTCATTACTTGGAGTCGATTCCGGAGTCCGCAAAGCAGCGGCTCGACAGCGATGGCATACAATATCGTTGACAGCGGGCACCCTTGTCTGACCGATCGTGAGATGGTGATGGGCCCCACCAAGCGTCCATTCATGAGCACTTTGGATGCGGCTCCGTGGAGTAGTCTCATGACGACGGTGACAAAACTTTCCGGAAACTTCATTTTCGTCATCACGTCCGTGAGATAAGCATGACTCAGCCTGTCAAATGCGCGATCGAAGTCTATCGATACCAATACACCCCGGAGACGACATGTTGAAGCCAGTGCGACAACATCGCGGTAGTCGCTGAGTGCCGTTTGTATATTGCTAGCTCCTCCTAGCTGGGTTTGGTCGAGTGAAATCACTTGGCGTATTATGCGTTTAAAGCGTGCTGCAAGTATCCTGGCGTAGATCTTGTAGTCGCAATTAAGAAGGGTCAGTGGCCGGTAGGCCTGTATCCCTGTGTCGCCAGATGTTTTGTGGATGGGGATGATCATTCCTTCCACGAAGGAGGGTGGAAGAGGCACGTTGGGAGACATCAATTCGCAGTACATGGCAGTCCATCGTGGAATCATGAGATCTTTAAATGTACGATAGAACTCTAACGGAAACCCGTCGGGCCCCGGCGATTTGTGCGACGCTCCCTTATCAATAGCTTCCATTACGTCGTCAACTGTGATTTCACCTGTTAACTCCAGGTTGGCCGACTCGTCGAGACGCGCGGAGAGCGTTCGTCGGACCTCATGAAAGGCTGCCTGGTCGTGTTCCGCTTCTTCATAGAGATGACCGTAGTGTTCCACGAAAGCGCTGGCAATGTCTTTTTGCGTTGTCATGCGGCGACCATCTGGGAGTACGACCGTCTGTATTAAGGTTCTGCGGCTACGTTGTTTTTCTCTGATAACGTGATACATCGACGGGGATTCTCCACGGACTCGTTCAAAAGCCCTTGCACGGATTGCGACACCCTCCAGTCGGCGGCGCGTTATGGAAATTATTTGGGCCTGTGCTCGTTTTATACCGGCACGACGCTCCTATGAAGGTGCTTGTACAGAAAGTTCGCGGAGCATCGTGAAATAAAATTCCGTCGTGTATCGCCTCCACATCATCTGCTCTCTTCCGTATGCAATTAACGCTCGGCGCAATGCAGGCTTAACGCATTCCAGCCACCACTGCAACGTCGTCGGATATCTCGGGAGGCGTCGTTCACACACATGCCAAGTGTCTTCGACTAAGCGTCTGCACTCAGGTTCCATAAGGTGTGCTGTATTCAGTTTCCAAACACTGCGACTCCTCCACACTTGTTGGCGACTCAGGGAGACCGTGCATATATATGCTATGTGATCTGAAAAGGCGATAGTCCACTATTCCGCATCGAGGATCGCAGGTTCGAGACGACGTGTTACGTAAATGCGATCGAGACGACTTGCAGAGTGACTCGTGACGTAGGTGTATCCACGTGTGTCACCATGTATCTTCTCCCATGTATCAATGACATTCATGACCTGTATGAGCTGCTGCAGCTCCGGGCATGAAGTATAACGTGGGTGTTGATCTTTTGGTGCGAGCACGCAGTTGAAGTCGCCTCCAAATAAGACATGTTCATACCGACCTAAGAATAGTGTTGCAATCTCCTCTGCGTAAAATCGGGATCGGTCGCGCCGTCTGTCTGACCCCGACGGTGCGTAAATGTTAACGACCCGTACTCCCAGCACTGTGAGCGCCAGTCCTCGCGCTGACGGCAGGTACACCACGTCCTCGGCTACTATGCCGCTACGTAGAAGTATCGCTGTTCCGCTGCCACCGTCGGTAATAGGTGTAATGTACGTATCGTACTCATAGAGGTCGGGGAAGCTCTCAACACATACTTCCTGCAGCAGAACGATGTCGACGTCTGACGCATGCAACATGTCTCGTAATAATTGCAATTTGACAGGCGTTCTGATCGTATTAATATTAATAGAGGCTGTTCGATATGCCTGCCGCTGTTCCTCAGTTCGTAAAGCGCACATGAACGCTTATGTTAATTTGTGTGCTGCTGCCCGGTGACATGCTGTCTGTGCGTCAGTCTGCATCTTCTGCGCGGTTAACATCCGGTGGACGCAGCACTCGCCATTGCGGGTGCGTCGTCGGTGTGGGGGTCAGTATCGGATTCGTCGGCCCAGTTCCTGTGCTGGAGGTCCAGCTCCCGTCGTGTCTCTCCGGCCGGGCTGACCGAAGGCGGTGTCGTTGCTGCGGTGGGTGGAGGGACTCCTTCCGTCGGCTTTCCGTCCGGTGTGTCTGTATTCAACCCCTGTGTAGCATGATTCGCGTCGTACTGTTGTGTGGGAGGTAGAACCTCCCGTTGCGCATCCGGATGCACTGTATCGACGTTACACCCAAGTCCATCTGACGTGGACTGCAGTAAGCAGGTATCCGCCGGCGCTAGCCGTCATTTCTTGTGGCGCTTCGGTGATCGTTGTTTGCGCGTGTGCGCCTCCGTATCCGAGTGCGGAAGTGACTCCCGGTGCTCAGGGACGAAAGCAGCTGTCGGCACAACAGCAGGATCAATTTCCATTTCTCCTACCGATCCTTTCCGCTCGGCTAAGTGCGTCGTCGGCGCCGGAGCGGCAGAGGTGTGCGTCGTTTCGTCACTGGAGGCGGCCTCTGCCGCAGTCGGTTGCCGTAAACTGTCAGGATTCTGTAGCTGGTCATTCTTCGGGATGGGATAGGTTCGAAATTCGTCCGCATACGTTAGTGGCAGCGGCGTCAACGTGGACGGAGGTACGGGTTCGTCGTTTGGAACTTGCACTATCCTCCGCTGCATACATTCGGAACGGACGTGGCCCTCTTTCCCGCAGCCTGAGCATGTTTTGGGTTGTCCATTGGAGATGACTATAGCTCGGCATCCGCCGATGAACAAGTACGAGGGTACATGTTGTGTCAGTTCTATTCTGATTTGACGCACCCCATTGAGAACGGGGTAAGTCGTGAAGTTGGACCATTTTTCCTCAACGTGGCTAAGCGCTCTTCCATATGGGCGTAAGGCGTCAACGACCAAGTCAGACGGAATCTCGAAGGGAAGTTCGAAAATACGTGTGTTCCGTAATCCCAGTCCTGCATGATCAATAGTTACTTCTCCAACATGTCCATCAGAGTGACGAAATTTGAGTCCATGTTTAGTATCTCGGATGATTCTGTCACATACTGCATCGTTAATCAGCATGACGTAAACAACATTGCTCACTATGGAGAGGTGGATTCCGATGAGTTCGTTGTAGTCAAGTTTAACTTCGTCTCGTAGGAACATTTCTATCTCGTAGGCTTTCGGTCTCACATATTCATTCGAAAAACTAATCTTTAGAGTCGACTTTCGGTATGCATGTGCCATTCTATATCGAGTCGTCTAAACGCAAGAGTACGCCGAAGAGGTAAACAACTGCGCGAGCGCGAACTTCTCCGGCAGAGACGTAAACAGACGTCCGTGCCGTAGCACCGCCGAAGGCAGACTGTGGTCTGAGCTACCGAAGCACGACTCACGCCCGGTACGCGCAGCTTTACTTCTGCCAGTATCTCGTCTCCTACCTTCCAAACTTTACAGAAGCTCTCCTGCGAACCTTGCAGAACTAGCACTCCTGAAAGAAAGGATATAGCGGAGACATGGCTTAACCACAGCCTGGGGGATGTTTCCAGAATGAGATTTTCACTCTGCAGCGGAGTGTGCGCTGATATGACACTTCCTGGCAAATAAAGTTTGGAAGGTAGGAGACGAGATACTGGCAGAAGTAAAGCTGTGCGTACGGGGCGTGAGTCGTGCTTCGGTAGCTCAGATGGTAGAGCACTTGCCCGCGAAAGGCAAAGGTCCCGAGTTCGAGTCTCGGTCGGGCACACAGTTTTAATCTGACAGGAAGTTTCACTATTCCATTTGTTGCTTGTATAAGATTCGACCACCACTAACACACAAGTTAGATGCAGGCAAATCTTGTCTCCCTCCTTCACTCAATCCCCCAGTGGCTTCACATTGTAAGGTGGCTATAATTTCGTACCTTACAAGCACTCATCTACATACTTTGCTGTGATTTACAACCGGAGTTAGATATCATTTGGTAGGTTGTACATCGTGTACACGAATATTTGAAGAAGACTGACATTGTCACGTACACCTTGTAAATAATTGCTAACGCTTATTGCATGAAAGGTGACGGGAAGGGGAGACGAGCTTTGCTGGGAAGCCAGCAGTGGAGAGGTTTTCCGTTTTGAGCGCCCGGGTTTGATGGTCGCTCAGTATCAGCTTTCGTTGGTACAGATGGATTTTCTGTCTTTGCTCTCAGGAGATTTTATAGTTAGAACGGTTAGGCACTGTACTGTTGCGAATTTATACGATTCTGGACTTCGCCTCTGGGTAGGGAGACGTCGATGAGTACGCAGTGTTCAGTGATTGAGAGCACTACTTCTGTCTATACTCACATAGAGACGTTATATGAATTCCGTCCTTGTGGCTGGGAGTTTTCGTTTCTTGTCTGTAGAACACAGAGAGGAGAAGACAGTATTAGATTATAATAGTCAGAGGACCGCCTTCTGCCATCCTAGTGTTTCAAAGAGTTTTATTTTGTGGCTGAGGTCCTTCCATCGTCGCAGACGTGTACGAGAAGCATCATCTCGACGCACCGGATGCAGTACATATAGTGATATTGCTAATTTCTTGGCTTATTAGGGCTATAAAGCCAAACAGCTGTGATCACATAAATTTTTATTTCCACTGAAGCTGCACAGCGCTTTAGATCATGATTGAAAGTAATGTCTTCTAGTGCTTGGTACGTAGATGATGTCAGTCGTCTCTCGTTATTTATATTAGATCGCGTAGCCATCAAAAGGGGCAGATTTGGGCAACTGATGAACCGTATTAGTTAGAAAATTCATTTGTATCTCTTTATGTCATTTGGACATTGATATATAAACATTTGTAATATAAAGGGGTTTTAATCTACGGTAAATGTATAAACGGAAACAGCATTTATAATTTGGTAGTTACTGCTTTCCTTAATCATTCATTTATGTTTATGTTGTAATTTATATGTGAAAGAGCAAGAAGGAGATACTCACCATTAACAGATCCTAAGATCTGCTTCAGGAGGTTGTCAAACAGGGCCAAATCTTTCTTTTCGCGTTCAGTATTTCCGTTGCGCACAGCCTGAATCCACTTCAGTTTTATATCATCAGTAGCAGCTATGATGAGAGACTGATGTAACGATCTACTGAGATGCAACCATCTGGTTGACTACATTGCAAGTATGTATCTGAAGCATTTTGTGTGTGTGTGTGTGTGTGTGTGTTTGTGTACTCTCACCGTTCTCTGTGAGAAAAAGCCGGCCGGGGTGGCCGAGCGGTTCTAGGCGCTAAAGTCTGGAACCCGCGAGCGCTACGGTCGCAGGTTCTAATCCTGCATCGGGCATGGATGTGTGTGATTTCCTTCGGTTAGTTAAGTTTAAGTCGCTCTAAGTTCTAGGGGACTCGTGCTCAGAGCCATTTGAACCATTTTTTTGTGAGGAAAAGTAGTAGATCCCTTCTGTTAATAGTTAATAGAGAAAATGATGGATTCATTTGTTTCCTGTCGACAGTGGGACGCTTTTTAAATAAACACTCAACACTGAATACATATTCTAAATTTAATGTAAGTAACTGTTCTATAGAGAGAGTGGTAAAGTCATTTGTTCCTGCCAAGAGGTTGCCTTTGTCTAGCCTTTGGTTAAATAAATGTCCTTAGCAAATGGTAAACCTAGGGAAAATGAAAGAGTTACGTGTGTCCTGCTAAGAGTGGGTCTTCGGACAAGTAAATGCCAGAATGGAGTTCTCTTACTGCCGTGTATGACCACAAAATTATTGGGTCCTTAGATCAAAACCGGTACTCCACGGCCGTAATAATATTGTGGTCATAGACGGAAATAAAAGAAATTTATTCTACAATTTCTGGATCACTGTTCTATTCGCGACCATGTTTCAGCTTGTGCAAATAAATGTTCATGGTGTTCAGAAAACTTAATTGGTGTTCATAGTGATTTGCCATGTACCCACTTTCGCGTATTTTTCCCTGCATGACCGCTATTAGTAACGTGGCACCCTGTGTAAATTCTGGTTTGCACCGTCTAATAGTGTCGTCTAATTGTAACTTACATTGAATATACTAGGCGAAAGGCAACTCTGTTGATCTGTATTGGTCATCTCTTCTCTTGTATTAACTGTAATGTCTGTGTGCTGGCACGAACTCTTTCAGTCATGGACTGTGCGGCTGGTCCCGGCGGAGGTTCGAGTCCTCCCTCGGGCATGGGTATGCGTGTTTGTCCTTAGGATAATCTAGGTTACGTAGTGCGTAAGATTAGGCACTGATGACCTTAGCAGTCAAGTCCCATAAGATTTCACACACATTTGAACATTTTGAACGAACTCTTTATTCAAATGTCTTGGCTAGCAGCGGACACGTCCGTTACCAATATTCCCAAATCTTTCACTGTACACTAAAGTTATTGAATACTTGCAATTGATACTGATACCAAAACATTAGGTCCTCTCTGCACCGGGCAGGGCAAAAAATGAAAAGAAGTACTCACAAGTCCAAGCCTCGCTCATATTCTCGAAACTCGCAACAGGAGACCAGAATATAGCCATCGACGGGCATAGACGAGCCGCAACGACACCTAACGGTGGTCCTTGGCATGACTAGCAGGGGGGTGCGCGCCTGATTCTGTCCCAGCAAACCAGAAAACATGGATAATTATTGTTATGCAAAAACATTTAAAGTCAGAATTTACAAGAGAGACGTAAAAGTACAAATCGAGACAAACCTGGCCATCATAAGAAAAAGGAAATTTAATGTAAGTATATTTTAAAAAGTCATACCAAAAGTAGGCAGCCGTTCTGGCTGGAACTTCGGAAGAAGTGGTTACAAAGCAACATACAATTCACTCTCACTTAGAGCTGAAAAGTTGTGAAGTTGACATTTCATGAAGGCTTGATAGCGTTCACTTCTAGTGGAGCGTAGGAGAGCTGAGCATGCCAGCCAAGAGTGGTATGTCATCTAGGTAGTGGTGTTAAAGCTCGATTCAGCACGTAGGATTTCATTCTCCGCTTATATTTTGGCTACAGACTTTAGTGCACCGCTTGCTATAAGATATATGTGTTGTTATCAGACACGCATTAAACCTGCTGAAGTTCTTAATACTGGTCAAATGCTATGCTAAACGCGGTATTAGCAACTGATAAAAATAAACAGATGATCTATTTTTATTAAGGTGTTCAGATTCCCGACAGCCTGTTCATAATATATGAATATCGCCGTATTTTCAGCCATTTCCCTCGTACTTAGTGTCGTGTTGCGTATAGGGGCCACCACTTTCTTTTTTTTTTTTTTAATTCCGAGCTCTGACTTCTCCTACAGTTTCTGTCCTCTACAGCTCCCTCTAGTACCACGGAAGCTATTCCCTAATGTCTTGACAGATGTCCTATGTCCAATTATCCTGTCCCATCTTCTTGTCAGCGTTTTCCATGTATTTCTTTCCTCGCAGATAGTGCAGAGAACCTGTACATTCCTTATCTTATCTGTCCACCAAATGTTTTAAATTTGTCTAAAACACCAAATGTCAAATGCTTCGATTGCATTCTTTACACGTTTTTCCTCAGTCCATGTTTCACTACCATGCAACGCTGTGGTTAAAAAATGGTTCAAATGGCTCTGCGCACTATGGGACTTAACATCTGAGGTCATCAGTCCACTAGAACTTAGAACTACTTAAACCTAACTAACTTAAGGACATCACACACATCCATGCCCGAGGCAGGATTCGAACCTGCGACCGTAGCGGTCGTGCGGTTCCAGACTGAAGCGCCTAGAACCACTCGGCCACACCGGCCGGCCGCACAACGCTGTGCTCCAAACGTACATTCCTAGATATTTCTTCCCCAAGAAATGCCCATGTTTGATAATGGTAGACTTCTCTTGGTCAGGAATCCCCTTCTGCCCTTTATGTCGTCCTTGCTCCGTCCAATTTGCTGCCATAACTTCGTAACAAGCAATGCTGACGTTCAGTTTCTCTCTGTTTTCAACTCTGCTGCTTATCCATACTTTCGTCGCTTCTAGTTTTATCTCAGTCCATGTTCTGTACTCATTAGACTGTTCATTGCATTGAACAGATCCTGTAATTATTATACGCTTTCACTGGCAATAGCAATGTCTTCAGCGAATCCTGTCATTGATATCCTTTCATCCTTTCCCTCTTGAAACTTTCTTCTATTTCCGTCATTGCTTGTTCGTTGTGTAGACTCTTTCCAATATCTTGTGCCATTTAACATTGTCGAACGCTTTTTCCAGATCCTGAAATTCTATGAACGTGTCTTGATTTTTCTTCACTCTAGCTTTCATTATCAACCGCGAATTCAGAATTTCGAACCAAGACACACCCTTATATAGTCAGGCAACAGATTTTGCTACGAGAATAGACCATGGCTTAAATCATGTAATACACGAGTCTTGTTTTACATCAATAACATTATTAAATAAATTTTCACTGTGCTTTGAATATATAATGAATCGTCGCTTGGTGCACAGCTTGCAAAATTATGCCTCGTTTATTCGATAGGACACCGTTTACCTATAAATTACTTCCTAATTTTCATCCTAACTTCCAACGAACGAGGATTGCACCATCATATGTCACAACGGAAAGATAAATCCGTGAAAATGGAGACTGTCATTGTTCCATCTCTATCTAAGAGACACGTCCGTGGGTACGTTTCGGGCTCCGCGACCGTGGGTTGATTTACGGAACACGTTTCGGTGCTGGATCCTTTCTCTCTTCCTGTGCACTGCACGAAACTTTGCACGTCCACGTCAGGAAGTTTTGTTGACAACGGCAGGTATAAATCCTGCGGCACAGACAATGGGGCTTCATGACGCCAAAAGGACCAATAAATTTAGTGGAAACTGCCGGCGAGGCCAGACCCGGGCGCTTCGAGGGTTTCGTAAGAAGCCACGTTGCAACGGCACGGAACCCGCCGATGTCGCAGTTACTTCATAGTGAGTAACATTTCTTACACCAATAAACGCTACTGGGGACGTAAGTCCATTGCTTCAAACATTATGTGTTAAATGCTTAACAGACTTCATACATGAGGCCTATGAGTTTTACTAATGACGTAGTTACCTAGGTGTGTTATGTGGTGGAATGAAGCTTCAGTGTGTCTAATGATCGCGATAAAACAAGAGGTGTTATTAAAAACTAAAATACACCAAAGTAATGTTTAACAATTTTTATTTTTTATTTCGTTGTGAACCGGCTATCGAAGTGACCTGTTCATGACTACATATAGGAAACAAAAATTTCAGTGCTCTAAATTTACACGTGCATAAAGAAAGAAATTGTCTGTATTGATGTACTGAGTGTTTTAAGAAGTATACACCCTTAAACCTACTGTCTTCTCTAAAGAAGTTACTAGACATATTTAGGTCATCAGTCCCCTAGAACTTAGAACAACTTAAACCTAACTAACCTAAGGACATCACACAACACCCAGTCATCAATAGACAGAGAAATCCCTGACCCCGCCGGGAATCGAACCCGGGAACCCGGGCGTGGGAAGCGAGAACGTTACCGCACGACCACGAACTGCGGACTATACAATGTCTGTGTTTACAGTTCATATTGTACAGTTTTCCTTGCGACATGGATGTACAGGGTGATTACAATTAAAGTTAAATTTTCAAAACGCTGTAGAAATAACACTTGTCAGAATGAGGTCAAATTACAACGGAATATTATCGGAGAAGGGGGAAAACGTATGGCAGAAGAAAAGAAGTAGAGTGAAAATTGATCAATAGATGGCACTGTATGGGTCAGAATACGTAAATGGGAACAACTGTCATGCGCACGACCAATTCAAGTTGGTATAAACACACCGGGTACACGGCTTTTCCTTCTTTCGCATCTACGACGTTCGCCATGACTGTTTCAATGCAGGATCGCGCTCTGCTTGTAAAGCTGTGCTACGGGAATGATAAGTGTGCACACATCGCTCTGCAGAAGTTCCGGACACTGAAGGGTTTGAAAAAAGGCGTTGGTGCGATGACTGCCGTGGGTCTGGATAAAATGATTCGGATAGTCGAAAAGATGGGTTCTTTAGGTGTGCAACCGGATAGGTAGAGGAAACAAGTTGATTCGACGTCAGTGGAAGCAGTGGCCGCAGCAATGCAGGAGGCGACGAGTGGTGGTGTGCAAACATGCAGTGCATGGAGAATCGCCTAAACATTCGACATACCGGCCGGCCGATGTGGCCGAGCGGTTCTAGGCACTACAGTCTGGAACCGCGCGACCGCTACGGTCGCAGGTTCGAATCCTGCCTTGGGCATGGATGTGTTTGATGTCCTTAGGTTAGTTAGGTTTAAGTAGTTCTACGTTCTGGGGGACTGATGACCTGAGATGTTGAGTCCCATAGTGCTCAGAGCCATTTGAGCCATTCGACATACCCGTGAGCACGGTGCGTAAAATCCTACGGAACATCCTTCTTTGCTCCATTTAAAATTACCCAAGTGCCCGAGTTGCTTCCTGTTGACCTGCCAGAAAGAGAGACCTTTGTTTTAGAATTTCTTGCTCCCATGTAAGTGGACAATGACTGGCCGTGGAAGTTTTTGTGGACAGACGAAGCCCGCTTCCATCTGACAACATATGTGAATACACAGAACTGTCGAATATGGGCAACGGAAAATCCACACGCAAATCAACCAGTACCACTTCATCCTGAAAAGGTCACTGTGTGGTGCGGGCTTACGGCATCATTTATCATACGGCCATATTTTTTCGAAGAGCCACGTGCTTCCGGTCCTGTTACCTGTACCGTCACTGGTAAGCGCTATAAGTGTCTTTTTCGCAACCGCGTCATTCCAGCTCTCCAACACCGTGGATGTGTGGATGGGATCATTTTTATGCAAGATGGCGCACCTCCGCACTTTGGAAATCCAGTTAGGCAGCTGCTGAAACGCCATTTCGGAAATGCTAGAATTATCAGCCGCCATTTCCCTATAGCCTAGCCGTCCCAATCACCTGACCTTAACCCGTGTGGCTTCTGGCTGTGGGGCTATCTGAGAGATGTTGTGTTCAGTGTTCCGACTGCAAACTTAGCTGCATTGAAGGTACGCATTGCGCAACACTTCCTGAGCGTGACCCTGGAAAAACTTCGATCAGTTGTGGAACATGCGGTGTCTCGATTTCAACTTGTTGCAGGAAACGGTGCACAGCATATTGAAAATTAATAACCTGATTTGATTTGGATTGTTGCTTTTTATGCGGTTTTACATCTCAGGAAAATTAAAAACCGGTGTAATTGATGCTTTTTACGCGGTGTTTGACCTCAGGACAATTAAAAACCAGTTTTACCCATCCGATGTGATATGACCTTGCCGTAGTGGATAGGCTTACGTATCACACCTGCACACTCATGCACACTGAATAGTACAGTATGTTTAAAGTCAAACGTACACCTTACGCATTGTTGTATGATTCATTTGTCGTTTTTAGTCGACCACTATTACATTATGATGCTATTGCTACATTTTGTAACTATTTATTTTTCTTCTGCCATACGTTTTCCCCCTTCTCCGATAATATTCCGTTTCAATTTGACGTCATTCCGACCAGTGGTGTTATTTCTACAGCGGTTTGAAAGTTTAGCTTTGATTATAATCACCCTGTCCATCTGAAGGAACCGCCACTGCTGACGATCTACAGCTCTCATTAAATATTACTAAATTCTTTTCTGAAATTGCTAATCTAAACTGATTTCTGCCGAACTAATTACGCTACTCGAATCAGAATTTCCCGCTTATGTTGTCTTGAACGCTTCGGCTATCCGCGCACGCCTCCTGGCCCAACTCAAATTATGGACACATGTGGCATATAGACATTTGGATCTACTCACGAGGCATACATGGATAGCCAAAGTGGTTAAAACGATTGCTCGCAAAAAGTGGGATGGCTGGATTCGACAAAAATTATCATGTGCCATGAATAAATAATTCAGCTGAAGTCAATTTGGATTCGCGACTCGCAAATAAAATTTCATAATATTTAATGAGCAGCTGTGTATTGTCAGCACTTTCTGTTCGTTCAGACTTGCATGTTTGAAGGGTTAAACGATGTGTGTGTGTGTGTGTGTGTGTGTGTGTGTGTGTGTGTGTGTGTCCGTTGAGGAAAACACATAATGTATGTTCGAGCATCAGAACATGTAGACAAGTGTAGCATATAGAGATTTAGTTCGGTGCGGGAGGCGTGTACGGATAGCCGAAGTGGTTAAGCAACCATTCGCGATAAGCGGGAAATATGGGTTCCGAGCAGGCTCTAATTTTCATGTGTCACCAATAAACAGTACAGCTGCAGGCAGTCTGGGTTCACAATTTGCGAATAAAATTTCGTAGCATTACATTATTGGTTGAGGTCTCTCAGCTATATACAGCCCGATTAACTGGCTAAAATGTTTCAAATGGCTCTGAGCACTACGCGACTTAACTTCTGAGGTCATCAGTTGCCTAGAACTTAGAACTAATTAAACCTAACTAACCTAAGGACATCACACACAGCCATGCCCGAGGCAGGATTCGAACCTGCGACCGTAATGGTCGGCCGGTTCCAGACTGCAGCGCCTAGAACCGCACGGCCACTACGGCCGGCACCGATTAACTGTCGCTAAGCATACTGACATGGATACTAAAATATAGACAAAGAAGGCATGGACAGGTGAACGTCACATTACATTCAAAGATTAAAAGTTGTCTAATAAGAATGTAAGACTAAAGCAGTACACAGAGTGAGTAGTGGCGCAGACTAATTTGTTACATGGTCCATATTACTGCTAAACGTGGTGAAATGGCAAAAGGAGTATTAGAATGGCGGAAGGAGCCAGTGCATTGCGTCTAATGGAGAACAGTTACGCTATTTATAATAAGCATATTATCTTATAACGCGGGAAACAAATGTAAGGTGTCAGGCAAATCTAACACCTTCCATGAAAACCCTGACATGATAAGCAAATCCATTAGTATGTCACATAGCTCCGAATAAATCGTGACATTAAATTAACCAAAGTAATACGAGTAACGAGTGAGCAAATGGAATACCACAGACTAACACAAGAATGCCTAAATGCATATCATACCTTCCCACCGTGAGACAGACGCAGTTCCGAGGGGAGAAATGAGAACAGAAGCCGAGAGCAGAACCGTGTTAAGCTGGAAGGCCCTACGATAAGGGACGGACGGACACCCACGTCGGCAGCTAACTGCTAGGACCACACCACCCGCAAGTTTTAGTGTGAGACTTTTTCGCGTCTCTGTTACGTTAGGACCACCACGCAGCCCATGTTTAAAGCTAGAGCCCTCCAGAAGAACAGTATAGATCTTACGATAACACAAAAAGAGCCATCCCAACCGCAAGTTTTAGCGTGAGACTTCTTCACGTCTCTGTTACGTCAGGACCACCCACCAGCCCATGTTAAAAGATAGAGCCCTCCAGAAGAATAGTATAGATCTTAAGATAACACAAAAAGGGCTACACCACCCGCAAGTTTTAGCGTGAGACTTTTTCGCGTCTCAGTTACGTTGCAAACTTTAAAAACATTGCCCCACCACGAAAAGTATAACGTTTCTCATTGGATAGACAGAATTTTTGTAGGCGGAGCTTAAGGTTAACATTGAGACCCTGATTGGTCAGATGAAAACACAGCCAGATAGTTTTTTTTAAACCAACTTCTGTAAATTGTAGCAAGGAGAAATTAAGAGGGAGTTGCTTCCGAGAGGGCGAGCTGGACGGAGCTGCGCCGGCTGACGCCCCGTGACGAACACCGACAAGGTAATGAACGCACGCGATGCCGCATTTTTGAGCGCATAAGGCTTCACTCAGAACTGCAGAAGTCTCATCTGTTACATCCCCTTTTTGCGTAATACTAGTGTCGATCGTCAATTAAAAGCTCATGGTGTTCACATTTGCCACTTGAAGTAAAAATCTGAAACTCGATGATTTTTCTGTTATATAGTTATTGAGAAGCCACACCAGCCCCTGTAATTTACGACAAGTTAGATAAGTAATTAAAGATAACTGAGGGTCACTGTAGACCTTTTGATAGTTTTCTCTTTTGTGAAACTTAATTTAAACCGAGATTATAGATGTGATATGGCATAGGTCATCCTTCGATCCATTGTAGAACTTGGAAACCCATTCAGGGAATATTCGTTCACATTTTTGTTGAACGCAGTTGGTTTTTACCATCTTGTATTAAAACATTTCCTTTTTTCAATAGTGCAATTTATAAACAATGTTTTGTGAGTAGAATAAAATTTCCAATGGTAAACGTAACTGCTTTTTCGACGTTAGTTTACCAGCTAACTAAAAATAGGAAAGCCTTGAACCCCTTCCACTAAATTTAGTTAGTATTACGATTCTTTTACAGGGAGTGCAGTGGAGCTGACGCTGAAATAATTAAGTATTTGGTTATATCATCGCTAGTCTCACTGAACTCTTCTGAATTCTACATGTCATGTGTGGTCTGGCGTCTCCTTACCAGCAACAGGTCCCAGATTCAAACTATTCAATTCCCTCAGAGCGTCGTTGCGCGAAAGTGGTAGGGAGACACGATATGGTCAAACAGACACCACGCAGAATGTTTAGATAAATAATTAACTGGCTGCTTTAAGAAGTGTGAACAGTTGAACTGTATTTCATCGTTAAGAATTATACATCAAACGTGTCAGAAATTGAATTTAACATAGATAATTTGAAACCACTGTTCCTTCTGTATACAGGGTGGTCAGAAACAGTTTGAAAAGTAGTTGGTGGATCTTTGCTGAACTTTGTTCTGAAATGTCGTTCAAGAGTTACGGCAGAGTGACGTAAATGCACTCCAAGCTCAACATACGCTTTCTCGGCGACCGTCGCTATTTTGTCTAACTGCTCACTGTGTTCTCTCGTGGCAGAAATTTGAAGTGTGGCTGGAACAATACAAATCTTTTTGAGTTTGCTATATGAATGTCGATCTTTGTGGAATCACTGCTTTGGGAGGTAACATAGCTGACGGTCGACTTGGCTCCAGCACGGAAGATCCTCTGACAGTCACTCGGTGTGATCACTTTTTTCACACGTTTGTTTGTACGTGCAAGTATCGTTAATAAATACTGATCTTCAAAGTACTGGGATCGTATGGCTAATCGACATAGCGATCTTCTTCATCCTGTTAACGTACAGGTTCAACCATTTACAACAACCCTACAATTATGAGGAAAACTAAGAAGCGATTTGAAATGGGATGACCACGTAAATCAGTATTACAGAAGACGAACGGAAGACTTAGATTACCTAGACATGTTCTAGGAAAGTGCATAGTAGCTAAAAAAAATATATCATTCAAGACGCTACTAGCACAAATTCTGTTCTTTCATCGTTCTGACAACGGGCGCCACATGAATTACTTAACTATAACGATGCTGCTCGCGAAAATTATGATAGAAATCTTTGTAAGAAAGGCCGCGTTGTTTTCGGGGAACGCTTTTAGGTGTCTAAAGAGTAGTGTCCGAGGAAAACAGCAAGACTATCCTGCTACAAGAATTCTTGCATAGGGGTCGCAGGAACAAATTAAAAAAAAAAAAAAGATTAAGAGTCGTTTAGAGGCATACAGACTATCATCACGCTATAGATGAAGAAGCAAATGAAAGAGGAAAGAAAAGTGGTAATACTGGAAATAGGTACCTAGCGCAATGCACTGTACTGTCGTTCGTTTTGCATATACGTTTCGAAAAGGCACAGGTTCCGGGTTCGAAACTCCCAGGACATTTCAGATTAGCAAACACCTGGCTGTAAAGTGAAAATTCATTCTGGAAACTGATGATGACGAAACAATATTGTCACATATTGTGTAAGTAGGCTGTTTATGTCACAATGCCGGTGATAATTTTTTGGACACTGTTATATTTATAGGATTTTGTTTCTACAGATTTGTATCGCAAATTCTTGACCTGTGAATTTTTTTATATGAGACTGCCACTGTAGCGGAAACTGCTGTCGTAAATATTTCAGTAAGAAAGGTAAGTGACCTTGACGTAATGCATCGTGGGCACCCAGCTGTGTCAGACGCCTGGAGAACAAGTCATTAGTGAGTGCCTTCCGGAGGCACAGGTAGAAAAAAAGAAAGGGGAGGCCATTATCCTCGCTATTGACATTTCCTTGTTGAAAGCATACTGTGGAACTCGTAATTTATGATATTTACTAAAATGCCTAATGAAATGATGAGAAACATTTTACATCTATTGTCTTGGTAGTTGAGAGATTGCTCGTTTTGTTTAATATCTGGTTTCCAGCTGTGTTTCAGCATTAGTTTTATAAAATAAACTTAGATGCATTTGCTAATGTGAACACTTTCTGTCAACAGATCTATTAAATAATTATTTTATGATCCACATTCTTCGAAAAAGGAGCTCTTGGAATGGAAAGAACAATAAGAAGGGACTGATAACAATAACTGCATATATAATTTTCTTTTCAAGTACTTGGTAATTTTTTGTAGAATTAGTATTTGTGGTGCACCACTTTAATTACATAGACATTAAGATGTGAATATACATTTCCCTTGTCTGCATTATTGTCTTTAGTGTAATGTTTTTTTTTTTGCTTGAGCTTTGTCATGTGTAGGTATAAGTTACTGCTTTTTGCCAGGCATAGTGTTACTGAATTTGACATTGTGTTACTCTTCTAAGCCAGTTTACTACTGATTTATTTTTCTTGTTTGCTGCACATTGCCTTATATTAGTTGTAATGTTGTTGCTTACTTTGCCAATTTGAATTTTTTGTCATTGCTGTTCATGTTAATTGTTTTGTGCTGCTGCATTGCCTCATCCCTTAGTTTAGCATCTGAGCTCAGTAGATTTAAGTTAGCTTAAGAGGGGGTAGTATATAAGAGAATGAGTTGTGATGAATTTGAAGAAATGCGCTGAGAGGTTATACGAGAAAAATACAGAAAGCATGCTTGGATAGGATTCTTTTTGGTGGAAGCAAAGGTTGAAATAAGACGAACGATCTATGGAATGAAGTTTTAGTTGGACTGCAGTACCAAATGTTACACTGAAAACAAACCCTGTCCATTCCTTGTATTATTCCGCTATATGTTTGTGTACCCTTGTGTATTATATTTTTCCTGTCTTTATGTGTTTATCTGATACGATTTATGTTGTAGAATTTTTCTAATACTCAGCTACATGAACTATGATGAGGAATACTGTTATCCTCAAATATAATTTGCATTAATAATATATTATTTACTTTGTAAAGATGTTTAGACATTATTTATTCTGTTTTGTTTTAATGCTCATGTGTAAAGTTGATGTTTCAAAAGTTATTCTGATCTTTTATGTATGTACTCATATCATAATTCCTGTAACACTGATGTATATGTTATTTTGATTCTTTTTTAAAGCTTGTACTACAAATGTTATCTGTATTGTTATGTTTTTAATGATGTATTTTGTACCTTTGTAATTGTATTCTTATGTTATAAAATTGTAATTGACACCAGTTCATCAAATTAAGTAACTTGTAAGTTACATTTCACTGCACACGTTTCTGTTGGTCATAGTATATGGACAATATGTGAGAAGTAGGCACTGTTAGTGTTTGCACGTGTGTTAATAATTCAGCAAGGGACTGGATAACAGCATTGCTGGTTCTAAGGACAATTCCAAAAACTTTGTGAGTGCACAAGTGGTGGTTATGGACTTGCTATATTCTCCGCAAGACTCTTCGATGGTGATTGTTCACCTGCACAGTCGCAACAGATGGCTGCTAGCCGTCTCTACAAGGACTACAGTGGGTCCGCACCTTTAATGACCCACCAATACCATTATTTCTACAAGGACTGCAGTGGGTCTGCACCTCTGGTGGCCCACCAATACCACAATCTCTACCAGGACTACAGTTGGTCTGCACCTCTGGTGACCCACCAATACAGTAATCTCTACTGGGACTACAGTGGGTCTGCTCTGTGATGACCTACCTATCAATATTCTTCAAAACGTCGAATGACTCTGCTGTGGGTTTGCTCTGTTGTGGCCCATTACCTGTCAGCATGTCAAGAGTCAGCACTGTCTTTCCGTTGGAAGGACAACACTACTTCTTCAAGACTACATGGAAATCCACTACTTCCGTGTGCATTTTCTTTTACTGCTCAGACTTTGAGAAAAACACTGCAATTTTACAGTGATGAACAATCTGGACTGTCTTTATGGACTGTGAGCAAATTTTAGCTTTTGACCAACATTGTATCAATAAGTGTGTGAATTTCATTTCTTTGTTATTGTAATTACGATTATGAAAAATTTTAACAAATATGTATTGCCCAGTGCCCAAAACAATTTGTAAACTTTTTTGTGGGGAGAATGGGGGCTATGTAAGTAGGCTGTTTATATTTTCTTATTGGCAACGTTACGTAGCGCTCTATACGAAAATCACTGGCTGTGCTGTGTGCAGTCTGTGGCTAGTTTGCATTGTTGTCTGCCATTGTAGTGTTGGGCAGCGGCAGCTGGATGTGAACAGCGCGTAGCGTTGTGCAGTTGGAGGTGAGCCGCCAGCAGTGGTGGATGTGGGGAGAGAAATGGCGGAGTTTTGAAATTTGCAATACTGGATGTCATGAACTGCTGTATATATTATGACTTTTGATGAATATTAAGGTAAATACATTGTTTGTCCTCTATTAAAATCTTTCATTTGCTAACTATGCCTACTAGTAGTTAGTGCCTTCCGTAGTTTGAATCTTTTATTTAGCTGGCAGTAGTGGCACTCCCTGTATTGCAGTAGTTCGAGTAACGAAGATTTTTGTGAGGTAAGTGATTTGTGAAAGGTATAGGTTAATGTTAGTCAGGGCCATTGTTTTGTAGGGATTATTAAAAGTCAGATTGCGTTGCGCTAAAAAAATATTGTGTGTCAGTTTAAGCACGGTCATGTATAAATTGTTCTAAGGGGACGTTTCAATTGACACTATACATACCGTAGCCATAAAATATTCATGAACTCTAGCGAAACGAGTTTTAATCTGAGAACATCACTCAGTGGCTGGAAATGTTTCTAAAAAGAAATAAAGTGTACGAACGTACTCTCCAACAGCTTGTTATTAAGATAAATTTATTTGCCTCAAACCACTTCCTGTTACTTGACTGTACCCGTAACCTGTATGTGACTTTGGTAATCTGTGTGGGAATAGTACTGCACTTCTCAAGCCTTGTAAAACAACGTCACACAACGCCATTTACTGACTTCATAATATTATTACCTAATTTCAAGAATATTCCTTAAAACTGGGATGGGACTTCCCTTCCATCTTTATTCAAGATTACACCTGCGGATATATTCCACATGTCATCAAATGATTTGAGGGTACGTTTGATGTCACTGTTATTTCCCCTTTTTCTTTATTCATTCGTGAACGGTGCGTGGCAACAACGACTGGTTGTAAGACAAAGTCTAATTTCTCAAATTTTTCCGTCACACTCATTTATGGAACATTCATCTAATAAACAGTGACACAGTGAATGTTACAAAGTACAGTTTACATACCTTGTAGAGGTCTGAAATTCAGCATAAAATGGTCAAAGCAGTAGAATCAATAAAACACTGAATAGTCAAGACTGCAAATACGATTTTAGTGATTTATTTTTTTTTGTTTATCTGCAAGCCAGATAAGCCTGAACTATTAATAAATAAAATTATATTTACGGTATTGACTATTAAGAGTTTTTTCTGAATCCACAGCTTTAACACAACACATCGATTTCCTCCAAATTTGAACCACTCAGATAATAATAATAAAAAAACATGGCAAACTGGAGGAGAATATCAGCTATAGTGAAAAAGACAGGCACGTATTCATCTGAGAATCATAATAAGAAACTAAATGAACCCACTCCCGAAGGTGAAACTTAATTGAAACATGTTTAGTTATTAATCGAAAATATATTTCCATAATTATACACGGTGTGCACTCCGGCCATCCATCGCGACCTGCCTACTTTTTCCTTTGAAGACTTCATTATCAGCCTATCCATTATAACATTATAGTAATAATAATGGCTGAAGGAACCTGCTGAGACTCTAAAGATCTCTGAGATGTTAGTTACGCATTTTAGTTGTCTCCAGCTGAAGTCTTGCTCTCTTAGCCATTGTGATAGTCAGTGTTTCCATGTGTGGCACTTTACGAAAATTCCTCTGTCGATAAAACGGAATTAATATTTGTCATAAATAATAACTAAATTTAGCATTTGAGAATATCTTAGAATCCAAGAATGTGTGAAATCTGTATTTCCGCTGGGAGCAGTCCTGGAGTGTAATTACGACAGCAATAAAATGACATATTATTTTAACAGTCATTTTCTTTGTCCCAAATAGCTTTCTAGACTTATAAAGCATGAATTGACGCAAGAACTGGCAGCGAACGTTAGACCTACCTTACACTACATTAATTCGAGGCAGTGATAATCATGACATAATTCTTTTACGTTTACGCTTCATAGAGAAGAAAACATACATCTACATCTACAGCTGCATCTAAATGGATACTCTGCAAATCACATTTAAGTGCCTGGCAGAGAGTTCATCGAACCACATTCACAATTCTCTATTATTCCAATTTCGTATAGCGCGCTGAAAGAATGAACACCTATATATTTCCGTATCAGCTCTTATTTCCCTTATTTTATCGTGGTGATCCTTCCTCCATATGTAGGTCGGTGCCAAAAAAATATTTTCGCATTCGGGGGGACAAAGTTGGTGATTGGAATTTCGTGAGAAGATTCCGTCGCAACGAAACACGCCGTTCTTTTAATGCTGTGAAGCCCAAATCCTATATCATTTCTGTGACACACTCTCCCATATTTAGCGATAATACAAAACGTGCTGCCTTTCTTTGAACTTTTTCGATTACTCCGTCAGTTCTATCTGGCTAGGATCCCACACCGCGCAGCAGTATTCTAAAAGAGGACGGACAAGCGTAGTGTAGGCAGTCGCCTTAGCAGGTCTGTTACATTTTCTAAGTGTCTTGCCAATAAAACCATACACTTTTCATTATTTTTTTGTTTTGATCTTCTGATGACTATATTAGTCGTTAAACGACAGCGTCATCTGCAAACAACCGAAGACGACTGCTCGGATTATCTACCAAATCGTTTATATAGATAAGGAACAGCAAAGGTTCTATAACACTACCTTGGGGAATGCCAGAAATCACTTCCGTTTTACTCGATGACTTTCCGTCAATTACTACGAACTGTGACCTCTCTCACAGGAAGTCACAAATCCAGTCACATAACTAAGACGATATTCCATAAGCACGCAATTTCACTACGAGCCGCCTGTGTGGTACAGTGTCAAAAGCCCTCCGAAAATCCAGAAATACGGAATCGATCTGAAATCCCTTGTCAATAGCACTCAACACTTCATATGAATAAAGAGCTAGTTGTGTTTCACAGGAACGATGTTTTCTAAACCCATGTTGACTTTGTGTCAATAGACTGTCTCCTTCAAGGTAATTCATAATGTTCGAACACAATATTTTTTTTTTTTGTCATCACTCTACTGACTGGTTTGATGCGGCCCGCCACGAATTCCTTTCCTGTGCTAACCTCTTCATCTCAGAGTAGCACTTGCAACCTACGTCCCCAATTATTTGCTTGACGTATTCCAATCTCTGTCTTTCTCTACAGTTTTTGCCCTCTACAGCTCCCTCTAGTACCATGGAAGTCATTCCCTCATGTCTTAGCAGATGTCCCATCATCCTGTCTCTTCTCCTTATTAGTGTTTTCCACAAATTCCTTTCCTCTCCGATTCTGCGTAGAACCTCCTCATTCCTTACCTTATCAGTCCACCTAATTTTCAACATTTGTCTGTACCGCCACATCTCAAATGCTTCGATTCTCTTCTGTTCCGGTTTTCCCACAGTCCATGTTTCACTACCATACAATGCTGTACTCGAGACGTACATCCTCAGAAATTTCTTCCTCAAATTAAGGCCGGTATTTGATATTAGAACACTTCTCTTGGCCAGAAATGCCTTTTTTGCCATAGCGAGTCTGCTTTTGATGTCCTCCTTGCTCCGTCCGTCATTGGTTATTTTACTGCCTAGGTAGCAGAATTCCTTAACTTCATTGACTTCGTGACCATCAATCCTGATGTTAAGTTTCTCGCTGTTCTCATTTCTACTACTTCTCATTAACTTCGTCTTTCTCCGATTTACTCTCAAACCATACTGTGCACTCATTAGACTGTTCATTCCGTTCAGCATATCATTTAATTCTTCTTCACTTTCACTCAGGATAGCAATGTCATCAGCGAATCGTATCATTGATATCCTTTCACCTTGTATATTAATTCCATTCCTGAACCTTTCTTTTATTTCCATAATTGCTTCCTCGATGTACAGATTGAAGAGTAGGGGCGAAAGAACACAATATATGTTCTAAAATCCTGCTGCATATCGACGTTAGCGATATGGGCCTGTAATTTAGTGGATTACTCCTACTACCTTTCTTGAATATTGGTGTGACTCGTGCAACTTTCCAGACTTTAGGTACGGATATTTCGTCTAGCGAACGGTTGTATATGATTGTTAAGTATGGAGCTAATGCATCAGCATACTCCGAAAGGAACCTAATTTGTAGATAGTCTGGACCAAAAGACTTGATTTAATGAATTATTTTAAGTTGCTTCTCTACTTCGAGGACATTTACTTCTACGTTACTTATGTTGACAGCTGCTTTTGATTCGAATTCTGGAGTATTTACTTCGTCTTCTTTAGCGAAGGCATTTCGGAAGACTGTGTTTAGTAACTCTGCTTTGGCAGCACTGGTTCAAATGGCTCTGAGCACTATGGGACTTAAAATCTGTGGTCATCAGTCCCCTAGAACTTAGAACTACGTAAACCTAACTAAACTAAGGACATCACACACATCTATGCCCGAGACAGGATTCGAACCTGCGACCGTAGCAGTCGCGCGGTTCCGGACTGAGCGCCTAGAACCTCTAGACCACCGTGGCCGGCTGGCAGCACTGTCTTCGATAGTATCTCTACTGCTATCGCACAGAGAAGGTATTGATTGTTTCTTGCCGCTGACATACTTCACACACGACCAGAATTTCTTTGGATATTCTGCCAGGTCTCGAGACAACATTTCGTTATGGAAACTGCTATAGGCATCTCGTATTGAAGTCCGCACAAAATTTCGAGCTTCTGTAAAGGATCGCCAATTTTGGGAATTTTGCGTCTGTTTAAATTTGACATGAATGTTTCGTTGTTTCTGCAACAGTGTTGTCACCCGTTTTGTGTACCAAGGAGGATCAGCTCCGACCGCATATGCCTAATGAAATTTTATGGTGAGTAAGGCTATCCTTACCGAAGAAAAATAACGCCGGTTAGTTGGAGAAAAGCCGGCCGGAGTGGCCGAGCGGTTCTAGGCGCTACAGTCTGGAACCGCGCGACCGCTACGGTCGCAGGTTAGAATCCTGCCTCGGGCATGGAGGTGTGTGATGTTCTTGGGTTAGTTAAGTTTAAGTAGTTCTAAGTTCTAGGGGACTGATGACCTCATAAGTTAAGTCCCATAGTGCTCAGAGCCATTTTTGAACCAAAAGACTTGGTTTTATTAAGTGATTTAAGTTGCTTCAGTACTCGGAGGATAAATATTACAAAGACATCGATTGACGTAAGTAGTTGTCCCCATTAGATAGTAGCATCGAAATTCCCGCTCATGGCAAAGATACACCAAACACTGACACGAAATAACTTAGACATTTACGATACAGACAAACCCGTATATTAATTGCTCTGTCTGGTGAAAAGTTTACATTTATCAGGAACTTGCAGCGTCTTTGCTACGGCTTGTTTTACAGCTGCGATTCTGTTTACAGAAATACTGCAGTGCACGTTTTCACATTGACGGTAAAAAGGAAACAAATGAACACAAGACAGTGTTTCTCGTACATGGCGCGCATATGGAATGCTACGTGGCGTAAGTCTCTTTAAATGGGGCTGCTTCGCTGCCCACTCGTTAACAGCGACAAATGTGCAACAACATTCTCTGCAAATGCATGCGCGCAGCAGCTAACCGGCACGTGTCATCCGTCTGCTGGGGACATCCCATGTGTGCAGATTCCTGCAGCATGCCGGGCCTGCGCCGAGCACGTGTGCCGATGCTGTTGCAGGAAAGGAAAACCTTGAACATCAAACGTCCAAAGCGTCTAATTACTGTTATTGGCTGAAACAAAAATCTAAAATACTAGATCCACTGACGTAAACTCTATTCCCATATTTATGCATACCACGAGGAAGGGAACTGCATAGAATTTATATTTATAAGGAAAGTAAAAATCCAACCAGAAACTTCCAGTATCATTTCATTCCTTTAACACGAAATTGATTAGCTTCTTTTCCTATATTCCTTGCCTAAAGTGGTTATAAAACTCTTTACGCTGGTACACTTCAATGGAATGGCAAAATTATTTTAATTTCAGGTAGAAGTTGACAGCAACATCACAATATATTAATTGCAATGCATTTGCAGGGATGATAGGATGTAGCTGAATTCTACTACATTTATTGCTAGGTTTATCCTTTTGACATGGACATGTTATGCAAGTCCTTACTACAGTAGTTACCTTTTTCTTCAAGTTTTGATAATAACAGGGCCGAAGCATTTTGGCTGCACACTTTTCAGACCCAAAACGTCATCACACATAATGGGTAAACCAACAGAAACTTAAAAGACACTGCGAAGCAATGCAGACTTTCCACGTATTAACTACGTCGCTACTCTGGTAGTATAATACATCAGCATACAGCACAACTGCATCACTGTCTTGAAGTAAATTTTACTTAATTTTACTCCACGGAGGGTCATTACCTTGTAAGTTTGTCATTTTCCCACACATGTTTAGGTATTGTTGTCGAAATGAGGAATTTTTAACTAGTGAAACTCTGAAACTGGATTACTGTTTCGCTATTTCGTGTAGTTTAGTTAGAGATTGTGGTAGCCTCGAAAGAGCATCTGCCACAATACTTTCTGTTCCTTTTACATGGGTTACCCCTAAGTCATAACTTTGCAATACCAACGCTCATCTGGCAAGCCTCGCATGGAGTAGTTATCACGAGAATAAAAAGCTTAATGATAGGTAATCATCACAGTATGCTTTAATTCGTTTGCCATACACGAAACAGTTATTTCCAAAGCCCATTTTGCGGCAAATACCTGCAATAACCTGTCTCGCAGTTGGATTAAATCCGCCTGTCAAAACCTGTCATTCTGATTTCCTGTTGACCGTCATTCTTACATACTTGAAACAAGCAACCACCTAATAATGTTAGTGATCCATTAGCAGCCAAGAAAAAATCGTCATTCGTATGTGGATGGTGCAAAGTATGTGACTACTAAGGAAGCTTTTATTTGTTCATACGCTTCTGCTCATTGTGACGATCAATACATGGTTTATTCATCTTTAATAAACTCAATAAATAATCATTGTTCAAAATCTGACTAGGCGCGAATTTATGGAAAAACGAAGCTAGGCTCAAAAACGGTTTTGGTTGTTTCTTGTTAGTGGTATGTGGGAAATAATTGATAGCATCTAACTTCGTAGGATTTGGTTTTACTACTCCTAGTGGAGTTATAATAGGACCCAAAAACTTAATTTGATTCTTATCAAATTCAGATGTCATCAGGTTCGCGGTAGCCCCATATTCCGCGAACTTTTCAAATACTCTTTAGTAATTCAGTGTGTTCTCCCACGTATTTGTGGCGATTAACAGATAATCTTCATAGGTAACTCTGGTCCTAATACAGTATCCAGCACTGCTATAAAAACGCCTCCGCTCACGTTAACTCGAAACTGACAGCTCCTACCAGAGATTTTTTTATCTAATTTGATCTGCAAGAACGAGGATTTTAAGACTGTGGATTTGTGTAATAGTCCCTCTAAGTTTTCCAGTCAATTATTTTTTAATGGCCTGCGTATCCAAAACTTTGCGAATACTGCCATCCGACTTGGTCATGACGAGTAACGGACAGCTGTACAATATTCAACATGACCAAGTACGAAGAATTTGACAGGTCAGTGATACGTGAATCTAACATTTTCCCATCTCTTTGGTCACTACCTCTTGTTTGGACCAAGATACAGGGTAAGAAGACTGACAGAAAATTCCATGGGATAAACTTTCATATGATGCTCGTCACTTTTTATAATTCCAGACTTACCGTCAAATACCTTCATATAATTACTCAACAGATTGCAAGCGGTCACTCACTTTAATCATAAATATACGTCTGAGTGAAGCTATTAATTTACCGCCACAATAAAATAAAAGCAGTGAATATTAGAGGGAATATGATTGAGAATAGTGGCGTATTTAGGTTTACAAAATATTGACAAGTTTCGTTAAACGTTTAGTATTTACAACAAGCTGATATACCTTACAAAAAAATGACAACCACAATTCAGAAAAGGAATGATGCTTGATAGGCAAAACATACACTGAGCTATTCAGATTTTACCCAGAATTAATCCCTTTCACAACGAAATCTGACTTTATTTACATGAATCGACTGTGAGGCCCAACTCCATTCAAATGGAATCAACTACGATCAACTATACCACAAACTATGACTCACCTGCAAAGAGGGAGCTGTGAATATCATTTAATAGCCGTCCTCCGGTGTGTCAGTGCTTTACCCTTTCACCTTGAATCAGGCGGCAGCAGAAAACGTCGCACTGTGGGCGATGGGCGGCAGCTGTAATATTCTGACATATCCACGAAAATATGCGAACTACGTGGTCTGGCGTTCTGATTATCAGAAAATGGGGAACTTCCCTATCAGAAACTTGAAATACCAGCAGATATCAGTGTGAGGTGCACACGGTCCCTGATCTGGTCCAACAAATTTGATTCACAGGCACGAGTGTCCGTGCTGGAATTGTCAAACGTCAGACGGCCGACTCAGGACGAATAGTTACACCCTCGCGGCACGTGATACGTCCAAGATGATAAGCAGTTCCACTGTCGGTACAGTTGGCGACTGCCACAGGCTGTTAACCCACACAAGATACGGACCACAAGTCTCATCCACAGAGACAAATAACATGACAAATACTATCGAAGCATTTAGCAAATGTAAGCCAGTCATGTGTGTGTTGTTGTGACATGTGTCATCTATTAACCTTATTTCATAGTAGCATGTCTTCCTGTTCTTTCAGTACAATGGTGTAAATCAGGGGCGGGCAGGAATCCTGCATGTGTGCGGTGCACTTGCACGCGTGCAGTTAACAGGTGTTCTGCGTGCACACAGGGGCAAGCTGGTCACCCGCTTATCTCCCCTCCCCACCATACCTTCTGTCCGCTCCTTCCTCTGCAATGCGTTTTGTTTCCTAGCTTGCTTTATTGAATGTAGGAATAAGATTAGTAGTAGTAGTGCTTGAAAGATGTCGTGTTTTGAAAGAGTACCTATTACCTACGATACGTTTTATTTAATTGTCACAGGTGGAGTGGAACAAAATAAGGCTAGTAGGAGTGCTTGAAAGATGTGTTTTGAAAGAGTACCTATTACCTAAGACACGTTTTATTTAATTATCACAGGTGGAGTGGAACAAAATTTCTACATACAGACAAACGCAAGCAGTTACTTAAATTTTCATCACTGATGTTTGCTCTTAACCGACACTTACTAATTCAGCAAATGGTTTTCCAGCTCTCGCTATATTAAGTTCGCACCGCTGGGCTATTATTGTTGTCGTCCTGAAAAATTGAAAACGGTGCTCCATAAAATGTTAAACCAGTTACATGAGAGACATGACGAAAGGAAGTCGCAGATCTCTCGTGACCACAGCAACTACGACAGATTCATCTAGTATCGTCAGATCGCTCTTCTTAAGCTCAGTCAATTTCCCCATCCGCTCAGAATCCGACAATAAATTGTACTAGTCCTTGTGAAATTTGTTATAATGGCCTTCAATACTAAACTTCCGCTGACCATCGAGAATACTGCCACATATTAAACATTTTGAATTTTCACGTTTTTGCACAAAGAAAAAATGATTCTCCCATTACTTTTTAAAAGACAGCAAATCTCCACTTCTCCGTTTCCTTGTTTCACTCTGCATTTTCCGGTTCATGAAATACAACGTTGACTACGTAGTGGTCGCTACGCATCAACGTCCGCGGCTTAGCCTAGTACTAGACTGCCGCAACCTGCCGGCTGTCGCCACTGCCCCAGTCCGCGATTGCACGCGAGCAGCACACGTGCAGCGCTGTGCGCTCGTGAGCCGCGTGCAACGTTTGCCCGCCCCTGGTGTAAATGGAGATAACACAAAATAGACAACATTTGAACGATACGTGAAACACAGCCATACTTTACACAAATGACAAAGACAAAATAAAAACATAAGTCACTTTCAAAAAGTGGTTTGAATATTCGTATATTTGTTATCTGAGATACTGAAAGTTTAGCTGAGAGTGTCCTTGTATCCCAGTACACATCTGAAAGTGGTATTGTCTGTCATGATGAAAGTAGTAGGAAAGAAAAGTGAAAAATTACATTTAATCTAATAAAATAAACACAGCAAGGCGAACAGAAATATGAATAAAAAAGACACAAATATATTTTAAGTCTCCTACTGTCCCTTTCTCAAGGGTCTTTAGAAAGTAAAAAAATTAACTTCACATTGTGTGTGTGTTATATTGTGTATTAAACAGGGGACCTAGAAACGATGGAGAGGCTTTGTATAGCCGTAGCCCTCAGTGGTTCACCATCCCACAATAAGCCATAGCAGCCCACCCCCCTCACCACCGCCCCACACCGAACCCAGGGCTACTGTGCGGTTCCGGTTCGGCACCTAGTCTCCCTTACCCCCCCCCCCCCTCCCCGGATGTGGAACCTGAGCGCATTCTCCAAGGTAGATGGAAAAGCGCCTTAAAAACCATCCACAGGCTGGATGGCCCACTGGACCTCATGCCTAATCCGCTAGGTGGATTCGTGCCAGAGACTGGCATGCCTTCCCTCTCGGGAAGCAGCGCGTTAGACCGCGTGGCTAGCTGGGCGGCTAACGTCATATTAGTCACATTCATGAGATATGTAACAGACATGACGTGGCAGCTATAGAGGGAGGCGAGTTGGTGCTAAAAAGTGTCTTACCCATTACTTAACATCATCAGTGGTGGAAGCGCTGTCTGTGGCAGGACGTGTCTTCTGTCTACGGCAGCAATGAGTAGGCATCTGGACTACTGACAGCCAAGAGATGGGGCAGTAGCTGACGAACTGCCGCCCTTGTTGAAGACTGTCCTCCAGCAGCAGTTGTCAGTGTTGTGGCGAGTGTCTGGGGATGCCACTAGCTTGGTTCAGCGCTCTCCAGTCCCATTCTATTTGGTCACATAGCCACTGGGTCCGTCTAGACTCTTGTGTCAAACAGCGGTGGCCCCAGGTGGTTGAGTGATGTCTGTGGTCAGCCTCCGTTAGCTGCTAGCTACAGGTGTGGCGCCGCTGCTGGTGCACCTTAGCGCCTGGAAATCCTTTCCCTCTCCGTCGGCATGAGTGTAAGGGACAAACAGAACTCTGTGCACACCTCTATCACCTGTGAACGACCCTATTGTAATCAAGCGGGCTGCCTGGCTTGGTACCTCGGAGGTGGGAGAAAGTGGATGGGTTTCCTGTAGCTGAATGCTGCCGGTGTTGCCATATGATGACGTCACATCAGCTGATCGCCCGCTTCAGGCGATGGCCATGTGGTGTGTCACGCCAGCAGCTGCGCATGCCATAGCAAGTCATCAGGCGAGGTTCTGCCACATTACACCAGCCGTGTAGCGAATGGTTCAAAATGGTTCAAATGGCTCTGAGCACTATGGGACTTAACTTCTAAGGTCATCAGTCCCCTAAAACTTAGAACTACTTAAACCTAACTAACCTAAGGACGTCACACACACATCCATGCCCGAGGCAGGATTCGAACCTGCGACCGGAGCGGTCCCGCGGTTCCAGACTGTAGCGCCTTTAACCGCTTGGCCACACCGGCCGGTCCGTGTAGCGACAAATCCCACCAGCCCAGCACCTACACACAGACGACCATTGGTCTGTTTTTCGCTTCTTGTTCAGAGTTCCAATCCTTTGTGCATATTTTAGTGCCACGTTTTTATGATGAATGTTTACAAAAACACATACATGTTTGTTGTTGTGGTCTTCAGTCCAGAGACTGGTTTGATGCAGCTCTCTATGCTACTCTATCCTGTGCAAGCTTCTTCATCTCCCAGTACCTACTGCGATCTACATCCTTCTGAATCTGCTTCGTGTATTCATCTCTTGGTCTCCCTCTACGATTTTTACCCTCCACGCTTCCCTCCAAAACTAAATTGGTGATCCCTTGATGCCTCACAACGTATGCTACCAATCAATACCTTCTTCTAGTCAAACTGTACCACAAATTTCTCTTCTCCGCAACTACATTCAATACGTCCTCGTTAGTTATATGTTCTACCCATCTAATCTTCAGCATTCTTCTAAAGCACCACATTTCGAAAGCTTCTATTCTCTTCTTGTCCAAACTCTTTATCGTCCATGTTTCACTTCCATACATGGTTACACTCCATACAAATACTTCCAGAAACGACTTCCTGACACTTAAATCTATATTAGATGTTAAAAAATTTCTCTTCTTCAGAAACGCTTTCCTTGCCATTGCCAGTCTACATTTTACATTCTCTCTACTTCGACAATCATCAGTCATTTTGCTCCCCAAATAGCAAAACTCGTCTACTACTTCAAGTGTCTCATTTCCTAATCTAATTCCCTCAGCATCACTCGACTTAATTCGACTACATTCCATTATACTCGTTTTCCTTTTGTTGGTGTTTATTTTATATCCTCCTTTCAAGACACTGTCCATTTTGTTCAACTGCCCTTCCAAGTCCTTTGCTGTCTCTGACAGAATTACAATGTCATCGGCGAATCTCAAAGTCCTTGTTTCTTCTCCGTGGATTATAAATCCTACTCCGAATTTTGCTTTTGTTTCCTTTAGTGGTTGCTCAATATACAGATAACATCGGAGGTAGGCTACAACCCTGTCTCACTCCCTTCCGAAAACACTGCTTCCCTTTCATGCCCTTCGACTCTTATAACTACCATCTGGTTTCTGTACAAACTGTAAATAGCCTTTCGCTCCCTGTATTTTACCCATGACACCTTCAGAATCTGAAAGAGAGTATTCCAGTCAACATTGTCAAACGCTTTCTCTACGTCTACAAGTGCTAGAAACTTAGGTTTGCCTTTCCTTAACCAATCTTCTAAGATAAGGTGTAGGGTCAGTATTGCGTCACATTTCTACGGAACCAAACTGATCTTCCCCGAGGTCGGCTTCAGCCAGTTTTTCCATTCGTCTGTAAAGAATTCGCGTTAGTATTTTGCAGCTGTGACTTATGAAACTGATAGCTCGGTAATTTTCACATCTGTCAACACCTGCTGTTTTTGGGATTGGAATTATTATATTCTTCTTGAAGTCTGAGGCTATTTCGCCTGTCTCATACATCTTACTCACCAGATGGTAGAGTTTTAGTCAGGTTGGCTCTCCCAAGGCTGAGAGTAGTTCTAATGGAATGTTGTCTACTCGTAAGTCCTTGTTTCGACTTAGATCTTTCAGTGCTCTGTCAAACTCTTCACGCAGTATCATATCTCCCATTTCATCTTCATCTACATCCTCTTACATTTCCACAATATTGTCCTCAAATACGTCGCCCTTTTATAGACCCCCTATATACTCCTTCCACCTTTCTGATTTCCCTTCTTTGCTTAGAACTGTGTTTCCATCTGAGCTCTTGACATTCATACAAGTGGTTCTTTTTTACCAATGGTCTCTTTAATTTTCCATGAGGCGGTATATCTCTTAACCCTAGTGAGATATGCCTCTTCATCCTTACATTTGTCCTCTATCCAGCCCTGCTTAGCCATTTTGCACCTCCTGTCAGCCTCATTTTTGAGACGTTTGTACTCATTTTAGACTGCTTCGTTTACTGCATTCTTATATTTTCAAGACCCCGCCTTTTTACCTACTTTATTCTCTGCTGCCTGCACTGTTTTATCCCTCAAAGCTACCCATTCTTCTTTTACTACTGTATCTCTTCCCCCATTTCTGTCAATCGTTCCCTAATGCTCTCCCTGAAACTCTCTACAACTTCAGGTTCTGCCAGTTTATCCAGGTCCCGTCTCCTTAAATTCCCACCTTTTTGCAGTTTCTTCAGTTTTAATCTACAGTCCATAACCAATAGCTTGTGGTCAGAGTCCACATCTGCCCCTGAAAATGTCTCAAAATTTAAAATCTCGTTCCTAAATCTCTGTTTTACCATTATATAATCTATCTGAAACCTTCCAGTACCTCTCGGCCTCTTCCATGTATACAACCTTCTTTCATGATTCTTGAACCAAGTGTTAGCTATGATTAGGTTATGCTCTGTGCAAAATTCTACCAGGCGGCTTCCTCTTTCATACTTACCCCCATTCCAAATTCACCTACTACTTTTCCTTCTATTCCTTTTTCTACTGTCGAATTCCAGTCAATCATGACTATTAAATTTTCGTCTCCCTTCACTATATGAATAATTTTTTCAACCTCATCATACATTTTATCAATCTCCTCGTCATCTGCGGAGCTAGTTCTCATATAAACTTGTACTACTGTGGTAGGCGTGGATTTCGTGTCTACCTTGGACACAATAATGCGTTCGCTATACTGTTTGTAATAGCTTACACGCACTACTATTTTTTATTCATTATTAAACCTACTCCTGCAGTACACCTAGCTGATTTTGTATTTAAAACCCTTTATTCACCTGACCAGAAGTCTTGTTCCTCCTGCCACCAAACTTCACAAATTGCCACTATATCTAACTTCAACCTATCCATATCCCTTTTTAAATTTTCGAACCTAAATGCCCGATTAAAGGATCTGACATTTCACGCTCCGATCCGTAGAACGCCAGTTTTTTCTCCTGACAACGATGTCCTCTTGAGTAGTCCCCGCCCTGAGATCCGAATGGGGGACTATTTTACCTCCGGAATATTTTACCCAAGAGGACGCCATCAACATTTAACCATACAGTAAAGCTGCACGCCCTCGGGAAAAATTACGGCCGTAGTTTCCCCTTGCTTTCAGCTGTTCGCAGTACCAGCACATCAAGCCCGTTTTGGTTAGTGTTACAAGGCCAGATCAGTCAATCATACAGACTGTTGCCTCTGCTACTGCTGAAAAGGCTGCTGCCCCTCTTCAGGGACCGCACGTCTGGCCTCTCAACAGATACCCCTCCGTTGTTGTTGCACCTACGGTACGGCTATCTGTATCGCAAGCCTCCCCACCAACGGCAAGGTCCGTGGTTCATTGGAGGGGGGCGGTGGGGACACATACATAGAAAATCGTAACAAAAATATTTACTGTTTGTAGTTGAAACTTCACAATATGATTAATGCAAAAAATTAGTCTACTTATTTGCTTTTTTTTTTAAAGTGTAATACCTTACAGATCTTTTTGATTTTCATAAACGTAGAAAGTTAATTACTCATCTAAAAGACATAAAGTAATAATTACCTAGTGGTCAAATCGTGTTTCTGCTAAGCCAGCATAGTTTATACTTCAAACACTCGCACACCATGCAACACTTATATCTAATTTTATCCTATCGATTGCCAATTCCAGCTACCTGCAACCCCATCTACTTTACGCTAATCTGGATTTTGAAACTCCTCCTGATGCCAGCTTACTGGATGATGTTGATTACGCGGCCATCTGAGCAGAATCCGGGTCGAATACCACTCACTGTCAAACTTTAATTGGCTGCCAGGATAGATTAGACTTTGGAAGGAATTCACCTTTTCCTCTGAAACTGACCTAAACTCTCAAAAATCAATGTACAGACTTCATACAGCTGCTCTGTAGAGATAAAATACCAATCTTAAAATTTGTAGTGCATTAGGATTTCTGATGGTTTCCGTTTTTAAGTGGTTCCATTCGCCATATCTCTCCTATTCATCTATAAACGTAGTACACATGCTCACGCCATGTAATACAAAATCTTCGCCGATGACGCTGAAACGTCCCCTTATAACAATTTTATACATGACTGTGCTTAAACTGACACACAATATTTTTAACGCAACGCAATCTGACTATCAAAGATCCCTGCAAAAGAATGGCCCTGAGTAACATTAAACTATACCTTTCACAAATAACTTACCTCACAAAAATCTTCATTACTCGAACTACTGCAATACAGCGAGCGCCACTACTGCCAGCTAAATAAAATATTCAAACTATGGAAGTCACTAACTACTGATAGGGATAGTTATCAAATGAAAGATTTTAATAGAGAACAAACACTGTATTTACCTTAATAATCATAATATATATAGCAGTTCAATTTCAAAACTTCCGCCATCTCTCTCCCCACATCCACCACTGCTGGCGGCTCACCTCCAACTGCGCAACGCTACGCGCTGTTCACATCCAGCTGCCGCTGCCCAACACTACAATGGCAGACAACAATGCAAACTAGCCACAGGCTGCACATCAAATTTTTTCGAATTGTCCTTAGAACCAGCAATGCTGTTATCCAGTCCCTTGCTGAGTTATTAACACACGTGCAAACACTAACAGTCCCAACTTCTCACATATCGTCCATATACTGTGACCAACATAAACGTGTGCAGTGAAATGTAACGTACAAGTTACTTAATTAGATGAACTGGTGTCAATTACAATTTTATAACATGAGAATACAAAATGAGGTACAAAATGAGGTACAAAATACATCATTAAAGAACGTAACAGTACAGATAACATTTGTAGTACAGGATTTACAACAGAATAGAAATAAACATATACATCAATGTTACAGGAATTATGAGATAAGTAGATACATAAACGATCAGAATAACTTTTGAAACATCAACTTTACACATGAGCATTAAAACAAAACAGAATAAATAATGTCTAAGCATCTTTACAGGGTAAATAACATATTATTAATGCCAATTATATTTGAGGATAACAGTATTCCTCATCATAGTGAATGTAGCTTAGTATTAGAAAAATTCTACAACAGAAGTCTTATCAGATAAACATATAAAGACAGGAAGAACATAATTAAATACGGGTACCCAAACACATAGTGGGATAACACAAAAGGAAAGGACAGGGTTTGTTTCATTGCAGTATTTTGCAAACAAAACTTTCTTTGCTTCTTGGAGATCTCCCTTCATTCATCATTATTCCCAAAAGTCCTAACTAAGCCTGCTTTCTGTATTCTGTTCACATCCTCTGTCAAAAATAGTTTTTTTCCACTGTACACTACTTTTTTGGCCAAACCATTTTTTTTAGCTTCTCAATGCATTTCTTCCAATCCATCATAGTTAGTTTCTTATATAGTCTACCCCCTATTAAGCTAACTTAAATCTACTGAGCTCAGATGCTAAACTAAGGGACGAGGCATTGCAGCATCACATAAAACAATTAATACAAACATCAATGACAAAAAATAGAAATTGCACAGCAAGCAGCATAAATTACAACTAATATAAGGCACTGTGCAGGAAACAAGAAAAACTAGCTTAGAAGAGTAACACAAAGTCAAATTCAGTAACACTATGCCTGGCAAACAGCAGCAGCAAATATAAAAAATATAAAACTTATATCTACACATGACAAAGCTCAAGCAGAAAAAATATTACACTAAAAAGGCCATGTCTAATACCTATGTCACATCTTAACACTAGAGTGATGCATCACGAGAACTTACACTAGCAGATAACTTACCAAATCGTAAAGAAATTATTTATGCAATTCCTGTGAAGGGAAATGACTATTTATGTGCCCTCGTTTTCTTGGAAGTAGATCATAAATTTCTTATTGACTGGATCTGTAGGCATAAAATAACTATATTAGTACATATATTAAATTTTATTTTAACCAATGCTGCAGTGCAGCTAGAAACTTGATATTAAACAAAATGTGTAAATAAATACATAAAGCAAGCCATATGGCATTTTTCTCAACTAGCAAGACAATAGCCGTGAAATGTTTCTCATCGTTTCATTAGGCATTTCAGTAAATATCATAAATTACGAGCTCCACAGTATGCTTTTAACAAGGAAATGTCAATAGTGAGGACAATGGCCTCCCCTTTCTTTTTTTCTACCTGTGCTTCTGACGAGGCACTCACACTAATGGCTTGTTCTCCAGGCGTCTGACACACCTGGGTGCCCACGACGCATTATATGCAGGTGGTCACTTAACTTTCTTACAGAAATATTTACGACAGCAGTTTCCGCTACAGTGACAGTCTCATATAAAAATATTTCACAGGTCAAGAATTTGCGTTGCAAATGTGTAGAAACAAAATCCTATGAATATAACAGTGCCCAAAAAAATTTTCGCCGGCATTGTGATACATTCACGCATTTACACACATTTCATAACTCTTAAAGTACGATTCTTGGTTTCCAACAACCTTTTTCACAAGTCAAGAGTCCCTAACTTCTATTCATTATTCATATACATATAAACACGTAATCACATTCCTCATATATGGTAGCATCATCTTATTGACATAAACATACCTCAACAGCATCATACACATCGTCGTCGTAAAAATAACATCATAACACCTCAGTCAAATCTCAAAAAAGTCGTAGCTTTCTGCAATAATTTCAAACCATAAAAAAATATTCTCTGCTTATTTCAATAGTGTCATCTGCCTCAAACGTACTTTAAAAATCATGATCTCATACCAAATACATCATTCAAAGCCCTCATAGTATCACAATGGTTCTGAAAAAATATGAACAGTTCACAAAGTACAGACAAAATACAATTTCGTAAGTGTGAAGTTATCCAACGGTGTAATTACGAAAACATGTGTCACAGACGTAGTAAAAAACATGTTTATCTCTCAGTTAAATGATCAGATAGCTGTGTAATTTGTGTTAGAGAAATATGGTACCGATGTGTAAAGTTGTATAAGCAAATACCATATTAGCTAGGGCTCCTTGTGCTTGCCAAACACATGGTACACAAAGTAAGTGTGTACCCCCCTGAGGATTAATGTAATTATACCCTCAGGTGTTACAGATTACAGCAATGGAATGAAATGTATCACGGAAAACTTTCTTTGTAATTCAAAAATCGTTAAAAATAAATGTTTTATGTACAAAATTAATCACTGAAATGCGTGTCCTGTAGCGCTAAAGGTGCATCTTGTTGTAAGATAATCTCTGTGGAAGTGTCGTAGTTATTGTCCTCCAAAAGCTAAGTTCTGCAGCAGTCAATGTACTGACCTCATGATAAACAAAAGTGAAATGCTTTGCGTATAGATATCTTAGTTATTACGCTTATTGCCGTGATGATGAAATTACTGTGCTGTAACGTATTGTTGTGCTACAGAAAAGGCTGTCTCATTGTAACTATACCACAAAAGTTACTACTAAAACATGTTTTACTTTCCCGAATAATTCAGAAAAACTGTGCAGATATAAAACAGATACACCGCAAAAGCAACATTGTAAATTGTCACTCATTAGTAGTGTCGTGATAAAATCGTGTAGCTGTCACATATACTAACCACTGTGTCATCTGGTATCTCACAGAAAGTACTTTAATTCAGAATGTATTTTCAAGTAAACCAAAATATTGCATTAAAATCTCATTAGCAGTACTGGTAAATGTTCTAAGTATGTGAGCCTTATAGTCGTTACGTAATCGTGCAACTAACAAGCAGAATGTACACACACAATAACACTGTGTTGTCTGTTCGCAATAACAATGCATACGTAATTTCTGTTGAAATAAGTTCTCTTGGTTCTTGACTGGATATTTAACTTCAAACACTGTTGCATGTTAACAGATACTAAGTCTGACAAAGCATACTGGTAATGTAAAGTGAAAAGTTATATAGCAAAGACAAAGTTAAAAAGCAGATTATCTTTCAATAAACGGTTTTACATGTGAAATGAAATGTGGTGTAAACCTTTGCTCTTCTTAGTATGCAGAGTTTCAACTTTAACGCAATTATCATGTGGTATCCGTCGGTAAAGAATCCTGGAATTTTTCTCAAGGTTAGCGTCTATGTTATTTTTCTCTGAGCCAGCCGGCGCACGCGGCAGCCTGCGGTGCGAGTCATTGTCTGTTCCTTTGTTGGCGCGCATCGTTATTGGGATTTGGAGTCCTAACTTCTACAAATTCGCCTTGTCGAGAGGGCTCTGCTCTGTTTAAATACCGCCAGTTCTGATGCAATTCACGTCTGTCGTTACAATCACGTCGTATGTCGTCATGTCGGTAGATTCCATAGTTTCTTTCTTGTCGGTCACGTGGTGGAGAATTTCTCCCTGAGTCGTAACTGCGCGCTGGACCATTGCGTCTGAAGTTATTCTGTCTCCCGTGATAATAATAGTTCTGGTTGCCAAATTGTCTGTTTCTATGATTGTCTCTGTCATATTCATTACTACGGAAATGCGATCTTTCTCTGTAACTATTACTCTGCCAGTGGTTGTCATACGGGTGGTGTCTGTTTTGGTCACGATTTACGTTGTAAGAATAGGCTTGTCGTGGCCATTTATTGTTTCTGTCGTAACGGAATTGTGACGGATGTGACCTGTAGTAATTGTTTTCCTGTTTTCGCATCCCGCGACTGTCAGTATCAATTTCTAGTTCTTGTAACAGTCCCTGAAAAGCTTCAATGTCGTTTTTGCAACGTCCTGCTAAAATAATATGCCGTAAATGTTCAGGTAATTTGATCAAGCAAATGCGGATGAGTTCTGAGGGGCTGTATGGGTTTGAAAGATACTGATTCTTATGCAACATGTCTTCAAAATATTTCATAAGACTGGAAAATTCAGATTGTTCGAAACGTTTCATCATTATGATGCTATGTTTTACTTGGTCTTGTGTAGCTTGAGACCAATACGCTGAGAGGAAGGCATGATAAAATTCTCCTTCACTGTGACAATCGTGAATGACCGATCGCATACTTACAGCTGGTTCATTCTCCAAGTAGCCACACATAAATTCTAATCTGTGCTCCAATGACCATTTGGGAGGAAAACAATGAGAGAATTGATGTAGCCACGCTTGTGGATGAATGTCATTGGCAGAGTTCTTAAATGTTTTGAATTTACGTGTAGTAATGAACAGCTTATAGTCAAAATCATCGTGTCGGCGAGTAGCATATCGGTCATTGTTACTTCGTTTCGGCGGTTCCATCTCAAAATTCGGTGTATCTTGCCAATTTCTTTCATAATTACCGAAATGCCCTGTGTTATTATTTTGTGGCTTTTCCGTATTTCTATGTCCCTCTTCCCGCATTGGAGCACGAGTGTCCTCTGAAATACGTAATTCTTGTATTACCTGTGTCAGCTGATCTTGTACTTCCCGGATTTCTCTTTGATGTTGTGTATCAATTTGATTCAGATTTTGTTTCAGTTTCCTAATTTGTTCGCACTCTTCTGTGTCATTAAAGACTACCGGTTTTGTGTCATTCAGATTATCATCTACCTTCGTAGATAAATTATTTAGCTGATCCGAAAGTTCAACTACTTTCTCTGATAATGAACTAATTTCCTCCATGTGTCTTTCTGAACCAATTTTCAGAGTATCTACTGTGTCCTTTAAGTTTTCTTGAGTTTTTGCAAGTTGCGTAACCGAATCGGTAGATGCAACTGAGTCAATTTTAGCCCACAAGGTCTCATGATTTTGATGAACAATAGTTTGCAGTTCTTTTATGGCTGCTTCATGATTCTGTAATGCATTTTCATGACGCGCAAAAATCGGTTGGAAATGCTCACAAATTTGTGTTTTTACGTCATTACACACTTTCTGACATTTCGATTCAATGTTATGTAACTCAGCAGTTAAATCTTCACGTGTTTGTTCGAGAGTTTGTTCCAATGAGTCTAACTTTTGAAGCTTTTGCTGTGTTTGTCTCTCATTTTGTTCCATTGTGTGTAACTGTTGCTGTGTTTGTCTCTGGTGTTGTTCCATTGTGTCTAACTTTTGAAGCTTTTGCTGTGTTTGTCTCTGATTTTGTTCCATTGTGTCCAACTTTAGAAGATTCTGTCCCATTTGTCTCTGATTTTGTTCCATTTGTTGCATTAATTGCAATAATAATGTATTAGTGTCTGGAATCTGTTTCTCTATGCTTTTTGGCAGTGCATTTTCACCGGCAACATTCACATTTTGACAAGCAGAAAATGTGTCTTGATTCATTTGAGAAAACGGTGAGGACGCAAAACCTGAATCTACAGTATTTGTAAAATTGTGTCCTGTCATTTCGGATTCCTGAGGCGAGCTGTTGCCGACTGATCGATCGATAATGCTTCCCTGTTCACTACCTGTTTGACTGTCTACACCATTATTTGCCGCCCGCTCCATCTCCCTATGCACAGTTACCAAATTACTACTTCGAATGTCTCTTAATTCACTACCCGGTGGCGCTAACACACTGCTTTCGTCTTCACTGTCATTTCTCAGTTTACTTTGGAGCCGAGTGTTACGTTTTTCACACGCCATTATTGTCACAATATTTCACACGACAACACAAAAAAAAACACAATTTGAAGAGCAAAAATAAGAGCACACATTAACATAGAACTGAAAATAATATCTAGTTAATTGCAAGCGCAGCTGCGAAATACTTGGTGCAAATCTACATGCATGCCACAACTGTTTTACTGTGCAAAAATGAAAAACCACAACTACCAAGGAAATTCTCTCTATAATTACGCGCTAGCAATAAACAAAAGCTACACTAAATACACAAACTACAAGAAAAAATCAGAAGATTCCAGTGAGGTATCCTAGGCTAAGGGTCGACATATGAAACGTCCCCTTATGAAAAATTTATACACGACTGAGCTTAAACTGACACACAATATTTTTAGCGCAACGCAATCTGACTATCAAAGATCCCTGCAAAAGAATGGCCCTGAGTAACATTAAACTATACCTTTCACAAATAACTTACCTCACAAAAATCTTCATTACTCGAACTACTGCAATACAGCGAACGCCACTACTGCCAGCTAAATAAAAGATTCAAACTATGGAAGTCACTAACTACTGATAGGGATAGTTAGCAAATGAAAGATTTTAATAGAGTACAAACACTGTATTTACCTTAATAATCATAATATATATAGCAGTTCAATTTCAAAACTTCCGCCATCTCTCTCCCCACATCCACCACTGCTGGCGGCTCACCTCCAACTGCGCAACGCTACGCGCTGTTCACATCCAGCTGCCGCTGCCCAACACTACAATGGCAGACAACAATGCAAACTAGCCACAGGCTGCACACAGCACAGCCAGTGATTTTCATATAGAGCGCTACGTAACGTTGCCAATAAGAAAATATAAACAGCCTACTTACAACGCGCTTCTGGCGCTGGTGATTCACAATCGGAATACCACAAGGCAAAAATCATCGCATTAATGTCGATAATCCATAAGCGATAACCATAGTCGAAAAACTAGCACTAGCGAGAAGACATCGCGCATTTTGGACACATTTCGCGCATCTCCTGCTACTAATCTGGCTGCCGTAGCCTCATGTTTGCACTCTATCGCTACTTCTCCCATCTACCTGACGTTTCCCTAAAGTCTTCAGCCTCTGCTTTTACATCCTTAACTTCATCTCTCATCTGTTTTACGGTTTCGACAAACTCATCAGCCCTCCTTTAAATCTCCTTAATTTCTTACAAGGCTCCGTCCTGTCTCTTTTCGATCTTGTCTTGTCGTTTCTGAATCTCCCCAATTTAATTAATGATGATCTCTTGTGTTTGGTCCACTGCTTGCCATCTCTTTTCTTCACTTTCCCTACTCTCTTTTTCGTCCTCCTGTGGTCTCTCATCTTTACTTTCCTGTCGTCTCTGCTCTGCCTTTGCATAAAGTGAGTGATCGATTCTACACACATCAAAACAAAGTTTTGCATCACCCCGGTTTCCAGAGCTCCTGAAGATAGACGTTGGCTGTTGATATTGTATCACAGACACTGTCCTTTTGACTTTTCAGAGATGTCACTAAACCCGCCCAAAGGTGTAAACAACCATGCATGGGCAGTGTATATTAGACGGAGGGGGATCGAAAGTTAATCAGCTCCAGTCATTCCAGCCCGAAGGAGGTACACGGCTCCTGTTGTCTGTAGTTCAACCATGCTAGATGCTCAATACTGCGATTCGATCGCATCTCCATTGTTATTTTGTGCAAGGAAGGGCTCTCAACAAGGGAAGTATCTAGACATCCCGGAGTGAACCAAAGCAATGTTGTTCGGACATGGAGGAGATACAGTGAGACAGGAACTGTCGATGACATGCCCCGCTCGGGTCGCCCATGGGCTACTACTGCAGTTCATGACCGCTACCTATGGATTATGGCTCGGAGGAATACTGACAGCAACGCCACCATGTTGAATAATGCTTTTCGTGCAGCCACAGGACGTTGTGTTACGACCCCAACTGTGCGCAATAGGCTGCATGATGCCTAACTTCACTCCCGACGTCCATGCAGCGCGGTACAGATGGACCCAACAACATGCCGAATGGACCGCTCTGGATTGGCATCACGTTCTCTTCACCGATGAGTGTCGCATATGCCTTCAACCAGGCAACCGTCGGAGACGTGTTTGGAGGCAACTCGGTCAGGCTGAACGCCTTAGATACACTGTTCAGCGAGTGCAGCAAGGTGGAGGTTACCTGCTGTTTTCGGGTGGAATTATGTGGGGCCGACGTTCGCCACTGGTGGTCACGGAAGGCGCCATAACGGAATGACATCCTCCGACCGTTAGAGAAACCATAGCGGCAGTATATTGGCCAGGGAATTTTCTTCATGGAAGACAATTCGCGCCCCCATCGTGCACATCTTGTGCATGACTTCCTTCAGGATAACGACATCGCTCTACTAGAGTGTCCATCATGTTCTCCAGACATGAACCCAATCGAACATGCATGGGATAGATTCAAAATGGCTGTTTATGGACGAAGTGACCCATCAACCACTCTGAGGGATCTACGCCGAATCGCCGTTGAGGAGTGTGACAATCTGGACCAACAGTGCCTTGATGAACTTGTGGATACTATGCCACGACGAGCACAGACGTGCATCGATACAAGAGAACGTGTTATTGGGTGTTAGGGGTACCGGTGTGTACTGCAGTCTGAACCACCACCTCGGAAGGTCTCGCAGTATGGTGATACAACATGCAGTGTGTGGTTTTCACGAGCAGTAGAAAAGGACGTAATGATGTTTGTGATGATCTCTTTTCCAATTTTCTATACAGGTTCCGCAAATCTCGGAAGCGAGGTGATGCAAAACTTTTTTTGATGTTTGTATTTGCTCACGGGGTAGTGTACACAGAACCAGACGCACGCAACTGAACTGCTCTAGGACGCCATGTCCGCGAAATCGGACTGTTATTTGCCTTGACTGTACCTCTTTCCGTGTTTACAGAACATACGTGACCTGCCGCCTCGGCGATGTTTTCACTTTCATTTCCTGAGTGAACCAAACCCTCATCAGCGAAGTATTCTGCATTTGATATTTTATTCCTGTTTGCAGACTGATTTAAATGAACTTCTTTCACCGTTGTACCTTGTTCTGCACCAGTGGCTGCCTTGTGTTCCATTTTGGACATTAATGCGCATCCTTTCTCACTGTGTACAAGAGCTTTGCTTCTCATAAGCATTGAAATCGATTGCTACTTCCGCAGGTTACCGAATCTAGCGCATCTCTCTCCACAACTCTACTCCGATTTTCCTTTAAATACTGCACACATTTATGCCTAAGCCTATGAAACAAGACCTACTCTAAAATGTCGTAAACATTCCCATCAACAAAGTTCTTTCGGAAAAGCTTGCACAACGCTGTTAGAAACGAGGCTCATCAGATAATACGTAACGCAGAAGTCACTGAAAAAAAAAAGGACGGCGCAGCTGTTCCGGAAGAGAACGCGTTAACTACACCACACAAGTGCCATAATTCGAGATCTTGGCCAAGGGACGTCAATTGCAAGCCGACGCCCGCTTTAATCATAAACATATGCCTGAATGAAGCTATTCATGTACAACGTCAATAAAATAAAAACTGTGAAAATTAGAGACGGTATGAATGAGAACAGTGGCGTATTTAAGTTTACAAAATAGTGAGAAGTGTTATTGGTCCTTTAGTAATTGCAAATAGCTGATAAATCTTGCAAAAAAATATCAAACACAAATCAGATAGCGAATGGTTTTAATAGGCAAACATGCGTTGAAGTGAAAGCTATACAAAGTTTCCCTTGAACTAATCCATTTTACAGCGCAGTCTTAGTCTGTTTACACGAATCCAGTGGGATCCCAAGGCTTTTCAAATGGAATCAACTATACCACAAACTACGGTTCACCTGAGAACATGGAGCTGTGAATATCATTTGACAACCCTACGCCGGTGCGGTAGTACTTTACCCTTTCACCTTGAATCAGGCGGCAGCAGAAAATGTCACACTGAGGGCGAGGGCGATCGCTGCGGCAGCCGTAATGATGTGACGCGAACTACGTGTCAGTCTGAGGTGCGGGCGGTTCTAGGCGCTACAGTCTCGAACAGCGTGACCGCTACGGTCGCAGGTTCGAATCCTGCCTCGGGCATGGATGTGTGTGATGTCCTTAGGTTAGTTAGGTTTAAGTAGTTCTAAGTTATAGGGGACTGATGACCACAGCAGTTAAGTCCCATAGTGCTCAGAGCCATTTGAACCAAGTGTGAGGTGCAATCATTCGCTGGTCTGACCAAAAAAAATTTATTTTAAGGCACGACGTTGCCTGCAGAGTGCTGCAACGCTCCATGTTTGACCGGTCACGGCTCGCCTGTTGACGGGGGGACCGAGCCGCTCTTGTCCTGCCCCATACGACTCGGGTCGGTCACGTACTCGCCCCATGTCTGATTCCGGACACGCGGATAACCGAGCATGGCCGGTCACCGCTGACGTCTCACCTCGCCTCGCCACGGCTCGCTGCTCTGTACTTTACTGTACAAATCCAACGCCTCTCTCTCTCTCTCTCTCTATTTCTGTCTCTCTCTCTCTCTCTCTCTCTATTTCTGTCTCTCTCTCTCTCTCTCTTTCTTTTAATACAAAAGTAACGTTTCCAAGAACGGGTACGTTACTCAGCTAAATTCATAGAGCACTTTCTTTTATAATATTTACACCCGTCTTCCTAACGTCCGTTTGTTGTAAATAAAACATTGATCAGAAGAGACCAATCTGTGTTAATGTAATGAGATGTAAGCGTCAAATAGTGCTCCTGATTATGCGAATCAGTCCACATATCAACTATCGCAGCACATGTTTTATTAATAACTTCCGCAATAACAGAAGGCTTTACACTGTATTGCATCAGCTTGTTCTTTGACATGTCTGCTTATAGTAGAGGGATGTGGCATGACATCTGCCACGTTAACTTTTCCATAATGCGCACCTAGATGTATTAATTCTTGGCCTAGTTCTCTGAAACCTTCACTGCAAACAGCATTAAAAGGTCTCATATCTTTAGCACACGTTGCAACACACTTTGCTGTAATACTATTTTTTATTACTGCCGGTATTCCTGAAGGAGCTGTATCTTTGTGCGGTTTCTTGCAACTGTGTTTATTTAAAACAGTGGTTCCCGATTGGAAACACAATAACGTGGAGCAGTTTATGCACGATACGTATCCAGTAGACGCACTGTTTTCGTCTACAACCACCAAAAATATGCTCCGTACTTGGCTTTTTAGACCTTCCCGTCTCTTCAATGTGTAAACATTGATTTCAATCTTACGTCTTACTGCACTGGTTTCCTCGCACTGCATGATTGCAGAGAGAGAGAGAGAGAGAGAGAGAGACCACAAATGAGAAGCCCGTACTGGCTGCAGTCTCACACGGATAATGACACGTGTAATGTGTTTGTAGTTGCGTGCTACGTATTCGGTCACGACTTCTATGCACGGTCACTAGAACTAGTGCGGGCAGCCTATCCAGTTAGGGTGTGCTCGCCCCATCTCGTATTTTGTGCTCGCTTACTCGGTCATGCAGGACTCTAGTTGCCTGCTGGAATTGCCGAAAGTCAGACGGTCGACTCAGATCGAATTATTTCACCCTCGTGGCACATGATATGCAGTTCCACTGTCGGTACAGTTGGACACTGCCACACGCTCTTAGTCCACTGCAAGATACAGACAACAAGTCTCACACCCTAGGGAAAGACCTGAATTTTTCCACTAGGGGAAGATCAGAAGACGAAGACCTCGAAGAATCACCACCACTTTCCACCAAGTCTCAGTTGTGGAGCCGAATTAGCAAAACGAAACAGCCCCTACTCTGTACGAACCAATCGAACTACCCTCTACTAAATTCAATCTCCCCTCTTGAATGTTCCGGTGGCCTGGTAGCCAATCCAGACACACCACCGAGGTTCCCACATTAGAGGAGGAGGGGCTCTACTTTGCATATCCTGAGAGTATCCAACTAGTGTCTCCAGACCTCTGAAAAAAGAAGATTTTAGACTGGGGAGACGTCGTTCTCACGTTAAGCATGTCCATGTTTTGGCAAAAAAGTGTACCTAGACGAGGCCACAGTCCCTCATTTATGGAGTGATCTAATCTTTCCGGGCCGACCATTTGCAATTTCTGAAAGAAAGACGTTAAGCTTCCCAGACAGTCGTGCCCATGAATCATATGTTTTGCGTCTCACTAAAAGAACCTCGCGACTTTCTGCGACAAGGGAGGGCTGTGGAGGGGGCTACAGTCCTTCCTCGACCCTACAGTAGAGTCAGTGTCGTCGTAACTGCCGCCTGCTTCACGTCTGTTGTGCAGCGAGCTACCTTAATTTAAGTATTAACTGTATTTTTCTTACTTGTCTCTTCTTCTACCGTGTGTATTTGCTTTTAGGAAGCTTTAATTGTCGGGTGCTATTAAGTGTTCCATAGATTTCGTATTTGTTTTGAATACAGTCAGGGAGTCCCATTAGTCAGCCATAGTGCCAGTAGTGCTAGTGTTTGTTTTCAATACAATCCAGAGACAGGTAGTGCTATTTTCAGTGTTTTCTACAAGAAGTGGCTAGCAGCCACAGTTTAGTCAATAAACAGCCGCCTTTAGTGAATTAGCAGTCTAGTTAAAGGTTGATTAACTCTCTTCAGTAAAATGATTCCTTAGGATGGATAGGATGTGTGACTGCTGTGTACGGACGCAGGAGGAGCTGGCCACTGTTCGCGAACAGCTGAGCGTGTTGATGGCCGCGGTCAGCCGTCTTCAGGCTGCTGCCTCGGAGTGTAGTGGCAGTGGGGAGTCTGGTGCGTCGCAAGGTACACCCCAGGTGTTACATGCTTCTCCCACTGTCCCTGCTGTCGAGACATCTTCGCGGGTACCGGGCGCGGTTGGGCCACCCTCTCCCCAAAGAGAGTGGCGGGTTCAGCGGCGTTCGCGGCGCACGAGGCGGAGGGTCAACGTGGAGGCTGGCTGGCCCGCTCTGCCTGTGAGTGGACATGTGGCTGCTCCTTCAGCAAGGTCCGAGCAGGCACACGGGGGGAGGGGTTTATTAGTTATTGGGAGCTCCAACGTTAGACGGGTGATAGAGCCCCTTAGGGAAATAGCGGGAAGGTCGGGGATGAAGGCCAGTGTTCACTCTGTCTGCTTGCCGGGGGGTCTCATCCGAGATGTGGAGGAGGCCCAACCGGCGGCGATAGAGAGCACTGGGTGCACCAGACTGCAAATTGTTGCTCATGTCGGCACCAATGACTCCTGCCGTCTGGGTTCAGAGGTCATCCTCAGTTCGTACAGGCGGTTGGCGGAATTGGTGAAGGCGGAAAGCCTCGCTCGCGGGGTGGAATCAGAGCTAACTATTTGTAGTATCGTTCCCAGAACCGATCGCGGTCCTCTGGTTTGGAGCCGAGTGGAAGGCTTAAACCAGAGGCTCAGACGATTCTGCGGAGATCTGGGGTGCAAATTTCTCGACCTCCGCTATCGGGTGGAGAAATGCAGGGTCCCCCTGAATAGGTCAGGCGTGCACTACACGCCGGAAGCGGCTACAAGGGTAGCGGAGTACGTGTGGAGTGCACATGGGGGTTTTTTAGGTTAGAGAATTCCCTCCCTAGGCCCGACAAGACGCCTCCTGAGACGCGGCAAGGTAGGAGTAGGCAAAATGCAACAGGGAACAACAATATTAAAGTGCTAATAGTAAACTGCAGGAGCGTCTATAGAAAGGTCCCAGAACTGCTCTCATTAATAAACGGTCACAACGCCCATATAGTACTAGGGACAGAAAGTTGGCTGAAACCAGACGTAAACAGTAATGAAATCCTAAACTCAGATTGGAATGTGTACCGCAGAGACAGGCTGGACAGCGAAGGGGGAGGCGTGTTTATAGCGATAAGAAGTGCAATAGTATCGAAGGAAATTGACGGAGATCCGAAATGTGAAATGATTTGGGTGAAGGTCACGGTTAAAGCAGGCTCAGACATGGTAATTGGATGTCTCTATAGGCCCCCTGGCTCAGCAGCTGTTGTGGCTGAGCACCTGAAGGATAATTTGGAAAATATTTCGAGTAGATTTCCCCACGATGTTATAGTTCTGGGTGGAGATTTTAATTTGCCGGATATAGACTGGGAGACTCAAACGTTCATAACGGGTGGCAGGGACAAGGAATCCAGTGAAATCTTTTTAAGTGCTTTATCTGAAAACTACTTTGAGCAGTTAAACAGAGAACCGACTCGTGATGACAAACAGACCCGAACTATTTGAAAAAGTTAACGCAGAACAGGGAATCAGCGATCATAAAGCGGTTACGGCATCGATGATTTCAGCCGTAAATAGAAATATTAAAAAGGGTAGGAAGATTTTTCTGTTTAGAAAAAGTGACAAAAAGCAGATTTCAGAGTACCTGTTGGCTCAACACAGAAGTTTTGTCCCAAGTACAGATAGTGTTGAGGATCAGTGGACAAAGGTCAAAACCATCGTACATTATGCGTCAGATGAGTATGTGCCAAGCAAGATCGTAAGAGATGGAAAAGAACCACCGTGGTACAACAACCGAGTTAGAAAACTGCTGCGGAAGCAAAGGGAACTTCACAGCAAACATAAACATAGCCAAAGCCTTGCAGACAAACAAAAATTACGCGAAGCGAAATGTAGTGTGAGGAGGGCTATGCGAGAGGCGTTCAATGAATTCGAAAGTAAAGTTCTATGTACTGACTTGGCAGAAAATCCTAAGAAATTTTGGTCTTATGTCAAAGCGGTAGGTGGATCAAAACAAAATGTCCAGACACTCTGTGACCAAAATGGTACTGAAACAGAGGATGACAGACTAAAGGCCGAAATACTAAATGTCTTTTTTCAAAGTTGTTTCACGGAGGAAGACTGCACTGTAGTTCCTTCTGTAGATTGTCGCACAGATGACAAAATGGTAGATATCGAAATAGACGACAGAGGGATAGAGAAACAATTAAAATCGCTCAAAAGAGGAAAGGCCTCTGGACCTGATGGGATACCAGTTCAATTTTACACAGAGTACGCGAATGAACTTGCCCCCCTTCTTGCAGCGGTGTACCGTAGGTCTCTAGAAGAGCGTAGCGTTCCAAAGGATTGGAAAAGGGCACAGGTCATCCCCGTTTTCAAGAAGGGACGTCGAACAGATGTGCAGAACTATAGACCTATATCTCTAACGTCGATCAGTTGTAGAATTTTGGAACACGTATTATGTTCGAGTATAATGACTTTTCTGGAGACTAGAAATCTACTCTGTAGGAATCAGCATGGGTTTCGAAAAAGACGGTCTTGTGAAACTCAGCTCGCGCTATTCGTCCACGAGGCTCAGAGGACGGTGGACACGGGTTCACAGGTAGATGCCGTGTTTCTTGACTTCCGCAAGGCGTTCGATACAGTTCCCCACAGTCGTTTAATGAACAAAGTAAGAGCATATGGACTATCAGACCAATTGTGTGATTGGATTGAGGAGTTCCTAAATAACAGGACGCAGCATGTCATTCTCAATGGAGAGAAGTCTTCCGAAGTAAGAGTGATTTCAGGTGTGCCGCAGGGGAGTGTCATAACCCCGTTGCTATTCACAATATACATAAATGACGTGGTGGATGACATCAGAAGTTCACTGAGGCTTTTTGCAGATGATGCTGTGGTGTATCGAGAGGTTGTAACAATGGAAAATTGTACTGAAATGCAGGAGGATCTGCAGCGAATTGACGCATGGTGCAGGGAATGGCAATTGAATCTCAATGTAGACAAGTGTAATGTGCTGCGAATACACAGAAAGATAGATCCTTTATCATTTAGCTACAAAATAGCAGGTCAGCAACTGGAAGCAGTTAATACCATAAATTATCTGGGAGTACGCATTAGCAGTGATTTAAAATGGAATAAGCATATAATGTTGATCGTCGGTAAAGCAGATGCGAGACTGAGATTCATTGGAAGAATCCTAAGGCAATGCAATCCGAAAACAAAGGAAGTAGGTTACAGTACGTTTGTTCGCCCACTGCTTGAATACTGCTCAGCAGTGTGGGATCCGTACCAGATAGGGTTAATAGAAGATATAGAGAAGATCCAACGGAGAGCAGCGCGCTTCGTTACAGGATCATTTAGTAATCGCGAAAGCGTTACGGAGATGATAGGTAAACTCCAGTGGAAGACTCTGCAGGAGAGACGCTCAGTAGCTCGGTACGGGCTTTTGTTAAAGTTTCAGGAACATACCTTCACCGAAGAGTCAAGCAGTATATGGCTCCCTCCTACGTATATCTCCCGAAGAGACCATGAGGATAAAATCAGAGAGATTAGAGCCCACACAGAGGCATACAGACAATCCTTCTTTCCACGAACAATACGAGACTGGAATAGAAGGGAGAACCGATAGAGGTACTCAAGGTACCCTCCGCCACACACCGTCAGGTGGCTTGCGGAGTATGGATGTAGATGTAGATGTAGATGTAGATGTAGATGTACAAGTACGCCATGTGCTCTGTCTATATCCTCCCAGCGTCTGAGAATGTACGGAGTTGTATAACCGTCCCACCATTTCCACAAAAGGTCTGTTTACAACAGTCTCTCTTAACTGGCTTCCTCCACCGACTTCCCGCCATCTGGATGTCTTCCGTGACAGACTGGCGCCCATGCCAGGCAAAATGTTTTGCAAAACTGTGCCCTTCTATCCGATCCTAAGTGGCAGGAGGCGAGTTCTTCTGCCAGAGGTCCCTCTGTAGGTAAGACCTACTGAACACTATTTCCCAGAATCACTCGCACGGTCAGGTCACGGCGCTTGGCATTTGTGGCCCCCAATTCATCTCATTCCCTGTTCTCGGTCACCTCCGCTATGGCCCCCTGGGTACAAGGTCTCTACATGTTACACGTGCAGTTACAATAAAATTCTGCCTACAATGTCCTCATGTAGGAAAAGTCGTGAACCACACGCAGCAGATATAGTAATGGGGAAGAATGACATCATGTTCCAAACATGAATGTTAATCTGACAGACAATGTTGTTAAAGTTTGAGAGTGGCATGTCGCTTTCTAAATTACGAATTCCGTCTGTTACTCCTCGGTCACATATGTGTATTGCGTCACTATTATACACTACTGGCCATTAAAATTGCTACATAACGAAGATGTCGTGCTACAGACGCGAAATTTAAGCGACAGGAAGAAGATGCTGTGATATGCAAACGATTTACTTTTCAGAGCATTCACACAAGGTTGGCACCGGTGGCGACACCGACAACGTGCTGACATGAGGAAAGTTTCCAACCGATTTCTCATAAACAAACAGCAGTTGACCGGCGTTGCCTGGTGAAACGTTGTTGTGATGCCTCGTGCAAGGAGGAGAAATACTTACCATCACGTTTCCGACTTTGATAAAGGTCGGATTGTAGCCTATCGCGATTGCGGTTTATCGTATCGCGACATTGCTGCTCGCGTTGGTCGAGGTCCAATGACTGTTAGCAGAATATGGAATCAGTGGATTCAGGAGGGTAATACGGAACGCCGTGCTGTATCCCAACGGCCTCGTATCACTAGCAGTCGAGATGACAGGCATCTTATCCGCATGGCTGTAACGGATCGTGTAGCCATGTCTTTATCCCTGAGTCAACAGATGGGGACGTTTGCAAGACAACAACAATCTGCAGGAACAGTTCGACGACGTTTGCAGCTCGGAGACAATGGTTGCGGTTACGGTAGACCCTGCATCACAGACAGGAGCGCCTGCGATGGTGTACTCAACGACGAACCTGGGAGCACGAATGCCAAAACGTCATTTTTTCAGAGGAATCCAGGTTATATTTACATCATCATGATGGCCGCATCCGTGTTTGGTGACATCGCGGTGAACGCACATTGGAAGCATGTATTCGTCATCGCCATACTGTCGTATCACCCGGCGTGATGGTATGGGGTGCCATTGGTTACACGTCTCGGTCACCTCTTGTTCGCACTGACGGCACTTGGAACAGTCGACGTTACATTTCAGATGTTTTACGACCCGTGGCTCTACCCTTCATTCGATCCCTGCGAAACCCTCATTTCAGTAGGATAATTCACGACCCCATGTTGCACGTTCTGTACGGGGCTTTTTGGATACAGAAAATGTTCGACTGTTGCCCTGACCAGCACATTCTTCAGATCTCTCACCAATTGAAAACGTCTGGTCAATGGTGGCCGACCAACTGGCTAGTCACAATACGCCAGTCACTACTCTTGATGAACTGTGGTATCGTGTTGAAGCTGCATGGGCAGCTGTACCTGTACACGCCATCCAAGCTCTGTTTGACTCAATGCCCAGGCGTATCAAGGCCGTTATTACGGTCAGAAGTGGTTGTTCTGGGTACTGATTTCTCAAGTTCTATGCACTCAAATTGCGTGAAAATGTAATCACATGTCAGTTCTAGTATAATATATTTTACAATGAATACCCGTTTATCATCTGCATTTCTTGTTGGTGTACTAATTTTAATGGCCAGTAGTGTACGTATAGGTTCTGAAATCTCTACCTCCTTCCGATTATGAGCTTCATACGAACTAAATTCAGCTTCATTGTTCAGTACCACTGGACTGACGAGTTTCATGTCAATTATCTGGCGGTATTTGCTTTGAGGTTCCGTCATTTTCACAAGGTCCATCCTTATACTGTTATCTTTACTCTCTAAAACTAATATTCCTGCCTCGACGTCTGTTATAGTTTCCTTCTTGTACACGAGATCCCATCCGCAGATACAAGAGAACGGTAATTTGTTCAATACCATGAAGGTGCTTTTCAGTACTCCCTTCTGGACTACTACATCGACCCGTATTTGAAACTTTAGAGTCTGTGACTGTTCCCCAAAAGCTCCACTAACATTACATTTCTGAACGCGAAAAACCGGAATCTTACTTTTTAAACAGAGCCACGCGTACAAATAACAGCTCAGCACGGAGTTAGTATCTCCACTATCTACAATTAAACCTACATCTGTATCATTGACAGATGCCTCAGTCATGGCGTGAACCGTATTGTCTTTGATTGATTTACACTTTCTGGGTTCTTTCCTAAGGTTATCCTGTAATTTTATGCCGTCGTTACTTCATAAAATTAGTACTCGGTTTCCAACATAGCCGCCCTCATTCTCTGCGAGCAACCGCGTAAGGCAAAGATTGGTCGTTTCTAGTTGTCCGTATGGGCCTTTCTGCTACGGGATTCTTCCGTAACATTTACTATGCGTACAGTACGACCGCTTTGCGACCTCGATTTTGATGTACTTGGGATCGCTGACGTGTTATTACTCAGGCTGTTTAATTGTTGTTGCATCTGTAATTGCTGTTCAGTAAAGACAGCAGCAGCAGAAGGCTGCCAAGAACCTTGACTGCAGTTGTGACGCCACTGATTATTCATGTTTTGATCATCACGGTGGCAATTCCCTATATCACAGTTACCATTATACCGAGTGATCAGAAAGTCAGTACAAATTTGAAAACTTAATAAACCACGGAATAACGTAGATAGAGAGGTAAAAATTGACACACATGCTTGGAATCGTCTTCTTCTTCAGTAGCTCTACAGCCCTTGGTGATCCTTGGCTTCTTCAACAATCTTCCTGCACACTTCTCGGTTATTTGCTGCTCTTTTCCACCCCCGGACTCCCATATTGCTGATATCCATTATTACCTCATCGATCCATCTTCTTCTAGGTCTCCATTTTCGCCTAACTGAATGGATCATACCTTTCATCATTTTCTTTGGAATTCTATCCTCTGCCATTCTCTCCAAGTGTCCTAGCCATCGTATTCGCTGTGATTTAACAAATTTTACTATGTCCCTGCCTCGTATTAACTCTTGTAATTCAGCATTGTAGCGTATTCTCCAGCCTTCTTCCTCCCTTATTGGCCCATAGATTTTGCGTAGTATTTTCCGCTCAATGCTTCTTAGAGCATTTTTATCGTGTTCTGTCAACGTCCATACCTCTGAGCCGTATGTGATAGCTGGGCGGACTAGGGAATTATATATTAGCAATTTAGATTTTCTTGTAACAAGGCTACTTTTGAAGAGCTGCATATTTGCAAAGTAAGCTCTGTTTCCTGCTTGTATTCTTTCCCTTATAGCCTTTCCGATACTGTTATCATTTGTTATTAGGGCTCCCAAGTAGTTAAAAGAGGACACTCCATTGAAGCATTTCCCATTTATGTTTAGGTTTTTAGGGGTTCTTCTGGCCTCAGATTGTGACATTACCATATATTTTGTTTTGTTTACATTTGCTATGAGGCCAATTTTTAAGGCTTCTGTTTCCATTGCCCGGTATGTTTCTAGGAGTGTATTGGTATTTCTTCCTACTATAGCAATGTCACCAGCGTATGCACATATCTGGCTAGTTTTCATAAATATGGTGCCTCTTTTGTTGATTTTATTTACTGCACTATGTAGGGCAATGTTGAATAGGACAGTGGAGAGACTATCCCCTTGCTCCACACCTTTATTAAAGTCAAAGCTTTCACTTGTTTTGCTAAGGACCTTTACTTTTTCTCTTGTCTCTGTCATTGTCATTCTAATTAGCCTTATTAATTTAGCACATATACCAACTTCTTTCAGTACTCTGTATAGTTCTTGCCGATTTATGCTGTCAAAGGCTTGTTTGAAATCGATGAATAAGAAATGCAGTTCTATATCATATTCATAGAACTTTTCCATCATTTGCCTTATCACAAATATTTGATCAGTTGTTCCTCTGCCCGGTCGAAAGCCACACTGATATTCCCCTAGTATGTCTTCTCCACACTTCCGGTCTCCCAGGCTGTGCACAAGTCAAAAAACAATCGAGCCCCTGGGAAAGACAGCATAATTGCTGAATTAATAAAAACTGGTGGTGAGGCTGTAATAAAGGAACTGCACACATTAATATCAGATATATGGGAACCAGAAACTATGCCAGATAATTGGAAAATTGGAATAATAGTCCCCATTTATAAGAAAGGGGACAGAACAGCATGTGAAAACTATAGAGGTGTAACACTTCTAAGTTCAGGTTATAAGATCTTCACAAGTATATTAAACGAAAGGATACATGCTTGGAATGGCATGGGGTTTTATTAGAACAAAAAAAAGTATTGATAGACGCGTGAAATATCTCTTGCGCGCGTCGTTTGGTGATGATCGTGTGCTCAGCCGCCACTTTCGTCATGCTTGGCCTCCCAGGTCCCCAGACCTCAGTCCGTGCGATTATTGGCTTTGGGGTTACAGCTACATCTACATCTACATGACTACTCTGCAATTCACATTTAAGTGCTTGGCAGAGGGTTCGTCGAACCACAACCATACTATCTCTCTACCATTCCACTCACGAACGGCGAGCGGGAAAAACGAACACCTAAACCTTTCTGTTCGAGCTCTCATTTCTCTTATTTTATTTTGATGATCATTCCTACCTATGTAGGTTGGGCTCAACAAAATATTTTCGCATTCGGAAGAGAAAGTTGGTGACTGAAATTTCGTAAATACATCTCGCCGCGACGAAAAACGTCTTTGCTTTAATGACTTCCATCCCAATTCGCGTATCATGTCTGCCACACTCTCTCCCCTGCTACGTGATAATACAAAACGAGCTGCCCTTTTTTTGCACCCTTTCGATGTCCTCCGTCAATCGCACCTGGTAAGGATCCCACACCGCGCAGCAATATTCTAACAGAGGACGAACGAGTGTAGTGTAAGCTGTCTCTTTAGTGGACTTGTTGCATCTTCTAAGTGTCCTGCCAATGAAACGCAACCTTTGGCTCGCCTTCCCCACAATATTATCTATGTGATCTTTCCAACTGAAGTTGTTCGTAATTTTAACACCCAGGTACTTAGTTGAATTGACAGCTTTGAGAATTGTACTATTTAGCGAGTAATCGAATTCCAACGGATTTCTTTTGGAACTCATGTGGATCACCTCACACTTTTCGTTATTTAGCGTCAACTGCCACCTGCCACACCATACAGCAATCTTTTCTAAATCGCTTTGCAACTGATACTGGTCTTCGGATGACCTTACTAGACGGTAAATTACAGCATCATCTGCGAACAACCTAAGAGAACTGCTCAGATTGTCACCCAGGTCATTTATATAGATCAGGAACAGCAGAGGTCCCAGGACGCTTCCCTGGGGAACAACTGATATCACTTCAGTTTTACTCGATGATTTGCCGTCTATCACTTTGTAAGTAGCGTGAATATAAGTAGCGTGAATATAAGTAGCGTGAATAAAAGGAAGCTATGTGCAAGAAGCATGAAGCGCCCTTCGAATGTATCCTGATAGCTAAAAGAGCTACGCGCACTTTGAATAAGAAAATGCTACTTGACACTGAATTCAATATAAAAGATAGGGTCGCCACCAACTCTAGCCACACGACAAAGAAGAGGTAGCACTGAGTTGGAAAATTACTTAATTTATTAATAACAAAAACTCACAAAAGAACATTCATTGTAAAGTCATTGATAATGAATGGGAGGTAGTTATTAATATGATCCAGGCATTCTTCCCGTGAATCAAATATTGAGTAAAGTAAAGAGGTCGTGAACACCATGCGTAAGTGCAGCCTGCAGCAAGATTCGTGAAAACACGATCTATTCCAGCGCATTTGTTTCAGATAAAAAAAGGGACACTAATCACTACACCTGTGCACATGGAAACGCTAGAGGTGGGCCAACAAGGAAAACTACAAGGTAAATGGTGAAGGTAACGGCGACGTAACATCGGTACACAAGATAAGATTGAAGGCAAAATTATTTATTCCTTAAAACATTGATGTAGTGCATCTATAGACTGCTGTTGCATGCTAACTATGTACAATTGCTTGTGAAATACTATACGTTTCACAACAGACTCGCGTGCCCACTCGGTCCGTGGAGACAATTTCTATGGACCGTGGCCAAATTTTAATCACATGAGACAAAGAAAATTCACAAATACACAAAAATTACCAAGATCTGGAAAAGATTAGAAGCATACACACACAGTTGTAGGCACATAAACATTCACACTGAACCGAGGGCACTTCAACATATGCAACTCCCTTGTGCTGCGTTCCTCTCACGGATCAAAGTCAAGACTGCATTGGGAATCAAACTGAAAGTCTACAAAAGCCTTGCATTCCCTGCTGCAACCCAGCAAGTAAATCTTTATAAGACGAAATTCGCGACCAAAAGCTAAAAGCTCCCCTCTCTATGTGACAACGCGCCACGCGGTCAGTCCAACTCACCCTTCTTCGACTGGAGCACAGCTGCGTACGCTTCCCGTACCGGCGGCAGACTGCCTCCCGCTTCTCCAGCCTCTTCCACGCTCCGCGTGGACCGGAAAACCCCAGGATGCCATTTCCGCCACCAACCTAACGCAGGTGGATTTCTCCCAAGTAGCGGAAACCTCTTTGCCGACTTGACCACTACGAGAGTTGGCAATGAAAGGTGGCTACAGGACCCTTTCATCACCCCAAACGTCCCGGAGAAGACTGTGCCGCGAATTTTCTCGCCATGCTAGGAGATTCGCCAACAGTCTTCGAAACAAACATACCCTAACGAGTAACAATTGCAACAGTAAACAGCAGCACAAAGGAGTTGATTAATCTCTTATATCCAAGTGAGCTTTATCTGACCTTAATCAATAATTGTGACCTCATGCGGTCCGCAAAGCAAACAGAACAAATTAAATTAAGCGTGATATACTACGCTAACATCATGTCATCTGACCTACTATGACCACAACCATGAGATATTATTTTAAAATTGCTTTAACCAACTATCAAAAGTTAACATAGAGACATAGGTGAACAGGTACATAATATATATAAATATATAAACAAATACAATGATGCAAAATCATTATCACGAACCAAAGCAGTATCATCTGGTGCTGACATATGTAAAGTGAAAGTGCAAAATACAATATTCACAACAAATACAGTGATACAAAATCATTAATGAACCCAGTGGTATGACAGCTGGTAAATAATCACCTATGGAAAATAAGACATGAGTACAAAAACACATCCAGAAATCAACTCGTTGACACGCTGTCATTTTTCAGTTTCGCCACATGGTTGTTTCACTGGATATTCTCTTTAGGAGCTGGGGTGGGCGTCTCTTCTAAAGGCGGCTTGGTGGATAAGCTACTAGGGGACCACAACACTGAACTGGGGAGTTCGCAGCGGCGTTGATTGTAACGTCCGTTGTAACCCAGGTTGTTCATCCTAGACAGCACCCCGCGACGTTGCCTCGTGCCCGTTTCCACCCTCTGCGTCCATACTGTGGGATGGTTCGGCGTTGCAAATTTGCAGGACATCGCCACTTGTGGGCCCTGCCTTATCATCGAGAAGGCGGCTTGGCGGTCGTCGTCCGTGTGTTGTGGAGGAATGTGTTTTACCGACACACGCCCCCGTCTCCTGTCGTGTCAATGGGGAGACACGCGCTCTTCTGCGTCGCATCGAGGTCGACGTAAACTCGTGCGGGTGTCGGGCTTGAGACCCGCTTATCACCTCTTTGCACCGTCTCAGCTGATGCGTCAGTGGTGGGACCCGCGTCCCTCCGGGCAGTGGGCGTTACCTCACCGCAGCAGCCGTCTGGACTAGCGGCGCTCAGGGATCGGCGGCCTCGCCTGGTGTGCGTCATACTTCCCCTTTCGCTTTTCAGATGACTAGCGCATGGGGTGGAACGCCGGCCATCAGCTGGCGCTGCCGTGGTGACACGCCTGCGGGCTCCGGTGTGAGCCTGCGCCTGGGAGAAGACCAGCATCCCCTCCCCTCTGACGGGGAAACAGCTGCGACCGCTCGCCGCATCACTGCTTCGCCGTTGATACCAGGGTTCGGCAACGCCTGCCGGTGGACCAAGCCCTGTGCTTTCTGATGCGGAGGCTCCCTAGGCGGCCTTGCACCCACTTAAGAACTGCGCTCACAGGGATCGTTACAAAATATCATGTGTACAGATTACCACAAAATCTTCGGAGTTTCTCACTCCTGATCAATACATGGAATAGTGCCCAAAATTAACTTGACAAAAAGGGCCTTCTTAACATTACTAATAAAAAAACAATGAAGAAAATTAAATAACCAATATTCAAACAGACAAAAAATCCTTTTTATAAAATATAGTTCCAGCATTACATCTGCTGTCAATCATTCAGGGTAGATCTTGTACAAGGTTTGGTCAGGATTTGGATAGGATTTGGCGCCGCTGCTAGCTACAGACACAAAACTCTACCTGCTCCTAACTACGCCCTCACACACAATCTACACAGCTCGTACTAGTCACCATCACCATATAGCCCGACTACAATTCCCACATATAAACAAAATATTCCTTTCAACACCAATACCCATATCGTTGTTCATTGACTGCTCCTCCAAGGTTTGCAGAACATGTTTGCTGATCTGTGAAAAATTTCCGAGACTTCTTTTCTATGGACATTGCATAATAAAAGTTATGATTAATGAGACACAGAAGTCACATCTGGAATGGTAACTGTTTCAACATCTATTCATCAGACTAATGCAAAAGGTCAGTGGGCATAAAAATGAAAATAAAAATCATCCTATCCTATTAGCAACACATAAACACTTCGTCCTATAAGTACATAAAAAAATACTGTCAAAAGAAATCCATTGTCCAGGGCCATGAGTACCCAACTTACTGCTATCATAAGATACTCATGATGATTACACACTTACTCACCACATGTCCCCAGGGGTCCTCACCTACCGCCATGTTATTTTAGCTTGGAGGTAGTCGCATTGATTCTCTATTAAATATCAAGCTGCTTGAGTTTATAAGCTGTTTCCATATACATCTTCTGGGGTTTCACATCCTGGTGCCCTCAACCGTACCTAGTAGTATGTGGCGGCAAGTTACACTTTCCAAATGTCTTATAAGATGGCAACTCTGAAAATCAAACACTATTAATCTCCTTTCATACACAAATCCTTCACCTACAAGTCACCAAGTCGCTTCATCAACATCGCAGTACATTTGAAAAAATCTCACTGAATCATGCTCACCTAAGGGGAATAAGAACACTAAAACTGTAATTTATCATCAAGAATCACCTTACGACCATTGACTCGCCACCCCAACACACCCGATACCTTTTTAGTCATCAAAGAACGAAAGCCATCTTACTGTAATAGGAAACGCTTCATATGAGCCTCATAATCATTCACATTCAGATGTTTTGAAACTGCACAACACTACTCCTTTCTGCTGACAAGAAGAAATAACTACACACATATTTGGGGACCCTTTACAATACACAGAAAATATACACTTTAATTTTAATCACACCAATGTGAATCAAAACATTGGAAAATATGCACTGTAATTTTACTCACAAAAGAATGAATGCGAAAAAGCATATGGCAATACGTCATTCCGACCTCCGAGGGGCAAGATCTTCTGCTTCTTATTCAATGTAAGGTTTTACGTTGGAGATGTGGTGCAGGCCCTTCGACTTTCGAGAGCGGAGTGTTTCTACTTCAAGCGCATTCGGATGTGGAATCCGCTTGATTCTGTACGGCCCGTTGAATAAGAAGAAGAACTTCTTTGACAACCCAGCCCGTTTATTAGAGAGCTTGTGCGAGCGTACAAGTACTTTCTGGCCCACGTGAAAAGTTATATTCCGCACCTTCTTTTTGTAGGTTCTTATCCGAGCCTCGGCGGCACTCTTTATATTTTTCAGGGCAAGCTCCACAATTGCAGATCTTCGTAACCTGGGTTCTACTGGCCAGGGAACCACCTCTTTTATTTTACTCGGAGGCTCCTTGTTTTTCAGGACCAGAATCGGTGGCAACGTCGTCGAGGAATTTGGCAACTCATTTAGTATGTTCTGGAAACCGGCTAGTTTCGTGTCCCACGTCCGGTGGTCACGGTGGCAGTATAATCTACACAATTTTCCAATCTCCTTCATCCACCTTTCACAAGGATTTGCTGAAGGGCAGAAAAGGGAGATAAAGATCGGTTTCACTCGCTTTCTCCGAAGCATATGCTCCCAGTGACGTGACCTGAATTGTGGCCCGTTGTCCGAAATCACACGCTTCACAGTGCCAACCTCCCGTAAGAAGTGATTTGCGAACGCGGCAGCTACTGCCTTCCCGGTGGCCCTACGCAGCGGGGTGAGGCAGATGAATTTTGACGTCAGCTCTACTGCCACAAAAATGTACGCAAATCCGTTCCTAGAACGCACTAGCGGACCGAATAGATCTACTGCTGCGAGATCCCTGAGTTTATTGGGAACGATCGGGTGTATTGGTGCCGCAAACGACACAGTGGGCGGCTTGGCTTGCTGACAGGGCTTGCATACCCTAATTACTTTACGTATACGCCGAAGCATATTATTAAAGTAACAGGTTTCCCGCAGCTTCTCCAAGCATTTCCTCGCACCAAAGTGACCGTAGCTCAAATGCACGTACCACACGAGCTTGTTCACCAGTTCCTCCGGAATCGCTAACAGCCACCTGGAATCATCCAGAGCTCGCCTCTTAAATAGGATGCCATTCCGGATAATATAATACTGCCTGATGGCCGCGTGGGATTTATCATGCCATTTCTCTTTGATGTCACGCAAGACTTCGTCCTTGTCTTGTTCCGCCCCGATATTACCTAGTGACGTAGTGACATAATTCTCGAATGCCACATTTTGAAGGTATAACACACTGAAATTGTTTTCATCAATAGCGTTATCCTCAGCATGGGTGAGCCCGATAGGCATCCGAGATAGAGCATCAGCAATGATGTTCTTGTGCCCCGGAATGTACTCTATCGTGAAGTGGTATTCCTGGAGGAACACCGTCCACCGTCCGAGTCTACCGTGATTGATTTTGGCGCTCATTAGGAATTGTAGTGCTCGGTGGTCACTGTACACCCTGGTCGTGCGCCCGAACAAATAGTAACGGAACTTCTTGAATGCCCAGACAATCGCCAGGGCTTCAAGCTCCGTGACAGAGTAGTTCCGTTCACTCCGCGAGAGCACACGGCTGGCGAACGAGATAGTTTTCCAGGTGGACGGGTCCTTTCCACCATCCGTCTGGAACAACACCGCTCCCAGCCCCGTCAGTGAACTATCTGTCATCAGGCAAAACTCCTGATTCAAATCCGGATGGGCGAGCAATGGAGCGTTAACGAGTGCATTCTTTAATTCGTCAAATTCGCTCTGTGCTTGTTCGTCCCACATCCAAACGGTGTTCTTACCCGTCAGTGCACATAAACGAGGGGTGGACAAAACATTGAGATTTATAAATCTCTTGTAGAAATTGCAAAGCCCCAAATAACCCCTGAGCTGACGCTTTGACGTGGGCGTTGCGCACTCCGCAATTGCTGAAATTTTTTCGGGATCCGGATGAATTCCATCCGCCGACACAATATGACCCAGAAACTTTATGCTTTCACATCCCGAACTGGGATTTGTCCAGATTCACGGTCACCCCCGCTTTCTCGAATACTTCGAGCAATCGATTTAGAACCCGGTTGTGTTCCTCCCATGACTTCTCTGCAATTAGAATGTCGTCCACATACACAGTTACGCGCGCTCTTAGGTCGTCAGGTAGTATGCTATTCAGGCCTCTTATGAAGGCGGCTGAAGAAACATTCAACCCGAAAGGGAGACGTTTAAACTGGTAGCAGCTCCCATAGCAGAGGAAGGCAGTGTATTGCCTGCAAGACGAATCGAGCATAATTTGCCAATAGCTGTTTCGGAGGTCAACGGATGACAAAACTTTCACGCCATGAAACCTTTGCAGCAGTTCCTCCAATCCTTCTGGCCTATCTGTCTCAGACATGATTACCGTATTTATTTGCCGCGAGTCCAACACCAAACGCACGGACTTGTCCCGCTTTGGCACAACGAGTAATGGCGAGTTGTATGAACTCCTAGCTCGCTCTATTATACCTTGCTCCAGCATCCTACTTATTTCGGCTTCCACACTGCTCTTGTGCACCAGTGGGATGGGGTAGGGCTTAACAAAGAAAGGAAGATGCTCGCGCACCGTAAAGCGGTACAGAAATCCATCAATTGCCCCCGGTGAATCCGAAAATACTCGGGAATGTCTTCTCAGAACGCGACACAGTTCCATACGATTCGCTTCCGAGGCTCCCGCACCAGCAATACACCTTTTCATCGCGCTCGTGCAAACATCGTTCCTACCATACTCATTAGGTTGTGAATCTAGGTCACTAATCAGATTGACCAAAACCTCCTGCCCAGGTCGCGACTCAGTCCTAACGTGAAATTTCAGACAGCTCACCTCAGACTCCTTGCGCAAAACACATTCCTCGAAAATTAGACTGACAGGGTTGCTCCCGGCAATGATAGTCATAACACCGCCAGCCACGTCGATTACGGCGCGGTGGGCATTCATGAAGTCAGTCCCCAATATCATCGCCACGCTCATCAGCGGCATCACAAAAAAATTGAATTCAAACTCATGTCCTTGACAGACGAAGTTTACTCGAGTCTGAACTTTAATTTTAACACTTTTTCCATATATCGCGCCCCTGACTGTAGTTCCTCTCACCTGGAAAGTTGGCCAACTCCCCGTTTCCTCAGACTTCCGAAACGCCGCCTCACTAATCAGCGAAAAGGGGCTGCCTGTATCGAGCACACATCTAAGGCTGACTCCCCGAATGTAAACAGACACGACTGGGTTTACCGCAGGCACACCAATACTGTGGTCCTCCCTCAACAAATCTTCCCTAATATCGTCTTTCTCTATCAAATGCACATCAATATCACTGGTCCTCATTAAGTTGTCGCCAACCGAGTCAGCCAACAGTCATTGATCCCTTTGATTAGAGGCATTTGTCGGATTGTGCCGCGGGTTTGCGGGACGAATTTCAACACCCACTGGCAGACCACCCGTACTGTTTACGGCACCCCTGTTGTTGCTTGTTCGATAATTATTCTGGGGTCGGTCACGACTACCGTTCCTAGGTCCGCTGTAATTGCGCCTAAATCTCTGCTCATTACCATATCTTCTAAACTCCCACGGGTGTCTTTGATTTCCTCTAGGCGAATGATGACCATTGGCATAGTTCGTTCTGCCCGCGTTCCGTGAGGAGTCGCGACGCTGCCAACGCTCGCGCATTCTGTAACTCTCAGGCGAGTCATTACGTCTGTATTGCCACCTGTCTCTACGGCTGCGGCTTCGCTTGCGCGGCCGCTGCTCGTAGGCGCTCTGACCGTAATTCTGCGTGGTGCCATTCGCATCGCACTCAAGCTCTAAAAGGAGACTGCGAAACCCCTCTACGTCATCCTTACATCTTCCTGCAAGGATAACGTGCCGCAACTGCATTGGAAACTTTCCCAGCCAAATACGAATAATTTCTGCAGGTTCATAAGGATCGTCAAGATGTTCATTCGCCTGCAGCATGTGCTCGAACATCTGCACAGGGCTGGAGAATTTTGACCTGTTTAATTCTGGTAGCATAATGAGTCCGTGTTTTACACGACTTTGCGCTGCCACTGACCAATATATCGACAGGAAGTGTTGACGAAACTCCCCAACAGTGTAGCAATTGCGTGCAATTGACCTCATGCGCGCCGCTGGCTCACCTTCGAGGTAGCCGCACATATACTCTATTTTGTGCGCACTGGGCCACGTAGGAGGGAGGGAGAACTCGAACTGCTGTAACCAGGCCCGCGGGTGAATCCCCGTAGCCGAGTCACGGAAGACTTCAAACTTCCTCACGGTCAGAAAATGTTTAAAGTCAAATTCGTGAGTTTCCCTTGGCGAACGTTCCTGAGGGGATCCGCGCCGTTCCCACCTGGTACGAGATCCGTGATCATGACGATGATCAAATTCGCCATCGTTCCCGGAATCATCGTCGGAATAATGGCCCTTTCGTTCATTTCTTTCAACTTCATGGGCCTTTAACCCTTTTAGGTGAAGTTCTAAACGGGCCATGCGCTCACATATTCCCTCGGTAACCCCTCTTTGTTGTATTTTTATTTCACACTGTCCACGCGGACATTTCGCTATCGACCGTATTTCGTCTGCATCCGCTGATGACGAGGTAATCGTTTCCCTATTATTGTCAGACTTACGCGCCACTGCGTCTGAGATCCTGGCTATTTCTTCTCGCATCTCTTGGTGGGCCGTGTCTTGCTTTGTTTGCGTAAGCCCTTGCTCTCGCTCGAGAGCTATTATCGCCTGGCTGAGGGTTTCTACCTGCGCGCTAAGGTGGACCGGGCACTTAGCCGCAGTGTCCTCTATTCGGGACACAAGAGCCGCGTGGTCACTCTGGCATTGTTCTGCTAACGCGCGGAGATCCCTGGCGGAATTTCGTCCTACTCGGGACGCAAGAGCCGCTTGTTCACTCTGGCATTGTTCTGCTAGTACACGTATATTCCCAGCGAACCTTTCTTCTTGCTCCATCACCCGCTTGCTAATGACTTGGTGCCCCTCTTCTAAGGCGGAGATGCGTTGGTCAATGATCGCCAGTTTCTCCCCAACACCCTGTACTATTTCACTAGTCAATCTTTTATTCGCTTCCTCGATATGCCTCCTAATTTCTTCTGCTTGTTTTTTATTACTGTCTAGTAATTGTCGTAGCATAGCCTGTAATGAATTTGCATCTATCGAATGATTCGAAATCACTACAGCGGGCTCAGGATGGACAACACTTGTATTTGCGTTTTCCGCGTTTCGTTCCTGGTCGGACTCGACGTTTTGACCTCGTCCTTGTTCAGGGTTATTGTCTGGCAGGTTTTTCCGATCGCGGCTCCCTGAACAGCTACGCGTCTCCATCATAAGGATAGTTAATCCGTGCACCAAAATACAACAAGAATAATGCCAAAGTCTCCTAATGGACTCACAGTCCCCACAAAGCACCCAAGATTTACTATATGACACCGATACACGCCACAGGACAAGAGTCAACCCACACTTGTAACACAATTGAATACTAAATCACAATATCTATACAGCAATACATATACAAGATAAAACATGTAAGAAAATGCACACCTATATCATAAATTCACGTAAATTCTGTATCACAGAAAGACAATATACCAATTAGCACATCCAACCGAAAATAACTAATCCTCACTGCGCATCAGAAGATCTCTGGTTTACCGAAATCCGTGAGCAGGGTAAGCCATGTGTAAGTAGCGTGAATATAAGTAGCGTGAATAAAAGGAAGCTATGTGCAAGAAGCATGAAGCGCCCTTCGAATGTATCCTGATAGCTAAAAGAGCTACGCGCACTTTGAATAAGAAAATGCTACTTGACACTGAATTCAATATAAAAGATAGGGTCGCCACCAACTCTAGCCACACGACAAAGAAGAGGTAGCACTGAGTTGGAAAATTACTTAATTTATTAATAACAAAAACTCACAAAAGAACATTCATTGTAAAGTCATTGATAATGAATGGGATGTAGTTATTAATATGATCCAGGCATTCTTCCCGTGAATCAAATATTGAGTAAAGTAAAGAGGTCGTGAACACCATGCGTAAGTGCAGCCTGCAGCAAGATTCGTGAAAACACGATCTATTCCAGCGCATTTGTTTCAGATAAAAAAAGGGACACTAATCACTACACCTGTGCACATGGAAACGCTATAGGTGGGCCAACAAGGAAAACTACAAGGTAAATGGTGAAGGTAACGGCGACGTAACATCGGTACACAAGATAAGATTGAAGGCAAAATTATTTATTCCTTAAAACATTGATGTAGTGCATCTATAGACTGCTGTTGCATGCTAACTATGTACAATTGCTTGTGAAATACTATACGTTTCACAACAGACTCGCGTGCCCACTCGGTCCGTGGAGACAATTTCTATGGACCGTGGCCAAATTTTAATCACATGAGACAAAGAAAATTCACAAATACACAAAAATTACCAAGATCTGGAAAAGATTAGAAGCATACACACACAGTTGTAGGCACATAAACATTCACACTGAACCGAGGGCACTTCAACATATGCAACTCCCTTGTGCTGCGTTCCTCTCACGGATCAAAGTCAAGACTGCATTGGGAATCAAACTGAAAGTCTACAAAAGCCTTGCATTCCCTGCTGCAACCCAGCAAGTAAATCTTTATAAGACGAAATTCGCGACCAAAAGCTAAAAGCTCCCCTCTCTATGTGACAACGCGCCACGCGGTCAGTCCAACTCACCCTTCTTCGACTGGAGCACAGCTGCGTACGCTTCCCGTACCGGCGGCAGACTGCCTCCCGCTTCTCCAGCCTCTTCCACGCTCCGCGTGGACCGGAAAACCCCAGGATGCCATTTCCGCCACCAACCTAACGCAGGTGGATTTCTCCCAAGTAGCGGAAACCTCTTTGCCGACTTGACCACTACGAGAGTTGGCAATGAAAGGTGGCTACAGGACCCTTTCAACTTCCTGACAGTAAATCACGAATCCAGTCGCACAACTGAGACGATACCCCATAGGCCCTCAGACCTGAAGTCGCAAGTGTATCGTGATCGACTGACATCTCTAGGGATGCTGAAAGACAACATCCGACGCCAATGCCTCACCATAACTCCGGACATGCTTTACAGTACTGTTCACAACATCATTCCTCGACTACAGCTACTGTTGAGGAATGATTGTGGACATATTGAGCATTTCCTGTAAAGAACATCATCTTTACTTTATCTTACTTTGTTATGCTAATTATTTCTATTCTGATCAGATGAAGCGCCATCTGTCGGACATTTTTTGAACTTTTGTATTTTTTTGGTTCTAATAAAACTCCACGTCATTCCAAGCATGTGTGTCAATTTGTACCTCTATACCTACATTATTTCGTGATTTATTCAGTTTTCAAATTTATACTGACTTTTTGATTACCCGGTATTTTCTTTGGGGGCTATTATGGTCGGGTTGTTGATATTGATCTGAATTCTGCTTGTTAAAGGACAGGAAGTCCTGACTGAAATTATTGGGTGAAGGCGGCGTTCAGTATTCGCAGTACTTTGCGAGGTGAGTCAGTTTCATCCCAATACCGTCTTTTATTAACGTTGCGCTCGAAATACTTCCGTAAGCTACCTTTTTTGCGATTCTAGTATTCAGGACTATAAACCTCTTTATCCACTGTTCCTGTTTGCTAGCAGACCAAAATTTGGCAACGGATCTGCGTTCGAAATCTTCTTACTTGTCACGCAAATCCACAACTTCATTTGCCCACAAGGCAGCATCGTGGACTGTGTGCGGCACAACGAAGTTTACTTGATGATGTTCGTTCCACAATCGTGGAAAAATGCTCCTATGACTTTTAATAAATACTGTCTCTGTGTAATAAATCTGGAACTGTTGATTTTTAATAATGCTCTGTTCAAGTTTTAATAATGACAGAGAGTGACAGCAGCTTCTTGTCTCATCTATGCTCTTTGAATACAGTGTCAGCGTAATAAGCTCATTGCCGTATCTACACTGGGGCGATTCATTTTCTCTTGGCTTCATCTTAGTTGTAAAAATGCCCTGCTCTTTGTTGTAATTAAATGAGATGTCGCTTTCCTTTCGGATAATTTCGCCCTGCCATTTCGGAGGTTCAAGTACTACTTTGTGTTTAATTTGCCGAAATCCGGCTTTTAAATCTTCGATCGTGTCTTGTGCATCCTTGTCTGAACCATTATTGGCTGACTGAATAGCGGAACCAAATTCGGAATTTACTTTTGTATTAATTTCAGCACTGCTATTCTCGGTCCATTTGGACATCTCATCTTCCCACTTTCGACTTTGCTTCACCAGATATTCGTCTACGTTTTTCTTGGTTTCTACGTCAAGGTGCGACAACTTATCAGTCACCGACTCGGCAGTCTTTTCCATCTGAGTTTGTCTCTTTCTCTTGGACACGTTCTACGTCTAATTTTAACTGAGCAACTAAGGTTGGTAAACTTTCGTACGTTTTGTTTATTTCAGCCAACGCATTACAGTCCTGATGTATGTCGTCAAAGATCTTTTTATTCCTTTCCGCGAGTTTTCTGTCTCATTCTTCTTCCTTTTCTCCACCATTTTCTTCCTGTTACTTTCCCTTTCTTTATCTTTCTCCACTAGGTCAGAGAGTAATGGTTTATCCTATTCTTCCTGCCTCTTTTTCCCTTATTTATCTTTCTCTGTTAGTTCAGCGAGAAACCTCTTGTCCCTTTATTCCTGTGTTTCATCTTATCTCATTACAAAACCTATAAATGAATCAGAAACCACCTGCCACACAGGATCTTTCAAAAGGGCAAAAACTAGTTTTTATAACTAGTGCGTCTTTTCCTCCCTTTATATCCATAGTTTTTCATACGTACTGCAGGTCATATAACTGCTGACTTCTTCGAAATCTGTTCATAATTGTTTTTTACTATGCTGCAAATGATCTTCAATGTACGTAATAGTGTTTATTATCTGCTGCTTGGGACGCAGTCTTGGGCTGTAGCTCATGGGTTCCAGTTTTCGGCAGCCAAGACCTGCGTTATGCGTTTCTGCCGGCGACGCACTGTCCACCCGGAGCCGCCGCTTTATCTTGCCGGCGAACTTCTTTCAGTGGTGGAAACACACAGGTTTTTGGGGGTGGTTTTCGATGCCCGGTTGACTTGGCTGCCTCATATCCGGCAGCTTAAACAGGCGTGTTGGCGGCATCTAAACGCTCTGAGATGCTTGAGCCACACCCGCTGGGGCGCCGACCGATCTACCCTGTTGCGGCTCTACCAGGCGTTAATCCAGTCCCGTCTGGATTATGGGAGCCTGGCTTATGGCTCAGCATCCCCCTCTGCGTTGCGGGTGCTGGACCCAATACTACACAGCGGAATCCGACTTGCCACTGGTGCCTTCCGCACCAGCCCTGTGGACGGCATCCTTGTTGAGGCAGGTGTCCCTACACTGCGGTTACGACGCCAACAATTACTGGCTGCTTATGCTGCCCATGTTTTTAGCTTGCCCGGGCATCCAAATTACCGTGTCCTGTTCCTGCAGTCAGTCGTCCATCTGCCAGACCGTCGGCCCCAGTCGGGTTGTCCGATCGCCGTACGCGTCAAGGAGCTCCTCTGCGGGCTTGGGTTTTTCCCTGTTCCGCCTCCTTTCCGGGCACCTCTGCGTACACCCCCTTGGTGTGTTCCTCGCCCTTGCCTTCGGCTCGACTTGGCACAGGGCTCGACGGACTCGGTCCCTCCAGAGGCCTTCCGCCGCCGCTTTTATTCCATCCTGGCCCCGTATCAGGGCTCTGGAATTGTTTACACCGACGGTTCGAGAGTTGCTGGTCGTGTCGGGTATGCGCTAACTCTAGGGGACCATTCCGAACAACGGTCCTTGGCGGCTGGCTGCAGCGTTTACACTGCTGAGCTGGTCGCCATCTTTCGAGCCCTAGGGTATATCTGCTCCTGCTCAGGTGAGTCCTTCGTTATCTGTAGCGATTCCCTGAGCGGTTTACGAGCTCTCGACCAGTGTTTTCCTCGTTCTCGTCTGGTGATGGCTATGCATGAGTCCCTGCATACTCTTGCGCGTTGCGGCCGCACTGTGGTCTTTGTGTGGACGCCCGGGCATGTCGGTATCCCAGGCAATGAAAATGTTGACCGCCTGGCCAAACAGGCCACCAGTGAACCCACTCTAGACATTGGCCTTCCGGAGACTGATTTGAGGGCAGTCTTCCGCCGCAAAGTTATCTCGCTTTGGGACGCTGAATGGCGCGGTCTGGCCACCCCTAACAAACTCCGTGCCGTCAAGGAGACGACGACTGTGTGGAACTCCTCCTTGCGAGTCTCTCGCAAGGAGTCTGTCGTCCTCTGCCGACTGCGTATTGGGCACACGCGGATGACCCACGGCCACTTATTGCGCCTTGAGGTCCCTCCTCTCTGTCGCTGCGGCTCGGCATTGAGAGTGGTCCACATTTTGTTGGACTGTCCACTTTTATCTGTGCTCAGGCAGTCGTTTGCACTGCCTGACTCGCTCCCTGCCCTTTTCACCGATGACTTTGCTATGGCTGACTTAGTTTTACGTTTTATTCGGGCAGGGTTTTTTTATTATTTAATCTGAGTGTTTCTGTTTTATTTTATTGTCTTGTGTTGATTCTGGCCTTTGGCCTACGGTTTTAAACTAAGTTTTTTAATGTGTTTTCGGTGGTTGGCTTTTTCTTTTTTTTTTTGTTCCTATGGTCGGCCAACCACCGTCACACTCCGTGTGATTTTATTTCGTTTTGTCTGGTCCTTGTCTATGTTTCTTTTATTCTGTGTCGTCTGTCTCCTATTTTGTTGAACATTTTTTATTCTCTGTGGGTAGTTTTAGTATTTTGAAAAAAGGGACCGATGACCTCTGCAGTTTGGTCCCTTTAATCCTTAAACCAACCAGCCAACCAACCAACCTATCTGCTGCTGGGAAAACAATTGCCCTTTACCACGTTTCACTGGAGATGGAATTTGTGGTTCCCAGACTACATGCGTCGACTCCTGTTTCAAAATCACTTTCACTTGTCAAGCAGGTATCGTCATCACTGAACTCCTAACGAACACTGTTCGCACAGACGACACCACACATTCCACTGACTGGTCTTGCAGAAAATCTATTTAATCTGCCACTTGTTTCTCACTCTGCGAAAGTCCTTGGGTTCCTTCGGCAAATGTTGTTGTAGATATGATGCAACGTTTGCTTTGCTTATCGTTGCCACTGCTCTGCTTTGTGTCAACGCTACTAGCACTGTAGCACTGTTGTGAGTTACTCAACGCTCCATGCTGTGATCGCCACATGATAGCTCCAGTCCCGTCCCACGTTGTCATTAGCAGCCAATACTGTGGTCGCATGGAAGATAATATGTGAGGTGTCGAATTCTGTAACCATCAGTGGCCTTTCGAGACCTCGTACTCCAGGGGTTCCTTGTCAGACGTCTCACAGAGACCTACTGCATAGCTTCCACCCAGCGATACACTATCACTGTGACACTACTCCAGCAGACAGTTGATTACAGGTTATTTGAAACAGCCAAATTGCTATAGACGCGCACATAAACACGTGGCGCGAATAATGTGTGTAACGGTATATGACGTCCAGAGGGAAGATTACCTATCAGGGATGCGAGATGCTAATACGTGAGGTACTAAAAATTTTGTTTCCATTGGGTTCCACAACCTATAAGTGTTGAATAAAAGAATACATTGTCCAATGCAGGCTGTACTGTGCATTATTATAATCGTGCTGTTAGCTAATTTCGGCCCGGAGCAAGAAATGTAATACATGGCACAGCAAATGTGTTTGATAATGGCTCGTGGCCGAAGTGAGCTGACAGCACGATTTTAATAAAGCAAAATACAGCCTAAGTTGGATACAATCAGTGAAAGATAATGAGGAAATGATACAAACAGCACTGTCATATTGTACAGGGTTATTACAAATGATTGAAGCGATTTCACAGCTCTACAATAACTTTATTATTTGAGATATTTTCACAATGCTTTGCACACACATACAAAAACTCAAAAAGTTTTTTTAGGCATTCACAAATGTTCGATATGTGCCCCTTTAGTGATTCAGCAGACATCAAGCCGATAATCAAGTTCCTCCCACACTCGGCGCAGCATGTCCCCATCAATGAGTTCGAAAGCATCGTTGATGCGAGCTCGCAGTTCTGGCACGTTTCTTGGTAGAGGAGGTTTAAACACTGAATCTTTCACATAACCCCACAGAAAGAAATCGCATGGGGTTAAGTCGGGAGAGCGTGGAGGCCATGACATGAATTGCTGATCGTGATCTCCACCATGACCGATCCATCGGTTTCCCAATCTCCTAATCTCCTATTTAAGAAATGCCGAACATCATGATGGAAGTGTGGTGGAGCACCATCCTGTTGAAAGATGAAGTCGTCGCTGTCGGTCTCCAGTTGTGGCATGAGCCAATTTTCCGGCATGTCCAGATACACGTGTCCTGTAACGTTTTTTTCGCAGAAGAAAAAGGGGCCGTAAACTTTAAACCGTGAGATTGCACAAAATGGAGTTAGCAGTTGGTGGATCTTTGTTGAACTTCGTCCTGAAGTGTCGTTGCACTGTTGTGACTGACTGATGAGAGTGCATTTCAAGCACGAAACACGCTTTCTCGGCTCCTGTCGCCATTTTGTCTCACTGCGCTCTCGAGCGCTCTGGCGGCAGAAACTTGAAGTGCGGCTTCAGCCCAACAAAACTTTATGAGTTTTTCTACGTATCTGTAGCGTGTCGTGACCATATGTCAATGAATGGAGCTACAGTGAATTTATGAAATCGCTTCAATCATTTGTAATAGCCCTGTACATGAAATACTAGAATCTCAATTTTCGAAGCGAATTGATCTGATAAGCGTTATCTCACTCAGACACAACGGAAAACTGTTAAGTAAATGAACGCACAAGAAGTATGAGTTTTTCACTGAGCTAGTTTTGTGAGACGTTCTACACTAGCGTACCAAAGACGAACAATACAGTGACAGTTCATTTCACTACCAGCATCGAAAATCGTGGAGCAAGACAAAGCATGTTTTCTTGTATCTAATGACTAACATAGGGAGACATAACAACAGAATTTCATCCCATACACTATTGCTGAATGGAGTAGGGGGGAGGGGCTGGGGGCAATGAGGATGATGCATTGTGTATCCTCCGCCACACACCGCAAGGTGTACAGAGTACGGATGTAGATGCAGAATGGATCTACAGGTACGAAATGAAAGTGTCAGTGATCATGTGTTGGTATGTTGAACCAGCAAAGTAGTGAATATGTGTTGATAGCTGAAAAATTTGACTCGAACCCTTGATTTCCTGCTTACCACGACCTGTCGCCTTAACTACAAGGCTCTATGGACACGTCTACAGGCCAGATCCAGTCTTTCATTCTCATTGATTTTCAAGAGTCCAGAGGTGCTCGCAGTCGGCGCAGACGTATGAAGTGCTACGTGAAGTTAGTGTTTTAAATCTTCCGTAAACAAACCTTCCGTTTTCTTTCGGTTGCAAATTAAAAGCCAACTCAACTTCGTAAATAACAAGAAAAAGCCGGAACTTCATACTTGGTGTTAAGGTATTCTACAGCGTTGTCCTTTAAAAATACCACTTTGTAGTCGGCAGGAGACGACAAAAACGAACTGAAAAATACATGGTGCTCGTGAGTAATCTCTTTTTTTTTTCTCTCGTGCAGATATACACTCGGAAACAGAACAGTTAATAGCTCGGCAGCAGCAATTACTCGTACACGTTAAGTGGCGCCGGATAAGACGAAGCGATCTCTGTCGATACTGTCAGGAGTGAGATCTAAATTGTTTCACGGTCTGGTGCGCAGCGCATATTTCGTAATGAGTCTCGCTTGCCAGCTGCAGAGATACGATAAGGACACCTTTATAAAGTGTTGCAAAACACTTCGGGAAGTGCTAAGCTACTGGAAATGTATTAGCTCCAGTTTTACGCAGTGTAATAGCGAATTCTCGAGTAAAAACAGTATCCTGATCAAGTAATGACATACAGAACATTCTGAAACTGGAAGATTATGCCGGGTTATTGGACTAGATATCCGGGAACACAGTTCGAATAAACAGCTTACCATTAGCTTAGTAGCTGATGCGTTACAAGATGGAGAAAATACACTCCTGGAAATTGAAATAAGAACACCGTGAATTCATTCTCCCAGGAAGGGGAAACTTTATTGACACATTCCTGGGGTCAGATACATCACATGATCACACTGACAGAACCACAGGCACATAGACACAGGCAACAGGCACAATGTCGGCACTAGTACAGTGTATATCCAACTTTCGCAGCAATGCAGGCTGCTATTCTCCCATAGAGACGATCGTAGAGATGCTGGATGTAGTCCTGTGGAACGGCTTGCCATGCCATTTCCACCTGGCGCCTCAGTTGGACCAGCGTTCGTGCTGGACGTGCAGACCGCGTGAGACGACGCTTCATCCAGTCCCAAACATGCTCAATGGGGGACAGATCCGGAGATCTTGCTGGCCAGGGTAGTTGACTTACACCTTCTATAGCACGTTGGGTGGCACGGGATACATGCGGACGTGCATTGTCCTGTTGGAACAGTGTAAGTTTGCTGTTTATGTTTTTATGTAAGTAGGCTGTTTATGTTTTCTTTATGTAAGTTTGCTGTTTATGTTTTTTTATTGGCAACGTTACGTAGCACTCTCTATATGAAAAGTTTGAATTGTTGTCTGCCATTGTTGTCATGAACTGCTATAGCTGGATGCGAACAGCGCGTAGCGCTGGGCAGTTGGAGGTGAGCCGCCAGCAGTGGTGGATGTGAGGAGAGAGATGGCGGAGTTTTGAAAAATGTCATGAACTGCTGTATATATTATGAATCTTGAGGTAAATACATTGTTTGTTCTCTATTAGAATCTTTCATTTGCTAAGACTATCAGTAGTTAGTACCTTCAGTAGTTTGAATCTTTTATTTAGCTGGCAGTAGTGGCGCTCGCTGTTTTGCAGTAGCTTGAGTAGCGAAGATTTTTGTGAGGTAAGTGATTTGTGAAAGGTATAGTTTAATGTTACTCAGGGCCATTCTTTTGCAGGGATTTTTGATAGTCAGATTGCGTTGCGCTAAAATTATTGTGTGCCAGGTTAAGCATAGTCTTGTACAATTGTTCTAAGTGGACATTTCACATGTACAATTGTTCTAAGGGGATGTTTCATATGTCGACCCTTAGCCTAGGATATCTCACTGGAATCTTCTGATTTTTTCTTGTAGTTTGTGTATTTAGTGTAGCTTTTGTTTATTGCTAGCGCGTAATTGTAGAGAGAATCTCCTTTGTAGTTGCAGTCTTTCATTGTTGTAATGTAAAACAGTTGTGGCATGCATGTAGATTTGCAACAAGTATTTCGCAGCTGCGCTTGTAATTAACTACATATTATTTTCAGTGCTATGTTAATGTGTTCTCTTATTTTTGCTATTCAAATTGTGCTTTTCTGTGTTATCGTGTGAAATATTGTCACAATAATGGCGTGTGAAAAACGTAACACTCGGCTCCAAAGTAAACTAAGAAACGACAGTGAAGACGAAAGCAATGTGTTAGCGCCACTGTGTAATGAGTTAACTAATGTTCAAAGTAGTAATTTGGTAACTGTGCATAGGGAAATGGAGCGGGCGTCAAACAATGGCGTAGACAGACAAACAGGTAGTGAACAGGGAAGCATTATCGATCGGTCGGTCGGCAACAGCTCGCCTCAGGAATCCGAAATGACAGGACACAATTTTGCAAATACTGTAGATTCAGGTTTTGCGTCCTCACCGTCTTCTCAAATGAGTCAAGACACATTTTCTGCTTGTCAAAATGTGAATGTTGCTGGTGCAAATGCACTGCCGAAAAGCGTAGAGGAACAGATTCCAGACACTAATGCATTGTTATTACAATTAATGCAACAAATGGGACAAAATCTCCTAAAGTTAGACACAATGGAACAAAATCTTAAAAAGTTAGACACAGTGGAACAAAATCTTAAAAAGTTAGACACAATGGAACAACACCAGAAACAAACACAGCAACAGTTACACACAATGGAACAAAATCAGAGACAAACACAACAAAAGCTTCAAAAGTTAGACACCACACTTGAACAAACACGTGAAGATTTAACTACTGAATTACATAACATTGAATCGAAATGTCAAAAAGTCTGTAATGACGTAAAAACACAAATTTGTGAGCATTTCCAACCTATTTTTTCGCGGCATGAAAATGCATTACAGAATCACGAAGCAGCCATAAAAGAGCTGCAAACCATTGTTCATGAAAATCATGAGACCTTGTGGGCTAAAATTGACTCAGTTGCATCTACCGATTCGGTTACGCAACTGGCAAAAACTCAGGAAAACTTAAAGAACACAGTAGATTCGATTTCAACACAAATGGACACTCTGAAACTTGGTTCAGAAAAACACACTGAGGAAATGTGTTCACTATCGGAGAAAGTAGCTGAACTTTCGGATCAGGTCACTAACTTATCTACAAAGGTAGATGCTGATCTGAATGACACAAGACCCGTAGCCTTCACTGACACAGAAGAGTATGAACAAATAAGAAAATTCAAACAAAATCAGAATCAAATTAATACGCAATACAAAAGAGAAATGCGGGAAGTACAAGATCAGCTGACACAGGTAATACAAGAATTACGTATTTCAGAGGACACTCGCGCCCCAATAAGGGAAGAGGGACATATAAATACGGAAAAGCCACAAAATAATAACACAGGGCATTTCGGTAATTATGAAAGGAATTGGCAAGGTGCACCGAATTTTGAGATGGAACCGCCGACACGACGTAACAATGACCGATATGTGACTCGCCGACATGATGACTTTGACTATAAGCTGTTCATTACTACACGTAAATTCAAAACATTTAAGAATTCTGGCAACGACATTCATCCACAAGCATGGCTCCATCAATTCTCTCATTGTTTTCCTCCCAACTGGTCATTAGAACACAGATTAGAATTTATGTGTGGCTATTTGGAGAATGAACCAGCTGTAAGAATGCGATCGGTCATTCACGATTGCCACAGTGAAGGAGAATTTTACCATGCGTTCCTCTCAGCATATTGGTCACAAGCTACACAAGATCGCGTGAAACATAGTATCATGATGATGAAACACTTTGAACAATCTGAATTTTCCAGTCTTGTCAAATATTTTGAAGACATGTTGCACAAGAATCAGTACCTGTCAAACCCATACAGCCCCTCAGAACTCATCCGCATTTGCTTAATCAAACTGCCTGAACATTTGAGACATATTATTTTAGCAGGACGTTGCAAAGACGACATTGAAGCTTTTCAGGGACTGTTACAAGAACTGGAAATTGACACAGACAGTCGCGGGATGCGAAAACAGGAAAACAATCATTACAGGTCACATCCGTCACAATTCCGTGACGACAGAAACAATAAATGGCCACGACAAACCTATTCTTACAACGTAAATCGTGACCAAAACAGACACCACCCATATGATAACCACTGGCAGAGTAATAGTTACAGGGAAAGATCACCTTTCCGCGGTAATGACTATCACAGAGACAATCAGAGAAACAGACAATATGGGAACCAAAATAACTATTATCAAGGGAGACAGAATAACTTTAGACGCAACGGTCCAGCACGCAGTTACGACTCAGGCAGAAATTCTCCACCATGTGACCGACAAGAAAGAAACTATGGAAACTACCGACATGACGACAGACGATATGATCGTAACGACAGACCTGAATTGCATCAGAACTGGCGAGATTTAAACAGAGCAGAGCACTCTCGTCACGATGAATTTGTAGAAGTTAGGTCTCCAAATCCCAATAACGACGCGCGCCAACAAAGAGACAATAGGCGATGACTCACACCACTGGCAGCCACAAGACGTACTTATGAAACTGATGACGCAGCTGCCGTAGCTAGTAATTACGTAAAAATGGAAGACATTAGGGACATCTTACTCCAGGAACACGACGTAACACGTAACACCATTGCATATCCTGTGATTCACATTACTGTAAATGACGTAAAATTTACGGCAGTACTTGACTCTGGCAGTCCCATTTCAGTAATTAGCGAAACAGCTTTTAGCAAATGCAACAAAGCGAACGATTGCCCCACACTTCCGTTACGTAAGATTAAATTACAAGGTGCAATCTTTGGAAAAAGTGTAGATGTACGCCAACAAACCAACTTAGAATTCTTTTGTCAAAGCCACAGCTTCTCTATGAACTTCCTTATTGTTCCATTATTGTCGACGGAAATTATACTGGGAGTAGACTTTTTGAATGAATACAAAGCAATCTTAAGCTTTCACGATGCTGAAATAAGTTTAGAAAAAGAAGGTAAGTCAATAGCTTTGAAATTTGAAGACTGGCTCTCAAACCATGATGAGGAAATTAATCGGCTTTACGTTCTGTTAGACAACAGTTCGGAATTTTCTACGGAACTAGACACCAACAATCACTCTGCAAGTACTGACAGGGATGACATCGACGGCATATTTGAAATTAATGAGTTAATTCAGAATAAAATTCAAACAATTGAGAATTGTAATGACACTGATAGGCAGGACCTTTTTGAGATTTTACAAGCACATTCCACAGTTTTTACTCACAAAACAGGAACAATCAAGGGGTTTCAATACCAATTTCGTGTTCGTGAGCATACTAAATTTTGTGTTAGACCTTACGTAATTCCGGCGCATTATAGGGACCGTGTTAGAACAGAAATACAATCTATGCTTGTCGAGGGCATTATTGAGCCTGCAGTAAGCTCATACAACAACCCATTACATGTTGTTGAGAAGAAGAATGGATCGATCAGGCTTGTTTTAGATTCGAGACAAATCAATACTATCATTATTCCTGAAACAGACAGGCCGCAGACGATGGAAGAACTTCTTCAAAATTTTAATGGTGTAAAAGTGTTGTCTTCCATTGATCTCAGATCCAGCTTTTATCAGATCGAACTTCATCCAGAATGCAGAAAATACACAGCTTTCCTTTGTTTCGGCGTTTGTTATCAGTTTCGGAAACTTCCTTTTGGTTTGAACATTTCTTCAGCAGCATTCATTCGTGGGTTAAATTCCATATTACCTGAGTTCTTAAAACGTCACATCACTTTATATGTGGACGATATTCTAATAGCAGAAGCTTCATGGGAACAACATAACCGCATCCTCAACAGTTTGTTACGTATTTTTGCAGAATCTGGAATTACAGTTAACTTGGAAAAGTCTGAATTCGGTAGGTCAAAGGTGAAGTTTTTGGGACATATTATTTCTTCTGAAGGCATTCAGCCGGATCCAGAAAAGTTAGAAGCAATCAGAGCCATTCCTGTTCCATCCACAAAAAGACAAGTCCGCAGTTTTGTAGGTCTCGTAAATTTTTACCGTCGTTTTCTGAATATGCAAATTCTAGTTACACCAAAACTTTGTTCTCTCACTGGAAAAAATACTATTTGGAACTGGGACGAACAAGCACAGTTGGAATTCAATTCTTTGAAAGAAGCGTTACTTCACGCGCCAATACTAGCTCATCCAGATCTGTCACAAGATTTCTGCCTTAGCACTGATTCTTCCAAAGTTGGTCTTGGTGCCCATTTATTTCAAGAAGCCATAGAAGATGACATTACTGTTCAGAAAACCATTGCTTTTGCTAGCCGAGTGCTAACAAAATCTGAAAAAAATTATTCCGTTACTGAATTAGAAGCTTTAGCTATCGTTTGGGCATTTAACAAATTCCGTTTCTTTCTTTCTGGTAAGCACGTAAAAGTATACAGTGATCATCGTGCATTACAATTTCTTATGTCTTCAAAATTAAATCATGATAGGTTAAAACGTTGGGCATTGTTTCTGCAAGAATTCCGCTTCACAATAGTCTACATTCCCGGCAAGGAGAACATTGTTGCGGACGCGCTGTCACGCGCACCGGCTGGGCTTGAGAAAAGTAACACAGAAGGCAACCTCGAGAAAAATTTCAGTATTCTTTACATTCAGAAAGTCGCCTTTGAAAACTTCATCACCACATCTTTAAAGGACATTGCTCATGAACAAGATAAAGATCCGATTTGGAAAGATATCAAAAGTAAATGGCATGAAAAGACACACACTCAGATTCGGCATTATTACCTGGTTAGAAACAACATACTCTTCAAACGCTGCACTGTTGATGACAAGCTATGGGTACTTTGCATTCCAGACGATTTTGTTAATAAGCTCATTTGGTACATTCATTTCAGCTACGCACATTTTGGCCCACGAAAATGTTATCATATTCTTCGAACGACTTGTTATTTGAACAATATGGAAAAGAGAATTCGAAGAGTCTTGTCTATTTGTAAACTTTGTCAAAAGGCGAAACCATCTACTATCTCACATCGTGCTCCGTTATTTCCTATTATTCCTTCTAAATTAAAAGAATTTGCTGCTGTTGATCTCTTGGGACCCCTTGTCAGAACATCGAATGGATTTTCGTACGTTCTAGTCGCTGTTGAACTTACTTCAAAATTTGTTTCTTTCACTCCGTTACGTAAAGCCACTGGACGGTCTGTATCCAACGCCTTTGTTAAAAATTTTTTACGTGAAGTTGGACACGTTAGTAAAGTCATTTCAGATAACGGACCGCAATTCAGATCTGCTGTTTGGTCACGCATGCTTCGGAATCATAAAAACAAACCTGTTTTTATTTCATTGTATTCACCACATTGTAACCCGTCTGAACGGATTATGAAAGAAATCAATAAGCTTTGCAGACTTTATTGTCACAGAAAGCATCAGCATTGGGACAGATATTTACACTTATTTCAAAATGTGCTGAATGAAATGCCTCATGATTCCACTGCTTTACCACCTACTCTTGTACTGAAGAATGAAGAACCTCCGAACAGAATCAGAGAGCTTGTACCTTTCCCGAATACACGTAAACTTCGACACAAAGACATAATTGATTTGGCTCTTAAAAATATAAAATCTGCAGCAGACAAAAGGAGAAAACTACACGGTAAAGCAAATGCAAAGAAATTATATATTGGTCAGAAAGTTCTCATTAAAGCTCATTCATTGTCACATAAGAAGAAACACTTGAGTCACAAATTCTTTCTAGTTTACAATGGACCTTACAGAATCCGACGTATACCACATGACAATTGCGTTGAAGTTGAAACTCTGCGTACTAGGAAGAGTAAAGGTTTACACCACATTTCTCATGTAAAACCATTTATTGACAGATAATCTGCTTTTTAACTTAATCTTTGCAATTTTCACTTCACGCTACTTGTACAATTTGTCACACTGAGAAACTGTTAACATGCAACTATGTTTTAAAGCTAACTAACCATCCAGTCAAGAACCAAGAGAAATTATTTAAACAGAAATTACGAATGCATTGTTATTGCGAACAGACGACACAGTGTAATTGTGTGTGTACATTCTTGCTTGTTAGTTGCACGATTAGAACATTTACCAGCACTGCTAATGAAATTTTCATGCAACATTTTGGTTTGCTTGAGAGTGGATTCTGGATTTGAGGTGCTTTCTGTGAAATGCCAGATTACACAGTGGTTAGTTTATGTGACAGCTACACGATTTTATCACGACGCTGCTAATGCGTGACAATTTACAATGTTGCTTTTGCGGTGTATCTGTTTTATATCTGCACAGTTTTTTCTGAACTCTTCTATAAAGTGAGACATGTTTTAGTGGTGACTTTTGTACTATTGCTACAATGAGACAGCCTTTTCTGTAGCACAACAATACGTTACAGCACAGTACTTTCCTCATCACGGCAATAAGCGTAATAACTAAGTTATCTATACGCAAAGCATTTCACTTTGTTTATCATGAGGTAAGTACATTGACTTCTGCAGAACTTAGCTTTCGGAGGACAATGACTACGACACTTCCCAGAGATTATCTTACAGCAAGACGCACATTTAGCGCTACAGGACACGTATTTAAGTGATTAATTTTGTACTTAAAACATTTATTTTTAAAGATTTTTGAATTACAAAGAAAGTTTTTCGTGATACATTTCATTCCATTGCTGTAATCTGTAACACCTGAGGGTATAATTACAATAAACCTCAGGGGGGTACACGCCTACTTTGTGTACCATGTGTTTGGCAAGCACAAGGAGCCCTAGCTAATATGGTATTTGCTTATACAACTTTACACATCGGTACCATATTTCTCTAACACATAAATTACACACCTATCTGATCATTTAAAAGAGAAACAAACATCCTTTTACTACGTCAGTGACACATGTTTACGCAATTACAGAGTTGGATTACTTCACACTTAAGAAATTGTACTTTGTCTGTGCTTTGTGCACTGTTCATAATTTTTTTGAAACCATTGTGATACTATGAGAACTTTGAATGATGTATTTGGTAAGGGAGTATGATTTTAAAGTACGTTGGAGGCAGATGACACTTTTGACATGAGCAGAGAATTTTGTTAGGTTTTGAAATTATTGGAGGAAGCTACGACGTTTTTGACATTTGACTGAGGTGATATGATGTTATTTTTACGACGACGATGTGTATTATGCTGTTGAAGTATGTTTATGTCAATAAAATTCTTGACCTGTGAAATGTTTTTATATGAGACTGTCACTGTAGCGGAAACTACTGTCGTAAATATTTCCGTAAGAAAGTTAAGTGACCACCTGCACATAATGTGACGTGGGCACCCAGGTGTGTCAGACACCTGGAGAACAAGCCTTTTCAGACGCTCAGGTAGAAAAGAAAGCCATTAGGGTGTGCCAGAGGCACAGGTGGAAGAGAAGGACAAAGAGAGGCCATTAAACTCGCTGTTGACAATTCTTTGTAGAGGGCATCGCTAATGCGACACGCTCGTTACTTGAAAACATATGATTTTTGTAATGCGTTGTGGGCACACAGCTGTGTCAAACACCTGGAGAACAAGCCATTAGGATGTGCCTTTCATCGCTAATGCGACACCCTCGTTACTTAAAAACATATGATTACTCGCACTTTGTGCTAATTACTGAAATGCTTATGAATTGACAAGAAATATTTTTACATCTGCACACCTGATTATAACACGTGTCTTTCTCCAAGAGTTGAGTGCTACTGACTTACGAAATGCCACATGACTATTGAATGATATTTTTATGCTTTGCTTTTCGGAATTGCTTATTTCATTTGATGTCTGGTTTCCAGCTGTGTAGCAGCATTGCTTTTATAAAATAAAATGCATTTGCTAATGTGAACACTTTCTGTCAACAGATCTATTAAATAATTATTTTATGATCCACATTCTTTAAAAAGGAGCACTTGGAAAGGAAAGAACAATACGAAGGAACTCGTAACAGTAAAACATGATTTTCTTTTCAAGTACATGGTAATATTTTTTTACAATAAGTTGTTATGGTGCACCACTTTAATTACATAGACATTAAGATGTGAATAGATATTTCCCTTGTCTGCATTGTTGTTTTTACTGTAATATTTTTTCTGCTTGCGCTATGTCATGTTTAGGTATAAGTTGCTGCTGTTTGTCAGGCATAGTGTTACTGAATTTGACTTTGTGTTACTCTTCTAAGCTAGTTTTTCTTGTTTCCTGCATTGCCTTATATTAGTTGTAATATTGCACTTGCTTTGCTAATTTATGCTGCTAGCTTTGCCAATTTGCATTTTTTGTCATTTCTGTTTGTGTTGATTTGTTGTCATGCTGCATTGCCTCGTCCCTTGGTATATATATCTGAGCTCAGTAGATTTAAGTTAGCTTAAGAGGGGGTAGACTATATAAGAAACTGACTATGGAGAATAGGTAAAGAATGCATTGCGAAGAAAGATTTGGGCCCCAATGAGTATTGTACAATCAGAAATAATTATTTTGAAAGAAATATGAATAGAATACAGGAACGAGGTATAGGTAGGATTTTCTTGGAAATAAATGATGAGGTAAGCAATGTGTGAACATATAAATACAGAAAGCATGCTTAGATAGAATTTTTGGTGGAAGCAAAGGTTGAAATAAGACGAACGATCTATGGAATGAAGGGAGATCTCCAAGCAAAATACTGCAGTAAAAGAAACCCTGTCCTTTCCTCTTTGCTGCTTTTTCCCAATATGTAATTGTGTGTTGTCCGTTCCATTTGTGTTATCCCACTATGTGTTTGGGTACCCGTGTGTATTTGTGTTTTTCCTGTCTTTATGTGTTTAGCTGATGAGAGCTATGTTGTAGAATTTTTCTAATACTCTGTTATTTTCTTTGTAAAGATGCTTAGACTTTATTTATTCTGTTTTAATGCTCATGTGTGAAGTTGAATTTTTAAAAGTGATTCTGATCTTTTATGTATGTACTCATGTCATCATTCCTGTAACACTGATGTATATGTTTATTTCTATTCTTTTGTAAAGCCCTATTACTACAAATATTATCTGTATTGTTATGTTTTTAATGATGTTTTTTGTACCTTTGTTATTGTATTCTTATGTTATATAACTGTAATTGACGCCAGTTAATCAAATTCAGCAACTTGTACGCATTCATTTCACTGCACACATTTCGGTTGGTCATACTATATGGACAATATGTGAGAAGTAGGGACTGAGAGTGTTTGCACGTGTGTTAATAATTCAGCAAGGGACTGGATAACAGCATTGCTGGTTCTAAGGACAATTCCAAAAACTTTGTGAGTGCACAAGTGGTGGTTATGGACTTGCTCTATTATCCGCAAGACTCTTCAATGGTGATTGTGCACCTGCACAGTCGCAACAGATGGCTGCTGGCCACTTCTACAAGGACTACAGTGGGTCTGCATCTCTGGTGGCCCACCAATACCAATACTCTCTACCAGGACCGCAGTGGGTCTGCTCTGTGATGACCTACCTACCAATATTCGCCAGAACTTCGAATGACTCTGCTGTGGGTTTGCTCTGTTGTGGCCCATTACCTGTCAGCATGTCAAGAGTCAGCACTGTCTTTCCGTTGGAAGGACAACACTACTTCTTCAAGACTGCATGGAAATCCACTACTTCTATGTGCAATTTCTTTTACTAATGAGACTTTGTGAAAAACAAAAACTGTAATTACTATTATGATGAACAATCTGGACTGTCTTTATTGACTGTGAAAAAAATTTTAGCTGTTGACCAACATTGTGTCAATAAGTGTGTGCATTTGATATCTTTGTGATTGTAATTATGAAAAATTTTTTCAAATCTGTATTGGCCAGTGCCCAACACCATTTGTAAAAATTTTTTGTGGGGAGCATGGGGGCTATGTAAGTTTGCTGTTTATGTTTTTATGTAAGTAGGCTGTTTATGTTTTCTTTATGTAAGTTTGCTGTTTATGTTTTTTTATTGGCAACGTTACGTAGCACTCTCTATATGAAAAGTTTGAATTGTTGTCTGCCATTGTTGTCATGAACTGCTATAGCTGGATGCGAACAGCGCGTAGCGCTGGGCAGTTGGAGGTGAGCCGCCAGCAGTGGTGGATGTGAGGAGAGAGATGGCGGAGTTTTGAAAAATGTCATGAACTGCTGTATATATTATGAATCTTGAGGTAAATACATTGTTTGTTCTCTATTAGAATCTTTCATTTGCTAAGACTATCAGTAGTTAGTACCTTCAGTAGTTTGAATCTTTTATTTAGCTGGCAGTAGTGGCGCTCGCTGTTTTGCAGTAGCTTGAGTAGCGAAGATTTTTGTGAGGTAAGTGATTTGTGAAAGGTATAGTTTAATGTTACTCAGGGCCATTCTTTTGCAGGGATTTTTGATAGTCAGATTGCGTTGCGCTAAAATTATTGTGTGCCAGGTTAAGCATAGTCTTGTACAATTGTTCTAAGTGGACATTTCATATGAAAAATTGTTCAAAGGGGACGTTTCAACAGCAAGTTCCCTTGCCGGTCTAGGAATGGTAGAACGATGGGTTTGATGACGGTTTGGATGTACCGTACACTATTCATTGTCCCCTCGACGATCACCAGTGGTGTACGGCCAGTGTAGGAGATCGCTCCCCACACCATGATGCCGGGTGTTGGCCCTGTGTGCCTCGGTCGTATGCAGTCCTGATTGTGGCGCTCATCTGCACGGCGCCAAACTTGCATACGACCATCATTGGCACCAAGGCAGAAGCGACTCTCATCGCTGAAGACGACACGTCTCCATTCGTCCCTCCATTCACGCCTGTCGCGACACCACTGGAGGCGGGCTGCACGATGTTGGGGCGTGAGCGGAAGACGGCCTAACGGTGTGCGGGACCGCAGCCCAGCTTCATGGAGACGGTTGCGAATGGTCCTCGCCGATACCCCAGGAGCAACAGTGTCCCTAATTTGCTGGGAAGTGGCGGTGCGGTCCCCTACGGCACTGCGTAGGATCCTACGGTATTGGCGTGCATCCGTGCGTCGCTGCGGTCCGGTCCCAGGTCGACGGGCACGTGCACCTTCCGCCGACCACTGGCGACAACATCGATGTACTGTGGAGACCTCACGCCCCACGTGTTGAGCAATTCGGCGGTACGTCCACCCGGCCTCCCGCATGCCCACTATACGCCCTCGCTCCACGTCCGTCAACTGCACATACGGTTCACGTCCACGCTGTCGCGGCATGCTACCAGTGTTAAAGACTGCGATGGAGCTCCGTATGCCACGGCAAACTGGCTGACACTGACGGCGGCGGTGCACAAATGCTGCGCAGCTAGCGCCATTCGACGGCCAACACCGCGGTTCCTGGTGTGTCCGCTGTGCCGTGCGTGTGATCATTGCTTGTACAGCCCTCTCGCAGTGTCCGGAGCAAGTATGGTGGGTCTGACACACCGGTGTCAATGTGTTCTTTTTTCCATTTCCAGGAGTGTATGTTTGGGCAGTTAACGTGTCAACGTCGGCAATCGTGCAGTGGTAGTCCATCATGTATTGAAGGAGAATTAAGTCCCTGGTCTCCGAAACCACAGAAATATCGTTACAACTGAGGAAGTTAAAATAATAAGTGAATTATAAATTTGCAGATCATGCATTTGAAATTTTTGGAAGTAGATTTAGAAGTCACCGTTGCCGGAAGGACTAGTTAAGTATCTTAAAAGTTATTGCTTATATCATAGGCTTTAACCCACTTCTAGGGCCACCATTTCATTATATGCATATATATTGAAGTTTCAATCTCTTTCGCATGAAATCATAGATGCCATTGTAAGACAGAGACATCTAGGGGCGCACTGAGTTACCTCTACGAATCTAATGTAGTGCACTGGAGAGTTCAAAGCAACAGTCGCCGCGGAGATTGTGTTACGAGATAGTAGGAGATTGTGACATGTGTTTTTTTTTATATTCCTATATAGCGGTCATATTCAGGAGGTCATTGATAGTGAAAGTGTGTGTATCTAAACCTATTGTAACTTAAATTTGAGTTTGTCCTTCTAGTGTTATGAACGGTTTTCAAACAATATGCACTGTTGATATAAATTGATTTCTTTTTAAGCTCATTTTTGCTTGCAGTTTAGGACCATAATTTGTTTCAGGCATTCTGAGATCACGGAAGTTTCGAAATGTGGTATCATGTATAGGAAAAACGAGAAATTGCTTTTAAATATATCTAATGAAATGAAGGGTTGTTGGGTATTCCAGTGCTTCCAAAGTGAAACCATAACTTTAAAACAATTGATTATTTATTTTTGGTTAATTACTATTTGTATTCGTTACTTAATATGATAATTAAGGTCAGTTTTACGAAAAAATCCGATGTGAAACCATCGCCTTAAAATAATAAACCAGTGTTTACTTTTTGCCAATTTCTTCTCGTATACGTTACTTACTATGGCGAAAGGACAATTATGAGAAAAAAATTAAAAGTAATTTTTTTTTTGTTGGGACTCAAAATGAGTTGACATGTGCACCATGTCTGTAATAAAGAGATGGCTCTTTTCGATATTCCATAGAACAATGTTAAGAATTAAACTCTAGTGTTGCGCCTGGTAATGCTCAAGATCTAAACCGACTCGTCGCAGTAACATTATGTGCCACTTTCTAATTTTAGCGAATGAGCAAGACAATATTGAACTCTACTGTGGTTGAAAATTTCTGTAGTTAATGGATATAGTATCTCCAACTAAGTATCACAGAGATACATCGTGATCTCAAGTGGGAATCCCTGGAGGGAAGATGACGCTCTTTTCGTGAGGCGCTATTGTGAAAAAGGCTTACATAGGCACATTATCTTTGACTTTCGTCTATAAGCTGCTTCTAGTCTCAGCAGCACATCGATGCAACTGCTCAGTCGTGAGTTGTGCTGTAATACGTTAACACTTGTTCGCATCTCTCGTCACGGAAATGGAACTGCATGGTATTGCGCAACGGTATGCCATTTCTTTTTGGTTAAATTGGGTGAAAACGCGACGACAACTTACGGTAAGCTTCAGAAGGCTTTTGGAGAGGAGGTTATGTCAAGAGCTCACGTTTTTCGTTGGTATAAAATGTTTAGTAAAGGCAGAACGAATGTTGAAGATGAAGACTGCAGTGGGCGAAATGCATGCTTGTGTGCTTCTTTGATTCCAAGGGAATTGTTCATAAAGAGTGGGTGCCTCCTGGACAAACAGTTAACCAATATTACTACAAAGAAATTTTAGAAATACTGGGTAAAAGAGTTCTTCGTGTTCGTGCCAACATTGCTGATAGTTGGATTCTGCATCACAATAATGCGCCATCCCATACTGCTCTGTCAGTACAGCAATTTTTAACCTCAAAACTACCACAGCCACCTTATTCACCAGATATCGCTCTGTGCGACTTTTTTCTATTTCCAAGAGTCAAAACGGCGGTCAAGGGACACCATTTTCAAACAATACAAGATATCGAAAAAGCTGTGACGAGGGTCTTGGAGGATATTACAGAAGATGAGTTCCAGAAATGTTACCATCAATGGCAGAAGCGCTGGAAAAAGTGTGTGCAATCAGAAGGGAACTACTTTGAAGGAGACAACACTAAACTTGACTAAAACAGTAAGCAACAGTTTTTTTTCACAACAGTCTCAATACTTTATTGTCGCACCTCACAAACGTTCGTTTCTCCCTCGCTCCATTTGCCATTGGAACGGCAAAGAAAGTAGCTAGTAGTGATACAAGGAACACTTCCCCACATACTGTACGATGACTTGCGGGATATGTATGCAGATGTAGGTGTAAATATAAAAATAACATGATTACTATTGTAATTTTGACTTATCTGTTTGCATTATAAACAATTAAGCCAACTTCCCCCCTAATTTCATAAGCACTCCATGGTTACTGAATAATAATGATCTGATTTGAAAGTCTATGAACAGATCACATCCGCGCAATTTATTTATCGAAATATGAATTCTAACAATAAAAGTCCATGAAATGATCCCACATACTTTTTAACAACAATGTATTCAAATGCGTATCTCAATACAACTGTAGCACGATGGTGCAGCTTGAGACAATATGGCTTGGTAATACACCACAGTAATTAAACACTTCTCTTTGAATGATGCTGCCGCCATTTGACTGTAACAGTTTTATTATATTGTTGTACAGTACAGATTTCAACGTTGTACAACAATAAAATAAAATTTATTACAATCGAATGGCGCAGCTTCATTCAAAATATTACCACGACAGTGGATCTAGTCAAAACATAAATCATCAAAAGTAATGATGGTTCAAATGGCTCTGAGCACTATCGGACTTAACATCTATGGTCATCAGTCCCCTAGAACTTAGAACTACTTAAACCTAACTAACCTAAGGACATCACACACATCCATGCCCGAGGCAGGATTTGAACCTGCGACCGTAGCAGTCGCGCGGCTCCGGACTGAGCGCCTAGAACCGCTAGACCACCGCGGCCGGCAAAAGTAACGAAATAAATCAATTACAGACTCTCATTTCAAATCATTACAGGTAGCATCAAAATATACAGATCATAATGAAAAAAATCAATCTCATCAATAATAGTGCAAAATTTATGACAGATTGTTAGTATGTCTATAAGTATAATATGTGTATTATGACTGGCTAAAGATGCAAATTTCAAAGGTAAAAGTCATATCAAATTCTACTTCTTAAATTCGCATCAGTCATGTCAAATACTCTGAGCAGTGATTAACAATTTCTGTTGGTATTTACCTGAGAGATGTTAACAATGATAAGAGTGTGGTTAGAGAATTTATTGCAGTCAGATAACATTAAGCAAACTGCATGATACATAACCGTTTCCTGATTGTAAAGCTGCGCCATGGTTTAAAGTAGGTGTTACTGGCTGAATAAAACTAGCTTTCCGGTCACGGTTGTAATGGCCTTCCTTCGCATATACTGGCGTACTGGTGCACTCATATCTTCTTATGAGCTCTGCACAGGCCATGACATAGCGTCTGTGTTTTAAAAGTTGTTGAGATGTTTGCATGTGGCAGAAAAAGTGAGAAACTTTACTATACTGGTATTCCGAATAGAATAAACCGCAGAGCTACCACTCTCCTCTGAGGAATATACAACACAAAAATGCTAATCAGCTAATAGTACAAGTTAAATATGAAGTGAGAGAGACTGTGGCTGAGTTTTTATTTAGGAAAGAGAAGATAGCAAGTGAATAGGAAGAAGAATAATAGAAGCGATCTGGGGTCTTTTGGAAACTATACAGAATTTTCAAATGTATACCTCCGAGAGGGCTAAAAAGGAAAGCTTACGCTCGATGTCTATTAACATATTTGAATTAATGGCAGTGGGACATGAAAGTCTAATGCGAAAACGGTGAAAAATGTAGTGTTGTTCATCAAGCAGCACAAAGAGAATCATATTCGGTGTTATTATGAAGTATAAGGGAACTAACAAAGCTATTTGGGGCACAGAGTGTTGGGAAGGGTGACAGAGGACGGTGAGGCGTAATCATGGTTGTAATAAAAATTAAATTGAGGTCAGCGGGACAGGAGGTCAAGTGAATGTAATGTGGACGCTCCTAGAATTACAGGGTAGTTATAACTAATCTTTTGCCACTTGAGCCAATGGAAAACTATTGGCTGTATGGGTGCCCACCTTTATAGGAATGATATTCACAATGTGCGCTGCAGAATCTGTGTGTCACGGCTTGCCGTTAGACGCCGGTACTGGTACGGCGACAACGGCTGAAATACAAACATCAGTGCACATTGCAGCTGCGGATGCCGTTAGTCAAGAAGGTACTTGAGTATTGCTCATCAGTGTGGGATCCGTACCAGGTCGGGTTGACAGAGGAGACAGAGAAGATCCAGAGAAGGGCTGCGCGTTTCGTCACAGGGTTATCTGGTAAGCGTGATAGCGTTACGGAGATGTTTAGCAAACTCAAGTGGCAGACTCTGCAAGAGAGGCGCTCTGCATCGCGGTGTAGCTTGTTGTCCAGGTTTCGAGAGGGTGCGTTTCTGGATGACGTATCGAATATATTGCTTCCCCCCCACTTATACCTCCCGAGGAGATCACGAATGTAAAATTAGACAGATTCGAGCGCGCACGGAAGCTTTCCGGCATTTGTTCTTCCCGCGAACCATACGCGACTGGAACATGAAAGGGAGGTAATGGCAGTGGCACGTAAAGTGCCCTCCGTCATACACCGTTGGGTGGCTTGCGGAGTATAAATGTAGATGTAGAGCAAGGCCTTCCTCGCAACAAAAAAAAAAAAAAAAAAAAAAAAAAAAGTGAAGCAACATGGAGCGAGTCATTAGTGACAGGTGCGATCGGTCGGAAAATCACTGTGAAAATAAGAAAAATGTTTTATTTGTAACAGTTAACTACAACTTTCAGCTACTTCTCTACATAGTCGCCGCTCCAACTTGTGTACCTGTTATAGAACGCAGCCGCCTGTGCTTCCCATCAATTCTCTACGCTGGTCTACAGTTCGTTGTCTGTGCCAGAACGTTGTCTTCATTGTCAGCGGTTCGCTTGAACAGAGATGAAACTCAGGGGGAGCCAATTACGGGCTTCATTGTGGGTGATCAGACACTTCCCATCGAAAACGCTGCCGGATCATCTTTATAGTCTCTTGAGGGTGCGGTCGGCAATTGTCATGAAGAAGGAAATGCTTGACAGTTATATTATGCGGGCTGAATGAGACCAGGTGAAATCTCTTACCAGGCCCTCACACTAGCGGTAGACACTATTTTATAGGCTTTACGTGCTCATTGTGTGCTCCGAACTGAAAAGAGCGACGTGCAGACTAGAAACACTGCCCAACACATCTGAGCAAAGCTTCATCGGATTTTCACTGTGGTTTACATTTCGCGCCTGATCGGACCTTACTTTCCGAATAGCTGTCGTATATTGTTGAAGATATGTATCTAGAAGTCTCGAAGCCGTTGTCCAATCATGGAGTTGAATGACTGGTGAAGTTCAGACACGAATTTTGTGTTGGAAAGCAACTATTTTAGTGGCTGTCTCCTAAATAATTTCCTCTTGTTAATTAAAAATATTATTGGAGGTTTCTTACTCTAATTTCTGGCATAAAGCGCACACTATGACGTCATCACTCTTTGGCGTCCATCGATTGATCGCCATCCGAACTCCGCCTAGTTTTTGCACGTGAAGAACAATGTAGGAATGGTATTTGTAAGACAAATACGACAAACTTCACCACTTCCAAAGTGAAAAGTTCAAATGAACGTAAACAAATTGTAGTGGCGACTTAAACCGTACTGGACGTCAGATATAACTTTTTTGGTGTTGGTCACCTGTTAGATAATGAAGGACAGGTATGTACCAATGGTGGTACAGTTATTGAGGAACAAACCAAATTGAGGAAATGTCAGACGAGTGAGGGAGTGTGGAAAAGAGTTGAAATGAAAATTACATCATCCAATTCTTTAGCATTTGATTAAGTGGCTTGCAGTCTATTAAGGAACACACAGTGAACATCCCAACTAGAAAAGTTCTTGGGTTAGCACGAGACAGACATAACGAGTTGGTTGTATGACGTGAGATTTCGGTGTTGTAGATAAGATTCTCTGCTAATTACATGCACTCGGATTAGGTTTTTGTGCAATTCTCATTCTGAGGAGAGTTGAGATTCTTAGCACCATAAAAGACGTAGCGTGGAACGGTTGGTTGGGACGTCCAGAGCTTTAATTTCAGCCGCCAAATTAGAAAAATTTTTCACCTACAATGACACCTTTTCTTCGTGATGTACGCAAGATTTTTAGGCGTCTATATGTTTAGTGTAGGGGAGTGCAATGAGTGTGGACGTAGAGTGTTGTATCAAGTTTGTGTTGTGTGATAACGACAGAGGGAGAGTTTGAAACCCAGCAATGGCACGTAGTCTAATCAGTTCGAATATCATCAAGCAACCATCAGGGTTAACATCCGCATCCAATAGATGTACCACCGTCAATAGCCTCACATTGCCTTAATGCATTAACTACTGCAGAGAGGTTTAAAATTTAATCCACGACATTAGTGTAAAGTCTAGTGATGGAGGACTTCACGCCATCACCTTCCCTCCTCAAATAGCACCCGTGAAAATTTTTTCCACCATCAGGAATCGAACCAGTTACGTTTGAGTCGACAGTCACTGCACTATAGGGTGTCGATGAACTGGACTATGGAGCCATGTTTAGTACAAAGACAGTCTTGTTGTTGATCTTAGGATGTTGGAAAAAGCAGACATGCAGTGATTAGGGTATTGGATTATTCCTCAGAGAGTTTATTTGTAGATTTCTAGTGTCATTTCTTGCAAATGCTGGGATGTTTCTTTCTATGCCACAACCAATTCAAAATCCTTACCCACAGAGTCACAGTTTATATTGTTTGTACCCACACTGAGGACAACAGGGCTATGCAGAGCATAACTGAGGACAACATGGGAAATAAGGAATAAATGCAGATAAAGTTTACTAGGGACCAGTTTTAAAAAGTAAATTACTCATAATATATTTTATAGGGTATAGAGAGGGTGTTAAGGGTATAAGTGCAGATGTTTTTATCGGTACTGAAGATAGTGCACTGAACAGCATTATATATGTATTTACTTAATTTGCAGACTAATAATTAGAGCTATTAGGTTAGTATGTTTTAGGCTGGTTAGAGCCTACAGGTATATGTGGAAAGAACTAGCCATTAATGCTTACTTTCCCCTGGGCAGCAGATCAGTGTTGAAGTGTGGATGCATGGATGCAGAATGGTTAGGCTACACTGCGGGGCATAGTCCACTTAGGGGTGCACTTACGACCATGCAGAAAAAAAGCAGGTAGTAAATTACATGATGCATTTGCAGGAAACCTATTAGACACAGAAAAAAACAATTAACACACCCAAGTTGATACATATGAAGATACCAATGAACAAAATAGCCGCCTTTATACCCCTAACGCCCTGCATAAAGCGGACTGTATGTTTATGTCTGGAATCTCCTACCAAACCCCTAGAACAGTTTCAGCCTAATTTGGCACAGAAACGGCAGGCCTTACAAGCATCAGCACTGTGGGGTGTACTACTTCCTAGCTCCAGTAGGAGTGGAGATAAAAAGTATGTTCTTTCTTTGCAGACCCTGGCATATAGGAAGTCCTGTGCAACAGACAAGTCTTGTGGGAACGGGGTACCCGCCTGCCAAATCAACCCTCTTTGCAGGGAAGCATACATATGTGGGGTAAGAAACGATTTTCTGGGTCCCGACAAGCAGGCTGCTCTACATGACAGTCATGTTGGTATAGTGTGGAAGTTCTGTACAACAGGCAGATTGTGTGAGAATGGTATTGGTCTGCCAGAACAACCTGCTCTGCAGGTCAGCATACATATTTGAGGCGAAAAACGGTTTCCTGGATCCTGACATGCAGGCTGCCCCACACGACAGTCATGTTGGTGTAGTATCAGCCTGGTCTATCGCCCTGCTTTACATGACGACCTGTATGTCAGAGAAAAATACGTGATTTTCAAACCCTTGACGTGTAGCTTGCAGAGCATGACAGACCTGTTGTTGGAGCAGCTTATTAAACTCTATTGTATGGGCAATGTGCCAATGAGCATGTCTGGTGCCAGGTTGAGAGGGATAGAAGGGGAGCTGGAGAAAGCGAGGAGGAAAGAAAATGGAGAAAGAGAGAGAGAGAGAGAGAGAGAGAGAGGGAGAGAGAGAGAGAGAGTGAGAGAAGGAGGAGAGGAGGAGGAGAAGATGCATGAGGTAGGGGTAGTGAGCAGTGGGTAGGTGGAAAAGGAAGAGGGGGAGTTAGACAGTGGTAGATGGGGGGAAGATATGATCAGAGGGATGGGCAGAGGAAATGAACGAAGAGTGGGGGAAGTGGAGATGAAGAATGTTGTTCAAATGTGTGTGAAATCTTATGGGACTTAACTGCTAAAGTCATCAGTCCCTAAGCTTACACACTACTTAACGTAAATGATCCTAAGGACAAACACACACCCATACCCGAGGGAGGACTCGAACCTCCGCCGGGACCAGCCGCACAGTCCATGACTGCAGCGCTTCAGACCGCTCGGCTAATCCCGCGCGGCAGGAGATGAAGAGACAGAGTTACTGGGGAGGAGGAGATGGAGAAACAGAGGTGACAGAATAAGGTGGACAGATCGAGGAAGGGTTGGACACTGAGAGTAGGAGGATGAGGTGTTTTCAGTGAATATATGGAAGGCATATGTGGGTGAAGCCATGGGCAAAGACTGTTCACCAATATTCTGTAACTGTTAGATTAGTGTTAGTGTTGTTTTTAACGTCCCGTCGACAACGAGGTCATTAGAGACGGAGCGCAAGCTCGGGTTAGGGAAGGATGGGGAAGGAAATTGGCCGTGCCCTTTGAAAGGAACCATCCCGGCATTTACCTGAAACGATTTAGGGAAATCACGGAAAACCTAAATCAGGATGGCTGGAGACGGGATTGAACCGTCGTCCTCCCGAATGCGAGTCCAGTGTACTAACCACTGCGCCACCTCGCTCGGTTTCTGTAACTGAAACCTACTTTTGGGTTGTACATATTTCGGGGAGCAATTCTACACCTTTCAATCATTACATTAGCAATGGAAACCGGTGTGACAAAATCGAGCTCAGGGGGAAAACCGACGGTTCCAAATATGTACAAAAACGCAGTTTATTATTTCTACGGATTGAAATATTTGAAAAATCATGCAAGAATTCCTATTGTACAAAGATTAAGATTTTTTTTTTAAGTTTGAAAGTAACTGTGTACATCACTTACAAGCTGTAACAGTGAGGAAAGCACATCACTCATATGATATTAATGAGTAGTAGTCTTGGGCTTCAGGGCAGCTCAATATTTTGACCTCCTGAGTTTAGAGTCACGTTTTGCAGAAAATCTGAAAAAGCACCCTCTGTAGGGTTCAATAAAAGAGCAATGGCAGTTACACAGTATTGTAGGTACAGCTTCTTCTGCGTATGATCATGACTTGTTTAAGGTGGTAGAATTTCGTTTTATTGTAGTGTATCGGCCATTGCTACCCGATACCTTCCTGATTGCTTCGTTACTGCTAGGGAATAATAGCAAAAACAATAACACTGAGAATGTGGTTTATGTTCGGACTGAAGTGTCTTTGTAACGTGCTAAGCGCAGGTTGGCGTACGAAAAACCAGAGAGTTTCCACTAGTAGTTGGATGCAATATGACATCTTCAGGCATGCCTCCTTTTCGCCCAACAAGCACGGGACTGGAGATTTTTTCACTGTGTGTGTATGTCACAGCAGTATACTGTATATGTGTATCCCAACCTTATTTACAGGGCTATTACAAATCATTCAAGCGATTTCATAAATTCACTGTAGCTCCATTCATTGACATATGGTCACAACACACTACAGATACGTAGAAAAACTCATAAAGTTTTTTTCGGCTGAAGCCGCACTTCAGGTTTCTGCCGCCAGAGCGCTCGAGAGCGCAGTGAGACAAAATGCCGACAGGAGCCGAGAAAGCGTATGTCGTGCTTGAAATGCACTCACATCAGTCTGTCATAACAGTGCAACGACACTTCAGGACGAAGTTCAACAAAGATCCACCAACTGCTAACTCCATTCGGCGATGGTATGCGCAGTTTAAAGCTTCTGGATGCCTCTGTAAGGGGAAATCAACGGGTCGGCCTGCAGTGGGCGAAGAAATGGTTGAACGCGAGCGGGCAAGTTTCACGCGTAGCCCGCGGAAGTCGACGAATAAAGCAAGCAGGGAGCTAAACGTACCACAGCCGACGGTTTGGAAAATCTTACGGAAAAGGCTAAAGCAGAAGCCTTACCGTTTACAATTGCTACAAACCGATGGATCGGTCGTGGTGGAGATCATGATCAGCAATTCATGTCATGGCCTCCACGCTCTCCCGACTTAACCCCATGCGATTTCTTTCTGTGGGGTTATGTGAAAGATTCAGTGTTTAAACCTCCTCTACCAAGAAACGTGCCAGAACTGCGAGCTCGCATCAATGATGCTTTCGAATTCATTGATGGGGACATGCTGCGCCGAGTTTGGGAGGAGCTTGATTATAGGCTTGATGTCTGCCGAATCACTAAAGGGGCACATATCGAACATTTGTGAATGCCTAAAAAAACTTTTTGAGTTTTTGTATGTGTGTGCAAAGCATTGTGAAAATGTCTCAAATAATAAAGTTATTGTAGAGCTGTGAAATCGCTTCAATCATTTATAATAACCCTGTATGTGAAGAGCAACTGTTCATTGTAATATGCAGGACTTAAGTTACATGGATGGAGCATAAAATTACTGACAAAAAAGGGGATTTCTCGTGTGGGCTTGATATTCCATAATTATCTACAAGTAGTGCGATGACTGTCTGCAGCTCGTGGTCTTGCGGTAGCGTTCTCGCTTCCCGCGCACGAGGTCCCGGGTTCGATTCCCGGCGGGGTCAGGGATTTTTCCTGCCTCGTGATGACTGGGTGTTGTTGTGTCGTCTTAATCATCATCATTCATCGCCATTACGGTTGGAGGAAGGCAATGGCAAATCAACTCCACTAGGACTTTGCCTAGTATAGCGGTGCGGGTCTCCCGCATCGTCCCCTACGCTCCTCGGAGTATGGGACATCATCATCATCATCATCATCATCAGTGCGATGACTAATATTGTAGACGCTATCGCTATTTACCCATCACTCCAACTTCTTACTGTTCACATGCCTTCTTTGGTAGTATGAGGAAATCGATAATAATGGCAACAGTGAGTCGAACAATTATCGGAAGGCGAATTACCGTGTACGGCTAGCGGCACACCTAACGGCGTTTATCGAGGCGCTGGGCAGACAGCGCCGCACCCCAGGGCAGGCCACAATTAACCCGTCGGCGCACGCGCAGCGCGGTGTCCGCCAGTGCGCATGCGCCCACGCGCGGGGCGCGCCGCTTTTGTTCCCGGACGGGCCGTCCGGCTCTGATTGAGGCAGTAATGGCGGACGCGCCGCGAGATTGTATCAGCGCCGGCGGGCGCTCCCCTGTCCCGCCCCCTCGCAGTCCGAAATTTGAATATGAAATACGCGCACGCGCGCCGCGGCGCCACAACGTGAGATGTGACGGCGCCTCGCAGCGATCCTCCTTTGTGCCAAAGGCCAGACGACCAGTTCAAAATAATTTACGAATTTATTGACAGGTCGTTAGCGCACACTGACTGCTGAAAAGCGAGAATGGTTTTTATGTAATTAATTACGGGCCTTTTGAGTTTTAGCGCCGCCCACCACTTCCCTTTCTCGTTCGCCGGCGCACTTTCCGTTGTGTTCCCCGCAGAAGGCGCCTGTTCCGATGTCCGACAGCGCCGACACGGAGGTATTAATTGTTTTCGTGCCGATAAGGATTTAATATTAGATTAGACCGTTGTGTACTCCGACAGACAATAATAGTTTTAATGATCTCCGTCTCGCCTCCTTTGCATACGACGCGTATCGCCGCCGCAATCAGCGGGGTTTCCTCCGCGTCCGTTTTATTGTTACGCTGGCGCCATTATAGGCGTCGGCAATGGATGAGAACAGTAACTGGAGAGATGTTTGATTTACAGCGAGTGTTAATGTACACTGCTAGCCGGGCGGAAGGCAACATGACACGGCTGTACGAGTGCGCCTGAGGGCACTTGTTTAAAGCCGTTCTTTAGCCGGTCCTTTTGATGACACAGCCTAACAAGTTAAATTGCTTTTTTGATGATTGCTTTCTGGATGTTATATGTAGATGCACAAAAACCAGTAGCGATGTAGACATGCGCGCCATCTGGTCGAAAATGCTAAATCTCTATGAAAACCGCCACTGAATATTCATCTTGAAGTTGAATATCTTTGTTGTGTCCGAGTTTGCTTACACATAAATTGGGTTTTGTAAGGTTTCACCTTGAGCAGACACAGTTTCTCTTGGATTTTTGTCCAGTCATGTCTCGCTGAAACTACAGCATCTTCTGAATGTTTTCTTTCTTTTTTACTATTAAATAATGGAGAAAATTGCTTATTATTGTCTGCACACATAACATTTAAGTTCTTAAGGAAAATATATACAAGCTGAAAAAAGACATTTTACATTGCAGCAAGACCTTGTACATTTTTTTTTTTTTTAAAGAAGAAGAGTAAACTCTACATCCTGCAATGTAGTGAAACCCCTCAGAACAGCAGATTGACCCCGTAACCTGGTGGTACGAACCCAACACCTTTACAAAATTAGCTTAACTGTCCAGCAAACTAAGCAAAATCCACGACTTCCGATTATCAAATGCTTTCGAACATAGCCGTCTGTTCACCAACTCATGTAGTCCAGAGTATAGAGTTTTCCTTCGTTAAAGAACTATGATAAGCTTCTAGAAGCAAGTGTAAAGAACTGTCATATGCTTCTAGAAGCAAGTGTATGTACTAAGTTTCTTGTGTCACGTATAAAAATTTTTTCTTGTGGCATGGCATGTCTCGAAACTGACCTCTCTATCAAAATTGGAAATTTTATAGTCTTACCCACACAAAGATAAATGTCTGCAGAAACCAGCGCTAGTTAAATTACTTCTTCGGATAGAGTTTGTTCACGACCTTTGTCAAATAAATATGAAGCTTGACTCGAAGCAAATTTGTGTTAAACAATATCCGAACCAATGACGACCTAAAACACCGCTTAAAATCTTTATAACGAAATACTACAATACAATAGAAATTCGAAGTAGTAATTACTTGTAAATATTTCTACAGCAAAATATCAATATGTCTCGACTGAAAAAAATTATTGCACACTACTGGTCCATCCTGGAATATTCGATTGATAGATTTTCCAGAAGAAAAAAAAAAGTGTGAAATCTTATGGGACTTAACTGTTAAGGTTATCAGTCCCTAAGCTTACACACTACTTAATCTAAATCATCCTAAGGACAAACACACACACCCATGCCCGAGGGAGAATTCGAACCTCCGCCGGGACCAGCCGCACAGTCCATGACTGCAGCGCCTGAGACCGCTCGGCTAATTCCGCGCTGCTTTCCAGAAGAAATAGGACTCTCTGTTTCATTGTTATATTGTTAACAAAAGTGCGCATTCCAAGTATAAATCAGTTGTGCGAGCCTAAAAGAAGAGGAAAATATGGAAATTTGTGGTACGGACTATGGGACCAAACTGCAGATGATGCTGTGGTGTACCGAGAGGTTGTAACAATGGAAAATTGTACTGAAATGCAGGAGGATCTGCAGCGAATTGACGCATGGTGCAAGGAATGGCAATTGAATCTCAATGTAGACAAGTGTAATGTGCTGCGAATATACAGAAAGATAGATCCTTTATCATTTAGCTACAAAATAGCAGGTCAGCAACTGGAAGCAGTTAATATCATAAATTATCTGGGAGTACGCATTAGGAGTGATTTAAAATGGAATGATCATATAATGTTGATCGTCGGTAAAGCAGATGCCAGACTGAGATTCATTGGAAGAATCCTAAGGAAATGCAATCCGAAAACAAAGGAAGTAGGTTACAGTACGCTTGTTCGCCCACTGCTTGAATATTGCTCAGCAGTGTGGGATCCGTACCAGATAGGGTTGATAGAAGAGATGGAGAAGATCCAACGGAGAGCAGCGCGCTTCGTTACAGGATCATTTAGTAATCGCGAAAGCGTTACGGAGATGATAGATAAACTCCAGTGGAAGACTCTGCAGGAGAGACGCTCAGTAGCTCGGTACGGGCTTTTATTGAAGTTTCGAGAACATACCTTCACCGAAGAGTCAAGCAGTATATTGCTCCCTCCTACGTATATCTCGCGAAGAGACCATGAGGATAAAATCAGAGAGATTAGAGCCCACACAGAGGCATACCGACAATCCTTCTTTCCACGAACAATACGAGACTGGAATAGAAGGGAGAACCGATAGAGGTACGGAAGGTACCCTCCGCCACACACCGTCAGGTGGCTTGCGGAGTATGGATGTAGATGTAGATGTAGAAGTCATCGGTCCCTAGGCTTACGCACTACTTAATCTAACTTAAACAGACTTGTGCTAAGGACAAAACACACACCCATGCCCGAGGGAGGACTCGAACCTACGACGGGGGGAGCCTCGGGAACCGCTACAAGACGCCTCAGACCGCACGGCTACGCGGCGCGGCACAACAAGACGAATGTGGTCAGAGTGGGGAGGGGTCATCGGAACGGAGGTGGTCTGAAATTAAAAACCATCGAACTGTAGTATCTTCTTGGTACTTGGAATACAGTAGGATTCCCCTGCCGGCAGAAGTAAAGGCCAAAGGCTGACTGCCTGTCTAGATGGTTGAATAAAACACTGGAATAGGCAGCATTAGAAAACATTTCACTTTCGTGTGGCTGGTGGAGGACCCTGGAGCTCAGATAACTATCCGCAACGTAGAATGACACGGGAGTGTCTCCCTCTGCCCTCTACACCCCAGGACATGGCCTGCAGCAACCACGTGGCTACTTTGTCGCGCCTCCGTATTGGCTAGCCGTGGCGACACCCGTAGCCGGTTTGTTCAGCAAAGTACGTGGAGGCCGTGCGGTTCTAAGCGCTTCAGTTTGGAACCGCGTGACCGCTATGGTCGCAGGTTCGAATCCTGCCTCGGGCATGGATGTGTGTGATGTCCTTAGGTTAGTTAGGTTTAATTAGTTCTAAGTTCTAGGGGACTGATGACCTCAGAAGTTAAGTCCCATAGTGCTCAGAGCCATTTGAACCATTTTTGAAAGTACGTGGAGGCGTAGCCTGTCAGCAACGCTTACCGGAATAAACTTCTCTTCCTCACAGTCGGTCTGGGTTGGCACGTAGGTATTGTGAGAACTTCTCCTGCACCTGTTGAAACGTCCCCTTTGAACAATTATACAAGACTATGCTTAAACTGACACACAATATTTTTAGCGCAACGCAATCTGACTTTCAAAAATCCCTACAAAAGAATGGCCCTGACTAACATTAACCTATACCTATCACAAATCACTTACCTCACCAAAAATCTTCGTTACTCGAACTACTGCAAGACAGCGAGCGCCACTACTGCCAGCTAAATAAAAGATTCAAATTACTGAAGGCACTAACTACCGATAGGCATAGTTAGCAAATGAAAGATTTTAATAGAGAACAAACAATGTATTTACCTTAACAGTGTTGAAAAATGATAATATACATAGCAGTTCATGACATCCAGTCTTACAAATTTCAAAACTCCGCAATTTCTGTCCCCACATCCACCACTGCTGGCGGCTCACCTCCAACTGCGCAACGCTACGCGCTGTTCACATCCAGCTGCCGCTGCCCAACACTACAGTGGCAGACAACAATGCAAACTAGCCACAGATTGCACACAGCACAGCCAGAGATTTTCATACAGAGCGCTACGTAACGTTGCCAATAAGAAAACATAAACAGCCTACTTACACTGTTTGAAAGACGCGGCTTGCGCCTTTAGAATAAATTGATTTTACCCATTTCCTCAAAATGTTCCAGACTGGCTGGTCATTTACGTAATATACAGTATTACACTATGTTGCGCACGAGTATTGCTGTGCTAATAACGATGTCGTGTCCTCCTTTTCTTTCTTCTTCTTCTTCTTTTTTTCTTTTCAAAGTACTAAGTAATATTTCGTGTGCAGTGTGAATGCGACCTTCAGTTTAAAGCCTAGTGTGAACAAGAGGACGTTCGTACTAATTTCAGTTACTCCGTGAGCTGTGATTTGTCTTGCTGTAGCGTATGTGTGATTTATCTCAGCCTGAGGGCGCTTGTGATACTGCTGACATGACACGGAATTTGGAACTCAGCACAAGACGAAGGTGGAACATTTAACTTATTTCAAACAGCAACTATTAGCGTAGTGCAGAGTGGACCTATTTTCGACCATCATGTCGGAGGTTTGGAGCAGACGTGTTCTAGGGCAAAGCTCACCCTTCATATATATATATATATATATATATATATATATATATATATATATATATATGGTGTTTCAAAAATGACCGGTATATTTGAAACGGCAATAAAAACTAAACGAGCAGCGATAGAAATACACCGTTTGTTGCAATATGCTTGGGACAACAGTACATTTTCAGGCAGACAAACTTTAGAAATTACAGTAGTTACAATTGTCAACAACAGATGGCGCTGCGGTCTGGGAAACTCTATAGTACGATATTTTCCACATATCCACCATGCGTAGCAATAATATGGCGTAGTCTCTGAATGAAATTACCCGAAACCTTTGACAACGTGTCTGCCGGAATGGCTACCCATGCAGATGAGATGTACTGCTTCAGCTGTTCAATTGTTTCTGGATTCTGGCGGTACACCTGGTCTTTCAAGTGTCCCCATAGAAAGAAGTCACAGGGGTTCATGTCTGGCGAATAGGGAGGCCAATCCACGCCGCCTCCTGTATGTTTCGGATAACCCAAAGCAATCACACGATCATCGAAATATTCATTCTCGAAATTAAAGACGTCGGCCGTGCGATGTGGCCGGGCACCATCTTGCATAAACCACGAGGTGTTCGCAGTGTCGTCTAAGGCAGTTTGTACCGCCACAAATTCACGAAGAATGTCCAGATAGCGGGATGCAGTAATCGTTTCGGATCTGAAAAATGGGACAATGATTCCTTTGGAAGAAATGGTGGCCCAGACCAGTACTTTTTGAGGATGCAGGGACGATGGGACTGCAACATGGGCTTTTCGGTTCCCCATATGCGCCAGTTCTGTTTATTGACGAAGCCGTCCAGGTAAAAATAAGCTTCGTCAGTAAACCAAATGCTGCCCACATGCATATCGCCGTCATCAATCCTGTGCACTATATCGTTAGCGAATGTCTCTCGTGCAGCAATGGTAGCGGCGCTGAGAGGTTGCCGCATTTGAATTTTGTATGGATAGAGGTGTAAACTCTGGCGCATGAGACGATACGTGGACGTTGGCGTCATTTGGACCGCAGCTGCAACACGGCGAACGGAAACCCGAGGCCGCTGTTGGATCACCTGCTGCACTAGCTGCGCGTTGCCTTCTGTGGTTGCCGTATGCGGTCGCCCTACCTTTCCAGCACTTTCATCCGTCACGTTCCCAGTCCGTTGAAATTTTTCAAACAGATCCTTTATTGGATCGCTTTTCGGTCCTTTGGTTACATTAAACCTCCGTTGAAAACTTCGTCTTGTTGCAACAACACTGTGTTTAGGCGGTGGAATTCCAACACCAGAAAAATCCTCTGTTCTAAGGAATAAACCATGTTGTCTACAGTACACTTGCACGTTGTGAACAGCACACGCTTACAGCAGAAAGACGACGTACAGAATGGCGCACCCATAGACTGCGTTGTCTTCTATTTCTTTCACATCACTTGCAGCGCCATCTGTTGTTGAAAATTGTAACTACTGTAATTTCGAAAGTTTGTGCGCCTGAAAATGTACTGTTGTCCCAAGCATATTGCAACAAACGGTGTATTTCTATCGCTGCTCGTTTAGTTTTTATTGCCGTTTCAAATATACCGGTCATTTTTAAACACCCTGTATATAAAACAGCCGTTCCTGTCTTTTTTTTGGGGAGGGGGGCGGGGGGAGGGGTCATCAGTCTTCTGACCGATTTTAAGCTGCCCGCCACGAATTCCTCTCCTGTGCCAACTTCTTCATCTCAGAGTAGCACTTGCAACCTACGTCCTCAATTATTTGCTGAATGTATTCCAATCTCTGTCGTCCTCTACAGTTTAAGACCTCTACATTTCCCTCTAGTACCATGGAAGTCATTCCCTCATGTCTTAAAAGATGTCCTATCATCCTGTCCCTTCTCCTAGTCAGTGTTTTCCATATATTACTTCCCTCTCCGATTCAGCGCAGAACTTCCTAATTCCTTACCCTATCAGTCCATCTAATTTTCAACATTCGTCTGTAGCACTACATCTCAAATGCTTCTACACTCTTCTGTTCCAGTTTTCCCACAGTTCATGTTTCACTGCCTTACAATGCTGTACTACAGACGTACGTTCTCAGAAATTTCTTCCTCAAATGAAGGTCTATCTTTGATACTAGTAGACTTCTATTGGCCAGGAATGCCCTTTTTGCCATTGCTGGTCTGCTTTTGATGTCATGCTTGCTCCGTCCGTCATTGGTTACACCTTAACTTTGTCAACTTCGTGACCATCGATTCTGTTAAGTTTCTCGCTGTTCTCATTTCTGCTACTTCTCATTACTTTCGTCTTTCTTCGATTTACTCTCAATCCATATTCTATACTCATTAGATTGTTCATTCCATTCAGCAGATCATGTAATTTTTCTTCAATTTCACTCAGGATAGCAATGTCATCAGCGAATCGTATCATTGATATCCTTTCACCTTGAATTTTAATTCAACCCCTGAACGTTTCTTGTGTTTCCATAATTTATTCTTTGATATGCAGATTGAACAGTAGAGGCGAAATGCTACATACCTGTCTCACACTCCTTTTAATCCGAGCACTTCGTTCTTGGTCGTGTGCTCTTATTATTCCCTCTTTGCACCTGTACATATTCTATATTACCGGTCTCTCGCTATAGCTTATCCCTATTTTTCTCAGAATTTCGAACATCTTGCACGATTTTACATTGTGGAACGCTTTTTCCAGTTCGACAAATCCTATGAATTATGCTTATCCATTGCGGATATTTTAGAACCGTGACTGTGTATTGAATGTAAATAAGTTATACACAACAGTATAGGCTGTCACAAACCAGCACCTGGCATTATGCTACTACCAGTAATGATGTAACTTCCCGGATCCTCCCGAAACCATCTGAAGATGAACCTGAAAAGGTTTGAAAACCGGTTTATGGAATAAAGCATTATTATTCAATAAAGTGACTGGTTGCAGTTGTTTATAACTCATTTACATTAAATCCTATGAATGTATCTAGATTTGTCTTTAGTTTTACTTCCATTATCAGTCGCAATGTCAGAATTAAATCTCTAGAGCCTTTACCTTTTTTAAACCCAAACTGATTGTCACCTAGCATATCCTCAATCTTCTTTTCAGATCTACTGTGTATCATTCTTGTAAGCAACTTGGATCCATGAGTTGTTAAGCTGATGGTGCGATAATTCTCGCTTTTGTCAGCTCTTGTAGTCTTCGGAATTGTGTGGACAATATTTTTACGAAGTCAGATGGTATGTCGCCAGACTCACACATTCTACGCAGGAATGTGAGTAGTCGTGTTGTTGCCACATCCCCCAATGATTTTAGGAATCCTGATGGTATGTTGTCTATCCCTTCTGCCTTATTTGATCTTTAGTCCTCCAAAGCTCCTTTAAACTCTAATTCTAGTACTGGATCCCCATATCGCTTCCAAATCGTTCCCGTAGTAAGAGCAAAATATGGTCCACAAGACGACCGTAAATGCCAGGAATGAGGTTTTGCTAAGAGAGTAGTTACCGATCGCGGGTTTCGATTGTCGCTGCAGGCATTTGACTTTCGATACGGTCCGTTACCATCCACGCAGAATGACGAATGAGCCTCCATTCCGTGGTGCACGACCTCCACGCCTTTTCGGAGTGACGTAATTGCACTACCGTCAGTAAAGAGACTGTACATTGGCGGTCCCACATCGAGTTCCTGCATTGTTATATTGGTAAAACACAAAAAGCTGAAGTAAACACATACTGACGCCAACAGAAAAAAATCGATACGTGGGATCAGTTTTTCTCTGCGATCGTAACCTGGCACAGAGACATTCATTGTGACTCTGGCCTGTGAGGGGGGGGGGGGAGGGGGGCGGGGGACGTGGCGTGGGGAAAAATGCTTGTTAAGCACCACGCAAGAAGATGGTGACGGCTGGACTGGGCTGGGCGCTGGAGTTCCTGCAGCCGCCGCTGGAGTGTATACTAAGGTGACAAAAGTCATGGCATAGTATATGCACATATATACGAGGTGCATTCAAGTTCTAAGGCCTCCGATTTTTTTTCTCCGGAATGGAAAGAGATAGAAACATGCGCAATGTTTTAAAATGAGGCCGCATTCATTGTGAATACGTCCCAGAGATGGCAGCACCGTACGGCAGATGGAATTTTACCGCCAGCGGTGAGAATGAGAACTGTTTTAAATACTTAAAATGGCGACGTTTTCCTTACTTGAACAGCGTGCAATCATTCGTTTTCTGAATTTGCGTGGTGTGAAACCAATTGAAATTCATCGACAGTTGAAGGAGACATCTGGTGATGGAGTTATGGATGTGTCGAAAGTGCGTTCGTGGGTGCGACAGTTTAATGAAGGCAGAACATCCTGTGACAACAAACTAAAACAACCTCAGGCTCGCACAAGCTGGTCTGACGACATGATCGAGAAAGTGGAAAGAATTGTTTTGGGGGTTGCCGAATGACTGTTGAACAGATCGCCTCCAGAGTTGGCATTTCTGTGGGTTCTGTGCACACAATCCTGCATGACGACCTGAAAATGCGAAAAGTGTCATCCAGGTGTGTGCCACAAATGCTGACAGACGACCACACGGCTGCCCGTGTGGCATGTTGCCAAGCAATGTTGACGCGCAACGACAGCATGAATGGGACTTTCTTTTCGTCGGTTGTGACAATGGATGAGACGTGGATGCCATTTTTCAATCCAGAAACAAAGCACCAGTCAGCTCAATGGAAGCACACAGATTCACCGCCACCAATTTCGGGTAACCGCCAGTTCTGAAAAAAATGATGGTGTCCATGTTCTGGGACAGCGAGGGCGTAATCCTTACCCATTGCGTTCCAAAGGGCACTACGGTAACAGGTGCATCCTACGAAAATGTTTTGAAGAACAAATTCCTTCCTGCACTGCAACAAAAACGTCCGGAAAGGGCTGCGCGTGTGCTGTTTCACCAAGACAACGCACCCGCACATCGAGCTAACGTTACGCAACAGTTTCTTCGTGATAACAACTTTGAAGTGATTCCTCATGCTCCCTACTCACCTGACCTGGCTCCTAGTGACTTTTGGCTTTTTCCAACAATGAAAGACACTCTCCGTGGCCGCACATTCACCAGCCGTGCTGCTATTGCCTCAGCGATTTTCCAGTGGTCAAAACAGACTCCTAAAGAAGCCTTCGCCGCTGCCATGGAATCATGGCGTCAGCGTTGTGAAAAAGTGTACGTCTGCGGGGCGATTACGTCGAGAAGTAACGCCAGTTTCATCGATTTCGGGTGAGTAGTTAATTAGAAAAAAAATCGGAGGCCTTAGAACTTGAATACACCTCGTAGATGGCGGTAGTATGGCGTACGTAAGGGATGAAATGGGAATGCAATTTCGGTGCTGTAATTTGTACTCAGGTGATCCATGTGAAAAACTTACCGGCGTGATCACGGCCGCACTGCGGGTATTAATAGACTTTGAGTGCGAAATGGTAGTCGGAGCTGGACGCATGGGACGTTTCACTTCGGAAATCGTTTGGGAGTTGAATATTCCGAGACGGATAGTGCCACCATCGTATCGAGAATACCAAATTTCAGCCATCACGGCTTATCATTGGCAACGCAGTGGCCGTCGACTTTCACTTAACGACCGAGAGGAGATGCATTTACTTAGAGTTGACAGTGCTAAAAGCAAGTAGTGCTGCTTTAAATAACCACAGAAATCAATTTGTGACCTAGGACGAACGTATCCGTCAGGACACTGGAGCGAATTTGGTGTTAAGCCTCCCCGTCAGGCGCAATTCTGGGACTCCTCTGTTCGGGAGCAAAGAGCACAGATTTTGGAAACAGCTATTATCTCACATTTTCTGCTTTGGTTGTAAGGTGGCTATAATTTCACACCTTACAAGCACTCATCCACATACTTTGTCGTGAACCACAATTAGATACCATTTGATAAATCGTACATCGTATATATGAACATTTAAAGGAGACTCAATGATTTTAGAGTCTCCTTTAAATCACTGCGGGAAGTGGCAACAAAACGACTATTCACGTTGGTGTGTAGAATATATGAGTCTGGCGATATACCATCTGACTTTCGGAAAAGCATCATCCACACATTTCCGAAGACGGCAAGAGCTGACAAGTGCGAGAATTATCGCACAATCAGCTTAACAGCTCATACATCCAAGCTGCTTACAATAATAATATACAGAAGAATGGAAAAGAAAATTGAGAATGCGCTAGGTGACGATCAGTTTGGCTTTAGGAAAAGTAAAGGGACGAGAGAGGCAATTCTGACGTTACTCCTAATAATGGAAGCAAGGCTAAAGAAAAATCAAGACACTTTCATAGGATTTGTCGACCTGGAAAAAGCGTTCGACAATATAAAATGGTGCAAGCTGTTCGAGATTCTGAAAAAAGTAGGGTTAAGCTATAGGGAGAGACGGGTCATATACAATATGTACAACAACCAAGAGGGAATAATAAGAGTGGACGATCAAGAACGAAGTGCTCGTATTAAGAAGGGTGTAAGACAAGGCTGTAGCCTTTCGCCCCTACTCTTCAGTCTGTACGTCGAGGAAGCAATGCTGGAAATAAAAGAAAGGTTCAGGAGTGGAATTAAAATACAAGGTGAAAGGATATCAATGATACGATTCGCTGATGACATTGCTATCCTGAGTGAAAGTGAAGAAGAATTAAATGATCTGCTGAACGGAATGAACAGTCTAATGAGTACACAGTATGGTTTGAGAGTAAATCGGAGAAAGACGAAGGTAATGAGAAGTAGTAGAAATGAGAACAGCGAGGAACTTAACATCAGGATTGATGGTCACGAAGTCAATGAAGTTAAGGAATTCTGCTACCTAGGCAGTAAAATAACCAATGACGGACGGAGCAAGGAGGACATCAAAAGCACACTCGCTATGGCAAAAAAGGCATTTCTGGCCAAGAGACGTCTACCAATATCAAATACCGGCCTTAATTTGAGGAAGAAATTTCTGAGGATGTATGTCTGGAGTACAGCATTGTATGGTAGTGAAACATGGACTGTGGGAAAACCGGAACAAAAGAGAATCGAAGCATTTGAGATGTGGTGCTATAGACGAATGTTGAAAATTAGGTGGACTGATAAGCTAAGGAATGAGGAGGTTCTGCGCAGAATCGGAGAGGAAAGGAATATGTGGAAAACAGTGATAAGGAGAAGGGACAGGATGATAGGACATCTGCTAAGATATGAGGGAGTGACTTCCATGGTACTAGAGGGAGCTGTAGAGGGTAAAAACTGTAGAGGAAGACAGAGATTGGAATACGTGAAGCAAATAATTGAGGACGGAGGTTGCAAGTGCTACTCTGAGATGAAGAGGTTAGCACAGGAAAGGAATTCGTGGCGGGCCGCATCAAACCAGTCAGTAGACTGATGATGACCAAAACAAAACAAAAAAAGCAGACTCACATCGTCAACTACGCCTTGGAAATAATTGTTAATACTTATTGCATGAAAGGTGACGGAGTGTCTTTATTATAAAAACGGTGTAATGAATGATTGCCAATTCCAGTAGACGTTGGAACGCCATTAGAGATGAAACGGCAGGCCGAACTCAAGCTCTGGGCGGAAAGCCCGCACAGGTGTTGGTCCTGGTTAAAAACAGGAAGTAGCTAGACGTATATCGTTGCACCTGAGCTCTGGAGCATAGTAGGGTGACGGCCGGCTGCTATTGTAGCAGGGCCGGAAGGATATCCAGATAATACTTCCCAACTGTGCAAATCTTGGACACAGGTGAGACGAACGAAGAAGCGGCACCTCGGAAACCCCGCAAGCTGGGTTATTTCCAAGTATTTTTACACAGAAGCGTACCATTGGACGAGTAGAGGTTTTTCCTGGCAAACTTTCCGCGCTGAACGACAAAAGACTGAAATATGGTTGGTCGGCGTTTGGAAGAATGTGTAGAGAGGGAAAACATTCCGTGGTTTCGAGAATATGATTCGTTTTCGGGATTACGATAGTGGGGAGCTGAGCCTTGCTGGGAAGCCAGCGGTGGAGAGTCGAGGTCTTCCGTTGTAAGCGCTCGTGTGTGACGGCCGCTCGATATCAGCTTTGTTGGTACAGACGGACTTGCTGTCTTTGCTCTCAGGAGAGTTTATAGTTGTAGAACAGTTAGGCACTGTACTGTCGCGGAACTACACGGTTCTGGACCTCGCCTCTGGGTTGGAAGTCGGTGTTGAGTACACAGAGTTCAGTAATTGAGAGCTCTGCTTCTGCCTATACTTACGTTGAGACGTTATCTGAACTCCGTCCTTGTGGCTGGGACTTCGCGTTTCTCGTCTGTAGAACACAGAGAGGAGAAGACAATATTCGAGTATATTAGTCAGAGGACCGCCTTCTGCCGTCCTAGTGTTTGAAAGAGTTTATTTGTGGCTGGAGCTCTCCCATCGTCGCAGACTAGTACGAGAACCATCACTTCGACGCACTGGACGCAATACATACGGTGATATAGCAGATTGCTTCGGCTTATTATGGCTATGAAAGCTAAACAGCTGTGATCACGTTAGTTGATTTCCACGCCAAAGTAGATCATCTTTGAAAGTAGTGTCTTCTAGTGTTTGGTACATAGATGATGTCAGTAATTTCGCGTTAATGACATTAGACAACGCAGTCATAATAAGGGGCCGAGTTGGGCAACTGATCAATAATTTTAGTTAGGAAATATAGACAATTGTACTTAAAGGATTTATTTTAATCTATAACAAATATATGTCGAACAACAACGTTTATCGTTTAGTAGTATTAGTTGCCTTCACCGTTCATTTATGTTTAGATTGTAATTTTTAGAATTAAGAGATCATAATATCTGCTTCAGGGGGTAGTCAGACAGGGCCAAATCTTCCTTTTTGCGTTTATTATTTTCCGTTGCGCACGTTCATTTTACACCCGCCTGGAGTAGCATCTTGGATGGTAATCTGAATGCAGTCAGCAGCTTTCATGGGAATGTGTAGAAACAAAACATATGGAAATAGATGATAAAAAACCTTTTTATTAAACACAAACGAAACGAAAGACGAATGACCGAAATTTTGAATCCACCACGGATTCAAATTTAAGTCACTATTTTTGCGCTGGTGCCTTTCACACTCACTCAGAATTCCCAAAAGAAATAAGTTGGCGGACAGAGAAGCAAAGTTGGCAGACCATGTTTGTATGGGATAAGCAGATCGCGTTGTGGCAGTTTTTACATTCAAAGTTTGACATTCTTCTGTGAACCATTTCTGTAATGTAGGTGATACATCTACGTCTTCTGTGTGGTGGGGAGGTGGTGGTTTCTCTCTGTCTTCTGTGGAGATAATTCTCTTGAATCGGCTTCGCAAGCTGGAAGGGAACCCAACCTTCTTCATACTTCTGCGTAGTTCTCCAAGAACAAGTTGGTGCGCCAGCGATTTTAGGTACACTCTTATACGCAGTTTCTCCTCTTGACTTCCGAAGTAGATAACCTGGGAGTTGATACCACCTTCACCACCCTCATTCAACATTGTGAAAGAAATTGTCATTGGCCCGCACTTTGTGTTTCTGGTCTATCTTTTTTTTCTCCAGAAAGCGACTATCTCCAGTTTATTTTTCTCTCCAGATTTATGATCAGTGCCGTTGACATTGCGAAGATACAAGCATCATGGGCCGTGGCGAAGGCTCCTTATCGATTCTTCCGTCCCTTCCGTAGACGTATATGTCTATGTCGCCATATTTCCCTCTGAGTATCGATTCTCCCTGCGAAGCAATATCCCTGGCGGTGCATCGAGAAGATGGCGGAACGCGGAGGGAGCCAGTACAGCGAGAGTAAGCGAGCAGCTTGGTTCGGCGGCCCAGACTGCCAGCGGCAGCTGTATTTCTAAGGTGCTATTTTTGGTCACGGTCTTAGCGTTTCTCGCCTGCTGCAGTTTTTGGGGATACGGCGCCCAGTTGTATGAATTCCATTCGTCTTGACGTTCGTTGGTTTGCGATTCAGACGATTCGGTGGTGTGTGCGACTGGATATTTAATGCTTCCCTCACAATATTCAGCTTGCCTTCACCTTTTGCACCTTAAATGCACATTGGTCATATTACGAGAGCTTCTGGCTTTGCCTGGTCTTGGTGGCTTCCTGAAGGGCTGAGCTTGAGGTCATTGCTGATTGAGCCCCTTTTTTATTTATTGGTACTTTTTATTAAATGTGTATTTGTGTCTTTCAGTGTCTCTCTAAGGGTAGTTTTCTGTGTTACTAATTGCATGTGTAATTGGGTCGCTTGTCCACTTACAGTGGCCAAAGGCAGTTATTTAACTAATGTTATTTATACTTTCATTGTATTGATGATTACTTTGAAGGTTGCCCTGTTTTATTTAAAAGTTGATGTCAACACTTTTTTTAATTAGTGTATTGTTAATTGAAGTTTAGTGCTTTAGTATCCCTTAAACAATTTTGTGGTGTAACTGGGGTGAGTTTTTTTATGGATGGGTACGAGAAATTCTGATTGAACTGAAATGTTTAATTAGCCATATGACCACCAGAGTTTAAAGTCAATTACATTTATTATTTTATTTTCTGCATCTGGTTATTTTAGCAGTTGCCTTTATATTTTTTTATCAGTGGGGGAGTGGATTTAAATCTTGTATGTCTAATACGAACGCCAATTGTGTTACAGATTTCCTTGATTAAATTGTTGCTAAACAGCTAATGGGCGCGAGAATCTGTTTAGTTCCAGTTCTGCAGAGGTAAGCTCGTTCCTTTTTGCCTTATTGTAATATACGCCAACAACCAGTTTGGTGGGCTGACAGCTACCGGCTATATTTGTCGCTGAGCCTCTTATTATAATTGTGACTAGCCATTTGGTTAAAGCCTGAGGCTGGCTTTAATACTCATGTTTTGTTACGAGAGTTAAAGATAAGTTGATGCACTTTGGCATGTTCTTGTAAGGGCTTCATTTATAATTGTTCAGCTGCTTCTTTGGCCCTTACTGATTTAGTGCCTTTTACTAACAGTGCTGCCAGCGGCCTTGCCGCAGTGGATACACCGGTTCCCGTCAGATCACCGAAGTTAAGCGCTGTCCGGCGTGGCCGGCACTTGGATGGATGAACATCCCGGCCGCCATAGGCAGTTGCCATTTTTCGGTGTGCACTCAGCCTCATGTTGCCAATTGAGGAGCTACTCGACTTAATAGTAGTGGCTCCGGTCAAAGAAAACCATGATAACGACCGGGAGAGTCGTGTGCTTATCACAAGCCCCTCCTATCCGCATACTTACTGAGGATGACACGGCGGTCGGATTGTCCCGATGGGCAACTTGTGGCCTGCAGACGGAGTGCTATTAACAATAGTAACTTGGCTTAGCTGCGGCCTGCTTCTCTACTCCTCACGGCCGTGGTGACCATGTTACGCACCATATTCTTGTTTGTAAATTTGTGTCGTGGTGCAGGGGTCCTTAGCAAAGTAACTCAGGCCGTCTGTTAGAATGAGCAACTTAAGTTCTCTTGTGTATTTTACGCCCTGTATTCTTATTCAAAACTGTGTACTTTCCCTCACAACACCTTGCTTTTTAGAATTTTAGAATTAAGTAACTACATTGCACCAGTTTTCTCTCAGCCATTAGGGATTCATAGTTTATTTTCTATGGCATTAGCCTGAGATACCAATGAACTGCTTTCACCTTCTCTCCTGAAGAGGAACGTAAGTGTTCTTTTTTACGTTTTTTATAAAAAAGCGAGGACAAAATGTTCTGCTCTAACGGTATATTCGCTTATTTTATGTAAGGAACTATTAAATATCTTCTTGCGTTTTATGGAATTAGTGGTTGTACTACACACATCAAAAAAGTTTTGCATCAACTCGGTTCCGAGAGTTCCGGATCCCATACAGAAATTTGGAATAGAGATCAACATAAACATCATTTCCGCCCTTTTTATTGTTAATGAAAACCACACATTGCATGTTGCACCACCATACAGCGAGACCTTCAGAGGTGGTGCTCCAGATTGCAGTACACATCAGTATCTCTAATACCCAGTAGCACGTCTTCTTGCATTGATATATGCCCGTTATTCGTCGTGGCATACTATCTCCAAGTTCATCAAGGCACTGTTTGTCCACATTGTCCCACTCCTCAACGGTGATTCGGCGTAGATCTCTCAGAGTGCTTGGTGGGTCACGTCGTCCATAAATAGCCCTTTTCAATCCATCCCAGGCATGTTCTATTGGGTTCATGGTTGGAAAATATGGTGGCCACTCTAGTCGAGCTATGTCGTTATCTGAAGGAAGTCATTCACGAGATGTGGACGATTTCGGCGCGAATTGTCGTCCATGAAGACAAATGCATCGCCAATATGCTGCCCATATGCCTGCACTATCGCTCGGAGGATGGCATTCCTATCCGTGACGGCCGCTACGGCACCTTCCATGAACACCAGCGGCGTACGTCGGCCCCACATAATGCCACCCCAAAACACCTCGCTGCACACACTGGACAGTGTGTGTAAGGCGTTCAGCCTGATCGAGTTGTCTCCAAACATGTCACCCACGGTTGTCTGGTTGAAGGCATATGCGACACTCTTCGGTGAAGAGAATGTGATGTCAATCCTGAGCGGTCCATTTGGCATGTTGTTGGGGCAATCAGTACCGCGCTGCATGGTGTCGTGTTTGCAAAGATGGACCTCGCCATGAACGTCGGGAGTGAAGTTGCGCATCGTGCGGCCTATTGCACACAGTCTGAGTCGTAACACGACGTCCTGTGGCTGCACAGAAAGCATTATTCAACGTGGTAGCGTTGCTGTCGTTGTTCCTCCGAGCCATATTCCGTAGGTAGCGGTCATCCTCTTCAGTAGTAGCCCTTGGGTGGCCTGAGCGAGGCATATCATCGACAGTTCCTGTCTCTCTGTATCTCCTCCATATCCGAACAACATCGCTTTGGTTCACTCCGAGACGCCTGGACACTTCCCTTGTTGAGAGGCCTTCCTTGCACAAAGTAACAGTGCAGACGCGATCGAACCGTAGTATTGACCACTTAGGCGTGATTGGACTCCAGACAGCACGAGCCGTTTACCTCCTTCCTGGTGGAATGACTGGAACTGAGCGGCTGCCGGACATCCTCCGTCTAATAGGCGCTGCTCATTCATGGTTGTTTACGTCTTTAGCCTGTTTTAGTGACATCTCTGAACAGTCAAAGGGATTGTGTCTGTGATACACTAATCCACAGTCAACGTCCATCTTCAGGAGTTCGGGAACCGGGATAATGCCAAACTTTCTTTGATGTGTGTGTAAATCGTAGCAGTTTCTGCGATTAGCAAAATAGCATAGTCGAGTGTAGACTGAATGTGGGAACAGGCACCATGGTCTCATACTTACGATTTTCTTAATGTGAAAGGCTCCTATTCTTTATTGTGTGTATATCTCTTGTTATGCATTTCTGACATATGTGCTCTTTTGTTGTTTGTTAAAACGACTCTGATCGTTACTGCACTTAATGTTATTTGTTGTTAATTGAATAAAAGTAATCAAAGGACAAATGACACTACAACTCTAGTTGCCTCGTCACGCTTGCTTATCCTTTCATCCTGTTTTAAGGGTTTATCAAATCACATTTCTGTTCTGGCGTGGTATGAAGGAAACAAAACCTTCATATCTATAAAGCCAAACATACTGCTGTATTGTGTCTTCCCCTTTAGATCAATAAAGTCTGATGTCAAATGTCTCTAATTTTTCCTGACAGTTCCAACATACAACAGCTTTCTTATCTTTGAATTGCTAATGAGGTCAAAATCAGAAAAAACGGTTATCAGCCGTGAAATTTCGACCATATCCAAATATGGGCTTAGTCATCCTCTTGACAACTTCAGTTGGGTTGTTGCTGACACAGAAAATACCCTGAGGCTTCAGTCCAACGTGAACCTCCATGTTCATTTTGTGTATCATATTGGCATCAACAACAGCGTAATGTTTTATTCCAGTTTTGTTGGGTTTTGAGGGCTTTTACTGCCCCCCCCCCCCCCAAAAAAAAATTACCACGAAAACCACGAAGCATTTAATTTATTGTCAAATGGTTCTAATGGCTCTGAGCACTATGGGACTTAACTTCTAAAGTCATCAGTCCCCTAGACCTTAGAACTACTTAAACCTAACTAACCGAAGAACATCACACACAACCATGCCTGAGGCAGGATTCGAACCTGCGACCGTAGTAGCAACGCGGTTCCGGACTGAAGCGCCTAGAACCGCTCGGCCACCCCGGCCGGCAATTTATTGTCATGTTATCCTCAAGGCAAAAGCTCTTCCGACAATTTTCCAGTAATTTTTCGAAAACTTAAAGTATAGGAGGTAGCTCATCAAATTCTTGCTTTTGGGCTCTGGTAGTTTGGTCTTCAATACAAAGGTAAGACTGAATTTTTCAACGCCGTCACCTTCAGCCTCCCAAAAGTTTCTCCAGATTTTGACCTCTGTATTCACCTGCTACGTATAACACTCCAAAAAATGCTCTAAGTTACATCTGTGGAAGTGATGGCTCTCTATCTCTGGAGAAACGAGCCTTAAAATACTCTGAGTTAGTTACATCTGTGGAAGTGATGGCTCTCTATCTCTGGAGAAACGAGCCTTAAAATACTCTGAGTTAAGTTACATCTGTGGAAGTGATGGCTCTCTATCTCTGGAGAAACGAGTCTTAAAATACTCTGAGTTAAGTTACATCTGTGGAAGTGATGGCTCTCTATCTCTGGAGAAACGAGCCTTGTTGATCCCAATGTATTGATTTCTGTATTTGACAATGGTGTCAAGGATGCCGTCGTGAATAAGTTATTCCAACATTCAACTGCACTTCTAGCGTTCTTAGCATTTACTATGACTGATCTACAACTTCATATACATGGTTACTTTGCAATTCACACTTAAGTGCCTGGCAGAGGGTTCATCGAACCATTTTCATGCTACTTCTCTACCAATCCACTCTCGAATGGCGCGTGGGAAAAAAGAACACCTAAATCTTTCCGTTCGTGCTCTGATTTCTCTTATTTTATTATGATGATCATTTCTCCCTACATAGGTGGGTGTCAACAAAACATTTTCGCATTCAGAAGAGAAAGTTCGTGATTGAAATTACGTAAACAGTTCTCGCCGCAAAGAAAACCGCCTTTGTTTCATTGACTGCCACCCAAACTCGCGTATCATATCAGTGACACTCTCACCCCGATTGCGCGATAACACGAAACGAGCTGCCCTTCTTTGCACTTTTTCGATGTCCTCCGTCAATCCTACCTGGTAAGGATCCCATACCGCGCAGCAATAATCCAGCAGAGGATGGACAAGTGTAATGTAGGCTGTCTCTTTAGTGCGTTTGTCGCATCTTCTAAATGTTCTGCCAACAAAGCGCAGTCTTGTTTCGCCTTCCCCACAATGTTATCAATGTGGTCTTTCCACTTTAAGTTGCTCGTAATTGTAATTCCTAGTGTAACGCCGGAAATGCATATCCTCCTATTTCCATCTATTGTGCTATTATTTTCTTTCCTTGCTTTGTTACCTCAAGATATGACATTTCTGTCTCTTTGTATATTGTAATGGTTTTACTGTTTGTATATATATATTTATACATTTATGTCGATGTATAATTGGTTTGTTTCGTAAATATTATTTGTATTTTTGCGCTGGGTCTTGCCTAGGGAAAACTGCTATCTAACGATTACATCGATAGGTCGTGTGAAGAGTCAAAGTGTGTAGGATCTTTGGTAGTGTTAACTCTGGCGCGTGGAGCGCGGGCAGAGAAGGAGTGTGGCGGGGGTAGCGAGTGGAGCAGGTGTGTTGTGTGACGCTCCCGCGAGTTGCCGCGCTTTCGGGGTTTGGCAGCATGTAATTGCGCTCGACTTGCGATGATAGTTTCTGACATGGTGTCGCGGACGGGAAACATTAACTAGCGCACATCAAGAGCCCGTTTCGTCTGGTGACCGTGTCGAGAAGAAGGCGCGCCAACATCCAGCTTCTGCAACAGCGACGGCCGACAATGAGTGACTGTCGCCACCTCCTCGATCGACGGCTGCAAACCTTCAGTCAACCAACAAGGAAGACTGGAAGCAAGTAAAGTTTTAGAACTGTATGGCAGACCTCAGCTTTTCAAACTGTACCATTTTTGTAACTATAATTACAGCAACTTAGCATGAACCTTTGTTGCTCATTGTCCCAATTGCATTACCAAGCAGGGTCCCTTCCTTTTCCGGAATGAACCCGAGTGTCATTGAAATTCAAACGCCAGCATTAAAGTAATATTCTACTTCACTGCCTTAATTTCAAAGTTCAGTTAAAGTCTCAGAGCTGGCTACAATATTCAGATTACACAAGCACAAATTAAGAGTGCGAGTTTTGTTACCGTATTTTAGCTTACCTGTGACTGCAGCTCAGCTTGGTACGTACTAAATTTTACTATTGTTAATTGTTCAGAATCATTTAATTCAAGATCAAAGTTAAATCTCTTATTTCTAAATTGCGTAGATTCAAGTAGTTTTTGAAATGATTGTTGAGGTAGTCCAAGACTAACCATATTTTACTGAATTTCGATGTGCCTCAGAAAGAAAGCTCACTATTAAGTTCAGTCACTAAATTAACTTTCGATTTTCCGGTTTTATTAATTCTTTTGCTAAATTAAGTCAGGGTGTAGCGAAATTTATTACTTCTGACAAACTTTCAGTTTTCACACTACACGTGTCAACCTTCAGTTGCCACGCTTCTAGTGCTAATTATATGTGTAATAACCTTTCTTTTTCAGTTACTATAGTAATTGTCCTTAGGACTGGCGACTGTGATTTCCCCCAAATCTCAAATACCTAATTACCGCTAGTTAATTGTTAACGTAACGGCTGCACATTTACTTTCTTTATTAACTTTACCCCTTTTCAAAATTAATTTCCACCAGTTTCATTAGCACATTTCCTTTCATTTAGATGTAACCCTTTCCTCCCTCTTTACCGACAGGTTAACTTCGGTGACGATTGCTTTTCCAAAACTCCCATTAGGTACACGCGGTTTCATTTTTCACGGTCATTAAGGTCGATAAGTGAGGGGGAGGTTACACGTGGCGACCTGGTGACAGGACAATCTTCGGATTTGAGGTTGTTCTGAACACGAATTTTGCATTGTGCAAATCTCGTAACAAAGTACTGGTCACGTACAGGCCGTTACGTCAGCGAGAATAAGTAGTGGGAGTAATCCTAATTATATTTGAGATTTGTCATTTATATTGAAAATTATTAAAATGAGTGAAGGCAACAATTACCAAAATTTGGTAGACTTGGATACGGAACAATCGGTCGAACAGTGGGAAACGCGCACGGCGGTTCCCATTGTTCAGGGGCAGGCGGCTAGCATGAAAGACGCGACCGCCGAAACGCAACAAAGAGCAGAAATGGAATTCCATACTTCAGAAAATATTTCGGAATCGGAAGCGAAAATCAAATCTGTACCCCTTGATGATGAGTACGGGGGAACATATATAGAGGAACCAGCTACGGAAGTAAAACCGGTAGTTTCCGGGAATTTAACTGATTTATTGAATGTTTTGATTAATGAAATCAAGAGTCAATCGGCAGAAATTAAAGCTCTGTCTGCCAAGCAAGAGGCTCAGGCTGCCAAGCAAGAAGCTCAGTCTGAAAAAATTGAACGAAAGCTAGACAATCAGAACAAAGCTATTAATATTGTTAACAACAATGTTGGAGTTGTTAATACAAGAGTTGATAAAATCAAAGAAGATATTGTTGTAATTAATACCGAAATCGGTAATCTTAAACAGGAAATGATAGGCGTTCAGGCGGAAATTGCGAGCATAAATACTCGTTTTGATTCCGAAATTAGCAGAATCGAGAGAAGTGTAGGAGAAGCAGTTGCTCCGATCATCGAGAATAAGGTGACGGAACAAATTCAATTAGTGAAAAAAGAGGATGAACAGAAGGTGGAAACTTTAAAGGCTTTAGTGTCCGAAGTAGACACTAAAGTGAGGGAGCAGGCTAATACCTGCGAAGAGAAAAAGAGGGAAGTGGAAACGCTTGCGACAACCACTTGCCAAGTAATTACGAGAGTGTCGGAATTAGAAAAGAAACTTGACCAAAAACAGAGCTATGTGCCAATCTGTGCACATAGTTCGGAATTGTTGACGAAAGAGGAGCGGATCGACCCCTTGAAAAAAGGCACTATACACGCGACGGATTTCATTCAAAATTGTGAAAGAGTTTTACCCAGATCATGGACTAATGAGAGAAAAATTAATGCGGTTATTGATGTGCTGGCTGGTGATGCCAAGCGTTGGGGCTTAAACCTCAACGTTACGAACCTGACTTTTGACGAGTTTAAAAATTTGTTTCTGGCTGAATACTGGTCTGTGCAAAAACAGCAAAGTGTCTGGCGCGAATTTGTCGTATCGAGGCCTTTCGATGCGAATTCGCGCGGTTCGATGAGGGAGTTTTGTGAGGGCTGGATCCGCAAGTTGGAATATTTGCGTGATCGCCGCACGGAATCCGAAATAGTCTGGGAACTCTACAAGAAGCTTCCAGATGATACAAAACGCTACGTAGGAAGCAATTACAGGACAATCAATGATTTCCTGGAAAGAGTTGAGGACGAGGACAATTGGCGCAACAATCGCGACAGTGGTAGAGGCCGTGGTAACAACAACGGGTACCACCCCAACCATAACAACGATACCCATGGGAATAATGCATACCGCAGCAATAACAATAATGGTTCGGACCGTAATAACAATCGGTACAATGCAAATAATAACAGGAATGACAGAAACCAGTATCATACTAACGTGATACAGGCTTCACAGAATAGTAATGACGCCAGAGGGTGTGATCAGCCGCCTCAGCAGCATCCGGGGAGCGTATCTGCTGGGACGAGACAGGGAAACCATTAGCTGCGCCGGTGAGGGGCCGAGCGGGCGTGGAGAAATTTTGGCGGCCCAATAACAGGAGAAAACCCAGGTATCGTCATTATGAAAATTCCGTGTGGAATAATCAACGGCGGAAGTGTGTGCCAGTGTTAGGAGAAAGGAGTGCGCCCACAAGTAGTAGATCAGCTGTATACACGGCAGTAGGTAGTACATTCACTGTCAGTGAGAACAATTTAAGTAGTGTTCCGGAAATCGATTATAAAGTGGCAGCTGTAATACCCACAGCGGAACTGGAGATTGAGTTTAAGAATGATCCGCAACTGTTGAGAGAAGATCAGATGTCGGATAACACGTCCGTCATCGAGCGAGGGGATGCAGAGAGGGATGAGGTCTGGTTAAGGCAGTTCGGTCGCTTATACGACGAACTAAGAGATTATAGGGGCCTGTATGGGAGAAGTGTTTATGGGGAGCGCGTGCAGGATTTTCCGCGTCTCGTCCCGCAGGAAGATAGTGTTTGTGAAATGATAGAAAGTTCTGGCCCTAACCGGCAGACTTTACTAGAAATAGTTGATGTTAATGGGGAGCACGAGCAAGATTCGTCGTGTTTCGTTCCGCAGGAGTTGGATGTTGAAGTAGTAACGGAAAGTTCTGGCCCTAACCGGCAGACTTTACCGAAAGTTATAGTGGTAGAAGTAGCCGACCCATCCGACGCAAACCTCCAGTTTAAACATTGCGAAAGTATTAAGCAGAAAGATTACGAAAATTTCAGTGATAGCCAGACACGATTGGTAGAAAAGCACGTAGATTACAGCGTGTATGAGGTTAGAGCTGACGTTATACGGTCAGACGGTAGCAGTGTGGGTTGCGCAGATCCAGAGGAAGTAATTGCAGATAATACTGGGCACATTCCTCCAGGTAGATTGGCAGATGAGATTAATCTGACCAAAGTGGAATCAACGAAGGTGACAATTAGTGAATTGATAGCAAAGCAACACTCACTAGTTGACGAGTTACAGGAAAAGGTTTCGTTATTGGAGGCGAAGCTACAGACTAAGCCTCAGGACAAACGTGTTGGAATTAAAACTGTATTTGAACAGAGGCTGAAAAAGCCGCCAGATAAGCCGGATTTAGGATCAAAGCCGGATGGTTTTTTCTGGAATGACCTGGATATAGACGAGGATTTACTGTGGGAAAATAAAGATACAGTCGAGGACAAGTGTAGACAGATAGTAGTGTCTGTTAATATGTACGACCTACAACTAAACGTGTTGATTGACACCGGTGCAGAATTGAGTGCTGTATCTGGGAAAATATTTGAGTTACTGAAAGACAGACCTGGCATCGTAGTTATGCCAGTAACAGAAGTGAAAATTATCGGTGCTACTGGGAAGGCCAGTAAACCGGTCACAAAACAGATTTTTGTCAACTTCGAGATATGTGGGGCACGATTTGAACAAGAGTTTGTCGTCGTGCCAGACTTGACTACGGAAGTAATTATTGGGTTAGATTGGCTATTAAAGTACCGTGCAGTGATTAACTGCGAAAGCAAAACTTTGACATGTACGTCACAAGATAAAACAATAGTAGTTAGTTTCGACGAGGCAGGAGACGGTGTGCATAGGCGATACCAGCCTATACACATTGTTAACTGGCCGGATGGTATTGATGTAGGTATGAATTTGAACTGCCGTAACGTGAGGAATTTCAGCATTGACAAAAGTGTAGAAAGTGAATTGGAAGAGATAATCAAATTCCCTCCACGGATTGACATTAGTATTGGTGTGAAAAAAGATCGTTTGCAAGAAGTAATGAAGCTAAAAGCCGATGCTCGCATACGTCGTCATGACGCTAAAGCGCGTTTTGCTAAGTTTGCAATCGGAGACTTAGTACTTGTAAAAACTCTTGAGAAATCGAGCGAGATAGGCAATGTAATCTCTAAATTTAAGTTTGTTTATAATGGACCATATAAAGTCATTGGTATACCTCACACAAATGCTTATTGCTTAGAGTATCCAAGCTCTGGAAAACGATTAGGTATACGGAATATTGTAGACTTGAAATTGTTCCAACCTAGGATCGATTAATACCACACAATGGGTAATTTGTACAGTATGTAAATACAGAGTGTAAGATTTAAGGATGTCCAAGTTACGATGCTTTTGCCTGACCTAGAGGTCATTAAAGAAGTTGTAATTAATAAGTAATTAATTTTGACTAAATGATTTAAGAGTAACTGATTAGTAGTCATCTGAAAAATCCAAGCTGCTAGTTTAAGTTTTCAGCTGAGTCACAGTAGATTAAGGAATGTAAATATGATTTTGTAACTTTCTGTAATATTTCATGAATGTGTGTTTTTATTAGTCATTGCTGATGTACTTAGACGCTGTTTTAAGTTTCAGGCTAGTACATGCGTGTGATGATGGACAGTGTTGAGTTATCCACTGTGATAGTGTTTATGGACTCCTTGAGATTACTCGGGAGTGAGTTTTTCCGAAAGAATTCAGTGAAACGGACGTTCTGTAAATGCCGTTACACAGGCGAGTGAGATCAAGCGTGCCGCACAGGCGGGCGCAACAATATTGGCGAGGCGGAGCAGCTGTCGGCTCTTGTGTCGCTGTCGGCTTTTGTGCCGCTGTCGGCATTCTTTGTACACGCGAGTACGGAATGTGGAGTTGCTTTTCTTCCCGGACAGCTGATGTGAAAGAATTCTGCTCTCAATATTTATGTTTTTTTTCGATCTGCTGTATATTATTTTCTTGTTTAGCGTTAATTGGACATGACGAGAAAATTAATTATGAAAAGGTCACATAAAAATGTGTATTCTATGTAATTAATCATTAGTTTGCGTATTTTGATATACCTGTTTTTTATGACCATGTACTCTGATTAATTTTGCAAATAGTATTCCTTTTCTTATAGTCTTACGAATTTTTATGATTTTGGAATAGCTAAACCATTTTCTATGTTTTCTATGAATTTTGATATGTTGTCGACCTGTTTTATTTTGTGCAAGATGACAGAGTGGAATAAGATTAGGAGTGTCTCCACTCAATTATTATTGTCTAAAAATTGGTTTATGGTTAATTAGACGAATGCTAAATTTTTTTTGATGTTTTGAGCGTATGCATTTCCTCTGTTTCTTTTTTGGGACATTTTCTGAGTCTGTTTACGTTGCACGAACATCCTCAGACAATGTGGGGCACGTGTAACGCCGGAAATGCATATCCTCCTATTTCCATCTATTGTGCTATTATTTTCTTTCCTTGCTTTGTTACCTCAAGATATGACATTTCTGTCTCTTTGTATATTGTAATGGTTTTACTGTTTGTATATATATATATATTTATACGTTTATGTCGATGTATAATTGGTTTGTTTCGTAAATATTATTTGTATTTTTGCGCTGGGTCTTGCCTAGGGAAAACTGCTATCTAACGATTACATCGATAGGTCGTGTGAAGAGTCAAAGTGTGTAGGATCTTTGGTAGTGTTAACTCTGGCGCGTGGAGCGCGGGCAGAGAAGGAGTGTGGCGGGGGTAGCGAGTGGAGCAGGTGTGTTGTGTGACGCTCCCGCGAGTTGCCGCGCTTTCGGGGTTTGGCAGCATGTAATTGCGCTCGACTTGCGATGATAGTTTCTGACATGGTGTCGCGGACGGGAAACATTAACTAGCGCACATCAAGAGCCCGTTTCGTCTGGTGACCGTGTCGAGAAGAAGGCGCGCCAACATCCAGCTTCTGCAACAGCGACGGCCGACAATGAGTGACTGTCGCCACCTCCTCGATCGACGGCTGCAAACCTTCAATCAACCAACAAGGAAGACTGGAAGCAAGTAAAGTTTTAGAACTGTATGGCAGACCTCAGCTTTTCAAACTGTACCATTTTCGTAACTATAATTACAGCAACTTAGCATGAACCTTTGTTGCTCATTGTCCCAATTGCATTACCAAGCAGGGTCCCTTCCTTTTCCGGAATGAACCCGAGTGTCATTGAAATTCAAACGCCAGCATTAAAGTAATATTCTACTTCACTGCCTTAATTTCAAAGTTCAGTTAAAGTCTCAGAGCTGGCTACAATATTCAGATTACACAAGCACAAATTAAGATGCGAGTTTTGTTACCGTATTTTAGCTTACCTGTGACTGCAGCTCAGCTTGGTACGTACTAAATTTTACTATTGTTAATTGTTCAGAATCATTTAATTCAAGATCAAAGTTAAATCTCTTATTTCTAAATTGCGTAGATTCAAGTAGTTTTTGAAATGATTGTTGAGGTAGTCCAAGACTAACCGTATTTTACTGAATTTCGATGTGCTTCAGAAAGAAAGCTCACTATTAAGTTCAGTCACTAAATTAACTTTCGATTTTCCGGTTTTATTAATTCTTTTGCTAAATTAAGTCAGGGTGTAGCGAAATTTATTACTTCTGACAAACTTTCAGTTTTCCCACTACACATGTCAACCTTCAGTTGCCACGCTTCTAGTGCTAATTATATGTGTAATAACCTTTCTTTTTCAGTTACTATAGTAATTGTCCTTAGGACTGGCGACTGTGATTTCCCCCAAATCTCAAATACCTAATTACCGCTAGTTAATTGTTAACGTAACGGCTGCACATTTACTTTCTTTATTAGCTTTACCCCTTTTCAAAATTAATTTCCACCAGTTTCATTAGCACATTTCCTTTCATTTAGATGTAACCCTTTCCTCCCTCTTTACCGACAGGTTAACTTCGGTGACGATTGCTTTTCCAAAACTCCCATTAGGTACAGGCGGTTTCATTTTTCACGGTCATTAAGGTCGGTAAGTGAGGGGGAGGTTACACTAGATATTTAGTCGAATTGACAGCCCTTAGATTTGTGCGATTTATCGTATACCCAAAATTTATCGAATTTATTTTAGTACTCACGTGGATGACCTCGCACTTTTCTTTGCATAGTGCCAATTACCACTTTTCGCACCATACAGAAATTCTCTCTAGATCATTTTGTAATTGGAATTGATCGTCTGATGATTTGACTAGACGGTAAATTACAGCGTCATCTGCAAACAATCTAAGGGGGCTGCTCAGATTATCTTCTAGATCATTTATGTATATCAGGAACAGCAGAGAGCCTATGACACTACCTTGCGGAACGCCAGATATCACTTCTGTTCTACTCGATGATTTACCGTCTGTCACTACGAAAGGTGACCTCTCTGAGAGGAAATCACGAATCCAGTCACACAACTGAGACGATACTCTGAGGAACTCCGAGGATACTCCGATACTTGTGAGGAACGGTATCAAAAGCCTTCTGGATGTCTATGAATATGGAATCGATCTGAGATCTCTTATCGACAGCACTCATTTCTTGATGGGAATAAAGGCCTGTGTTGCACAAGAACTCTAGGGAGGTGAGTGATGACGTAAGATCCCATACGATGTCTTTTCCCAGGTATGGTTTTGGTCTACATGGTCCGTTTATCTCTTTCCAAATAAAATTTTCTTATTTTGCTGTCTCTTCCTTCCTCCTTCATCTTCAGCAGTATCCTCACCATATTGCTCAGTTACGGAATCGCTTTCACCTTCTCCGATATCGTCTTGTGAATCAATGTCACTGAATGTCCCTCTCATCACCAAGATCCTCAGACAGAATGAGGTCTTCCTCATCACTGCACATCAGCAAATCCTGTATTTCTTCGACATGACGTGGGTGAGACAAGTAGTAATACTTCCGAGCCACATCTGGGGAGAATCTGGAGTGTCAAAGAGAGAACAGCAGGATAACTATCGGTTCAGGCGCAATGTGCCTAAAGGCCGAGCTCACTGTACTATATATTTTCACAAAACATGCACAAAATTCATATTATTCATCCATCAAGTGAGAAAAATAACAACTCTGATGAAAAAGAACCGAAAATATACAGCTCCGTAAGTGAGAGTTAATCAGGCGCTATGAGCTTGACAGACCGCTAACGTTACTTGTGTTCTCCACGATGGTAGCGCGAAAACTATTGGAGGGTGTTGTAAACAGCACCATGTAAGAGGTCCGAGCAGATGTAATTTCGATGTATTGCTCATGCGCTGCCTACGATATGCAAGGTATAAGAGAATCTCTAACCAGAGAGCAGTGTTGACTGCTGTACGAACTGTGTACCTGTAGCAGTAAGTTGTTGCTAGTCTGCAGTCTGCTCTGGTCTGGTCTGGTGTATCGTGTTGGCTGGTCCGGTCGCGGTGCAGCGATGCCGGAGCCTGAGTATTATTGTATAAGGTAAAAAGCAGCCTCGCGCATACGTAGTAATGTCATCTCAAGTCCCATGTAAATGGTTTAAAAATCTCGTAATAATAATCTTTCTCATAAAAAGTAACTTTTAACAACCATTCATTTCAATTTGAAGAATTTACTAATTTCTCCCATCCATGATCATTCCGATTGTTGCAAAAGAAAAATCAGTTGGTTCCTTTCATAAATCGGCCAGCATTGCACAGGGCTGTGCCAGAAAACATTATTTTAAGAGCAGATATATATGCGTTATCCGGCGACTTCATTGAGGTAACAATTATTCTCTTTTTTATTCAGAATGATCTTCCAGGGCCATGACGCAGCACTGCTGACGTCTAAAATTTACCAGGTTAAATTCACAGTCAATTATTGAAAAAGTTATAAGTGAGTGACAATTTAATTGAGAGGTTAGTTACATTGTATTATCACCAGGTTACTGAATTTTTTTTTTTTTTTTTGTTGGGACGTTACACTGAATGTGAACGACATAATTATAAATTTTTACTGTTGAGAGGTTTAGGAATTTTTCTGTTTTGAGGTTACACTAAACGTGAATATTATTTATGTTAATATTTTCTGTTGAGAGGTTGCGGTGTATTATTTTGTGGGGAGGTCACAACCAGAAGACAGGAAGGTACTAATGGCGAGGAAATCTCACGCCGCCTAATTGGGGAGATGGTAACAAAAATGTATCAGCTGTCCCCTACAATGTTAATAGTTGTGTTACGTGTCCCCGACTCTTGCCAAATAATGCACCAAGGAACATTGTCCAACACGATCATTCTGGTGGTCCGGAACTTGTTGGGCTGGGAAGCACAATGTTTTCTGATCATACTGCCCTTCAAATCTTTGAACAGGGTACACTGACCAATCAACGATATTGCAGTATTGTTCTCGTTCTCATGTGTATCTTTTCAGGGGACTTTTATGGATGACATTGTCTCACTGTCCCGGAGAGCGCACAAGGAGAAACTCGTGATACGAGAGTGTATTCGGCGAATGGACTGGCCAGGACGTTATCCGCACTTGAATTTTGCGTAGACGTATTGCAGGACGTTCACATGAAGCAGCGATCATCCTGCAGCTGTCATCTGCGTTGGCGGTCGACTGGTACACCTGTAACCTCCCCCTGTCCTAATCGGCCTACTGAATTTCGATATAACTGACCGTGATCGCATATGCCTAATGAAATTTTACAGTAAGGCTATCCTTACCGAAGAAAAATAACGCCGGTTAGTTGGAGGAAAGTTTACAATAGACTCTTCTGGAGGAAGAATCTGTTCTAAACTTAAGCTAATATACTGATGATAATTTTGAAATGTGTAATCGCTCACGAGCCGCGGGGAAAAGTGTACCACGTAATATTTACTACAAAAATCACTGATAACGCACAGAAAACACTGGTTACCTAAAAAAGGGATAATTAAACGGTCGCTAGCCCGCTAGGGCAATGAATCTCCAGGATCTTGAGAAATGTAATGGCAAAGAAATTTAAGCAAATAATCAGTGGCGTCGCAACAGAAGGTTGTCGCGCTTTTCCACAGCGGAACAATTCACGAAAAAATAAATGAGTCAGAAAGCACTGAGTTTGCAGTTACGTATTCTGAAATACTAAACATTGAAAGTAAAATCAAATTAAGTCACTGGTTAAATAAATGACTGGCTTAACTTTGTTATGTAAAAAATATTACTTTCAGTAACCTCAGTGTAATGTAACGCAAAATTTAGAAAGAGGCAAGCACTTTACTTTTAATTAATGAAAGACTGAATTGAATTTACTTTGAGCAAACAGCAATTGATCTCACTTTTAAAAAAAGAACAATAAAATACGTACCAAGACAGCAGAAGTCACACGCTAGACTAAAAACAGAATACATGAAATTGCGCACTCTTAATTTGTGCTATATCTTTAGTTATTAGTTTTTCCAGTGAAATTTTACTTTCCAGAATGAAATTTTCACTCTGCAGCGGAGTGTGCGCTGACATGAAACTTCCTGGCAGATTAAAACTGTGTGCCCGACCGAGACTCGAACTCGGGACCTTTGCCTTTCAGGGCAAGTGCTCGACGATATATTTTTTTTTTAATCTGATTTTGTTCGCTTTTGTTCGTTGCATCTGCTCGGGGCGGACGTCGTAAGACATCCGTTTTAAGTCCGTTGTTGATCGATTAGAACCATCTAAGCTACCGAAGCACGACTCACGCCCGGTCCTCACAGTTTTACTTCTGCCAGGCAAAGGTCCCGAGTTCGAGTCTCGGTCGGACACAAAGTTTTAATCTGCCAGGAAGTTTCGAAATTTTACTTTACTTTAAGTAGCCTCCGTTATGCATTACAAAAATGAACAGTTACTGAGGTAGAACATATAGACTGAAACTAGTCATTAGGAAGCGCATAAAAGTGGCAGTAAATACACTCCTGGAAATGGAAAAAAGAACACATTGACACCGGTGTGTCAGACCCACCATACTTGCTCCGGACACTGCGAGAGGGCTGTACAAGCAATGATCACACGCACGGCACAGCGGACACACCAGGAACCGCGGTGTTGGCCGTCGAATGGCGCTAGCTGCGCAGCATTTGTGCACCGCCGCCGTCAGTGTCAGCCAGTTTGCCGTGGCATACGGAGCTCCATCGCAGTCTTTAACACTGGTAGCATGCCGCGACAGCGTGGACGTGAACCGTATGTGCAGTTGACGGACTTTGAGCGAGGGCGTATAGTGGGCATGCGGGAGGCCGGGTGGACGTACCGCCGAATTGCTCAACACGTGGGGCGTGAGGTATCCACAATACATCGATGTTGTCGCCAGTGATCGGCGGAAGGTGCACGTGCCCGTCGACCTGGGACCGGACCGCAGCGACGCACGGATGCACGCCAAGACCGTAGGATCCTACGCAGTGCTGTAGGGGACCGCACCGCCACTTCCCAGCAAATTAGGGACACTGTTGCTCCTGGGGTATCGGTGAGGACCATTCGCAACCGTCTCCATGAAGCTGGGCTACGGTCCCGCACACCGTTAGGCCGTCTTCCGCTCACGCCCCAACATCGTGCAGCCCGCCTCCAGTGGTGTCGCGACAGGCGTGAATGGAGGGACGAATGGAGACGTGTCGTCTTCAGCGATGAGAGTCGCTTCTGCCTTGGTGCCAATGATGGTCGTATGCGTGTTTGGCGCCGTGCAGGTGAGCGCCACAATCAGGACTGCATACGACCGAGGCACACAGGGCCAACACCCGGCATCATGGTGTGGGGAGCGATCTCCTACACTGGCCGTACACCACTGGTGATTGTCGAGGGAACACTGAATAGTGCACGGTACATCCAAACCCTCATCGAACCCATCGTTCTACCATTCCTAGACCGGCAAGGGAACTTGCTGTTCCAACAGGACAATGCACGTCCGCATGTATCCCGTGCCACCCAACGTGCTCTAGAAGGTGTAAGTCAACTACCCTGGCCAGCAAGATCTCCGGATCTGTCCCCCATTGAGCATGTTTGGGACTGGATGAAGCGTCGTCTCACGCGGTCTGCACGTCCAGCACGAACGCTGGTCCAACTGAGGCGCCAGGTGGAAATGGCATGGCAAGCCGTTCCACAGGACTACATCCAGCATCTCTACGATCGTCTCCATGGGAGAATAGCAGCCTGCATTGCTGCGAAAGGTGGATATACACTGTACTAGTGCCGACATTGTGCATGCTCTGTTGCCTGTGTCTATGTGCCTGTGGTTCTGTCAGTGTGATCATGTGATGTATCTGACCCCAGGAATGTGTCAATAAAGTTTCCCCTTCCTGGGACAATGAATTCACGGTGTTCGTATTTCAATTTCCAGGAGTGTAGTTAATCAGGTTTCATATTCTTACGACACACGGTGATTGCATGGAAAGGGACCCTGCTTTATAATAATATCTGAGGACAATGATAACGCAGGTGCCCTACAAGTTTTAGCTCTTGTAGGTTATTATTCAGGTTAGTCATACTTTGTGAAAGAAATGTTGCTGGGTAATGCCTATGTAAGTTAATAATTTTTCACTTAACAGTCTTACGGTGTTGTAGGTGTGCGGACGATGGAGAATGTAGCCGACGACAACGCTGAGCTGCCGTTGCTGCTTCTGCTGCTGTTCCATTGAGAAGAACCCTGAGTCATCTCCAGAGCCAGGGGTAGTTGTGGGACAGGCAGTAGTTGGAACTGCAGCTTCCCCCGCCTGTCCACTCCACCGTGCGCTCAATACTCGCGGGTTAACAGGTCAGGAGCGTCTACATTGGCGCGAGCATAGCTGCACACCGTGTCTGCGGGAGCGCTCAACAAACACTTACGCTCTCTTAGATGACTCAAGCTGCTCTGCTTCCTCTCTCCTCGCAACGCGGCAGTGACTATCCGTACGCAGAGATACACAACGGCACAGCTACTGCCATTTCGTCGTTGCTATCGATACATTTCATGAAAGTTGGCTTGGCTATTACCCAGCAATTTACAGTACTTTCATTATAATTACAATCAATTATATGCAGTCAGAAATGAACACAATATTACATCGATTATGTATTAAATATAGTTTCTGTAATAAGGCTTACAGCTTCAGAAACATAACTACAGTATAAGTCATCAACGGATATTGTTGTTGGTGTTGTGGTCTTCTGTCCTGAGACTGGTTTGATGCAGCTCTCCATGCTACTCTATCCTGTGCAAGCTTCTTCATCTCGCAGTACTTACTGCACCCTACATCCTTCTGAATCTCTTCACCTCTTGGTCTACCTCTACGATTTTTACCCTCCACGCTGCCCTCCAGTACTAAATTGGTGATCCCTTGATGCCTCAGAACATGTCCTACCAACCGGTCCCTTCTGCTAGTCAAGTTGTGCCACAAACTCCTCTTCTCTCCAAATCTATTCAATACCTGCTAATTAGTAATCTGATCTACCCATCTAATCTTCAGCATTCTCCTGTAGCACCACATTTCGAAAGATTCTATTCTCTTGTTGTCTAAACTATTTATCGTCCGTGTTTCACTTCTATACATGGTTACACTCCATACAAATACTTTCAGAAACGACTTACTGACACTTAAATCTATACTCGATGTTAACAAATTTCTCTTCTTCAGAAACGCTTTCCTTGCCATTGCCAGTCTACATTTTATATCCTCTCTACATCGACCATCAGTGTTATTTTGCTCCCCAAATAGCAAAAATCCGTTACTACTATAAGTGTCCCATTTCCTAATCTAATTCCCTCAGCATCGGGAAGAGGCTACAACCCTGTCCTACTCCCTTCCCAACCACTGCTTCTCTAATCGTGCCCCTCTACTCTTATAACTCCCATCTGGTTTCTGTACAAATTGTAAATAGCCTTTCGCTCCCTGTATTTTACCCCTGCCACCTTCAGAATTTGAAAGAGAGTATTCCAGTCAACATTGTCAAAAGCTTTCTCTAAGTCTACCAATGCTAGAATCGTAGGTTTGGCTTTCCTTAATCTTTCTTCTAAGATAAGTCGTATTGTCAGTATTGCCTCATGTGTTCCAACATTTCTACGGAATCCAAACTGATCTTCCCCGACGTCGGCTTCTACCAGTTTTTCCATTCGTCCGTAAAGAATTCGCGTTAGTATTTTGCAGCTGTGACTTATTAAACGGATAGTTCGGTAATTTTCACATCTCCCAACACGTGCTTTCTTTGGGATTGGAATCAACGGATATTAAACGGCGAAAATTTTGGATGGTGCAAAAGGTATTTTATTTGCATTTTCAGTGTTAAACGCCCTACCATAAAAAGTCGTTACCAGCTTTGTGGGCACCATGAGACCATGCACTGTCGGCCGTTGTGATCACACACCGTTTTAAGAATAAAGTCCCTCATTTTGTATTGTACAGCGGACAACCATAAATCGCGGTGACTTCAGTGTAATTATTGTCTGTGAACAAAAGCTAAAACTGATGGCAGAGGATTAACCATAGAGCAAATTTGCTTGGATACAAAGATTCTTATGTTTAAAGTCACTCAGCTTTTATAAAAAAATATCCTTTCATTTTCATTAACACGAAAATTACTAGAGTACAGGTTTTTCGTTCATTGATACTTGAAGAGATACTTTGAAATACCTTTAATCACTAAACAGTTAAAAGGAAAAACTCTCTTCCTCTCCCTTTCCTTTAAATTAAAATTTTAATATATCAGTGGGCTCTTAACACACTTAGAATTTGGCCAGCGTAAGGATTTATTTTTTTATTCATCACGTTACCGGGCCTCTGCCCTCAAACATTTTAGTTAACAAATAGTAAGCTTTAACGGGTCTTGCCCTTTCAGTAATCAGAAAAATAATCCAATACCCTAAGAACAGTTTTTGAAAAATAATTTAAAAAAATTCACCAGGCACCTGCTCCAAACAGGCACACCCAGTGGGCTTCTACCTGTATGAAAAATTAAGACCAACACGACTATAACATCGCAAGATCTATCAATTAGTAATCTGAAAAATGCTATCATAAATGCTATTACACAGTGTAACCTCCCCACAAAAATAATGAAAAACAATATTATTTAGAAATGGGAGCCAAGAAGCAATATCGTACCCACAGAAATATTTAAATAAAAAAATAATATAATAAATGGGACCCAAGAATAATCTCCCTGCAATGAAATGTACTGACAAAGGCAACAAAAATGTGAATTTCGCAATCTGACTCTGGTGTAAGCTCCCGCAAAAATAATGAAAAACAATTCAGTGCTAATGAAACTTCAGTGACAATGATAATTCAATTAAACCGAAATATCGGTCTTTGGCCCTGTGCAAATCAGAATTAAATTCTTACCTCATTGTAACTGCTAGTCAAATTTCTGCTCTTATTCTTGCGCACAGCTTGGAGGAACTGCATTGCAAATAATAATATTCCTTTTTTTTTAATTTAACTGAAACTATTCTTTAAGGGAAGTGGAATGAAATCGTTAATTCAATTAAATAATTTTTTTGTAAAATTGCTTTTGAAATCAAAATTATTATTGGGGCACTTGTTGGAAATTAATTACAATAAATAAACTTTACATTATCTGATGATTACCTTAATTAACAATATGCCTCATTCAGCCTCTTGACCAGAATGCCATGTCGACGCTCCCGACTGCGTCCCGCTCGCGACCGTGACAGGACCAGACCACTACTCAACTACTCGCATGACAACTACAACTGTACCGCACGACGACTACTGCCGAACTGCTTGCAACACTCGCGCGGTCAAGCGCAGACTAACCACGATTATAGGCTCTCTGGTCAAAGATTTTAACGTGCCTCACCATCGCTGCTATGTTACATACGTGTTTCATAACCCTCCACTGGGGGGGCAAAAATTTGGCAGCGATGGTGAGTCATTTGGACTTGCCATCGCAAGAAATTTTTACAATTTACAGAATATTCAAATTTAGTACATAAATTAAATGCTGTGCACATGCACCGAGTACAAAATATATCAGACAAAGACAGGATGTGAGTACAAAACATAGTAGTAAATCAGAAAACTGTATATACAAATTATTATGACAGATAGCAAAGTGCACACGCACTGAAAAAATCGTTTAGCATTTTCAGAACAAATAAACAGAATGGCAGAAAATCGTGTTGATAAGTGACATGAGTGTACTCGCACTGGAGTTGATAACATATTAGCAATTTACGAAATATATATATAATTAGTAACAAATGACATAAGTGCATACGTACTGAAGTATTGAATATACAGAGACATGAGTGTACTCACACTGGAGTTGATAACATATTAGCAATTTACGAAATGTATATATATAAATAGTAACAAATGACATAAGTGCATACGTACTGAAGTATTGAATATACAGAGACATGAGTGTACTCGCACTGGAGTTGATAACATATTAGCAATTTACGAAATGTATATATATAATTAGTAACAAATGACATAAGTGCATACGTACTGAAGTATTGAATATACAGAATGAGTACAAATCATATTGAAAATGCACAGGCACTGAAGTTCAGTAGAAAACATATTAACACACAACATAAGTGCACATGCACTGTAGTTCAGAACATATCATTAAAATAAAATAATAAATAAAAAATGTATATACAATATAAAAGACAAGAGTGCACATACTGTCCTTGAGAACAAATCGAAAAAATGTCTTAGGCATTTTTGCAATAAATAAACATAATGGCAAAAATCATATCGACAAGTGACATAAGTGTACTCGCACTAGAGTTCAGCGAATCAAAAACATAAAAATGTATAACCCATGAACATAAATAATGTTAGCAAAAAAATGATTTTCACTATGTGACAAGAATTAGGATAGGAAAGGGAAGGATTGCATCATGGTTGTAGCACTTTAGATTGCACACAGCTGTTCTGAAAGTCCATATCTTTCCACAGAAGTACAACACCAAGTGACACAATTTGAAGTTTCTTTCCCATCAGAATTTACCAGTGTAGCCAAGACACTGAACTGTCGTAGTAACATTTCATGTTCTCATTTTGGCAGTACATTAGGTACACCAAACAGTGGGACCATAATAACGTCTTCATCGCCCACGGTGGTGGACAGCATGTCGTGTCAACACCACGCTCTTACAAGGCACACCAACGTAGAATTAGTGCAAAACCAAAGATAGTGCTCCATGATCACTAGGATAGACAGGACAAATGGACATTGCAGTAATTCAGGGTAGTTAGCTCATGAGGTGAAGGACATGAAGTCACATAATATTGACAATTACAGTCTTCATTAGTAGTTTGCGGCATTCATAGCCCAGTGATTGAACATTTCTGTACCAAGTATGTAGTATTACAGAAAAATGTTCATTAATTGTTTTACATAGAATCAGTAACCTTCTTTTCCTAGTTACAAAGCATTATTAAATAATCGCATTCTTTTCCAGTTACAAAGTATGGCATAGTTAATTAATCATTGGTCATTCCAATAGTAATAATCATTAGCCTTCTCCTAATTACAAAGCATTATGAAGCAATCGCATTCTTTTCCAGTTACAAAGTATGGCATCGTTAATTAATTATTTGTTATTCCAATATAGTAAGAATCATTAGCCTTTTCCCAATTACAAAGCATTATTAAACAGTCACATTCTTTTCCAGTTACAAAGTATGGCATCGTTAATTAATTATTTGTTATTTCAATAGTAATAATCATTAGCCTCCTCCTAATTACAAAGCATTATTAAACAATCACATTCTTTCCCAATTATAAAGCATAGTTAATCATTTGTCATTTCAATAGTAAGAATCATATTCTTTTCCAGTTACAAAGTATCAACATTGAAAACAAGAGCCAATTAATGGCATAATTAATAACATAATTCATTGAGTGACATTAATTATTGGCACTCAGTGGCCATCAAGTATTGAATAGAATAAAACATTGTTCATCATTCAGTATTATTCAGATCATTATGAAGTCATTATTAAAAAGCAGCTAATTACAGTCATAGCATTAATAATCATGGGCATTATAAGTAGTCTCATTACAATAAACAGTGGCAGTTATTAGCCAGTTATAAAGCATTATTTTACGTATATATTTTTTTTGTATCATTACGAAGTCATTACTGAAGTGACATACTATTCAGAGTTGATCAGTATTATTCAGAACTTTCTCAAACTGGTATCACTATTTGGGACAGGTAATACATTTGGGATCGATAATTAATTGCTGAGGCATAACACTATTTGCTTTTGACCTATTGCTGCAAATGGGGATAGGTAACGTCATTCGTCATGAGTCAGCTGTAGCAAGGTTATGTAACAAAGCAGTATATGTGATCACATTTATAAATGATAAACACAAATGGGTTAAAAAAAATGCAAGTACTAGAACAGGTATAATAAGTAACAGGTTTAGTATGTATCATGAAAAACTTCTCCTGGAAAAAATACAAAATGGATTATTGACCTGAAAGAAGAAACGCACACTATGCTGAAAAGTAGTGAACTTCCAGAGCTGTCCTTTCCAAAACTTTCCGTCATCCTACTATGCAATATAACACCTGCTGTCAAAACAAACTGCAACAAATACTTAAATAACTACGTAGCATAAATACATAATTCAACATTATCCTCATCTGTAAAGAAAAAACTTCATTATTCATCACTTCATTATTCGTCAGCATTCATTATCATCTGCAAAAAAATGACTTCATTACTCATTACATAACTATTCCTTATCTCTAGCATAGTTCATCACTAAAACTAAGATGTGTAGTTCTGTCTGACAGCCTGCATCAATCACCTTGTATTCTGAAAGAAAAAATTAGTTAAGACTGCTATTCTACGATGAGTATAGTATATTCTTGTTAATGCTTGTTAATCCTGATCCATTTACTCTTCCTCATAAAGTTATTGCATCTTCTATCGTTTATTCCGTAGGTGAAATTCCCATTTCTGTTGAATTTATTTCTTACACGCATCATTTCTTTCTGAAATTGATGAACAGAAATTAACGTCTTGCATTTAAATCATATACCCACTAAATAATGACTGGTTTATGGTAACATAATTAACCATACAGCATAACATGACAGACAACGTAATATGTCAAAGACATTGACAGTATTCAAAGCCAAAATGTACAGAGAATATCACAATGCAGCAGCAAAAAATGTAAAAGTCACGATGTTGAGATGTCATAAGGCCAAAAAAAAAAATGTCAAAGTCGACTGGTGTGTGTTATATTTTAACTATTTCACAGTGCATATAGACAAAACTGGAATACAATCGTACATAAAAAAAAGTGGAAAATGTGCATGGTCTGATGTGTAACGACAAGAAAAGCGACCTGCTAATCTTACCTTGCCGGGCACTTGCCAAGAAAAAATACGATAATCATCAGTAACTAGTCAGGTGAATATAATTGCATTAGTAAATGGCATCATAGCATGTTACATCATAAAGTGATTTCATTCAATAAACGGTTTAATGTTTGAGACATGGTGATTGCCTTTCGATTTTCTGGTTCTCAAAGTTTCGACGTGTACAACATTGGGGTGAGGGATGCTGCGAATCCGATATGGACCTGCGTATAGAAGTTCAAATTTACTGCACTTACCTTTTAATTTGCTGGATAAATAGTGTGTACGTACTAATATTTTCTGTCCAACGTGAAAGTCGCGGCGTGTACAAACCTGTTTTTGCTGTCTTCTCCGGCGCTCTGCGGCACGTTTGATGTTGTTCAGCGCAATGTCAATTATTTCGTGGTGTCGTAAGCGACGAGATGTAGGAAAATTTACAAATTCTTTAATTTTGTTTGGTGGTTCAACGTTTTTCAGTATAACAGACGGAGATAGCATAGTGGATTCATTTGGAATGGAATTAATTACATCTTGGAATGAGAGTATGTGTGTATCCCAATTAATATGTCTTTTGTGGCAGTATATTCGGCACAGCTTACCAATTTCTTTCATTAATCTTTCACAGGGGTTCGAAGAAGCGTGGTACTTGGATATATAGATCGGAGAAATGTTTCTGGCTCGTAACATGCGTGTCCATACGCTACTACGAAATTGAGATCCATTGTCAGAAATTACTTTCATCACATGCCCTACATGAAATAGAAAATGTTTTACAAATGCTTTCGAAACAGTTTTAGCGGTAGCTTTGCGTAACGGAGTGAAAGTAACAAATTTTGAAGTGAGCTCAACAGCGACAAAGATGTAGCAAAAACCTCTGTTAGTTCTCGGAATCGGACCAAAAATATCTACTGCGGCCATGTGTCTTAATTTAACAGGTACAATGGGATATAAAGGAGGAATATGTGAAGTGGTGTCTGATTTAGCTTTCTGGCAAATTTTACAAGACGCTAAAACTCGTCGTATACGTTTCTCCATGTTGTTAAAATAACAGTTCTGTCTCAGTATAAGAAAACATTTTCGTGCTCCGTAATGTGCGTAACTTAAATGAGTGTACCAGATTAATTTGTTAACAAGTTCGTCAGGGATGCATAATAACCAATTGTTGCTGTCAGGGTGAGAGCGGCGAAACAGAATGTCATTGCGTACAGTGTAGTGGTGTCTAATCGTAACATTATTCTTATCTTGCCAAAGGTGTTTAATTTCTTTCCACACATTGTCTTTATTTTGTTCTTGTGCTATGTCTTGTAATGACGATGAAATAAAATTTTCAAATGCTACTTGCTGAATGTACATGACACTGAAATTTGTTTTGCAGAAGTTGGTTGCTACGTCTTCCTGATTGTTGCCGAGAGAACGCGATAGTGCGTCTGCTATAACATTTTGCGTACCGGGAATGTGAACTATTGTAAAATTAAATTCCTGTAAATAAAGTTTCCATCTGCTTAATCTATCGTGCGTGAATTTGGCCGAAAGTAAAAATTGTATCGCTCTGTGGTCTGTGTACACGGTGGTATGTCTGCCATAAAGAAAGTGCCTAAATCTCGTGAAAGCCCATACAACACATAATGTTTCAAGTTCAGTAACGGAATAATTTCGTTCAGCAGGTGACAAAATGCGGCTTGCAAATGCGATGTTTTTAATTACTATAGATCCATCTTCTTCAATTTCCTGAAAAATATGTACGCCTAAAGCTGTGTTGGAACTGTCGGTGGCAATGGAAAAATTTCTGGTAAGATCTGGGTGCGATAAAAGTGGAGCATTCAACAAAGCATGTTTCAGGTTCACAAATTCAGAATGTGCTTGCTTATCCCAAGACCAAATACTGTTTTTACCTGTCAGTTGACATAATCTAGGTGTGTCTAAAGCGGAGTGATGAATAAATTTTCGAAAAAAGTTGATTAAACCCAAAAAGCTGCGTAATTGTTTCTTCGTCGTAGGAACAGTAATGTCACGTAGAGCTTGAAGTTTTTCCGGATCAGGTGCAATGCCTTCCGCTGAAATTACGTGTCCAAGAAATTTTATAGAAGTTTTGCCAAAGTGCGATTTACTAAGGTTAACTGTAAGTCCTTGTGCATGAAAAGTTTGTAACAGTTGTTCAAGAATCATATTGTGTTCCGACCAGTTAGCTTCTGCGATAAGAATGTCGTCTACATACGTCGTAATTCTGTCCTTAAGTTCTGTCGGAAGTATTGTGTTCAAACCGCGAATAAAAGCTGCAGAAGAAATAGTTAAGCCGAATGGTAATTTACAAAATTGATAACAGTCGCCGAAACAGAGAAAAGCTGTATATTTTCTGCAATTTGGATGAAGTTGAATTTGCCAAAATCCCGATTTCAAATCTAATGTAGAATAAATAGCAGTACCGTGAAATTTCTGTAAAAGTTCCTCTAGTGTCTGTGGTCGATCTGTTTCATTAATAATAATGTCATTAATGTGACGTGAATCAAGTACGAGGCGAAGTGAGCCATCTTTTTTCTTAACAATATGTAGCGGGTTTATGTACGGACTAACTGCTGGTTCTATAATTCCTTGATCAAGCATATCCTGCAATTCTTTTTTAACTTGTTCTCTGTGAATATATGGAATGGGATAATGCTTTGCTTTAAATGTGTCGTGCTGTTTCACTTGAAATTCATACATAAAACCGGACATAGTACCAGGAATGTTGTCAAAAACTGGAGCTTGCTGTAAAAGAATTTTATGTAATTGCGTTCGTTCGTCGTCTGTAGTTGCACTGCTTTGTCTAACTTTATTGGAAATCATTTGCATTACGTCGTAATCAGCTTCGTCTTGAGTATTATAGTTGTGTACGTACGTATCCGTGAACAATGTGGGATTACAGTCTATGTTACGTGTTGCGGAAATGACCTCTGTGCGGTTAATTGTTTGTTCTTCCGCAGATAATGACTGCTGAAATTCTAAAGCAAGTTGTACGTTTTCATCCTTTAGCATTAAATAAGAATTCTGAAAGTCAATGACTGCATCGTGTTGTACCAGAAAATTCGTACCTAAAATTACGTCTGTTGTCAATAAAGGAACAATCCAAAAATTAGAGTGGAAAATATGACCTCCAATACAAAATGATAAATGCGTCTGTAATTTAACGTCTACTCCTTTACTCGATACTGCTCCTTTCACTTTTGTTTTGCCTAATGGTAATGTCGGATACGTATTCTCTTTGTTGCACTCGTTAAAAGTCTCCTCATTTATTACTGATATAGGTGATCCGGAATCAATTACTGCTGAGAATTTTGATGAACCAATTTTAATTTCGATGACAGGATGTGAAATAGTTTTCTGAACAAATGGTCTTTCCTGCAAGAGAGTGTCTCTGATATCGTCAAAAGTAATTACATTTTCGTGAACAACATTTTGCGTGTCAAACGTAGTGCTTGTGTTATTGGAAGATGCGTCCTGTACAGTATCTAGTCAGATTCTATCTGACGTGTTATTATTATTAGGAGGATTCTGTGGCATTTCGACTATTTGAACTGTCCTATTACTTCTTCCAGACGTATTACGCTCTGGATGGTACCTACTGTCGGGTTCATTCATGAGAATAGGTTCTTGCGGATAATTTTGCTGTTGGTGAGACCGACTGTTATTATATGTACGCTGATAATTGTGCTCATCGTTTTTACGTCTGTCGTGATAGTCATTCCTATACGGTGTATTGCGATAGGAATTGAAATACTGCCTTCTTTGTACGTAGTTGTTTCCTTGCTGCCGTACGTTACTATTTGTTGTATCAGGGACTATACGTGCTCGCGGCGGAACATTAAAGCCTGGTTGACCTTGTGCATTACATTGTTGGTTACGTATGCTAACCGGCTGGTTTTGATGTTGTTGTTGTGAAATACCTCTATTGTTACTAAAGTGTGGTTCGTGTTGGTGAAAATTTTGACGATATTGATAATTAGAATTTTGGCTGTTATTAGAGTTTTGGTAGTTGTCGTTCCTAAAGCGTCTGTTATCTTTCCTATTGAAATTACGTGTCTGATCATAATTGCTGTACTTTTGTTGACCTTGGTTATTATAAGAAAAATTTTTGTTTACAAAAGAATAATCAGATTGTTGTACTTCCAAGAGCTGTAAAAGATCTCTGAATGCTGAAATGTTTTCCTTTTGCTGGCCCGTTAGAAGTGACACTCGTAATGACCGTGGTAATTTGGAAATGCATAATTGTATAAGTGCAGATTCACTGTACGGTTCACTTAGGTACTGGTTCTGTTGGACCATATGCTCGAAAAATTGCGTGACGCTGGGAAATTTTGTGTTCTCATAATTTGGTAAGCTAATTAACTGATCTTTAATTCCGGGCTGTGTCGTCTTCGACCAGTACGCTGACAGAAAGGCATTCTGGAATTCTTCTACCGAGTAACATTGCCTCACGATCGGTCTCATACGAGTTGCCGATTCGCCTTCCAAAAAGCTGCAAATAAATTCAAGTTTATGCGTAACAGGCCAAGTCGGTGGAAGAGCAAAGCTAAATTGTTGAATCCAATCCAGTGGGTGAATCTGCGTTCTATCGTTTTTAAATACTTTAAACTTTCTCACTGACGGAAAATGTTTGTAATCGAAATTATCATCTCTGTATGATGCAACAGGTTCAGGATCGTAAGAGTATCTATTGAACTGTGGTTGTTCGGAATCTAAGTCCCGTACTCTCTGTAGATTACCCAAATTACACGCGTTGCGCGAGTCTGACAAATGTTCGCAAAGTGGCGTCTGTTGTGGTATGTTATTAACTGAAATGTTTTTCATCTGTGTTATTTCTTGCTGTAAATTTGACAACTTCCTACGTAACGTGTTGTTAGATGAATCGATCTCATTAATTGTCTGCTGTAAATTTTGAAATTCAGGTGTTTGGTTAAATGAAATCGGTGCAGTATCGTCTGATTTATTATCATTATTACTTTCAATAGCATCAATACGACTGGCTAATTCATCATATTTTTCAGTCAGTATTTTTGCCTGATCATCGGTTTTAGAATCGGACGCATTAATCTGTTTCTGCAACTTCGCGTAGTTTCGCTCAGTTTTCTAACATCAGCTTTGATGACATCGCAATCCTGCGTTAGTTCTAATTGTTCGAATCTGTCTGTCACTGTTTGAATATTTACTGTGTGTGTATCTGTTTTTGATTTAAGATCAGAAATTTCATCCCGTAATTCCGCGTTCAACTGTTCTATGGTATTAATTTTGTCGGACACTGTAGTAATATTATTGTCTACATACGTCTTTGCTTTCGCGAACATTTTACATTTGTCTTCTTGTCTTTGTGCAGTGATTGTTTCCATGACTTGTCGTTTTACTTTGTTTTGATCTTGAATAAATTTGCGGAAACGCGTATCACTGTTTTGTATGTGAAGATTAAAGCGTTCGTCAATCTGAGTATTCTGTTGTTCGAATTTCGCGTCTATCTTTGAATCCATTGTGCGCGAAAGTTCTACCGTCATTGCTTTAAACTCGTCCCGTAATTGTGTAGCTTTTTCAGAGCATTGTTTAGCGACTGTACTAATTTCCGCTCTAAGTGTTTCTGTTGCGGCTGTTTGCATTTCCCTTAATTCCTGAGCAACAGACCTAATTTCTTCGCTGCTTTTTTTTGAACAAGCCTTTTTCCACGCGCAACTGTTCCTTAGTGTCATGACACTGCGCGGCAACGGCTCTAATTTGTTCACTAAGCTGTCTGGAATTGTCGTCTAATTTTTCATTTAGCTGTCTGGAATTGTCGTCTAATTTTTCGTTAAGGCTGTCTTGTTTTTCATTTAAGTGTTTGTTGTCTTCCCTAAGTTGTTTGAAATTTTCATCAATTTTATTAAATTTTTTGTCCTGTTCACTAAATTGTTGTTGTAGCAATCTTGCCATAATTTGTTCAAAGCCAAAGTTAGCGTTTATACTCTCTGTGCTGTTTACTGGTGGATCTGGAACTTTCTCGCTTACTGTAACCATTTGGTTATTCTGAGATTTAGAAAAAGGTTTGTCAGTCGGATGTACACTGTCAGACATTATTTCGGAATTAAATGGATCCGTCGTACTTCCAGTACACTGTTCATTTTCACTAGAAAAATTTGTATGTACATTACTTGGATTTTCTAAATCGGGTGTGTTAAGCTCGGCAGCGCTCATTACTATAGACCGCTCCGCGTCATCAATTGTCGTCAAATTAACAGACGAGACAATTGAGTTCGTTTGTTCATCATTAAGGTAAAAGTCATCATTAGTGGTTGGAATGCACTGATTGTTAGTGAACGCAGGATTGTCATCATTACACTGCGTGTCACAAGTCCTATCGGTAAAGTTGTTTGAGTCGGTAATTTCATTCATAATACCTCGCGATACACTATTCACAGTCTTTCGCGGCATTTTTACAATAGTCACAATTTTTCACAAAATAAATAAGCACAATGCAAAAGCAACACACAAATACAACCGAGCAACGAATTGCCGTTGACCTGTAGAAAGAAAGTCACAAGATTAGTAAAAGCGTTGCGCCAAATCCTAATTATATCTAAGCAAATAAGAGCAGATTTCTGACTGTTTTTCAAAAGACTCTCAACGAAATACGATCCTGGACTAGGTGTCGCCAAGTGTAACCTCCCCACAAAAATAATGAAAAACAATATTATTTAGAAATGGGAGCCAAGAAGCAATATCGTACCCACAGAAATATTTAAATAAAAAAATAATATAATAAATGGGACCCAAGAATAATCTCCCTGCAATGAAATGTACTGACAAAGGCAACAAAAATGTGAATTTCGCAATCTGACTCTGGTGTAAGCTCCCGCAAAAATAATGAAAAACAATTCAGTGCTAATGAAACTTCAGTGACAATGATAATTCAATTAAACCGAAATATCGGTCTTTGGCCCTGTGCAAATCAGAATTAAATTCTTACCTCATTGTAACTGCTAGTCAAATTTCTGCTCTTATTCTTGCGCACAGCTTGGAGGAACTGCATTGCAAATAATAATATTCCTTTTTTTTTAATTTAACTGAAACTATTCTTTAAGGGAAGTGGAATGAAATCGTTAATTCAATTAAATAATTTTTTTGTAAAATTGCTTTTGAAATCAAAATTATTATTGGGGCACTTGTTGGAAATTAATTACAATAAATAAACTTTACATTATCTGATGATTACCTTAATTAACAATATGCCTCATTCAGCCTCTTGACCAGAATGCCATGTCGACGCTCCCGACTGCGTCCCGCTCGCGACCGTGACAGGACCAGACCACTACTCAACTACTCGCATGACAACTACAACTGTACCGCACGACGACTACTGCCGAACTGCTTGCAACACTCGCGCGGTCAAGCGCAGACTAACCACGATTATAGGCTCTCTGGTCAAAGATTTTAACGTGCCTCACCATCGCTGCTATGTTACATACGTGTTTCAAACTGAGATACTAAACTTGTTTTACCGGATTATAGTAGTAGGCAGTGGCATTTATACACAGAGCTCGCCTTCGAGAACCGACTGATAAATTTCATCTATCCATGAAGGTAGAAACTTTTATAAAATGACTGCAACCAGAGTAGCTCAACAAAATCATCTTTAATAAAACATGACTTACGAAAAATCACAGCACCAATAAAACAACTGCATAAAATTACATTACTACAGAAATACCAAAGGAGTGCAAAAGACACCATTCCTTGTTTCGGCTGTGGCTCAGTCGCAGTGGTTCAGCGGCGGTATGTGCCGAGTGCTGCTGGTGCCGCACGCCAATGTCTCTACGCTCTGTACTGATTATGTCAGAGAACACAGCAATAAACGGCTAGTAAAACAGAGACCCAGGATTAGTTTACACATCATGAGAGGCAGATTCGCCTTACATAATCTCTGTACCTTGTAAGTGAACTAATAACAGTTTTCTTACACTGAATGGACCTGCGGGAAAAAATATTTTGCTTGTACACCAGGAGGAGAGTTTGCTGATCAGTGGTAGGCAGCGCGCAAGTGAGGCCAACACTTCTAGCAGACTTTCTTCTATCAACTGGGATTCAGACCAGAAGCATATAGGCTGAATATCACTGATACCTTAGAACACAATTTGTAGCTTACAAGGGAACCTCCCCATCGCACTCCCCTCAGATTTAGTTATAAGTAGGCACAGTGGATAGGCCTTGAAAAACTGAACACAGATCAATCGAGAAAACAATAAGAAGTTGTGTGGAAGTATGAAAAAAATAAGCAAAATATACAAACTGAGTAGTCTATGCACAAGATATGGAATATCAAGGAGAATATGAACTCACGAGCGCCGTGGTCCCGTGGTTAGCGTGAGCAGCTGCCGTACGAGAGGTCCTTGATTCAAGTCTTCCCTCGAGTGAAAAATTTAACTTTTTGTTTTCAGACAGTTATCATCTGTCCGTCCGTCCGTCCGATGCGATCACTTTTTTGGGAGTGATTATCACATCCACAAGAAAACCTAAATCGGGCAAGGTATAAGAATCTTTTTACCCATTCGCCAAGTGCACAAGTTAGGCGGGTCGACAACATATGCCGTCGCCAGTGTCGTATAGAATATATCAGACGTGTTTTCCTGTGGAGGAATCGGTTGACCTATGACCTTGCGATCAAACTTTTTCGGTTCCCATTGGATAGGCACGTCCTTTCGTCTAGTAATCGCACGTTTTAGCGGTGCGGTCGCAAAACTCAGACACTAAACTTATTACAGTGAACAGAGACGTCAATGAACGAACGGACAGATAATAATTGTCTGAAAATAAAAAATTAAACTTGTCACTCGAGGGAAGACTTGAACCAAGGACCTTCCGTTCCGGAGCTGCTCACGCCAACCACGGGACCACGGCGCTCCTGAACACATGTTGTCCTTGATGTTGCTTATCTTGCTTATGGACTACTCAGTTTGTATATTTTGTTTGTTCTTTCATTCTTCCACACAACTTCTTCCTGTTTTCTCCATTGATCTGCGTTCAGTTTTTCAAGGCCTATCCATTGTGCCAACTTATAACTAAATCTGAGGGGGGTGCGATGGGGAGGTTCCCTTGTTAGTAGAAGACAGCACTGCCAAACAGAGCGCAAAAGACGCTCACCTTTCACTCAACGACAGACAGACAAGGACAGCGCACAGTCTCAATGTTAAAGTGGCATGAAGACCTCTTGCCAAAAGTAGCAGACCAGCGCAATGCCGACCCCTATCGCTCTCCCGTTCCCCGGTAAACACTGAGGTGACAGACGTCACGGATACCTCCCAATATCGTGTCGGCCCTCCTTCTGCCAGGTGCAATGCACCAACTCGATGTGGCCTGGACGCAACAAGTGGCTGGTAGTCCCCTGCACAGGTATTAAGCGACACTGCCTGTATAGTCGTCCGTAATTGGGAACGTGTTGCCGGCGCAAGATTTTGGACACTAACTCACCACTTGATTATGTCCAAAAAAATGTTCAGTGGGATTCATATGGGCCATCTGGGTGGCCAAATCATTCTCTCGAATTATCCAGAATGTTCTTCAAACTAATCGCGATAAACTGTGCGCCAATGACATAGAGCATTTGGGAACATTAAACCCGTAAGTCGCGGAAAATAATTTCCAAGTAGCCGAACATAACCACTTTCCAATCAATGATCGGTTGGGTTGGACCAGAGGACCCAGTTCACTCCACGTAAACACAGCCCACACCATTATGGAGCCACCACCATGTTGCACAGTGACTTGTTGACAACTTGGGTCCATGACTTCATGGGGTTTGCGCCACACTCGAACACTACCATCAGCTCTTAACAACTGAAGCTAGGACTCATCTGACCTGGCCACGGTTTTCCAGTCGTCTGAGGTCCTACCGATATGGTCATGAGCTCTGGAGAGGCGCTGCAGGCGATGTCGTGCTGTTAGCAAAGGTAGTCGAGTCGTTTCTTGTGCTACCATAGCCCATTAATCATCCGTCGGGCGCTATTGGCCTGACATTGTCGATCGTTTGTTGGTCCACATGCTATGGTGCTAGAAGACATAATTTTGCATGGACGTACTGCCCTCCAAATCTTTGAGCACAGTACAGTCACGGTTCAAGTAATTGTTCCATTTTTCTCCTCCACCAAGCAGATCTACATCTGTTCATCGGTGCTTTCAGCCTTGACACCATTTTTACTGACGAAATTGCGCGACAAAACCGAATAGCGCACGTGGAGGAGGGATTGGAACGAGAGGATATTCGGCGAATGGATTGGCCTGCTCGTTCCTCCGACGTAACACACTGACTGCCATGATGAAATTTGGACCATGCGTTGCTATGCCGCACTGAAATCACGAATTTGGCTTCTGAATCCAAATTGATTTTTTGTATCAGATGTCTTCTTTTGAACATGTAGAATTAAGTTACTTGATAAAATGTCAGTTTATGACTGATCTGGACTGATAACAGGCGTGAGCCGTGTATGGCTCACGTGGCCCGATAACAACATATTATAATCTGTGGCCACATGAGCCACATGTTGCTCACATGATTTAAAACCGCAATAGGTATAAAAAGTCGTTTTTCAAGAAATGATTCAAGCATTTAGTTTATTTGATTATATTAGCTAAATATAATACTGTATTATTTACAATTTTTTTTACTTGTTCTGTCAATAATGTTCATGAATAAAGATCTTAGAATATTCTACTTCTTCAACACAGCATTGTGAATGTCACTAAAACACTCATTGCACATAAAACTGACACACTTATTGCATTTAGTACTCACCCTCTTCACTTTTTAGAAGCATCCTTTGTTTCTTGTGTTCTTCGCAGGCGCTTATAACATTCCGAACCTCATTGCATTTAGTACTCACCCTCTTCACTTTTTAGAAGCATCCTTTGTTTCTTGTGTTCTTCGCAGGCGCTTATAACATTCCGAACCTCATCTTTGACTGCTCTGCATTGGTCCCTCTACTGACACAAGGCGATGGTTGTTATCTCCGTGGAACGGTTGTAGTATTGCTCATGGTTGTGGATCTATGGCATACAATAGAAGTGGAGTCAAACGCTCTCTGAAAGGAATTATTTGTATGTGATGCTTGGATCCTTTGCGTGCCAAGTCTTACAGCACTTGAGCATTTACAACAGATATTCCAAAAAGGATTTCAAAAACGATCTTTGTGTACCATTTAACCGTGCGCCAAAGTGTCGTTGAGTATGAGCTCATCTGCTTGGATACATCAATAAAAAACTAGTCCTTGACTGTTTTGGGTTTCAATACTTCTACGCCAGTTTTACGTTTAACTGGCACCATATCATCGTGATGTTAATGTGTATCTGTGACGGTTCCAGTTAGGAATCACCATGGCTACCAGCTGCCAAAATACTGAGTGCTACGAACATGAGAGTGTTCAGTGGAGCCACCACTTTTAAACCCATAGTTGAAACGCATTATCTGAGAGCCTACGAGGCTCACGAGGCCTCTAAACATAACTCAGCATGTGAGCCAGTTATGGTTCACGCGGCCCACAGTGCAATGTATACGTGAACCAAATATGGCTCACGTGGCGTCACAACCCATATAACTGTGAGCTAACATTGGCTCACGTGTCAGTCAATGTGTTAAATCCCTTCGAGCACGTGTGCGATGTGTTGGGGAGCCATATTGCAACACTTCCACAGATAGCATGGGAGCACGCTGCAGAGCCTGTATTGCCGTCCTTTGTGATAACGCATCCTATCAAGTATTTGTGGTGTCCAGGTGAACGTCACAAATCGCAGTGTTTTTAGTGTAATTATTGTCTTGCTGTTTTTATTTTTTGTTGAGTTTTTTATTTTTATCAGTATGGACTGAAGCGTGGTTCGTTGGTCGGTTTGGGGGAGGGGACCAAATAGCGAGGTCATTGGTCCCATCGGATTAGGCAAGCATGGGGAAAGAAATCGGCCGTGCCATTTCAAAGGAACCATCCCGGTATTAGCCTGAAGCGATTTAGGGAAATCACAGAGAACATATATCAGGATGACCGGACACGGGTTTGAACCGTCGTCCTCCCGAATGCGAGTCTAGCGTGCTAATCATTGCGGCCAACCAACATGGTCTGCAGCATGAACTAAATGGAAATGTGACATTTTGAAAGAAGCCAATTTTAAATATGATATTTTATAAGAATTCAATGTTTGCTTATATATAGAGATGCCTGCGCAACAAACTTGCCTGTTTCCGCCTACAATGGCATATTCAAGTGAATCTAGGGTAGTATATCTTATTTACGTTCCACTGACGTTCAATAACTTCCTCTTTATAAACGACATTTTTCTTACGGTCAGCTGGAGCTGACGGTCATATGGCATCCAGGGGCCAAAGTGATCTGTCTACTATGAAATAATATCATTATAAACACGTAGTTTTTGCAGTCTGAAATTTTTAGTGATAATTATTTGACAGCTCTTTCATAGTTGTCATCCATAGATGCTGCATGTCCACAGATTTTTTATCTTTTGGAGTCAGGGTTGTTGTGTACTTTGCATTACATATTATTTGTTTAAAAGTGTTTTTATAAGTGTTAGTGTTATTTAATACATTCATCCTTTACCATGGTCGAAAATTTCATTAGAATTTTCTAAGTAGAGCTTCTCTTTCAGGTCGGATTGTTCACAGAGTAAGTCGTTCCGGAAATTTCTTGTATGTGTATATACCTCTAATTCTTCGAATATATTCGTAGTATGTCCTTTCGATATTTTGTCTAAAACTTGTACAGTGGTTTCAATATGTTCTGATATGTAGTTTGCATTTTTAAGGTGTAGGTAGAAAGTTGACTGATTACGTTCACATGCTCTCGTATATTCTTCGAATCTAACGTCGACGTTTCTTCCGATCTGTGTGATGTAGAATTTCGTTCATTTTGCACAAGAAATTATGTAGACTCCTGAGTTCGAAAATTCTGAGATTTTTGCTTTTCCCGATAGAACTGATGTTTTCAAATTACTTGTGTGCAAAATGTTAATTTAATTACTTTTTAAATAGTTCGTTCATTTTGTTCGTTATTTGGCCCAGTCGATCTGTTGGCATGTACGATATTTGTGTTTTAGTTGTAGGTTCTTTTTTCAGTGTTATGACCTTATGCATGGTTTGTATTTCAGGTTTTATTTGTTGGTTGCACAATTTGAGCACTACTTATGGGTGGAAATTATTATTCTGTACTATGTATTATTATGCTGCAGTTTCTTTTTGCATGTTGCTAAAGGGGGAAATCTGCAATTCATTTGAAAAAAGGATCATATTTAAGCTCATTTAGATGACAAAAATTTTTTTAATGATGATCTCTAGTGGTTGCTTTTCTATACAAAGGTTGTAACAGATTTAAATGCAGATAATTCTGTTGGTGACTAAAGACGGTGTACTCAACAACATTACATCAGTAGTACATTATTTGCAAGCTAATAATTATTGTTACAATTTGTTGGTTAGTACCCCCAAGTATGTAAGGCATTTATGCTTATTTAGGCCCTACATTTATTTAAGCTTATTCTCTCTTTGGCAGCAGGTCAGTCGCTGAAGTGTGAACACGTGGAGGCAAAATTGTTAGTCTATCCTGTCACGAGTAATCTACTTAGTGGTGCAGCTACGACTATGCAGAAAACATCAGGTGGTAAAGATTGTGACATATTTGTGAGAAGACTGTTAGATGCGAAGAATAAACAACCAACACATTGTTGTGTGTACATATTAATGTAATAAATATAAAAATATCTTTAGTTATACCAGTTATTCCCTGTATTTCAAATGTGTATCTGTTGTTTATTTTACTTACTTTCAGGTCAAGAAAATTTATACAGTATGTTTTCAGTTTTTATGGTGAGATTTATTTTTTGACGTAAGTTGTTAAATTTGTAGTGTATTTCTTGGGTGTCGGCATTATTGCAGTACATTAACAATAGGATATCGTGTACGTATCTGTTATAATATAGAATTTCTCCAGTTAATTGGCTACTAGAACTGAAAATTTTTTTCTTCTAATGTGTTTATGAATATGTCTGCCATGTTGCTGCTATACAGTTGGTAATTTCACCCTATTTACTTAGTGTGTAAAATTTTTTATTAAACTTAAATAATTTTGAGAGTGTGTAAGCTTTAGGGTATCTGCGAATTCATGGGTTGCTATGATAGATACTTTTCTATGTTGAAGAATGTTGTTTTTTTATTGACTCTATTTTCTGCAACTGGTGTTTTGTTGTATAGATTTATAAAATTGAGTGAGGTTAATTTCGCAGTTTGTGGGGTTTGTATGTTTCGATGGTAGGGTGTAAGATACGTAAGTTTCTTGTGGGGTATTGTATGTATATAGGCTACTTAACAAAATATTTAGTTTTTACTTAAAATGTAGGTGGGCCCTTCTACGCAGTTTGTAATTGAATGGACGGGGATTTGTAATTTATGTTTCTTGGATTGGGCATGTAATGTGGGGGTGCATGAATTAATGACATTATATGTCATCTTTTATTGGTCTTTGAAAATTACGGTACAATTTTTTATGGATTTTTGAGTGTGGGCGAATTTCCTTTTGGTAGGATTACTTTGAATTTATGTAATTTCATTATCTTAGAAAAAATTCAGTATAAACACAGTCTGACTGATAACAACTGAACTATATCCATTATCGGATTTCACTGCTATTGCACCTTGAGCAACTAATTTGACATTTACACTTTGATGGCATGGTGTTCTGTCTGTCGGTTGAAAGTGTGTCTGTGTTGCAATTCTGTTTCTATAATTTTAACCACTTCTACCTTAAGTTCATTTCCTTTTCTTACAGAGAGGTTAGCCATATCGATGGCAACTATTGTTGTTCCTATTAGCTGTTTAATGAATGTATTGTGTAACTGTGGTATCAGATTACATTTGTCTTAGTTGCATTATTGTTTCTGAATAAAAGTGTCATTTCTGTTCGTCTCATTACTTATTTCCTTCAGTTGCCTTCTCCGCTATACTGCAGCAGTTCTCTCTATATGTGGTTTCAGTTTATCGAGCTATGTTACTTGGATGTGATACATCGTGCGAAAGTTACTTTCATCCTTAAGTTTCGCGCATCGGTGTAGTTTTTTGGCACGGAATGCCGGTATCGTTTTAACTCGTGAGAAGTGGTTAGAAAAAACGACGATTCAAGTGTAAGTGATCACTATTCCTGAGTAGTGCCACTGCACTCAAAGGACCTGACCAATGGACTGTGAACACAACGTTAGCAATCCTTGGTTAGCTATTGGCTCTTTGCAATACTATTAGCGATTACCGCAAAAAAAAATCGAAGAACAATATTTTGACGGTCTGAAGGCGACAGTATTACATCGAAACATACACGAAACACCGAACTATTACTAATACTCCCGTTTCTTCAGGTTCCGTCTTCTGGTTTCCCTCAGGATTTGCGAACGAATCAACAGTTTTCCGAGATGCAAACAACTCTCGAACTATTTTGAATTTTTAGCCCTGTTGGGTGAATGGGTGCTGTGGCTGTAGTATAATCACGTTGCTTTTCGCCATATTCGTTCAGCATCAGCATCAACATTCTCTCTTCGGTGATGTTGGCTGATCGATACAACTCTGAATACGGCAAACTAACGATCATGTAAATTCCTGTGACACGGTGGAACATCTGAATATCTTGTACATCGGAAGCTTACCCGAGTGACGCACTATGATTGTCTTTAGGGCAAAAACCTTCTCCCAACCAATCCTCCTAAGGCTGCTTTAAAAGGTTGTGCCTTATCTCGCATGTAGCTTTGTGACACTGTGCAGTTCTGAGATTACGGAATCTGTCTGGGCATCAGTGTTTGCCGCCTGATTAAATTCCTGATTGTAAATACACAGTGGTTTCCTTTTTTGTATATACATATGCTAGCACCATAAATCTATAATCTACCGTCAATACAATGACGTTTCAGGGGCTACAAGCACGGACAAACGCTAAGGAAGGTAAGTGTTGAATACTTCCGTGTCATCTTAGTCAGCAAGCCCCTTGCCCCCCCCCCCCTCTCCCCGTCCACACCTCACAACCCCAGAAATGATGGGAGGATGGTTGGAGAATTTGCACAGTACAGTGAAACAAAATGGCCGCAAATGAGTACGGATACGGTCCTGTCAGAAAGGTCGCAGTTCGTAGTAATAGACGGCAAATCATCGAGTAAAACTGAAGTGATATCAGGTGTTCCCAGGGAAGCGTCCTGGGACCTCTGCTGTTCCTGATCTATATAAATGACCTGGGTAACAATCTGAGCAGTTCTCTTAGGTTGTTCGCAGATGATGCTGTAATTTACCGTCTAGTAAGGTCATCCGAAGACCAGTATCAGTTGCAAAGCGATTTAGAAAATATTGCTGTATGGTGTGGCAGGTGGCAGCTGACGCTAAATAACGAAAAGTGTGAGGTGATCCACATGAGTTCCAAAAGAAATACGTTGGAATTCTGTTACTCGATAAATAGTACAATTCTCAATGCTGTCAATTCAACTAAGTACCTGGGTGTTAAAATTACGAACAACTTCAGTTGGAAAGACCACATAGATAATATTGTGGGGAAGGTGGAACAAAGATTGCGTTTCATTGGCAGGACACTTAGAAGATGCAACAAGTCCACTAAAGAGACAGCTTACACTACACTCGTTCGTCCTCTGTTAGAATATTGCTGCGCGGTGTGGGATCCTTACCATGTGGGATTGACGGAACCATCGAAAGGGTGCAAAAAAGGGCAGCTCGGTTTGTATTATCACTTAATAGGGGAGAGAGTGTGGCAGATATGATACGCGAGTTGGGATGAAAGTCATTAAAGCAAAGACGTTTTTCGTCGGGGCGAGATCTATTTACGAAATTTCAGTCACCAACTTTCTCTTCCGAATGCGAAAATATTTTGTTGAGCCCCACCTACATAGGTAGGAATGATCATCAAAATAAAATAAGAGAAATGGGAGCTCGAACAGAAAGGTTTAGGTGTTCGTTTTTCACGCGCGCTGTTCGGGAGTGGAATGGTAGAGAGATAGTATGGTTGTGGTTCGATGAACCCTCTGCCAAGCACTTAAATGTGAATTGCAGAGTAATCATGTAGATGTAGATGTAGATGTAGATGTAGATGTAGATGTCACACTTGACTCTCAGTCCTTTCTGTTGCTTTGTATGATTTTCCTGTGTCTTATCATTCTATTGCTTGTTTTCAACGACTGGCTGGTTGCCATTTCGTTAGGGATAATGAGAAGTGGCATTTAACAAGCAGAAGAATAAAGTAATACATGTCAGTTGTCTACACTTATTCCTTGCACTTTAAATACGAATGTTTCTGTTGACAGGCACTGGTAAATCTGTGATGGATCACACGCCAAAGGTACCAACCGCAGTCGGAATGCTGTGCAGCCGCTAATTCCTCAAGCCCTAGTGAGAAACTAAGACGTATCGTCCGCAGCTTTCTGCTTAATTGATTCTTTCGCCACGACATCATATTAACATCATCATATTAACAAGCCGTCCCGTCTTAAAAGAACCTGTTTATATTCATTCGGAATGAGGCAACTTCTGTTTATAGGTTACGGAAATAAGAAACATTCCCATTCAGACGCCCATTTTTACTTCAGAACGTTGCTGCACCAAGTAATGGAGCGTCTGCACAACGCAAAACGTATCAAATGTATGAAAATTAATTCACTTCGCTTCCAACGGTCGTAGTGAGTGGTCATTTAAATTAATATCACTCACGGAAGACAGGTAGGAACGTATAAATCGATCGAGATGACGGAATCGTGACGAGCTGACCTGGTCCCTATCGAATGATATTCTGAGCGTTGACCGCAAAAGTAATTTTAATTCCCAGTAATTATATAGCGCCATATAATGATAGGGTTATCTCCTCCTGACGATGATTTGAAAGTTCTTCTACAAATCGGATATCCTCAAAGTTGTTGTGGAAGTCGTGAACAACGCGGCCTAGGATATTAGAGAATGCTGAAGTGTCTAATTCAGGCCTTCTATTCGGCTCGAAAGCAGAGGCCCACTATGGATTGCTGGAATACTGTGACGTATTACGAGCATCGGAATTCTACTAGTAGGCTACTTTTTTCTTCTTATCTGCTACTTATAGGAAGGAAAGAATTACGACCTTTCAACGCAGGCGACAAGCATTGTTTCCTCTGACGTGGGCAATAATGTGGGATTGTCCCTTGAGTATATTCACCAAATGCTCATGATAGTTCTTCGCATCACTTGCTGCAGTTTCTGTAGGACTTATGTACCTAGTGCGTATTGATAGTTGGTGAACATCGCCCCTTTTGCTTTGATCTAACCAGGGAGATGCAGAAGATACCTTTGCAGCAGCAAAAGCGTAGATTACTGGCTCTAGTTCATTCTCAGTGCTAGATAGCACTTGAGGCTTGTTGATAAGGGTGCAGGTGTTTTACGCTGGTTTCTCCCTTATACTACTCTCATGTACTGAGCAGTTTTATAAACGATAAATAACGAGGTTAAGCAGAAAAAGGACATAAGCAGTCACGAGCGCTAGAGATTGTAAAGTATGTATGTAGAACTGTCAACGGATCTTAGCCAAGGCTCGACATACGTTACGTACCAAGAATAATGGAGATGTAACCCTTGTGAGCAATTTCTGGTTAAGCCAACTCACAAGGACAGTTACAAATTTAAAAATTACATGGTCGCCACCAGCTCAAGACCTTCCCAACAATTAAGAAAAGACCGAACTGGAAATTATCAGTTCAATTAAATTAAGAATTTAACTGTAAGAATGCAATTTTTTAAAGACACTAACAAGATGAACAGGATTGTATGTCGTATATAAATGAGCTTGTTTAATTAAATTGATGTTTCCTCCAATTTTTGTTCATCACAAGCAAGCAGGTTAACTTAAAAAAAATCAGGGAATAGAAAATTAATTTGAAAACTGGCATCAATGAGAAAGATAAAGGACGCAGAGTTTATCTTCTACGTTGCCCATTTATTTCATTATTGAATTTGATGCACATCCTATGAATACACATGACTGGTGCCTGAATGAAAAATTTAACCAAATAATTCGCTAAAAAATGGTAGAATAGCGCAGTTAGAAAAGGAAAAACACACAAAAGGGATGTGGAGCACAATAATTCAATCATTCCTTCTACATACCCAAGACAGAAATAGTTGAGAGAGATACCTGTCACCATTATGCACATGCAGTTGCTTGGAAAGAAGTTTATCCGATTCGCAAGGTTTGTATAGCAGATATACGACATGGAATCCACGCTTGCCGCTTACGAACGGCCGAACTTCAGCACCTGGTAAACTTGATTACGAGTTAACTGTTCAGTAATGAAACCAGGCACAAATCTAAGAAATTTTAATGGTGCAATAGCAGAATGATTTTGCCGTCACGAAATAAAATTAACTCAGCAAGGCAGAAACCCTCTCTAGGAGCTACGAACTTTACTCACCAACCAAGCTGCAGAGTGTCGTTTCTCCACAGAGCGTCGCCTAACTACCGGTGCAACGGAAGCTACCAGAGGGGTAGGCTTCCGCCACCAACCTGACAGACAAACCAACCTCAGACTAAAAGGGGTGAACCTCTCTGTCCAGGTACTGGGATCCTAAGATGGTCATCCTGTGCTACCCTCCAAACGAGAAGCAAACATCAACTGCTCCTAGCAGAACACAACCAACTCAGCGTCCCCCACAAAATAAACCCGAAACCACTCGTAAAAACACTCATTCAGTCACATTCACGCTCACATAGGGTATAGTGAAGGGAAAAACGTAATAAATACAGGACATGATTTCCTATGGAACACAAAAAATAATCAAACATAATACCATTTAATAAGCCTTAGATTGATTGCTCAGTGCCGGCCGGAGTGGCCGAGCGGTTCTAGGCGCTACATGTCTGGAACCGCGTGACCGCTACGGTCGCAGGTTCGAATCCTGCCTCGGGCATGGATGTGTGTGATGTCCTTAGGTTAGTTAGGTTTAAGTAGTTCTAGGTGACTGATGAACTTAGGAGTTAAGTCGCATAGTGCTCAGAGCCATTTAAACCTTTTTTTTTTTTTTTTTTTTTTTTTGAGTCTTTCTGGGCTAGTTAATAAATTAAACCGCAATCAGGCCAGGCGGTGGACAGAATAGAATGCACAGAAGCCAGAGAGCCAGAGAGACAAGCGTCTATGAAACGACTCGGCAGAGACAATTTGGCTCTAAGCACTATGGGACTTAACTTCTGAGGTCATCTGTCCCCTAGAACTTAGAACTACTTAAATCTAACTAGCCTAAGGACATCACACACATCCATGCCCGAGGCACTCCACAGAGACATTTCTAGATGTATGTATATTTTTGTTAATCTTAGGTATGTAAGAGGCTAGCCTATACAGCCAATAGCCTTAGAGATGAATGTATATTAATTTCCAGCTTAGTATATAAGTGACTGGACTAGGCACCCACGAGCACAAGTGCAATATGTATGCGAGTGAAGTTCATGTGAGTTAGGAAAACGGCCAAAGGCAACCATGACCGCCAGTGTAGGAGACATTTTTTGGTGTTGTTGTGAAACTCAATGTACTGGGCAGCCACGAGCGTCAGTGTAGAGCAGTAAATTTTCATGTACATACGCGTAAGCTTATCCTGTACAGACATTCTACACTGTCAAATCACATTTATGTGACTACACGTCAAGTCCCTGAATAACCACCTTTTGCAGTGCGGGATGAGACCCTTTATGGTTTTGGGAGGTACCGACAGCGAGGCAGAGCCGTACCGACTTTAGTGCCTTGGCCAACTGCGCTAGGTCTCTCGGTTGCGGATCCGTGGCGCGGACAGCCCGATCCGCGTGGTTCCACAGACTCTCAGTTAGGTTAACATTTGGGGAGATAGGTGGCCAGGGCAGTACTGTAAACTCATCCTCCTGTTCTTCGAATCACGCAAGTATGCTGCGAGCTGTGTGGCAAGTTACACTGTCTTGGTGGTTGATACCATAGCATCGAGCCGGCCGGGGTGGCAGAGCGGTTCTAGGCGCTTCAGTCTGGAGCCGCAGGACCGCTACGGTCGCAGGTTCGAATCCTGCCTCGGGCATGGATGTACGTGATGTCCTTAGGTTAGTTAGGTTGCAACTAACCTGTTACTATGGGTTATACCTTATTATTTGTAATGGAAATACTTATTGCTTATGAAATTAACGTGAGAAGAGTAGGGTCGCCACCGACTCTAACCATACAACTAATCAAAGATTTGGTCGAGTCGGAAAATAAATTAATTTGATCGCAGACCAAAAACTCACAAAAATGCATACGTTGTGATGACGCTCATAGGGGATACGATGTAATTAATAGTGTTCCCCGTGCACTGTCCACGACAAACAAACATTTAAAATAAAATAGCACATGCAAGAACACTGTGCAGAAGATCAGCTCCCAGCAACACACCTGAAAATAAGACTTAATCTAAAGCATTTGTTATAAAATACAAGGGGAGATTAATTACTGGACCTGTGCATAAGGAAACACATTGGATGTGCTAACGGGAAAGCTACGAGGTGAGTGGCTTAGGTGCAAAAACGTAATCTCGGAACACAAGAGAAAATTGTAGATAAAATCATTTATTCCTAAGATAAAGATGTGAGGCATGTACACGATTCCTGATAACACGTGGTTTGTGGAGACACAATTTCTAGGTGTAGTGCCCAAATTCCAACAATATCACATCACACAATCATGTTAACATTATCTAAAACAAACATGCGATCGGACAGTTAGTGATGCCGGTAGCCCAACAGCTATAATGTCCTACCACGTGGTTGGATCCCCACGGACGAAAGACACATAAAGCAAGGAAAATTTACGAGAAGGCAAAGCTCTAAATATTTAGAAAGGTGAAAGCTTATGCAGGTACAGCTGAAGGCAAACAGACATTCATAGAGAAGCGAGTGCTCACTTCTCATCGACACCTTTGTGTGGCGCTCTTCCGGCGGATCCAAGTCTGCTACAGAAATTTGCTAAAAGAAAAATCTGCCAAAGTTTTGCATTCCTTGCTGCGACAAGGCAAAGCAATCTTTCAGAGGTGAAAAGCGAGACCAGAAGCTAACAGCTCTCCCCTCGCCAAGTAACAACGCGCCACGCGGTCAGTCTAACTCACCCTTCTTCGACTGGAGCACAGCTGTGGACGCTTCCCGTACCGGCGGCAGACTGCCTCCCGCTTCTCCAGCCTCTTCCACGCTCCGCGTGGCCCGGAAAACCCAAAGATGCCATTTCCGCCACCAACCTAACGCAGGTGGATTTCTCACAAGTAGCGAAAACCTCTTTGCCTACTTGACCACTACGCGAGTTGGCTACTCTGTACAACTGCTGCTGAATCTGTACGACTATCGCAGACTTTCTGCAGCAGACTACGCCACCGTCTAGCAACGTGACACACAACCACATTCATTCAGTCACGCCACTATGAGAGTAAAGAGAAAAGAGAAACAAGGAAAAGAAAGAGAAATGGTAATGAAAATGGGCTACCGGACTAATGAAGGGTGGCTACAGGACCCTTTCAAGGTTTAAGTAGTTCTAAGCTCTAGGGGACTGATGATCTCAGATGTTAAGTCCCATAGTGCTCAGAGCCATTTGAACCATTTTGAACCATAGTACCGAAGAGAAACAAACTGCATGTAGAGGTGGACGTGGTCCCCAAGGATAAATGCATACTTGTTTTGATCCATTGCGCCTTTCAGAGCGACCAGATCACCTAGGGAATGCCACGAAAACATTCCACACACCATAGCGCTCCGGACTGGATCCTTTCGAAGATTGTTACAGGGTGTTCGCTTTCATACGTCTTACGCCAGTGGAGTATAAAACGTGATTCATCTGAGGACGTCATCTGTCGCTACTCAGTGGATGTTCAGTTAAGCTACTGCCGTGCATGTTCATGCCTTCATCACCAACGAACGGCAGCAGGTACGAGTGCACCAACAGGGCGCTTACCGTGGAGGCCAATATGAAGCAACATTCGCCGAGCGGTCGTTGAGGAGACGCTGGTGGCAGCCCCTTGGTTCATCCGCTCAGTCAGTTACTCAACAGTTGTACGACTGTTCTCCCGTACCCCCCTCCGCAGCTGTCGTTTAACCCTGTCATCTACGGCCTGTGGTGCGCCACTGTTTCCTCGGCGACGCTGTTGGATAGCGCCATTTTGCCATGCACGGTATACAGGGTTATTACTGTTGTGTCTAGACAAGACAGCCTAGACACAATGAGAGGAAGCCGAAAGGCACGCGCTTAAACTCACGCAGGCTGGCGTGAGGTCTGAAACAGGATACGTAATGAATGCTATAAAGAAAAGTACGTAGCTTCTGGAATACTTAACTTTAATCCACATTTGTAGAACGTCGCTCTTGATGATACATTAATAGAATCTCAATATCTGTACTGGTAATGGCGCCTTGCTAGGTCGTAGCAACTGTAGCTGAAGGCTATGCTAACTATCGTCTCGGCAAATGAGAGCGTAGTTGTCAGGGAACCGTTCCTTGCAAAGTCGGCTGTACAACTGGGGCTGAGTGCTATGATCTCTCTCTAGACCTGCCGTGTGGCGACGCTCGGTCTGCAATTACTGACAGTGGCGACACGCGGGTCCGTCGTATACTAGCGGACCGCGGCCGATTTAAAAGCTACCACCTAGCAAGTGTGGTGTCTGGCGGTGACACCACATTTACAAATGAATGAAGCGATTTCACAGCTCTACAATAACTTTATTGTTTCAGATATTTTCACAATGCTTTGCACACACATACAGAAACTCAAAAAGTTTTTTTAGGCATTCACAAATGTTCGATATGTGCCACTTTAGTGATTCGGCAGACATCAAGCCGATAATCAAGTTCCTCCCACACTCGGCGCAGCATGTCCCCATCGATGAGTTCGAAAGCATCGTTGATGCGAGCTCGCAATTCTGGCACGTTTCTTGGTAGAGGAGGTTTAAACGCTGAATCTTTCACATAACCCCACAGAAAGAAATCGCATGGGGTTAAGTCCGGAGAGCGTGGAGGTCATGACATGAATTGCTGATCGTGATCTCCACCACGACCGATCCATCGGTTTTCCAATCTCCTGTTTAAGAAATGCCGAACATCATGATGGAAGTGCGGTGGAGCACCATCCTGTTGAAAGATGAAGTCGGCGCTGTCGGCGCTGTCGGTCTCCAGTTGTGGCATGAGCCAATTTTCCAGCATGTCCAGATACACGTGTCCTGTAACGTTTTTTTCGCAGAAGAAAAAGAGGCCGTAAACTTTAAACCGTGAGATTGCACAAAACACGTTAACTTTTGGTGAATTGCGAATTTGCTGCACGAATGCGTGAGGATTCTCTACCGCCCAGATTCGCACATTGATCACTTCACCATTAAGAAAAAATGTTGCTTCATCACTGAAAAGAAGTTTCGCACTGAACGCATCCTCTTCCATGAGCTGTTGCAACCGCGCCGAAAATTCAAAGCGTTTGACTTTGTCATCGGGTGTCAGGGCTTGTAGCAATTGTAAACGGTAAGGCTTCTGCTTTAGCCTTTTCCGTAAGATTTTAACCACGGCCCTTACGAAAATGCTTCCACCCTTGGCCCGAAAGCTATGACCATGCCTTTTAGGACGTCAGACAAAACACTCTGTTTCCACATTACGACAAGGACTTCACTGTTTTCCGCGTCCCCTCATACACTTTTATACCCTCCACTGCTGGTACTGCCACCTGCGGTCTGTGACTGCTTATTGCACTTTCACGACGAACATAGGTGGTGCACATTACCGTGACTGGACCGTGTAGTAAGACACTATAACGTAAACAACGAACAATTTTTCACTGCTCTTGGAAAAAAGAGGTTTATGATTTTGTCGATGATAGGCAGACAGATCATGTCAATAATATTAATAACAGTATTAAGAAGGAAACGCATTCCAGTAATCGTCCGTGTAGTCCAACCATAGACATGCTACTCACCACAAAGCTGTAGAAAGAACATAGCTGTCGTGAAAAGAGAGAATCCTTGAAGTAATAGGGGGTATCTTCTAACATTCTGCGTGGTGTCTCTTTTTCTATATCGTGTCTCCCACCACTTCGCGCAACGACGCTCTGAGCGTGTTTTTTAGGGAATTGACTAGTTTGAACCTGGGACCTGTTTCTGGTAAGGGGACGCCAGATCATACATGACATGTAGAGTTCAGAAGAGTTCAGTGAGACTAGCGACGATATAACCAAATACTTAATGATTTCAGCGTCAGCTCCACTGCACTCCCTGTAAAAGAATCTTAATACTAACTAAATTTAGTGGAAGGGGTTCAAGGATTTCCTATTTTTAGTTAGCTAGTAAAATAACATCGAAAAAGCAGTTAAGTTTACCATTGGAAATTTTATTCTACTCACAAAACATTGTTTATAAATTGCACTATTCATAAAAGGAAATGTTTTAATACAGGATGATAAAAACCAACTGCGTTCAACAAAAATGTGAACGAATATTTCCCGAGTGGGTTTCAAGCTCTACAATGGATCGAAGGATGACCTATACCATATCACATCTATAATCTAGGTTTAAATTAAGTTTCACAAGAAAGAAAACTATCAAAATGGTCTACAGTGACCCTCAGTTATCTTTAATTACTTATCTAACTTGTCTAAATTACAGTGGCTGATGTGGCTTCTCAATAACTATATAACAGAAAAATCATCGCGTTTCAGATTTTTACTTCAAGTGGCAAATGTGAACACCATGAGCTTTAATTGACGATCGACACTAGTATTACGCAAAAAGGGGGTGTAACAGATGAGACTTCTGAGTGAAGCTTTATGCGCTGTTATGCGACATCGTGTGCGTTCATTACCTTGTCGGTGGTCGTCAGGGGGCAGCGGGCAGCACAGCTCCGCTCACCTCGCCGTCTCGGAAGCAACTCTCCCCTAACCTCTCGTTACTACAATTTACCGAAGTTGGTTTAAAAAAACTATCTGGCTGTGTTATCATCTGACCAATCACGGTCTCACTGTTAACCTTAAGCTCCGCCTACAAAAATTGTCTATCCAATGAGAAACGTTATACTTTTCGTGGTGGGGCAATGTTTTTAAAGTTTGCAACGTAACAGAGACGCGAAAAAGTCTCACGCTAAAACTTGCAGCTGGTGTGGTCCTTTTAGTGTTATCGTAAGATCTATACTGTTCTTCTGGAGGGCTCTATCTTTTAACATGGGGGGTGGTCCTGACGTAACAGACATGCGAAAAAGTCTCACGCTAAAACTTGCGGTTGGGGTGGCCCTTTTTGTGTTATCGTAAGATCTATACTGTTCTTCTGAAGGGCTCTATCTTTTAACATGGGCTGGGGGGTGGTCCTAGCGGTTAGCTGGCGACGTGGGTGTCCGTCCCTTATCGTAGGGCCTTCCAGCTTAACACGGTTCTGCTCTCGGCTTCTGTTCTGGTTTCTCCCCTTGGAACTGCGTCTGTCTCACGGTGGAAATGTATGACATGCATTTAGGCATTCTTGTGTTAGTCTGTGGTATTCCATTTGCTCACTCGTTACTCGTATTACTTTGGTTAATTTAATGTCACGATTGATTCGGAGATATGTGACATACTACTGGATTTGCTTATCATGTCAGGGTTTTCATTGAAGGTGTTGGATTTGCCTGACACCTTACAGTCTCAAGTTGGTTTTTGGGATATTTCGCACAGAGTATCAACTCCAAACATCTTCCGAATTTGAAGCAATTCTCACTTAGCACGTATTTCAACCACTTAATTCTGAGCGTGTCAACGGACTCGTAAAGGAGCTCCATCCATGACACGATGAAGTTATATATATATGACACGATATATATATATATATATATATATATATATATATATATATATATATATATATATATATATATATATATATATAAGAAGGTTTAATACTAGAAGGCTGAGTCAGATGTCCACGACAACCACTATTAACCGAAAATTTATGATCCAACTTACATGCAAAGAAAAATTATTAAACGGGTGTTCCAGTAATACAGGATGCTTATAATTAAACTTCCGCTACGTGAGCCAGTGTTGACGTAAAACTATTTACCGCGTGTGTACCCAATTTTATAGGAATGATGTTCAGACTGTGTGTTGCAGGAATAGCTGTGTTAGTAGTGTGTCATGACCGTTAGGCTTTGTTACTGGTTGTGAAGATAACACTACGGAACGTTATAAATTTACCTTTTTTACTGTATTATCTCTTACTTATTATACTTTTTCCCCATATATTCCTTTCCTCGTCGATTCTGCGGAGAACCTCCTTATTCCTTATCTTATCACTCCACCTCATTTTCAACATCCTTCTATAGTACCATATCTGAAATGCATCGATTCTCTTCTGTTCCCGCTCTTCCACAGTCCTATATTTACTGCGGCACAATGCTGGACTCTGAACGTACGTTCTCAGAAACTTTTTCCTCACATTGTGGCGTACATTTGAAACTAGCAGACTTCTCTTGGACAGTAATGCCCTTTCTGCAAGTGATACTCCGCTGTTTATGTCTCTTTGCTCAGTCCGTCATGCATTATTTTGCTGCCTATGTAGTAGAATTCTTTAAATTCATCTACTTCGTGATCGCCAATTTAGATGTTAAGTTTCTCGCAGTTCTCATTTCTACTAGTACTCATCACTTTTGTCTTTCTTCGATTTACTCTCAATCATTAGACTGTTCATTCCATTCAACAGATATTGTAATTTTTCTTCACTTTCACTGAGGGAAACAATGCCATCAGCAAATTTTTTTTTCGACGTGTAGACTGGACAGTAGGGGCGAAAGACTACATCATTGTCTTACAAATTTTTTAATCCGGGCACCTCGTCCTTGGTGTCCCACTCTAATTCTCCCCTCTTGGTTCTTTTTCGTCCCATCATTGCTCTCAAAGGCCGTGTTGCAGCCAACGATTATGCGAACATTTTTGGTGATCATGTGCACCCTCTGATTGTTCTCCAAGAATGATGTCATATTTCAAAACGATAATACACCCATTCACACAGCCAGGACAGTACAATCGTGGTATGAGGAGCATCCAACTGAACTGCAGCGTCGTCCCTGGCCAACGCAGTCCCCGGACTTGAACATCTCGAACCCTGTGGGCGGTATTGGGACGCAGACTCCGGAGCAGATTTCCGCCTCCATTGTCATTACAGGAGTTAGAAGAGGCTCTAGTCGAAGAGTGGCATAACAATCCACTAGGGACTACACAATCACTATATGCCAGTATTCCAAGAAGAATCGCAGCTGTATTACGGACAAATGGGGGTCCATCCCCTTATTAATAAACCATTTCCAAGTAAGTGCAGCCGTTCACATTATTTTGCCTATCCCTTGTATCTCGGCACGCCTCTTGGCCGACCCTCATTCTAATCTAGTGCCACCTATTTACAGCCCCTGCCCATGTCCAGATGCCCACAGGGGGTCGAACGTAGCTGTACATCCGCACTGAAGGTGGTGGATTCATGCCCATCTAGGCGAATCGATTAAACGAATGTGTGGAAGCCGTCCGCAAGAAGCCATCCAGGCGAATCGATTATAGGAATGTGTGGGGTCTGTCCGAAAGAACGCAAACCACTCATTCGTATAATGTTTTAAAACTTCCGTGAGCGAGAAAATAGGGGAGACAGATCCCATAAATACATGGGAGATTTATATAGATGTATGTTTATAAATAAGTGAACTTGATCCAATAAAGTTCTCTAGATCCTATCGAACCCCTTTCCTTTCCTTGGCGCTGGGAGGGCGGGAACGGGACATTGAGAGTAGGCCTCGGAAGACGACCCCTGCCCTCTTTGGCCCCCGCCCTGCTCTCAAGCCCTTATGAAAAAAAAAAAAAAAATTCGTTGAACACGGTCGGCTATAGATGTTGACGTTCGAGGAGGTACTGTTTCGGATGATACAAAAAATGGTTCAAATTGCTCTGAGCACTGTGGGACTTAACATCAGAGGTCATCAGTCCCCTAGAACTTAGGACTATTTAAGCCTAACTAACCTAAGGACATCACACACATCCATGCCCGAGGCAGGATTCGAACCTGCGACGGTAGCGGCCGCGCAGTTCCAGACTGTAGCGCCTAGAACCGCTCGGCCACGCTCGGATGATACAGCTACATTTTGAGATACCAGTGATCCGTTATCTTCACAGATGGCTCATTTCTTGACAGAACTACGTATCACGGCATATTATCAAAAATGTTCAAATGCGTGTGAAATCTTATGGGACTTAACTGCTAAGGTCATCAGTCCCTAAGCTTACACACTACTTAACCTAAATTATTCTAAGGACAAACACACACACAACCATGCCCGAGGGAGGACACGAACCTCCGCCGGGACCAGCCGCACAGTCCATGACTGCAGCGCCTTAGACCGCTCAGTGATCTGTCTAGCAGCGACGGAATTCTAAAGCTTTCTTCTGCAAGGTCTTCTTAAAAATCTTCAGTGTTGTCATTGTAGTTCAAAAAATGGCTCTGAGCACTATGGGACTTAACATCTGTGGTCATCAGTCCCCTAGAACTTAGAACTACTTAAACCTAACTAACCTAAGGACATCACACACATCCATGCCCGAAGCAGGATTCGAACCTGCGACCGTAGCAGTCGCGCGGTTCCTGACTGCGCACCTAGAACCGCTAGACCACCGCGGCGGCTGTCATTGTAGTGTTTTACTAGTGAAACGAACGTGAAACTAATCGTTACGATCTTCTTAGTATAAGCTCGATGTGGTCCAATCTGATAGAGATCCCGAGCATTTCTTAGTACGCAACGCAGCGGTGTAGTTTAGTTGTTAGCACAGTGGACACGCCTCCGGGAGGACGGCGGTTCAAGCCCGCGTCCAGCCATCCTCATTTAGATTTTTTGTGATTTCAATAAACCGCTCAAGGCAAATGCTGGGATGGTTCCTTCGAAAGGGCACGACCGCTTTCCTTCTCCGTCCTTCCCTTATCCGAGTTTCTGTTCCGTCTCTAATGCCTTTTTTTTCGACAGGACTTTAAACACTAATCTGCTCTTCCTCCTTCTTAGTATGTGGCGTACAAGAGTGTTCTGAGCTTTCTATTTGGCTAAGAAGCTGCAATTTCCCACCCGTGCAGTCGATTTTTGTATCCGATTTGTCTTTCATTTTCTCCCGTATTTCCTTTACTGCATCGCAGGCTAGGTATGGACATACCTTTGACAGCTTACCGGACAAATTCTGGCTTGAAACATTTGGCCTAATGGATTACACGTTATACAGAATGGAGGGCGTGGCTGGACCTGGTGAATTTTGCATCTCTGACGTTTCTCAATTTCTTGTTTGTGACGTTCATATATAAAATGTAAAACAGCAGCTGGAGTATTTGTGCACCAACGAGTACGATCTTCTGTGCGGCGTAATTACTCCGGTCAGTACTTAGGCGCTTCTTGAACTGATCCTTATAGTGCTTCAGAGGAGAGAGAAGCGCCACGGAACATGTGTTGCCGTCACTGTACAAAATCTATCGAGCAAGTTAGCCGTTTCTCATCTGCAGAAGATGTCTAATCCATATGAATTGGTGACTGAACCACAGCGTCTTCTATGTTGCTCTTCTTAACCCTTCATTGAAACACCTGGGTGTATTACACAGCAAGCCCATTTTCGGATATTTTAAGTGTGTAAACCAGAGAAAATCGGGTCTATGGCGCCATCTGTTATGGCTTCGATAGACGCATTACCCCTAAAGGCAGTGGCATCGCACTGGGATATTCAGTCCGCCTATGGTAGCCGTCCACGTTAGACTCGGATTGCCTACACCCCCAATATGTCAAGTAACGTCGAGTGTGCGAAACTTTATTTCAAGTACATTTTGGTACCAGAGTGAAAAATAAAGAGAATCTACCATGTTTTATCATTTGTGACTTTTCTTTGTGTGATAATAATACTTTATTCAAGTAATCATATGTCTACAGGGTATTACAAAAAGGTACGGCCAAACTTTCAGGAAACATTCCTCACACACAAATAAAGAAAAGATGTTATGTGGACGTGTGTCAGGAAACGCTTAATTTCCATGTTAGAGCTCATTTTAGTTTCGTGAGTATGTACTGTACTTCCTCGATTCACCGCCAGTTGGCCCAATTGAAGGAAGGTAAAGTTGACTTCGGTGCTTGTGTTGACATGCGACTCATTGCTCTACAGTACTAGCATCAAGCACATCAGTACCTAGCATCAACAGGTTAGTGTCCATCACGAACGTGGTTTTGCAGTCAGTACAACGTTTACTAATGCGGAGTTGGAAGATGCCCATTTGATGTATGGGTTAGCACGGGGCAATAGCCGTGGCGCGGTACGTTTGTATCGAGACAGATTTCCAGAACGAAGGTGTCCCGACAGGAAGACGTTCGAAGCAATTGATCGGCGTCTTAGGGAGCACGGAACATTCCAGCTTATGACTCGCGACTGGGGTAGACCTAGAACGAGGACACCTGCAATGGACGAGGCAATTCTTCGTGCAGTCCAGGATAACCCTAATGTCAGCGTCAGAGAAGTTGCTGCTGTACAAGCTAACGTTGACCACGTCACTGTGTGGAGAGTGCTACGGGAGAACCAGTTGTTTCCGTACCGTGTGCAGCATGTGCAGGCACTAACAGCAGCTGATAGGCCTCCACGGGTACACTTCTGCGATTGGTTCATCCAACAATGTGTCAATCCTCATTTCAGTGCAAATGTTCTCTTTACGGATGAGGCTTCATTCCAACGTGATCAAATTGCAAATTTTCACAATCAACATGTGTGGGCTGACGAGAATCCGCACGCAATTGTGCAATCACGTCATCAACACAGATTTTCTGTGAACGTTTGGGAGGGCATTGTTGGTGATGTCTTGATTGGGCCCCATGTTCTTCCACCTACGCTCAATGGAGCACGTTATCATGATTTCATACGGGATAGTCTACCTGTGCTGCTAGAACATGTGCCTTTACAGGTACGACACAACATGTGGTTCATGCGCGATGGAGCTCCTGCACATTTCAGTCGAAGTGTTCGTACGCTTCTCAACAACAGATTCGGTGACCGATGAATTGGTAGAGGCGGACCAATTCCATGGCCTCCACGCTCTCCTGACTTCAACCCTCTTGACTTTTATTTATGGGGTCATTTGAAAGCTCTTGTCTACACAACCCCGGTACCAAATGTAGAGACTCTTCGTGCTCGTATTGTGGACGGCTGTGATACAATACGCCATTCTCCAGGGCTGCATCAGCGCATCAGGGATTCCATGCGACGGAGGGTGGATGCATGTATCCTCGCTAACGGAGGACATTTTGAACATTTCCTGTTACAAAGTGTTCGAAGTCACGCTGGTACGTTCTGTTGCTGTGTGTTTCCATTCCATGATTAATGTGATTTGAAGAGACGTAATAAAATGAGCTCTAACATGGAAAGTAAGCGTTTCCGGACACATGTCCACATAACATATTTTCTTTCTTTGTGTGTGAGGAATGTTTCCTGAAAGTTTGGCCGTACCTTTTTGTAACACCCTGTATAATCTGCCAACTCGACATATATGCGAGGATTACCTGCAGTGGATGAAAATCGTGAGGAGTTTGAGGAACAAAGCGACGACGAGAATTTTCAGGCTGAAGAAGAAGGTTCTACGTTATCTGCGAAGAGTGTTTACGTTAAATTTGATTTAAATTCTTTCATTTCGTTATTATGAACATATTGCTTCTATTTTTTATCAAAATCGTGCGAATATTACGATTAAACAATAAATCTTTCCTTATTTTGATAATAACGGAATTTTCGCTTTTTGAAGGTATTTATCCGTTCTTCTGCCCAGAATAAATAGCTTTTGTAGATAGTTGTGTAATCTACTATATTTTACTTGTAGTACTGTATCTTGAGCAAACTCAGCTAACTTTTTAGCCGTTTACATGTAAACAGACAAAAGACATTAAAAAAAAAACAGTAACGTTTTCAATGTTTCCAATATTTTAATTTCTTATGTTAGTTATTGGTAATACGGCCCATATAACTTCAAAAAGTACGTTTATGAGAGGTCATACAGAAATTTTCAAAGAAAATTATTCTATAGATGATTTTTTTTAACAGATGCTGTCGGTGGGGTGACCACCACAGTGTGTCAAGCACGCCACTCCGCACAAGTTTGACAAGTGACTGTTAAGAACAGTTGTGCCTGATATGAAGGTATCCCGTCTGATGATGATAATATGTCTGAGCTTCCATTCTTAAAGTATTCAAGTAGCTATGTTCAAGGCGGTATACCGTTCAGATTTCGTAATCACAGTGTAGGGCAGGAACAACAACTGCTGTATACGAGTACAGCTTCAGTTTTGTGTCATAGCCTCATTCAGAAAGACATGCTGCGTGAGACATCCAAAGGTAACATGAGTAGCATGTTCTCCTCGTCCTTCTCCAGTGAGTAATTAGCCGATAATATACTTCCACCATAGAGGAAGTGATATATTTATCCCGAATGTATTCTAGAAACATGCTGAAGAAAAAATGATAGCAATAATTAATGTAGATTAGAGAAATTTCAAGACTACATTTGTCTAGGTAACATATTTCACCGATTAACATTGCTAGACCGCAGGTTAATGTAATCGCGAGATAAGCTACAGCAAATGTGAAATGCTGGTATACTAATAACCGATGTAACCACCTGAATATTGAATGCAAGCATGCAGATATGCATACATTTGAGCCTTGCGCGGCTCACGGTCATGCCGTGTATTGCTGGTCATCTTGCTTTTGTTGTTCTGTGCCTCGTTTTTCTTTCAATTCGATTTACTGGCGTCACTAGGTTGCTGGTTTGCTTGTCCGTGAGTGGCAGCAGCAGCAGCACTTGTCGATAAGAGCACTGTCGTACCATCTCTGGAACGACCGCTAGTGTTTCCGGGTCGTCGTCTGTCGAGAGCTGAGTCCGGACGCAGCAGCAGTGAAGTCGGAGACGGAGGGCCAGTGAGGTGCGGACAGCCAGTACTCGCCGACCGCTGGCGACACAAATGTACAGGGCTATTACAAATGATTGAAGCGATTTCATAAATTCACTGTAGCTCCATTCATTGACATACGGTCACGACACACCACAGATACGTACAAAAACTCATAAAGTTTTGTTCGGCTGAAGCCGCACTTCAGGTTTCTGCCGCCAGAGCGCTCGAGAGCGCAGTGAGACAAAATGGCGACAGGAGCCGAGAAAGCGTATGTTGTGCTTGAAATGCACTCACATCAGTCAGTTATAACAGTGCAACGACACTTCAGGACGATGTTCAACAAAGATCCACCAACTGCTAACTCCATTCGGCGATGGTATTCGCAGTTTAAAGCTTCTGGATGCCTCTGTAAGGGGAAAACAACGGGTCGGCCTGCAGTGAGCGAAGAAACGGTTGAACGCGTGCGGGCAAGTTTCACGCGTAGCCCGCGGAAGTCGACGAATAAAGCAAGCAGGGAGCTAAACGTACCACAGCCGACGGTTTGGAAAATCTTACGCAAAAGGCTAAAGCAGAAGCCTTACCGTTTACAATTGCTACAAGGCCTGACACCCGATGACAAAGTCAAACGCTTTGAATTTTCAGCGCGGTTGCAACAGCTCATGGAAGAGGATCCGTTCAGTGCGAAACTTTTTTTCGTTGATGAAGCAACATTTTTTCTTAATGGTGAAGTGAACAGACACAATGTGCGAATTTGGGCGGTAGAGAATCTTCACGCATTCGTGCAGCAAATTCGCAGTTCACCAAAAGTTAACGTGTTTTGTGCAATCTCACGGTTTAAAGTTTACGGCCCCTTTTTCTTCTGCGAAAAAAAACGTTACAGGACACGTGTATCTGGACATGCTGGAAAATTGGCTCATGCCACAACTGGAGACCGACAGCGCCGACTTCATCTTTCAACATGATGGTGCTCCATCGCACTTCCATCATGATGTTCGGCATTTCCTAAACAGGAGATTGGAAAACCGATGGATCGGTCGTGGTGGAGATCATGATCAGCAATTCATGTCATGGCCTCCACGCTCTCCCGACTTAACCCCATGCGATTTCTTTCTGTGGGGTTATGTGAAAGATTCAGTGTTTAAACCTCCTCTACCAAGAAACGTGCCAGAAATGCGAGCTCGCCTCAACGATGCTTTCGAACTCATTGATGGGGACATGCTGCGCCGAGTGTGGGAGGAACTTGATTATCGGCTTGATGTCTGCCGAATCACTAAAGGGGCACATATCGAACTTTTTGAGTTTTTGTATGTGTGTGAAAAGCATTGTGAAAACATCTCAAATAATAAAGTTATTGTAGAGCTGTGAAATCGCTTCAATCATTTGTAATAACCCTGTACTTTTCGACGGAAGGAGACTGGAGCAGGAACGACCGTTGGTTGGTCGTTCGGTCGGTCGTCTCATTGGGCGACGTGTATTTGGTGTTTTGACCGTTTCTGGGCCTCGTCAGTTGGTAATCTTGCCGGACGTGAGTCAGTTCCTTCCTTGTGCAGAGATGTCGGGTGCCCAGTGGACAAGTGTTCCCTCTGCATGGATGGGTCCGAGCTAGTGTGCCCGGATTGCAGTGGCTCCGAGTTCCTAACGGACATCAAGTGAGTCGGGATGGAGCTGCAGTGAGCTTCGGACAGCCATCACTCGCCTGATCGTTGCCAACACGCATAACTTGAGTGGGGACGACCTTGGCTGGTCGTTCAGTCGGTCGTCTCATCGGACGACGTGTATTTGGTCGCCGAGCGCATATGGAAACTCGGTGTGTGTCGACTTGTCATTTCTCCCTGTGGTTCCATGGTGATTGGTTTTAGAACTGTCGGAGTTCTTGGTGCAAGTGTTTACGTGGAACTGTATGTAGCTTCTGTGATTTTCATGCTGCCTGCGTACTGGAGTAGCCAGTCGGTCGACTGTGTTTAGATGCTAATTATCAAGTCGATCTTCATCCTCGCTGATGTTTTCGGTTGTCGTGCCTTTGATTGGGTGGAAGGGAATTGATTAGGTTGTTGGTTGGTTCTTCAGCCGTCCCTAGGTCGTGATGCCACCCGCTTATTTACTGTTACGCTTAGCTGCCTGTCTCGCCTAAACTGTTGTTAGAGTTTCCTCGCCAGGTCGACACTTCGAACACTTCTGAGCACCACTGTTCTCTTGGTCAGCCGGAGTGGCCGAGCGGTTCTAGGCGCTACAGTCTGGAACCACGCGGCCGCTACCGTCGCAGGTTCGAATCCTGCCTCGGGCATGGATGTGTTTGATGTCCTTAGGTTAGTTATGTTTAAGTAGTTCTAAGTTCTAGGGGTCTGATGAGCTCAGCTGTTAAGTTCCATGGTGCTCAGAGCCATTTGAACCATTTTGAACTGTTCTCTTGTTTGTGATTGTGATTTTCTTTTGTCACAATTGCTGTACCAGGCCTTTAATCTGTGTATTAATTTTGTCTCTTCTATGTTTAGTAAATGGCCTTCAGCCGAACCTTATACGAAGCATTTTAAGATTACGCCTTCAGCTGTGTTTTATTTAAAATTCTTGTTTTCTCTGTATTTAGGCCTTCAGGCGCGTTTTGATTTAAAATCTGTGGTTTTCAGTCGTTATGTGTAAATTATTGTCTGTAAGGTTTCTCTGTAATCATCCTGAATTCTTAAAATGGCCTTCAGCTGTAGTGTGTAAATGCTTATCTTGAGGTTTGTCTTTAATTATTTTGAATAATTGTTTGGGCCTTCAGCCGTTAAGATATTTCAAGTTTTCTTAAGATGGTTTTCTGTATTATTGTGTAATGTTTGTCTTTAAAGGTTGCCTTTTATTATGTTGAAATATTATTGGGCTTTCAGCCGAGGAATTAATTTAAATTTCCCTTAATATGGCTTTTAGCCGAAATTTGTATAGAATTTCCTTTGCCGATCAGAAATATTATTTGGGCCTTTAACCGAGAAGATGTTTTAATTTTACTTAAGTAAGGCCTCCAGCCGTTTCTCTAAATCCTTGTGTTTCAAAAGGAATTATTTAAACTTTATTACTGAGAAGTTACTTGGGCCCTCAGCCGTGAATTGCTCCTTGTTGTTTTAAAGAGAAAACTGTGCATTGTGTTTTGGAGGAATAAAGTTCTGTGTTCTTGTGTAACTAACAGTAATTCATCTTGGCCCCTTTCCACAACCTTATCCTGAACCGCTCTGTACTGCGAAACCGGATTTCAGCGACAAGAGTCGGATGTTAGTTTGTGGGATACAGTTCCATGCCTGCTGCACTTGGTTGGCCAATACAGGTGCGGTTAATACTGCTCGTGTATGGCGCTGGAGTTTTCGTCCGATAATGTCCCGTATGTTTTGGTGATCGAGCAGGCGACACTCTGTAGAGCAGGGCCGGCCAAACGCTGGACAGTGTGCAGACGTGCGGAAGTGCTGCACATGTGCGCACGTGTGCGACAGCGAGCGACAGCGACATCTGTTATTAGACATGTGTCCTAAATGAACGGCGGTGGCTCCACTTCCCTGTTTATGTGGTGCAACCAAGAGCGCAACATACGCAGTCTCGTTTACCGCTGGTGACCGCAACCTTAACATAGAAGTACTGAGAAATGGCAGGTACTGTGAAAAAGCAAAGGACGGGAAATCTATGTTCTCAGTCATTTAAAAATGACTGGGAACTGCAATTCTTTTTTGTAGCCGTTGGTGAAAACTCACAGTGTTTGCTATGCCGCTGAATAATAGGCGGCCAGCGTAAGTTTTCAATTGAAAGACACTACAATACATATCACAAAGACGAGTGTAGTGTACTCAAGAGTGAAGAACGGCAAGGAAAATTAAATGTCCTTAAGAAAATGGATGAGACACATCAACTCGATTATCATTTCTCATGACCAGTGATAAACGAGTTTGGATTTATTCCTTTCATAATTAAAAATTATTGTTTACTAACTGTGCATTAGTGTCTCATTCTGCTCCATGTTACATTATTATCAGGAAAGTTGGTCATTAAACCGATTGTTCCAATGTATACTTACATTTAGTTTTTTTTTTTTTTTTACTGTGTGAAGGGCTACACTCAGCTGAAGTCGATAAAACGTGGCATTCATCTAATTGTCGGTTATTATTTATTATGCAGATTTCAGACGGAGTTGATGAAAGATGTAGCAATAATGGTATTGAAATAACAGGTGATCATCCAGAGGTCTGCGGTTATCATTCTATTCAGAGGTCAGTGAGACAGAAATTATGTGGGTGTAACTGAGGGCACCGAGAATTAGTAATAGCAAACCTTGCATTCGTTTAATGTTATTTGAAATCATGAATAAGGTTCGTTGGAAGTCACTAAGTGCTCTCTTTCTTAAATACTAGATCAAAAAAATTACTCGTATTTACGTGCCGTCAGTCAAGCTGCATTAGTAAAAACCCACGGTTGTTAACTGTATTACTTGTCCTACTGGACTAAACTGTTAACTTAAAAGTAGACGTCTCAATGAGTAGACTGTGACAGTATTTTAAATGTTTAATACGTGAAATACCTTCCCATGGTTGGCTTGCAAGCTGTGGAAAGAGCACTAGAATGCGCCGGTACAGAGTATCCCAGCAAGTGGATAAAGCGACATCTGTGCGTAGAAACATGCACTACATGAACGCTGACGGCTGCGGCGTGCACGCTGTGACCCGGATGTTGCACATGTGCAGGAGCACCGCAAGCGTGCAGAATTTCTGGCCGGCCCTGCTGTAGAGCATGCTGCGTTACATCAGCAGGTATGTGGTCGAGCGTTATCCTGTTGGGAAACACCTCCTGGAATGCTGTTCATGAATGGCAGCACAACAGGTCGAGTCACCACTCTGACGTACAATTTTCCAGTCTGGGTGTGTGGGATAACCACGTGAGTGCTTCTCCTGCCGTACGGAATGGATAAATGGATCCCAGACCATAAGTACAGGTGTGGGTCGAGTGTGTCTAGCACGCAGGCAGGTCGTTGCAGGCTCTCAACTGGCCTCCTCATAACCAACAAACGGCCACCGTTGGCACCGAGGCAGAACCAGCTGTCATCAGAAAACACAACAGGCCTCCACCCTGCCCTCCAATGAGCTCTCGTTTGACACCACTGAAGTCGCAAACAGCGGTGATTTCTGGTCAGGGGAGTGATGCATGGTACAGGGTGTCTCGCTCGGAGCTGTCCTTGATGTGATCTGTTTGTCACAGTTCGCTTTGTCACTGTGTTGCCAACAGCTTCTCATACTGCTGCTGGTGATGCTGTAAGATGATGATGAAGTTTGGAATGTAGGGCGCTAAACTGCGCTGTTATCAGCGCCAGTACAAATCCCCAACCCTTCCTCAGTCCAATCTAGCGACTTGCTTGAATGACGATGAAATGATGAGGACAACACAAACACCCAGTCATCTCGAGGCAGGTGAAAAATGCTGCACGATGCGTCGGAGCCATACACCGATGGTCTCCCTCTCGATCGTGCCTCGTGGCCGTCCGGAACACATTCTTCTCTCTGTAACTCCGATATATATATATATATATATATAATTGGTTTCCTTTGTAAATATTATTTGTATTTTTACGCTGTGTCTGGCCTAGGGAAAACTACGCTATCGAACGATTACATCGATAGGTCGTGTGGAGAACCAAAGTGTTTAGGATCTCTGGTAGTGTTAACTCTGCCGCGTGGAGCGCGGGCAGAGCACAGGGAGTCTGGCCGGAGGAGGGCAGAGGAGCAGGTGTGTTGTGTGACGCTCCCGCGAGTTGCCGCGATTTCGGGGTTTGGCAGCATGTAATTGCGCTCGACTTGCTATGTTAGTTTCTGATACGGTGTCGCGGACGGGAGCGTTAGCTGGCACACATCAAGAGCCCGTTCCGGCTGGAGACCGTGTCGAGAAGAAGGCCCGCCAACATCCAGCTTCTGCAACGGCCGACAATGAGTGACTGTCGCCATCTCCTCGATCGACGACTTCGAACCCTCAGTCAACCAACAAGGAAGACTGGTAGCACGTAAAGCTTTAGAACTGTATGGCAGACCTCAGCTTTTCAAACTGTTAAATTTTTCTCACTAAATTACAGCAACGTAGCATGAACCTTTGTTGCTCATTGTCCCAATTGCATTACCAAGCAGGGTCCCTTCCTTTTCCGGAATGAACCCGAGTGTCGCTGAAATTCAAACGCCAGCATTAAACTAATATCATTCCATTTCACTGCTTTAATTTCAAAGTTCAGTTAAGGTATTCATAGCTGGCTACAATATTTAGATTACACAAGCACAAATTAAGAGTGCGAGTTTTGTTTCCGTATTTTAGCTTATCTGTGACTGCAGCTCAGCTTGGTGCGTACTAAATTTTACTATTGTTAATTGTTCAGAATCATTTAATTCAAGTTCAAAGTTAAATCTCTTATTTCTAAATTGCGTAGATTCTAGTAGCTTTTGAAATGATTCTTGAGGTAGCCCAAGACTATCCTTACTTTATTGCATTCCGTAGTGCTTAAGAAACAAATTTCACTATTAATTTCAGTCACTAAATTAAATTTCAATTTTCCGGTTTTATTAATTACTTTGCTAAATTAAGTGAGAGTGTAGCGAAATTTATTACTTCTGACAAATATTCAGTTTTCACACAACACGTGTCAACCTTCAGTTGCCACGCTTTTAGTGCTAATTATATGTGAAGGAATCTTTCATTTTCAGTCATTATAGTAGTTGTCCATAGGACTGGCGACTGTAATTTTCCCCAAATCTCAAATATCCAATTAACGCCAGTTAATTGTTAACGTAACGACCGCACATTTACTTTCTTTATTAACTTTACCCCTTTTCAAAATTAATTTCCACCAGTTTCATTTGCATTTTTCCTTTCATTTAGATGTAACCCTTTCCTCCCTCTTTACCGACAGATTAAATTCGGTGACGATTGCTTTTCCCAAATTTCTTTAGGTCCACGCGGTTTAATTTTTCACTGTCGTTAAGGTCGATAAGTGAGGAGGAGGTTTCATCTCTACCGTACTTTCTCATGACCACTGCCGCCAGCAGTCATGAACAATATCTATCTCACTGCCAAGTTTTTCTGCAACATGCAGAAGGAACGTCCACCTTCTCGTGCCTCTATTGGACGACCTCGTCTTAAATCAGCGAAGTGTTGATAATGACGTCTTTGTCTCCTTAAAAGTGTTATTGACTAACATCAGCTCACTTGTTCAATGTCAAACGTAACTTGTAACATCAATATTATACAGTGTAATAATGTGTATGTGACTATGAAGTTGTAATATATCTTTATATTCTACTAATTATCCCTGCACAATTCTATGAGTGAATTACGTTTCCTACTTGACCATCTACACTCCTGGAAATTGAAATAAGAACACCGTGAATTCATTGTCCCAGGAAGGGGAAACTTTATTGACACATTCCTGGGGTCAGATACATCACATGATCACACTGACAGAATCACAGGCACATAGACACAGGCAACAGAGCATGCACAATGTCGGCACTAGTACAGTGTATATCCACCTTTCGCAGCAATGCAGGCTGCTATTCTCCCATGGAGACGATCGTAGAGATGCTGGATGTAGTCCTGTGGAACGGCTTGCCGTGCCATTTCCACCTGGCGCCTCAGTTGGACCAGCGTTCGTGCTGGACGTGCAGACCGCGTGAGACGACGCTTCATCCAGTCCCAAACATGCTCAATGGGGGACAGATCCGGAGATCTTGCTGACCAGGGTAGTTGACTTACACCTTCTAGAGCACGTTGGGTGGCACGGGATACATGCGGACGTGCATTGTCCTGTTGGAACAGCAAGTTCCCTTGCCGGTCTAGGAATGGTAGAACGATGGGTTCGATGACGGTTTGGATGTACCGTGCACTATTCAGTGTCCCCTCGACGATCACCAGTGGTGTACGGCCAGTGTAGGAGATCGCTCCCCACACCATGATGCCGGGTGTTGGCCCTGTGTGCCTCGGTCGTATGCAGTCCTGATTGTGGCGCTCACCTGCACGGCGTCAAACACGCATACGACCATCATTGGCACCAAGGCGGAAGCGACTCTCATCGCTGAAGACGACACGTCTCCATTCGTCCCTCCATTCACGCCTGTCGCGACACCACTGGAGGCGGGCTGCACGATGTTGGGGCGTGAGCGGAAGACGGCCTAACGGTGTGCGGGACCATAGCCCAGCTTCATGGAGACGGTTGCGAATGGTCCTCGCCGATACCCCAGGAGCAACAGTGACCCTAATTTGCTGGGAAGTGGCGGTGCGGTCCCCTACGGCACTGCGTAGGATCCTACGGTCTTGGCGTGCATCCGTGCGTCGCTGCGGTCCGGTCCCAGGTCGACGGGCACGTGCACCTTCCGCCGACCACTGGCGACAACATCGATGTACTGTGGAGACGTCACGCCCCACGTGTTGTGCAATTCGGCGGTACGTCCACCCGGCCTCCCGCATGCCCACTATACGCCCTCGCTCAAAGTCCGTCAACTGCACATACGGTTCACGTCCACGCTGTCGCGGCATGCTACCAGTGTTAAAGAGTGCGATGGAGCTCCGTATGCCACGGCAAACTGGCTGACACTGACGGCGGCGGTGCACAAATGCTGCGCAGCTAGCGCCATTCGACGGCCAACACCGCGGTTCCTGGTGTGTCCGCTGTGCCGTGCGTGTGATCATTGCTTGTACAGCCCTCTCGCAGTGTCCGGAGCAAGTATGGTGGGTCTGACACACCGGTGTCAATGTGTTCTTTTTTCCATTTCCAGGAGTGTATATACTCGCAGAATCGATGCACAAAGTAGTACAGTACTATTACTATTCAATGAGCGCACAATTACTCTTTGTAATATTCTCTCTGGTGTGTTGAGGGGACTTCTAGGATCTTCTCCGTGCCGAATAGCCGCATTGAATAACTGTAATTTTGCTATCGAGATTACTGAAAGAAAGAGATTGAAAATATATTGTATGCTACTCAAGAAAATATACACTGAGCATTTACATCAAAGGTGTGTAAGGAATTTCATTATATATGTATTCTCTAATTGGAAATTTGTACAGAGGCGTCGTTCCGTTGGTAATCAGAAGGGAGCTTCCGATGAATTGGAAACGAACCTGCAATTATTAGATCCAAGAGCTCCATTATTTCATCGGATAATTAAACTCTATCAGAGCAAACTTTCCGCTTGACCTGACGTTTCCCGACTGACTACGCAACGCAAGAAAATCAAGACTTTCATTTACACAGGATTGCAGATCGCATCGAAACATCGAGACTGCGGACAAGGAGAGTCATCGTCCGATTCTGATTAAACAAGTAAAGCTTAATTATAACTTTCTTGAGCGACTGTGATGACTGTGATATGGCTGATTATGAATGAGATCGTTAAAAAATACAAATAACTAACTTTCCTCCTCACCAGCGACCAGTATAAACACAATATCAATTAAAATTATAAAGTGGTTGTTCTTTACTAGTTAAGAGCTTTGAATTGTCAGAGGGAAGTTGAAGTTTGTAATGCACGTATTGTAAAAAAGTTAATAATGTTTAAAAGTAATGAAACATTATAAATATGAATGTTAAGAAAGAGAAATAAATCTATATGTAAAGAACTGGTTCATGCTTAGGGATCTTGTATTGTATAGTAAAAAAGGTGTAGGGAACCCCCTCCGCTACGAAAGTGGCCTGGTGCGCGCTAAAAGGTGGATTTGGCGGTCGATCTGGGCTGGTACTGGGGGAGCACGCTACCCAGTCAGTGGCTAGCCGTTGTACGGTTATAAAAGAGGGTGCCAAGTGAGGTATTTGAAAGCCAATTTATACTGAAATTGCCTCGGATGTGGTTTCGGATGTCGTATGGTGCTCTTGTTATTATGAAATAGCTCTAAAACGAGGATAATACGTCACCAATAAGAATTTATAAACAGCATTCAATAGCGAGAGTGTGAGACCAGATAGCTGACACGTGCTTGCCACCACTATTGGGCCACTGCTCCACCTGCTTCAGGAACTCAGATATGTATCATAGAATGGACCAGTATGTTTGTGTGAGTGGTTTTCAATAATTATTCCAGTGATACAAACATGTGTGTCAACCTTAAAATTCTCCTGATCATGAAACCAATGTAGGGTCCCATGCTAAGCGTGCAGATGACCAAGTTTCCTGTTTCTGAATAACTATTGATTTGTGTCTGCATTAAATGTGTCAAAGTTCAGTGTCGAAGTGTATAAATGTTGCTAGTTAAATTACCTGCTTCACGGGTAGTGAGAAAGGCACACAAATTGAACATATACGAAAGTAATTTTACTTTGATTATTACTATGATCTATTTTCTGAAGTTAATTGAACTTAATATTTGAATTACTTGCTTTAAAGTAGGAACATATAAATTGTTTCAGGTGGGGTTCGAAATCAATATTGGCAAATTGCAATTTGTTTCTGAAATAATGACAGAATTTGCCTGTAAAGACAGTTTGAGTTTATGGGTCCCACCTATATTCTTTTCTATTACAAGAAAGATAAACGGAATATTGCACTTGCTAAAGAAATCTGACACATCTCCATAATAGTGAAAGTGTAAAAAGTCTTTATGTAGTGTTATTTGACTTCACTTGTGGTGTTTGTATTTTAGTTAACCCTGGGCTCTTGTCATGCCTAATTTTAGTCTCGTGATGTCTTGAGTAACATCTTAGGTTTGAACTGGTTAATGATTGAGATAGTAACTTTTATTGCTATGAGTGAAATATCATTTAACTTCCTATCATTGCTGATTTGTGGAAATAGTAACTACTGCTACCCACTACTCAGTTCGTCCAGCAGTCATGTGTATTCACTGCACTATTTAAAAGGAGTATTAATGAAAGTCACTTTAGTAACTCAGTTCCATTTTTCTTTAAATTTAATGTTTCCAATTCTTTCTTTCTTTCTTTCTTTCTTTCTTTCACTTGCGCCTTTGTCCTGCAATGGTCGCAGGGTCGGCGTGGTTAGAACGGAATTGGCGAGGTTAATTGAAAGGGGTGGCAGGATGCCCTTCCTGCCGCCACCCCATACCCCCCAGGATGGAATTAGTGTACCCCAGCTGTCTTTGTCTCGTGTAAACCATGAAATAGTGCAGAAGTGTTACAAATGTCTGCGTGTCGTGTAACTGAGGTGGGATGTGGGGACTAGCCTGGTATTCACCTAGTGAGATGTGGAAAACCGCCTAAAAACGACATCCAGGCTGGCAGACACACAGGTCCACGTCGTTAATCCGCTGGGCGGATTCGATCCGGGGCAGGTGCGCCTACCTGAGTCCAGGAAGCAGCGCATTAGCGCTCTCGGCCAATATGGTGGGTTTAATGTTTCCAATTACTATGCCTAATTAGGATGGCGACCGTTTGTTGTTTCATTCACGTGAACTTCACTACTTTCACTATTTCCAAAATAAAGCCTTTCAGTTTTCCATTAATTGCCTTAGATCCGAAATTACTGTTCCGTACCCTCTACCCATTAGATAAACACACGGTCAAAACATTCCTCCCAGAGGGTAACGCTAGCTTGCTACATAGTGTTATACGTGGCTTTTACGTATCAGAACTTTAGGTTCAGTTATAACGAAACTGCGGCTCGCAATATAAACTAACGCTCACGACCGAAACAGCGTGTATTTAAAACAAACCTAATTTGCATCCTCATAGTGGCGCTCGTAGCGACTAGCGCAAAATTTTACTACGCATCATCTTTCAGATGTGAGGAGACGCCTATCAGCCTTAGCTTATGTCACACAGTAGCTGCCTGGTTTTGCAATTTTTTCTCCGTCAATGTAGGTACTTCTCCTCATACACTGCCAATAAATCGCAGCTTTTTATACGCTTCACCTTCAGGTTCTTTTGCAATTCTGCGCGTCGTATTTATTTGGGACGTGTCAATTATGTTGGGTATCCATTACAGTACAGCATATTAAGGCACTCAAGAAGTGCGTGGGATTTCGAGGACCAGGATGTAGCAGGTGAGTCACAGTATGGGAGGCAGTATCACAGTTGTGTAACTTCTGCGTCAAGTTTAAACATCGACATAATTTGTCGGAAGTGTATTACACGGCGGAACAGAGCCCGGTAGCAGCTGTTAGGGCTCGTGTAACACGTAACGTACCGACCGCCAGCGGACAAAGCGTCCACTGCGCTCTTGACGCGTGCTCGTTACGTCGCGTGCCGGCTGAGCGGTGTTTACGTGTTGTTTCCACGCAGACAAGTGGTGCTCCCCACTGTCCGCTTACTGCGCCCGCCGTTCCGTACAGAGAGCGGAGAGCGTCCCTGACAGCCGTGCACGGCGACCCGGCAAACAATAGCGCCGCGACACGACTGCTCTCAGCGGGGGCGGCCGCCTAATGATGACGGATGAGCGCGGGGGGAGGGGCAGCGGTCGGCAGGCATTCTGTGTGCTCACCGCTGCCCCGCGACCGCCTGCTGCCGCAAACAGCTGGCGAGCCCCGTTCGCCTCTCACGTCACTGGCCCGTTCCATCGCCGTCTCGCCGAATGGTGGCGGTACACCTGCACACTTACATGCTTTGTGACCAGTATACAGTGCAAGGTGGAGGGTACTTCATAACAAGATTAACGATCTCTTCTGCCATACTCGATTTGTGTAAGGAGTGGGAGAAATACACTCCTGGAAATTGAAATAAGAACATCGTGAATTCATTGTCCCAGGAAGGGGAAACTTTATTGACACATTCCTGAGGTCAGATACATCACATGATCACACTGACAGAACCACAGGCACATAGACACAGGCAACAGAGCATGCACAATACCGGCACTAGTACAGTGTATATCCACCTTTCGCAGCAATGCAGGCTGCTATTCTCCCATGGAGACGATCGTAGAGATGCTGGATGTAGTCCTGTGGAACGGCTTGCCATGTCATTTCCACCTGGCGCCTCAGTTGGACCAGCGTTCGTGCTGGACGTGCAGACCGCGTGAGACGACGCTTCATCCAGTCCCAAACATGCTCTATGGGGGAACATCAAGTTCCCTTGCCGGTATAGGAATGGTAGAACGATGGGTTCGATGACGGTTTGAATGTACCGTGCACTATTCAGTGTCCCCTCGACGATCACCAGTGGTGTACGGCCAGTGTAGGAGATCGCTCCCCACACCATGATGCCGGGTGTTGGCTCTGTGTGCCTCGGTCGTATGCAGTCCTGATTGTGGCGCTCACCTGCACGGCGCCAAACACGCATACGACCATCATTGGCACCAAGGCAGAAGCGACTCTCATCGCTGAAGACGACACGTCTCCATTCGTCCCTCCATTCACGCCTGTCGCGACACCACTGGAGGCGGGCTGCACGATGTTGGGGCGTGAGCGGAAGACGGCCTAACGGTGTGCGGGACCGTAGCCCAGCTTCATGGAGACGGTTGCGAATGGTCCTCGCCGATACCCCAGGAGCAACAGTGACCCTAATTTGCTGGGAAGTGGTGGTGCGGTCCCCTACGGCACTGCGTAGGATCCTACGGTCTTGGCGTGCATCCGTGCGTCGCTGCGGTCCGGTCCCAGGTCGACGGGCACGTGCACCTTCCGCCGACCACTGGCGACAACATCGATGTACTGTGGAGACCTCACGCCCCACGTGTTGAGCAATTCGGCGGTACGTCCACCCGGCCTCCCGCATGCCCACTATACGCCCTCGCTCAAAGTCCGTCAACTGCACATACGGTTCACGTCCACGCTGTCGCGGCATGCTACCAGTGTTAAAGACTGCGATGGAGCTCCGTATGCCACGGCAAACTGCCTGATACTGACGGCGGCGGTGCACAAATGCTGCGCAGCTAGCGCCATTAGACGGCCAACATCGCGGTTCCTGCTGTGTCCGCTGTGCCGTGCGTGTGATCATTGCTTGTACAGCCCTCTCGCAGTGTCCGGAGCAAGTATGGTCGGTCTGACACACCGGTGTCAATGTGTTCTTTTTTCCATTTCCAGGAGTGTATGAGTGTGTACATCAGGGCCGGCCAGAAATGCTGCACGCGTGCGGTGCTCTTGCACATGTGCAACTTCCGGGTCACAGCGTGCGCGCCGCAGCCGTCAGCGTTCATGTAGTGCATGTTTGTACGCACAGACGTCGCTCCTCTGTTACACGAAGTGCGTTATCAACACCTCGTATGTATATCACAACCTGGGCTGTATTTGTAAGATCGAGTGCAACAGAGAAACAACAAAGTATTTAGTCTTATTAGCTGCCTGTGCAGATCGCCGGCCATAGCACTAATAGGTCTTGTCGCTGTTTGTTTGGATGGACTGATTTATTGAAACCTGCTAACGTTCGTGGGGCACAAAAGTTTTGCAGCATCAATCAGACACCCTTTCACAAACTCCCCTTCGTAAAAGGGTTTCCCAGATTGTGCAATTCTTAATGCGATTTTAAAACTTGCTCGCAGTGAATATTTAGTGTGGCTGTCATTCTGGAAAACTGAAAACAGTACATTGTACAGCGTACAGTAAAAGAGACATAAATGTAACACAAGAAACTAATAGTTCAAGAAGTATCACTTACTTTGACGTACAGTAAAATCGAGTTGATGTGTCTCATCAATTTTCTTAAGGACATTTAATTTTGCTTGCCGTTCTTCACTGTTGAGTACACTACACCCGCCTTTGTGATATGTACTGTAGTGTCTTTCAATTGAAAACTTACACCGGCCGCCTATTATTCGGCACAGCAAACACTGTGAGTTTTCACCAACGGCTACAAAAAAGAATTGCAGTTCCCAGTCATTTTTAAACGACTGAGAACATAGATCTCCCGTCCTTCGCTTTTTCACAGTACTTGCCGTTTCTCAGTACTTCTGTGTTAAGGTTACGGTCACCAGGGGTAAACGAGACTGGATATGTTGCGCTCTTGCTTGTACCACAGGGAAGTGGAGCCGCCGCCGTTCATTTAGGACACATGTCTAATAACAGATGTCGCTGTCACTCGCTGTCGCACACATGCGCACATGTGCAGCACTTCCGCACGTCTGCACACTGTGCAGCGTTTGGCCGGCCCTGGTGTACACGGTTCGTTACGTCAACCAGTCGCAGAAAGACCGACTCAAACGCGAGCGCTTTTTGCCCGTTTACAGCATGTCTTTGCTTCATGACAGGATTTCTCGCACTGTTATTTCCTATTTAATGTTGACAGGAAATAAATGATGGCACCACAAACTTTATTAACACTCAAACGAGTTTAGAGGGAAAATGCTACATAAACTCTCGGCTGAAGAAAATAGTGAACGCCATCAGAGCACAGGTGCAGTTTTTCGCAGTATCGCCGCTGAGTCTGAACTTCTGCCTTACTGACAGCTAAGATCTCGAAAATAAATTTTCACTCTGCAGCCGAGTGTGCGCTGATATGAAACTTCCTGGCAGATTAAAACTGTGTGCCGGACCGAGACTCGAACTCGGGACCTTTGCCTTTCGCGGGCAAGTGCTCTACCAAAGTAGGAGACTAGGTACTGGCGGAATTAAAGCTGTGAGGACGGGGCGGGAGTCGTGCTTGGGTAGCTCAGTTGGTAGAGCACTTGCCCACGAAAGGCAAAGTTCCCGAGTTCGAGTCTCGGTCCGACACCCAGTTTTAATTTGCCAGGAAGTTTCAACTAAGATAGTTTTCCAACCTGTAGTTGACTATCTACTCTGTCTCAGATAAACCTACGACGGCTGCCTCTGTTAAAATCTCAATTGTATTGTATTAATATTCCGGGAAACACACATCTTTCGGGCCTGCAAATGATATGTTACAAGACTCCACAAATACAATGGCTCCTTTATATATATCTCATAACGAAAGCGGCCCACATTCTTAGCATTGCACATTATGTATTGCACTCTTTATCTAATACGGGTACCCTACAATCCTTTGTTTACACACACACGCCTACATAGCTGAATAGGTCAGAGAAACATATTCTCCTTGCCACATATTTCCCAACTAATCATTCTATTTCGTCTTCTTTCGTTATATAACATAGTATTATGAGGTGACCCATACAAACTATGGAGAAAATCATCTGGACGTGTGGAGAAAATATTTATTTTTGTAGGTTCACCAATTAGACATTCTAGTATTTCACTGTGTAATATCTTAGCTGGGCAGTATGATTGAAAAATACGTTGCCCGTTTGAAGTCTTGTTTCTATTTACTGATGCATTTATTCTGAGAAGATCACGGATATCAGGATCCCTGTTACACCTCACCATACACTCTTCAAATTTTAGATTATGTAAATTACGAAACATATTGTATAAGGAGTCCTAGACTTGCGTGGAAAAAAACACAACAGTAGTAGCCTGCGGCAGAAAAGAAATTATTTTTGTTCGTGAAGAGTAGAACAAGAATTACTAGCAGGAAGATTTAAATCGAATAGACTAGCTGTAATCGACGAGAGAAAAGATGGAGAGAACGAATAACGCGATAGAACTTAAAAAAAGAAGATGGGGGAGGAACACGGTGTTGCTGTGAGTGCAAAAGAAAAATAAAACGTAACTGGGGAAGTTGTGCGCATCTCCTTTACGGTCTGTCTGACAGAAAGTGTAAGTATATGTTAATGTTCTAGAGAAGAACCACGAGGCTGATAGAAAGAAATGCCGTAACTGTTTCTTGAATGCAAAAATACACTGAAATGCGCGGGTATCTTGTTCTCACTGATAGATATTAGTAACAGAGGAAGTCGTTTATGAACGGGTACAGCTAAGATACTAAAACGAGACTTTCTGTTGTGATTATGTAGACTGGTACTTGATCTTATTTCAGTGGTTCCCATAAGATTAATAGATCACACGAAAAAGGAATCATCAAAAAGTGCTGTGCTTTACATACAGTTTGCAGAGTCATAGTGGGTCACGTGAATACTCAGCAAATAGCATTCTGTCGTGACATACAGTTTCTTCTTCGATGAGTAAGTACCATTCGTCACAACATACTGCAGTCAAAGAAGTAAACGACAGAAAGGAAGTAAAACGACTAAAACAATATTGAAGAGTGCCCGACTGTTTAGACAATGGGACGTCATAAATTAATAATTCTTCATAAGTATTCGTCACCATCTTACGCAACGCAACGTTTATTGCGCGAGACTAAAGGCGACCCCACAGGGTGTCATAGTTATTCGACACAAAGGTCACGCTACGCATTATTTTTCATTACTGATGACGTGTGACACGTATTTTGTGGAGAAGAGACAGATTGACACCCGGCAGCTGTGATGACGAGTTTTGCTGACGAGCCTGAAAAGAAGTGGCTGTCACTACCAGAAACGGCCCGTGACGCGTCTCTCGGGTGATTCACTGCACAGTGTATCTGGAGCTGGACCAAGCACCGCACCGGTGCACATCGTATATTTTATCCATCTTAGTCATCAGAACCTCTACATTACTTATTCAGACGTAGCAGAGCTCCTAACAAGTCGTCTTATCTATAAGGATTTACGATGTTAATAATGTGTGTTGGATTCACATGAAAAATTCCGAGCCATTACTTTTCAGCGGCCCTCTTTGTTCGCCGGCAGCAGGGGGTGCATACTGCAAGTTCGTTTCAATCCCTTCCTAGATCTTTTACAGCTGAAACACAGTTATAAAAACTGTCTCCATATCGATCGTGTGTCGAGTTCATTTTAAAGTTGTCATCGTTCTGCGATGTCCAGAATGAATTTTTCATTCCGCAGTGAAATGTGTGACCATCTGAGACCTCGCCGTAATCCTACTCGACCTCGGCACCTTTGTCTTTTGCAGACAATTGCACCTCCGACTGAACTATCTAGGAACCACTGACGATCCGCTCTCCCAGCTTTACTTCTGCCAGCATCTCTACATACGGAACTTTTACTGACGTTTACATATCTATGAGGAAGACTCCAAAAGATATCCACAATGTTTCTTTTAACATCCAATTTATTTCTCATACCTTTGATATTCCTTCTGTATTTAATTTGACAGATAAAATGTCTTTTCACATTTTTTTCCAGTTCCCTCTAGTACCATGGAAGCCATTTCTTCGTGTCTTACCAGATGGTAGCAGAATTCCTTAACTTCATCTACTCCTGATGTTAAGTTCATCGCCGTTCTCATTACTTTCCTCTTTCTTTGATTTACTTTCAGTCCATATTCTGTACTCATTAGATTTTCATTCTGCTCAGCAGATCATGTAATTCTTCTTCACTTTCACTCAGGACAGCAATGTCATCAGCGAATCGTAACATTGATATCCTTTCACATTCAATTTTAATTACACTCCTGAAGCTTTCTTTTATTTCCATCATTGATTCTTCGATGTACAGATTGAACAATAGGGGGGAAAGACCACATCCCTGTCTTACACCCTTTTAATCCAAGCACTTCGTTGTTGGTCGTCCATTCTTATTGTTCCCTGTTGACTCTTGTAAGTATGGTATATTACCCGTCTCTCCCTACATCACCCCAATTATTCTCAGAATTTCGAACATCTTGCACTATTTTACATTATCGAAGTCTCTTTCCAGGTCGACAAATCCTATGAACATGTCTTGATTTTTCTTTAGTCTTCCTTCCATTATCAACCGCAACGCAGACTTGCCTCTCTCCTGCCTTTACCTTTTCTAAAACCACCTGATCATCATCTAGCACATCTAATTTTCCTTTCCTTTCTTCTGTATATTATTTTTGTCAGCAACTAGGACGCATGAGCTGTTAAGCTGACTTTTCGATAAATCTCGTACTCGTCAGCTCTTGCAGTCTTCGGAATTGTGTGGATGATATTTTTCCGAAAGTTAGATGGTATACATTCTACATACCAATGTGAATAGTCGATTTGTTGCCACTGCTCCCAATGATTTTAGAAATTCTGAGGGAATGTTGTCTATCCCTTCTGCCTTGTTTGATCTTAAGTCCTCCAAAGTTCTTTTAAATTCTGATTATAATACTGGACCCCTATCTCTTCTAAACCGACTCCTATTTCCTCTTCTATCCCCTCGTGGTGTTGCATGGCTGCACTCGTCTGTTCACTCCTAGCTATCTTGCTCAGTACATAGCTGAACGAAAACTTTCTATCTCCAAGCTCAATCGTTCCATTTGCTACGTCCTAAACTGCATAGATGCTCACTCTTTCTCAGGCAAGCTGAGTAAAGAACGCCATGTCCGCACTCTAGGCAATCTGGGAATGGAAGACCTCTACGGGGACTTCTCCCAGTCCGCTCTTTGCCTCGGTTTCCCCTCCAGCAAAATCACTTACGCCAATTGCAGCACAAGTCGCGTTAATTATGCGTCGCTTCCAGCGCTGACCAATGCCTGCACTGGGAAGTGAACAAATTCCCACAAAATTTCACTTCCACTCAACTTCGGCTATTTAGCTCCTTCCAGGCCACGCATCAAGGTTAGTGTCTGCACAAAACACCAATTTTTCCGGAATTCTGACTCCCAGGAGAGTACTTCAAATTCCTTGGTCCTATGTTCCCATCAGAGGCCGGCATATTTCATTCTGTTGCTCTTCACCTGATTTACTTCAGACTCTGCGGACCGTGAATTCGGCGTGAAGTTGCTATAGTCACAAACACGCATATTTTGGCCTCTGTTTACCACTCCACCATAGCTTTGTGCGGCTTACTCGCATGTTTCACTGAAAATGGGACGATGGACATTTATCAACAGGCATACAAGTTCTCCATCTGCTTCCCGGTACACCAGCATAAGGTCAACCACCGACTCACTGTCACTCAACTTAAGGCAGCTGGAGACTGCGCCCCGTTACCCCTTTCTCAGAGCTTGAGCCACCCTAAGCTGCCTATTGTCGCTTCCCTTCGATCCCCAGCCGGCCATGGCCAACTCTGCATACTTCCCTGGGATGAACTAGCCTCCAGTAAATTGATGCGTTTCCACGAAGTTTTCACTATGTGTGAATTACTTTAAAACCATCACCCGACATTAATTATTCAAATACGTCCATACTATACCCTCTACAAGATGCATTGTGCCTTGTCAGTAATTTTTGTTCAGCCCCACTGTTCGCTCAATGTGAGTTGGGTGATCTTTAATGACTTCATGTAAGGGGCATAGTTCTTGCCATCTTACACCTGCCACACTCTTCGTGTTACCACCCTTAACTCTAATGCCACCGAAGGTTGTTTTGACTTGTCTGTATGCCGAATCTGTCCTTCTGACAATTATTTCTTTTTCGATTTCTTCACATTTTTCATGCAGTCATTTCATCTTATCTTCCCAGCCCTTCCCTTTTTTTTCGTTTCTCAGCGACTTACATTTCTGTATGCCTGAGTTTCCTGGAACATTTTTGTACTTCCTCCTTTCATCGATCAAATGAAGTATTTATTCTGTTACCCATGGTATCTTCGCAGCTACCTTCTTTGTACCTATGTTTTTCTTTCCAACTTCTGTAATGGCCCTTCTTAGAGATGTCTATTCCTCTTCAACGGCATTGCCTATTGAGCTATTCTTTATTGCTGTATCTATAGCCTTAGAGATCTTCAAGCGTATCTCGTCATTCCTTAGTACTTCTGTATTCCACTTCTCTGCGTTTTGATTCTTCCTGACTAATCTCTTGAACTTCAGCCTACTCTTCGTCACTACTATATTGTGATGTGAGTCTATATCTGCTCGTGGGTACGCCTTACAATTCAGTATCTGATTTCGGAATCTCTGTCTGACCATGATGTAATCTAACTGAAATCTTCCGTATCACACGGCCTTTTCCAAGTACACCTGCTCCTCTTGTGACACTTGAACAGAGTATTCGATATTACTAGCTGTAACATGATACAGAACTCAATTAGTCTTTCTCCTCTTATTCCTTGTCCGCAGCCCACATTCTCCTGTAACCTTTTCTTCTACTCCTTCCTCTACACCTGCATTCCAGTGTCCCATGGATATTAGATTTTCGTCTCCCTTAACGTACTGCATTATCCTTTGAATACCTTCATATACTGTCCACATCTCTTCATCTTAGCTTGCGACGTCGGCATGTTACTTTGCTGGCGATTGCTATAAGAAGAACCCTGTCACTGAACTGTTCCCTGTGACACCCTCTCTGCCCATCTTTCCTATTCATAACAAATTCTACTCCCATTATATCATTTTCTGGTATATCTGGTCTGTATTGTGGATGGTTAGATGTTTCCCACTAAAGGTTTGTGATATCAGTCGTGGTTTTCTCACTAATATGTTAATGAGCATTATTATGCAACAGCAAAACGTCGCGCTTTCGTCAATGTTGTCGAATCCGAAAATTTCCTAGCGTGAATGTTTTTAATGTTTCCCACATATACGTCAGTACTGATAGCTGCTCCATGTGGGATGATGTCAAAAAGCAGCAGTTCTCCTGAATGAAAAAAAAAAAAAACAAAAAAAAAAAACGCAGTTGCCCTCACTTTACCTGCTGGATTTCTTCTTCGATGATTTCACGTGATGCGATTCCTTGGATTGTCGTTTCGTCTCCAGTTCATCTTCCGTCACATTTCTTGCCGGGAAGTCATCTCCAGAGTTCTTGCACTGTTCTGAGTTCATTGCGCACTGTCTTCCGAGTTTCTTTGTTCGCATCAAATGAACATTCTCAGAATCCAACAGGAACAAATTTTTTTCAACTTCAGCTGCCTCAGCATTCTGCAAGCATTCGTTCTTCTTATTTCAACTCTGATTGGCATTTCGTTCACTGATATGCTTTTGTCAACCAAATTGAGATTGTAAGTATGTTGCACATTGTCAGCAGTTTGTGCAATGCTCGATATGCTACTACACGGGAAGTCTCGAGTATAGACGCACCCTCTTAAACCATATAATCCGCTTTCCCGGATAACTGTACTGCGATCGACAGCCTCATCCCCACACACTTCCAAACTCGTTCTCACTAAACAAAAACTCCGTAACGACACGTTCCCTTAGACGAAGATCAAGTGCAGTAGTTATCTTGGTGGAGACTTCTGTTAATAGCAAAGATGTAGAACAAACGTTATTTTTCTGAAAATGGGCACATTTCATGTGACACACTTCTAGAAGTTGTAGCGGGACGTATTGTAAAGTTTAACTTCGGAACGCAGGTTCGGAAACGTCATCCAACGACGGTACAATGTGTCAAAGTTATACGCACCGGCACCTCTAAACGTACTGGGTGACACTGTTATTGAACTATATGAAATAAAGTCCAATAATAGTGTCACCCAGTACGTTTAGAAATAAAGTCGTGTTTCGTGGTGTGGGTTCCTGTAGTCATGTCCTAGTTCATGAACCACGGGCAACGTATGAGTGGCCAAGTAAGTGGTCCCGACAGTCGGGATACCAGTTACTTTGGAATAAGGCTGGGCATCTCGGACATATTCTGAGTCGTGGTCACCTTTGTGCTGATACGGCAAAGACTACCAAATCCACCGGTTAGTCCCTCAGCCGTTAGGGGTAAAACCCAATGGGACTCGGGGCAAGTAAGGCTAGCAACCTGCTTCCCTGGTACTTTAAATATGATGCTGGCAACAATCAGAGCAAAATGCCTCGGACCTTTGGAGGTGACGGAGTCCCACCTCTAACTGACAAACCAGGGACTCCTAAGATACGACTTGGCAAACAAATGGTAATGAGATGGGGAGCTATTAATATCAATGGGAGCTACTCTGGGAAGAAGGTAGAGCTGGCAGAGGCTGCAAGTAAGATGGGGCTGGACGTTTTAGCTGTTAGTGACATTCGGGTAAGGGGTGAAAAAGAAGGGGAAGTGGGAGAATACAAGGTCTACCTGTCAGGAGTCAAAGCAGGAATAGCACAATGGGGTGTAGGGCTTTACATCAGGAAAGAAATGGAACCCAGCGTAGTTGCAATAAGGTATGTAAACGAACGACTGATGTGGATAGATTTGACAGTGTCTAGCAAGAAAATTAGGATTGTGTCAGTATATTCGCATTGTGAAGGGACAGATCAAGATAAGATGGATAGTTTTTATGAGGCACTCAGTGATGTAGTTGTTAGAGTAAAGGACAAGGACAGTGTTCTGCTCATGGGTGATTTTAACGCCAGGATTGGAAATCGAACAGAAGGATATGAAAAGGTTATGGGTAAATTTGGAGAGGATATGGAGGCCAACAGGAACGGGAAACAACTCTTGGATTTCTGTGCCAGTATGGGCTTAGTAATCACAAACTCCTTTTTTAAACATAAGAACATTCACCGGTATACTTGGGAAGGCAGGGGAACCAGATCTGTCATTGACTATATAATAACAGATCAGGAATTCAGGAAGGCTGTGAGGGACACACGTGTATTCAGGGGATTCTTTGATGACACTGATCATTATTTAATCTGCAGTGAAATTGGGATTGTGAGGCCGAAAGTGCAGGAGGTCAGGTCTATATGTAGGAGGATAAGAGTGGAGAAACTTCAGGATAAGGAAATCAGGCACAAGTACATAACAGCGATCTCAGAAAGGTACCAGTTAGTTGAATGTAGTCAATTACAGTCGTTGGAAAAGGAATGGACAAGGTACAGGGACACAGTACTAGAATGGCTAAAGAATGTCTTGGAACAGTAGTGTGTAAAAGTAGGATGAAGCAAACAGCTTGGTGGAATGATACAGTCAAGGCAGCCAGTAAAAGGAAAAAGAACGCGTATCAAAAATTGCTACATACCAGAACCCAGGTAGACAGAGAAAGTTATGTTGAAGAAAGAAACAAAGCCAAACAGATAATTGCAGCATCCAAGAAGAAATCGTGGGAAGACTTTGGAAACAGGTTGGAGACTATGGGTCAAGCTGCTGGAAAACCATTCTGGAGTGTAATTAGCAGTCTTCGAAAGAGAGGTAAGAAGGAAATGACAAGTATTTTGGACAGGTCAGGAAAACTGCTGGTGAATCCTGTGGATGCCTTGGGCAGATGGAGGGAATATTTTGAAGAGTTGCTCAATGTAGGTGAAAATGCGATCAATAATGTTTCAGATTTCGAGGTGGAATGGGATAGGAATGATGATGGAAATAGGATCACATTTGAGGACGTGGAAAAAATGGTCAATAGATTGCAGTGCAATAAAGCGGCTGGGGTGGATGAAATTAAGTCGGAACTCATCAAATACAGTGGAATGTCAGGTCTTAAATGGCTACACAGGATAATTGAAATGGCCTGGGAGTCGGGACAGGTTCCATCAAACTGAACAAAAGCAGTAATCACACCAATCTTTAAACATGGAAACAGAAAAGATTGTAACAACTACAGAGGTATCTCCTTAATCAGCGTTGTGGGTAAAATCTTCTCAGGTATTGTTGAAAGGAAAGTGCGAGTATTAGTTGAGGACCAATTGGATGAAAATCAGTGTGGGTTTAGGCCTCTTCTTAGAGGTTGTCAGGACCAGATCTTTAGCTTACGGCAAATAATGGAGAAGTGTTATGAGTGGAACAGGGAATTGTATCAATGCCTTATAGATCTAGAAAAGGCATATGATCGGGTTCCTAGGAGGAAGTTATTGTCTGTTCTACAAGATTATGGAATAGGAGGAAAACTTTTGCAAGCAATTAAAGGTCTGTACATGGATAGTCAGGCAGCAGTTAGAGTTGACGGTAAATTGAGTTCATGGTTCAGAGTAGTTTCAGGGGTAAGACAAGGCTGCAACCTGTCTCCACTGTTGTTCATATTATTTATGGATCATATGTTGAAAACAATAGACTGGCTGGGTGAGATTAAGATATGTGAACACAAAATAAGCAGTCTTGCATATGCGGATGACTTAGTTGTGATGGCAGATTCGATTGAAAGTTTGGAAAGTAATATTTCAGAGCTAGATCAGAAATGTAAGGACTATGGTATGAAGATTAGCATCTCCAAAACGAAAGTAATGTCAGTGGGAAAGAAATATAAACGGATTGAGTGGCAAATAGGAGGAACAAAGTTAGAACAGGTGGACGGTTTCAAGTACTTAGGATGCATATTCTCACAGGATGGCAACATAGTGAAAGAACTGGAAGCGAGGTGTAGCAAAGCTAATGCAGTGAGCGCTCAGCTACGATCTACTCTCTTCTGCAAGAAGGAAGTCAGTACCAAGACTAAGTTATCTGTGCACCGTTCAATCTTTCGACCAACTTTGTTGTATGGGAGCGAAAGCTGGGTGGATTCAGGTACCTTATCAACAAGGTTGAGGTTACGGATATGAAAGTAGCTAGGATGATTGCAGGTACTAGTAGATGGGAACAATGGCAGGAGGGTGTCCACATTGAGGAAATCAAAGAAAAACTGGGAATGAACTCTATAGATGTAGCAGTCAGGGCGAAAAGTCTTAGATGGTGGGGTCATGTTACACGCATGGGAGAAGCAATTTTACCCAAGAGACTCATGGATTCAGCAGTAGAGGGTAGGAGGAGTCGGGGCAGACCGAGGAGAAGGTACCTGGATTCGGTTAAGAATGATTTTGAAGTAATAGGTTTAACATCAGAAGCGGCACCAATGTTAGCACTGAATAGGGGATCATGGAGGAACTGTATAAGGGGGGCTATGCTCCAGACTGAACGCTGAAAGGCATAATCAGTCTTAAATGATGATGATGATGATGAAATAAAGTCGTCATTGATTCTGAACGGTTTTAGTTAGGACTTCAAACTGCACAGTTGGCCACGAGGCGTGATGGGAATTAGTATGCACTGTATGATTTGATTTAGCGACGAAGCCCACTTTCATTTGTATGGGTTCGTCAATAAGCAAAACTGGCACATTTGGAGAACTGAGAATCCGCATTTCGCGATCGAGAAGTGTCTTCACCTTAAACCGGTGACTGTGTGGTGTGCAATGTCCAGTCATGCAATAATCGGTGCGATATTCTTAGGTGGCACGGTGACTATTGAATGGTACTTAAAGGTTTTGGAAGATGGTTTCTTCGCCATTATCCAAAGTGACACTGATTTCGACAAGGTGTGGTTTATGCAAGACGGAGTTGGACCCTATCGAAGGAAGAGAGTGATGTCCTGGAGGAGCACTTTGGGAACGGAATTCTGGCTCAGGTACCCAGAGGCCACTGGCATGGGCCTCGAATGGCCACCGTATTCTCCGGATCTGAAAACAGGCGACTCATTTTTGTGGATCTATATTAACGACAAAGGGTACAGCAGTAACCCCTAAACCATTTCTGAGCTGAAAACAGTCATTCAGGATGTCATCTATAGCACCGATGTTCCGACACTTCTGCGGGCCATGCAGAATTCCGTTATTCGTCTGCGCCACATCTTCACCAATGATGGCAGGCATATCGAACCTAAATCCGAATATCTGTAGTGAAGCTGACATGCTGAATAAAGTGTATGCATTCCGTAGTTTGTAACTAATTTACGTTTTTTTCATATAGTTCTATAATTGTCACCCTGTATGTGTATATAAGTCCGCTCCTTGTGGTCTCGCGGTAGCGTTCTCGCTTCCCGAGCACGGGGTCCCGGGTTCGATTCCCGACGGGGTCAGGGATTTTTCCTGCCTCGAGATGACTGGGTGTTGTTGTGTCGTCTTCATCATCATCATTCATCCCCATTACGGTCGGAGGAAGGCAACGGCAAACCACCTCGATTAGGACCTTGCCTAGTAAGGCGGTGCGGGTCTCCCGCATCGTTCCCCTCCGCTCCGTAAAGAAGCATGGGACTTCATTTCATTTCATGTGTATATAATGTTACATCGTGATGATGTTACAGACTTTCTTGGATGACGGGGAAGGATAAATGTATCAATTTGGGATAAGGGTCCCTGTATCGTAAACGAACGAGTCGGAAGTTACAAGCGAAAGCCATTCTGACACCTTTGACAGTGGAATACATGTACTTGTATTGTTTTTGATAAGTTTGTAGGGTAGCCAATTTGGGCCTCAGAATTCATGACTGAGGAAATATGTGCACTTGTTCTTCTTCGATGCTATGAAATACATCTCCGCCATTGAAGAAATGTTCATAGCTCTTAAGGTATGCATTTTACAACCCACGTTCACTGGACATTTTTTCTAGTTTTGTCCCACACTACTACCTCTGAAAGATGCGTAGCAACAATGTCCCAATACATGTATTCCACTTTCAAAGGTATCAGAACCTTTTTCGCCTACAACTTTCGACCCATTCGCTTCCGGTACAGGTACCCTTACCTCAAATTGAAACATTTATCCTTCTCCATAATACTTGAATGTTTGTAACATCATCAAGGAATCACCCTGTATGGACATACATGTACGGGCCACTTTGCTTATAACTGAGACGCTCTGTAGCAGCGTTGGACAACGTTTCCGGACATGGATTCTTACATAAAACTTCATCTGCTAAGTCCCCTCTACAACATGGATTGTGAAAAAACCACGGTTACTCAATAAATAACGCCCCACAACTTTTTTCTCACAAACTGTCCATTCTTAAGAGTTAGAATTTGCCGCCAGTATCAGCCAATATTTCTTTTACATGTATTATTTTTCTACAGATGTCCATCGCATTGCGTAAGAGCGTTTATTTCCTGTTCATAAAATCTCTTGTCGTGCGCGTTAACGCTCCTTGCCACGGTTCGAGCGGCTTCATCCGCGGGAGGTTCGAGTCCTCCCTCTGGCATAGGTGTATGTTTTGTCCCTAGCGTAAGTTAGCAGTGCGGTCCCTTAGGGACTTCCCACAAATTTCCAAATTTTTCCAAAATCTCTTTTCCCACGCTCAGAGCCACGTTATCTCTGCACGAATTATCTCATCTTCAAAGTGTTTTGTACGTACAGAATCCTTAAATGGCCGAAAACATATCAAATTTCGAGGGCGCCAGGACTGGGCTGCTGGGTGAATTAGGCAGTCATCTCCAATGAAATTTGAATACGTGTTATTGGATTCTGAGAGTCTGACAGTTGTGTATAAATGTGCATTGTTGTTTTGGAACAAAATTTCTATTGGATTCTTGTCAGGTGGAATAATTCAGAAAAGGGGCAGAATAATTCAGTAAAGATCCTTGAGTTTGTTCAGGGTCACAGGTGGTTTACTGGCCACCTGAAGTGGCAGGCCTGCAGCGGGCCACCAGCATTTTGTCCTAGAGGCTACAGGCAGAACTTCTACAACCGCTTCCGCCAAGTTGCGAAGGACCGAGGCATTAACAATTCTTCTCGGCTAAGGAGAAGCGGATTCCGCTGTGTCTACGGGGATCCTCACATTGTTTCCTGGGTTAGTATGAGGCCTGTGATAGAACTTCGGTGAAGCGGCCAAAATGGGCTGTAGTGGGGTTGGAGGGGCACTGCAGATCACCCGATGCTGTGTCGCCGGGAGAGCTGTTGCGTTTTCTCGAGGCCACCTAGACATACAAGCCACGCCCATTCTGCATGCACAAAATTACAGCATGTTAGCTGGGACACCACTCGTGACGTTAGAAGACATAACAGTGGACCTGTCCGTTCCTCGAGACGTATTAGGATTGGACGATCAGTACTTTCCGGTCTTACGGACGGAGGCTATACGGTACACGGAGTGACATGTGACTGGCACAGTAGGGCGCTACTGTTTTCGATTGGTGGTTTTTAACCTTTTTGCGCATACTCAGTGCGGATGTTTAGCGGACTTGATGGACGTGTGAGGAAGCGCAGTGATTCGGTCTTGTGGCATGGAGGAGAATAGTGGAATTCTGTTGGATGCGATGGAGAAATTTATTTGGTCTTGTGCCAAGGAGGAGGGATGCAGATTTAATCTTGGGCCGTGGTGTCTCGGCGTGAAGGCGTATCCTAATGAGAAAAGGAGACAGATGTCCACCGTCTAACCTGACGCAGAGGTGCACTGGCCACCACATTCGAAATTTCTAAAAGCGCGTGGAGAGCATTTAGTAGCACCGACATTAGGAACATTTAAAATGAATATCGCCCACTACACCATACGCTTGCAGCATCAGCAGTCACTGTCTGATTTAAGTACATTATGGTTATAAATAGTCTTCACAGGTTTGCCGCCGGATCACGTTGTGCAAATTCCATAATATTTGGTTGTATGTTCCAGTTAACGGATCTCAATCACTGACAATCATATTATCTACAGTCAAACGGCGCTGTCAATTTTTAAAGACAGAACTGAAGTCATTTCCCAGCTTCTCTTCAACTTTGTCAACCGTGCATCAGTACATTTCATTTTAAGAACACAGAGCATAAAAATAATTGATGTCTTATGTTGAGCTATGTTCCACGTCATGGGTGTCGTATGAAAATAAATCTGTCATGGTATTGAATTCTATCTGTTACTCGGGTAGACAACATTACTTCGTCACCTTTATTAACGTTATTTATCTATGTAATAGAAGTAGTCTTGGAATGAAACATTGGAGCCAAATAAGATTCTTGTTAAAGTATACTGTACCTGCTTACACAAAAATTTAAAAGACTTATTCCTGGGTGGAAAATCGTTTTTATTGTGTTAACTGTCAAGAGCTTCTGTTTAATCTTTTATCATATAATATGTGGATGTCAATAAAGATTAATTGGTTCTGAGCACTATGAGACACTAACCTAAGGACATCACACACATCCAAGCCGGAGGCAGGATTCGAACCTGCGACCGTAGTGAATTGTAATTAAGCCCATGATAGCACAACCTGCAGCCCAAACCCTTCTCCAACCTAATCCCGCAATGAATAAGGAAAAAAATTTCTGTTTGGCGACCATGGAGGCCGACGTTGTTATTAGGGCAATAGATGCCGCGGTCATGTGGACCACAGCAACAATCTTCAGGAAGTAGCAGATGTAGCACTGTACTTTATCTATTGGGAGACAAGATGAAGTCGATAGAGTAAATCATTGAAGAAATTGTCAGTGCTAAAGCAGTTTAATGTGAGACAGATAAAAGTGAATTCCCGTACAGAGACATAGAACAAGCAACACCAACTGTTATGGAATTATGTGAGTACAGAACTAACTACAAACTTCACAATGAACCAGTTGTTCCGTATAATGACAGAGGTGAAAACTGAAAATAAACAACTACAATAGATTAGAATGCAGCCAGATTGCTGGTAGATATGAAAATTAATCAGAAGGATCTAAAGCCGGGATTACAGATAAAGATGAAGACTTTAAAAGAAGAAATCGAAAAATCATTAGAGAAGCTCAAGATTCGTAGAGGACGCATTACAAAGTTTCCAGAGCATTCCGAGGAAAGGAATGTCAGAGAAATACAAGGTGGCTGAAAGCAGTGTGAGAAAGATCAGAAAATGGACGAGCACAAGAATATTTTTAAACCTGTTGTGAAAGGGTGAAATTTAGTAGCCTGGAGATTAAGAAGGGCGACTCTGTGTACCACATACACTTCGTAAAAGGATTAGCTAGAAATGTGCCAGTTCAAATATCAGAAGAGAGAAAAATAGATAAAGGCCTGTGATACAAAATTAAAAATCAATGCAAAATTTTTTAGCCATTTAAGCATAAATTTATTAAAAAAATGCTTGTTTACCCATGTTCAATCCAGTGTGCTAAGACGGGTTATATGGAGGCCACGTTACAGCACGTTTTGTGTCAGAATATTGAAGATGGAATATTGAGCAAACCTCGTTACACATAAGTTTTGTTAAGAGATCCATGGACGAAGCTACCGAAACCAGTAAATGGATTAGTAGGAAGCGGCCATTAGAGGTGTCCAGGAAATATTATGAAAATTGTAGATTGGTCAGAATGTAATTTAGACACTAAATAAGCATCACAACCGTGCATGAATTTCTACTTTCTAAATCTCCGATCGTTACGTAATCTGTCTGAAGCTTTCTACTATCAAGATGTCAGTTCATTGTATGGAACCATCTTTCACAGTTCTTAAAATAAGCGTTAGTAATGATTAAATCGTGATCCATGAAAAAGTTATACCAGTAATTTTTCCTTTTTATTTCTTTCCTCTAGTCCATTTTCTGCTACTAGTTTTTCTGCTCTTCCTGTACGCACAGTCGCACACCAGTCCACAGTATTCATCTCCCTTAACGTAGTGAATGATTTCCTTCACCTCATAACAAATTTATTAAATATCTTCGTCACGTGCTTACATTAATATGGTAGGTCGCGGTAATCTGTCTGTCTTGGCTATACTGATTCGTTCATTTGTTGCTCATCGTAGCTTCCACGCATTCATAGTTCCTGGATCATTATAAGGTCAACTCCTATTACCCCTATTGGTTCTCTGTTGATTGCCCACACACATCTGCTGAAATCTTGTATCTGCTTCCAGTGCACTACATTTGTTCCCATTTACTTAAACTCAACTTAGACATTCCTCTTTTCAACTTCTGGTGTTTCCCATAACGATTAAGAGATGTTGAAAGAAGATTACTGTTAATGAAGTAAACGATCCACGCAGTGGACACCAAATGAAAAAGCTACTTCTTATGTTTCTGATCTAGACTGCCATAAAAATGCGAAGGGACTGTTAATCAGAACTCAGGGAGAAGTTGTAGTCTAAATCACAATCGATTTATTGATTTTAAACAGGACAAGACAACAAAATTATTAAAGAAACATCATACAAAAAATATTTATTTAAGAAAAGCCTTACTAAAATGGGACCTATGGTGGCGAAAGCGATCTGCTGGGGATTGACACACAACACTAATCAGAACACTACTTGCTTTATCGAGGTTATGGCATCAAACTACGCCACCATCAAGCATCTATATTCTATCATATAAATAAGGAAAAATATGGTTCGAAACACCAGGCTTCTGAGAAATAGATATTATAGCCCTACTTTGCAGCAGCGAATACTTCACCAACCTATTGGTCAAGGCGCCACACTACGATGCGTTCAGCGACTGAAGTCACTGGACGGCGGCAATCTGTTATTAAATGCGCATTCCCGAAAAATGCAAGTACGCGGTCCCGCGGTTGGTTAATTCAGAATGCAGGTACTTCCCTAAGAGCCTCTGAAACCCTGATGGATTCCAGTGTGCAGGTGGACCCGTTTGTTGGTCTGCCAAACCAAGTTGACTCTGTGCCACGACTGTGCGTGTCGGAATACGTCTAATGTTTAGACGGCGGACTCAAGACAAATAAGTACACCCACGGGTCACTCGTTGTGACCGTGATGATATAAGCAGTACCTCTCATGGATCAGAAGGTGACTGACACAGACGCTAAGTTGCGCACCAGCAAAGGACACAAGTCTCACCGTTTAGGTAGAGACCTGCAGTTCTTTACTAGCGGAGCGCCAGTACAAGAAACTTGTACAAAAGTGTCGATCTCCCTTTCTCTGTGTTTCCTCCTCAGTTCGGTTTCAAAAGCACATTTCTCTTTCTTGACGTCCCCCAATTTCGCACAAGCCAATCACGAGCTGGAGCCCGGCATTCTAAGCTCAGTGAACGGTCTCTGCACTGCAAACCCATTTGATCAATCAGAGACTTAAAGTTAATTGGCAGAAAACAGAAAAAAATTCAGCTTTGCGACCTCTTTCCCAAACATTTGCCATGTCTTTTCCTAACACAATACAGGGTGGAAGCAAAGCCCTCCATAAACAGCTTGTTATCTCCCCTGTTTCGTCTCTTTCAAAGTTTGCAAGGAACAGCCATAAACTCGCATTGACAAAAGATGTTTTGAAACAGAGTCTGCATGCCTGGGCACCAGTTATCCTGTCCCACAGACATTTGCTGAACGCTTACATTTCTTATGGTGGCTTGCTCGCTAACAAGGCCTACAAATCGCTGTCTGCGACTTTTCGGCGCTAGGCTGTATACCTGGACGTCTGGCGCCAAAGCTAATGTGTTTTGCACAATACGACCGTGACACGGGGCCGTCTGGAAATGTCTCTTCATCGTTCTCCAGAAAAAAACGTGCTTTGTCGCCCCACCAACGCTGTGCTTTTATTGCAATTATTTAAGTCGGCACCCTGTTCCTTTGAACGCAGGTAAAGCTTACTGTATTTCTTTCCCTAGAGCACATAAACAAGACCATAAACTGCTGCCCACCATTTCATCACAATGTATGAAGTCAAATCACCATAGATCGTATTCCCTACACCAAATCAGAAGTGAGAGTGCCCTGCAATCTCTCAATGTAACATCTCCGCCTCACAGAACGCCACATTTGATTTTTGTCCCTGGGAAGTCCCTGCTGGGAGATCCTTCCACAAGGGGTGGAGGAAATGAAATGAAATTTCTTGGGTTTACAGGGTGGACCAGAAATTTAGTCAAATTTACTGTAAGACCCAGGGGTGAACAGGTGTAGTGGCGGGCCAGTGGGCTTATTGACAGACTCGTGAAAGAGAAAAACACTTTATTGATTTTCATTTACACATTATGTCACTGTCAATGTGAGGCAGGCACGCGCCACTCCAGTCAGTGTGCGATTTGTACTTTTACCAGTGGGGGGGATGTCTTAGGGGGTTAGTATAATTACATATGTCACTAGGTTGGACCGTGGCGTTACCCATGGTTAAACGTTTATTTATAAATAGATGCTAATGCCGAAACTCACTATTCACGCGTATGCACTATCAGAAAAGCCATCCCTTGTTATATCTTTAAAAGTACATTATAGGTAAATCTTATTTACAAAATCATCTACATACAGGTATACGACGGGAATTCAAAAAGTAAAAGGCATATTTGTGAAAAGCTGCACTTATTCTGATGATAGAAAACTGAAACATGCGTTATTTTTCTACGTAACCTCCCTGGACTTCAATGCAGCTTTCCCGACGTTTTACGAGTTTTTTTTTTATTTCATCAGAAAATACGTTTTTCGGTCGCATCTGTAACCAATTTTGCACCGCAACAATGACGTCTTCATCACTTTCAAATCTTCTTCCCTGTAGTGCTTCCGTTAAGGGTCCAAACATGTGAAAATCGCTTGGAGCCAGGTGTGGACTGTATGGTGGACGTTGCAGCACCTCGAATCTCAACTCCTTCATTGCGTCGGCTGTCCGTTTGGCAGAAGGTGGGCGAGCGTTATCTTGCTGCAGGATGATGTATCACCTCTCCACAGTTTTCCACGACGTTTGTGTCTGATTGCAGGTTTTAGTTTCGTACGCAACACATCACATCCACCATACAATACAGACCTGGCTCTAAAGCCTCGTTTACGCTGGGACGACGTCTTGCAACATTGTGGCATGCTACGGAAATGTGGTGTGCGTCATCTTGTAGCATGCTACAACAGGCAACATCTTCCGGCGTATGTTGCATACGGCAGGTTAATTTATACCAAAGCCACAGAATTCGTGCTACACGAGTGTCGGTCTTACAGTATAAAGGAAGATAAAGTATCGCAGCGGCGGCCTACTTGGTACTTGCACATGCAGCTAACAACGGAAATGAAAACCAAAGGAAAAGAAAACGATGGTTGAAGAGAAGAGTATTTAAAGAAGGTCCACGAAATAGTATCCAAGGAACTAGAAGCAGACGATGGTGCGTTATTTAGTAATGTGTGATTTCCTCCCAGGCGCGTTGGTCCGCGCCATACCGTTGCCAAAAGGTGACCTAACGATAAATGTTCGCACAGGTACCGGGTCGGTCACCACCCTGTGTCAGGGCCCGGGGTGGGAATTTCAGCCCCCGGTTCACCCAACTCTGCGGTACGACTGCTGTGGTATGACTGCCACACTACTTCCCTCGCAAGCTCGAAAGTAAACGGATGACGCACCTTAGACGAAAGCAACAATGACAACATGAGAACGATGTCTTGAAATGCTTAACTATTACATAATACTTTTTCAAAATTAATAAGCAAACATATTAACAGTAAGCCTGTATTAAAAACTTTCAGTTTTCGGCTTCACAAATTTAAATTACACTCCTGGAAATTGAAATAAGAACACCGTGAATTCATTGTCCCAGGAAGGGGAAACTTTATTGACACATTCCTGGGGTCAGATACATCACATGATCACACTGACAGAACCACAGGCACATAGACACAGGCAACAGAGCATGCACAATGTCGGCACTAGTACAGTGTATATCCACCTTTCGCAGCAATGCAGGCTGCTATTCTCCCATGGAGACGATCGTAGAGATGCTGGATGTAGTCCAGTGGAACGGCTTGCCACGCCATTTCGACCTGGCGCCTCAGTTGGACCAGCGTTCGTGCTGGACGTGCAGACCGCGTGAGACGACGCTTCATCCAGTCCCAAACATGCTCAATGGGGGACAGATCCGGAGATCTTGCTGGCCAGGGTAGTTGACTTACACCTTCTAGAGCACGTTGGGTGGCACGGGATACATGCGGACGTGCATTGTCCTGTTGGAACAGCAAGTTCCCTTACCGGTCTAGGAATGGTAGAACGATGGGTTTGATGACGGTTTGGATGTACCGTGCACTATTCAGTGTCCCCTCGACGATCACCAGTGGTGTACGGCCAGTGTAGGAGATCGCTCCCCACACCATGATGCCGGGTGTTGGCCCTGTGTGCCTCGGTCGTATGCAGTCCTGATTGTGGCGCTCACCTGCACGGCGCCAAACACGCATACGACCATCATTGGCACCAAGGCAGAAGCGACTCTCATCGCTGAAGACGACACGTCTCCATTCGTCCCTCCATTCACGCCTGTCGCGACACCACTGGAGGCGAGCTGCACGATGTTGGGGCTGAGCGGAAGACGGCCTAACGGTGTGCGGGACCGTAGCCCAGCTTCATGGAGACGGTTGCGAATGGTCCTCGCCGATACCCCAGGAGCAACAGTGTCCCTAATTTGCTGGGAAGTGGCGGTGCGGTCCCCTACGGCACTGCGTAGGATCCTACGGTCTTGGCGTGCATCCGTGCGTCGCTGCGGTCCGGTCCCAGGTCGACGGGCACGTGCACCTTCCGCCGACCACTGGCGACAACATCGATGTACTGTGGAGACCTCACGCCCCACGTGTTGAGCAATTCGGCGGTACGTCCACCCGGCCTCCCGCATGCCCACTATACGCCCTCGCTCAAAGTCCGTCAACTGCACATACGGTTCACGTCCACGCTGTCGCGGCATGCTACCAGTGTTAAAGACTGCGATGGAGCTCCGTATGCCACGGCAAACTGGCTGACACTGACGGCGGCGGTGCACAAATGCTGCGCAGCTAGCGCCATTCGACGGCCAACACCGCGGTTCCTGGTGTGTCCGCTGTGCCGTGCGTGTGATCATTGCTTGTACAGCCCTCTCGCAGTGTCCGGAGCAAGTATGGTGGGTCTGACACACCGGTGTCAATGTGTTCTTTTTTCCATTTCCAGGAGTGTATATGTAAAGTTTTACTCCAGTGCGTGAGAAATAAACATCCCAGGTTGGGATGCATAAACTAAAGCCAGAGGAGAGGATGGTCTGATGCAGAGGGGGGAGAAATCCCCCCACCCTCCATCCCCCCCTGCAAATCGCACACTGACTCCAGTGCAGCTAGCTGGTGAAGGCCAGAAGTCAGCTGGCTTCCACCCCGACGGGGCAAACCTTGCAAAAGCCCTGACATCAGCAGTGCATTACTTCTTGTTGCTGCATCTGCCTGCTGCTGCTTAACACGTGCAGCCAGACTACTCAGGCGAAGCTCGCATCTTCTGCAGTTGTGAGGGAAGACTGCTGTGCCTGGAACATGACCAGCTGCCCCTGGCAGAAGCCTGGTGGCGCAGGCGCAGGTGGCAGGTCTGCAGCACTGGGACACAGACACACATGGTGGACAGTATGAAAGGCAGCTGCCCTGACATCTGAAACCCATAGCTGCAGCTGGCGGTGCCAAGTCGTCTCATTGTCTAGCGTGGCCCTGCCATTATGGTAGAGCCACTGGGCTCTGAATGAATCGACATCAAACTCACAGCTATTAATACTGGTGCAGGGCGCATTTGTTACACTATTATCTGATACTCAGTCACGTAGCTCATAATGTTGTTCTTGCTCAAGTGTGGTAGCACCATACTGCCCACTCTGGCTATTAGTGCTGCTCGGTGCAGGTTCTGCAGAACACGGCTAGCCCATCTCACAATGTTTCTGCATATGTGTTGCTATAACCTACATGTTGCCACAGTGTGCTCACAGGCTAATGGTAGCTAAAGCAATGTTTCAAGGCGGCTTTCTTACAAATTCCTACAAGTTTCTCTTAAAACTAGGTAGCGACGATACTTTACAAAGAAGAGAGCAGTATAAGCCCTCTGGTCAACACGAAATTTTACCACCTACGGCCTGGATGCATGCATCTGATTCGGTTGGGAAGGATGTTCTAAAGCCTGTGTTTTTTACAATGAAATTCGCCAGCAGCAGTGCATTTCCTACGTTATTTTATTTTATTTTGGAACCAGTTTCGGCATTCCATTATACCATCTTTAGGCCCTAAATGCATCTCTCAAAAATTAGCGATATTAGGATGTTGGGGCCATATGCTCGTGAATGTCGTGACTTCTAAGCCGGCTCCCAAGTTCTTCCTTCAAAGACTTGGTCGCAATCAATTCCTCGAATGTAGCACTTGGAATTATGTTTAGAATTCACTACATCTAGGAACATATGGCCCCAGTATGCCAATATCGCTGGTTCTTGAAAGATTCATCTGGAGCCTAAGGATAGCGTGATGGAATGCCTACAGTAGTAGTCTAAATAAAATAAAATAACATCTCAATTGGGTATTTCATTGTTAAATACTTGACCAGCCGCTGCCGCATGTCCATGATGGATCAACAGAAACAAAGTTCTCTTGTGTTCTCTCCTGAGGCAATCTATCCCACAGCTGCTGTAATTGGCCCTTGATAGCCTGATTGCTTGGTATATAGGATGGAGTTGACGTCTGAGCTGTAGTCACACATCATACAATGTAAGCTTTCACGGCCGGTATTGTCTTCACATAAAACTTCCGGGCTGATAGGCCATAGTCGAAGTATAAAACTCTCTCCTGACGTTTCGTCTCCGACTGCGGGAGACATCCTCGGAGGTAAAGCGGCGAACTGCAGTTCACCGCTTTACCTCCGAGGATGTCTCCCGCAGTCGGAGACGAAACGTCAGGAGAGAGTTTTATACTTCGACCATGGCCTATCAGCCCGGAAGTTTTATGTGTAGTCACACATGTTATATCGACGAACTACGGTACCTGGGGATACTGCTGGCCATGGGGGTACCACAACATAACGCAGGCAATACACATAGACACATGCCATGTCTTGAAGATCATTGTCCAACTGAAAAACTGCCCCGCGATACTATCCCATGAGAAGGAACACATGAGGATGCATGACGTCTGTGTGGTACTGTTGATCCTTGAGATTTCCTCAACCAGCAGTGACATGAAATCATACCAATCGAGCTCTTCACACCACACGAGAAGTGTCTCTCCAGAACATTAGAAGAATGTTCTCTCTGCTCAGGCAGACGCCATACTCTCCAACAATCATCAAGCGGTTCCATCTCATCACTGAACGCAATGCGACGCCATTCATTAGCAGCCCATGCTTCTCAGTCGTGGTACCACTCAAAATGCTGCCATTTATGCTGTGATTTTAACGGCAGCCTACACATTGAACGGTGATTCCCCATCCCGGTTGCTGATAGTCTACGTACCAATGGTGCAGTATGACACAGAACGTTACTATGACTTCATTACCTTGTTCTCATCTGGGAGAAGCAGATGTGAAGCGGCTAAGATGTGCTTTGCGCAGAATGCGGCGATCCTCTCTTGTAAGTTTCAGAACCTCGAGTATGCCATGCAGTTCGTCATGGAGCCACTGTTGCATCCGAATGTTCCCAAACCTGGATATCGCACGATTCGACCAGATAGCGAGATAGAGACACACATTAATACCCTTTTAAAAATTTTTCAGGTGCTGATAACACTTCCTCAACGAGTACATGGCATTTCCATGTGTTTGACAGTGATCATTCAACGACTGTCAGTGTTCCTGCTCCTTAAGTATCCTACCAGGTCTGGTATAACACCACGAAAGACGAGCAGCATTTGGCCATTTTCCCTGTCACAGAGAACTGCAACTCTTTATCTTGGTTGGTATGTACACGTCTGAAGTTATCGACATCAGACCAAGTCTTCTGTGTGATTCACTTTTTTGTTACAAAAATGAATTCCTTCCCTTCAAAACGTCAGGCATTACCTGCGCCACTGTGGTACATATACCACCAAATACGGCATTTAAGCCTTTGAATGAAACTACAGCGTCCACCAGTTCTGGCAGTGGTGTGCAAAGAAATATCGCATTGCGCTTGAAACGTGCCCGCTGGACGGCCAGGAAATCTGCTACACTTGAATCTGGATTTCGCTTTTGGTAACAACGTAAAATTCTGGGTTCTGACCTCAAAAACTCACGATGTTCCACGGCCACATTCACTTTCAAGGGACGTGTGAAAGCATGTTGATAACTTAATCTCACACACCAGGTCAACAGATGGTCGAGTCGATAATTTACTAGTTCGGGCGTCGCCTGACACTGGCTTGAAACGTGTCTGAGTAAATTTCAGACGTCACATAACCTCTACATTTTTTCTTATCCTTTTGCTTTCGCACTTTATCGACGAAATGTTTTCTTGGTCTATATAAAATAGGCAACAAATGGTATAAAATTTATTCTACAAAGAGCGTTCAAAAGGTTTTGCACAGATTTTTTGCAGGAGGAGAATGAAATTTTTTGTGAACATACTTGGAACTCTTAGCTATGCATTGAGCCTACTCAGCGTAGCCTCCATCAGCTGTGACGCATCTTGCCCAACGTTCGTCCCACGATGTAAACTCACTTTGGTAAAATTCTGGGGATTGACTTATATCATCGCTTGCACAGGAAATAAGGTCTTTCTCACTATGTCAAATGTTTAACCGCGCAAGTGGGCCTTCAGACGAACAAAGAGGTAAAAATCTGTCCGAGCCAAGTCCGGAATGTAGGGAGGATGAGGAACAATTTTCCAGCTCATTTTCCTGATTTCCTCCTTAGGGCTGCGTAGGGTTTGGCATTGTCATGGTGTAGTCTGATGAGCTGCCATTGAAGCTGTGGTCTGTGGGTCTTCATGGCACGTCGCAGCTTGTCCAGTGACAAACAGTAACGGTCCCCGTTAATTGTGGAGCCAGGTTCCAAAAAGTCAATGAAAATGACACCACACTGACCCCAGAAGAAGGAGGCCATCACCTTTCACCATGCTGTTCGTGAAAGTCTTGCTTTCTTCTTCCAAGGGGAACCCGTATGACGCCACTCCATGGATTAAGTTTTGCTCTCAGTTTCGGACAAAAAGAACCATGTGTCATCCTGGGTAATGACGCCGCCGAAACACTGTTTCCGCTCTTCGGTAAAGGTCTTCATGACACCCTTGCACACATTATTCCTCGTCGTTTTCATTTCTCTTGTCAATAATCTACGCACCCAACGTTCACAGATTTTTCTGTACCCCAGTGATTGTACCAGTGATACCACACTACCCAATGACAAACGAGTCATTTCAGCAAGCTGTGGCGTCGTCACACATCTGTCATTTTGCATGACTTGATCAATGTTCTTACTCACATCATTCACTGCCGTCGATAGTCTACCGCATCGTGGATTGTCCAGTAGAGAGAAATGACCTTCTTTAAACTTCTGCAACCACCGCTGGACACTGCTGCGATCCACTGTGTCCTCCCCATAAACAGGGAGCATCTTCCTGCGAATCGATGTGGCATAGTCATCGCCGGTCTTGAAGAGGAACTGCATCACCACCCGTTGTCGCAACCTGACATCTACTTCAAGGTCCATTATGGCTCACCTATAAATAAAAGAAAGTACATCTATATACCAACTTATAGCTAAATGTTCCAAGCATATTCACAAAAAATTTCATTCTCCTCCTGCAAAAAATAAAAGAAAATTACAGACGACTGTGGAAAACTTTTTGAACGCCCTTTGTATGTACTGTCTGTACTCGCGTAGGGAACTACTTCGACTGTGTGTAATATATGATGTAAAAAGACGTACTCTATATTTAATATATGTAATTCAATAGCGCTGTTAGATATACTAATAACATCCTTACGATTTTGCATCTCGTGGTCGTGCGGTAGCGTTCTCGCTTCCCACGCCCGGGTTCCCGGGTTCGATTCCCGGCGGGGTCAGGGATTTTCTCTGCCTCGTGATGGCTGGGTGTTGTGTGCTGTCCTTAGGTTAGTTAGGTTTAAGTAGTTCTAAGTTCTAGGGGACTTATGACCACAGCAGTTGAGTCCCATAGTGCTCAGAGCCATTTTAGAGCCATTTTGAACCTTACGATTTTGGTAAAGCGGGAGAACGGCTGAATAGGAGACTGTCTGGATCCATGCTGGCGTGTGAACGAGGGAGTGAGACGGGGACCACTAATTTCAGACTCTATAATCAGGTAGTGCTGGTATTTAAAGACAGGTGTTAACACGACCCAGTAACTATTTTGAAATACGAGCCTAAAAATGATTTGAAAGACATGAAAGAGAAAAGATGAGAATTTTTTTCCGAACGAGATCGATTTGCGGACTGTGGAATCGCGATCCAGTGTGATGCATAGTCAGTCAAATGGCAGATTGATCCGTTATTAAAGGAGACCAACACTGGTAATTTAGTCTGCTGGTAGGAAACTTACCAGATGATATGTGTGGACTCCGATATAGCTGGAGTGAACAGTGGTCGGCTATAAACCGTGAACTGGTATAGGAGACGGAAGATTAATGATTACAAGCACGTTAGCGACATATCATTATTACAATTGAAATTTTAAGAACTATTCAGTAGTTTTGTTCGTGACGAAAGACGAAATTAATGCGCGTGTCCCGGAAAAATAAATTAGAAGCACGGAAGCATGCTTATATATATTGTTTCACGTGCAGTTCGGATGTAAAACTCCCGTCGTGTTACTTCCTGTTGCTACAGAAATCCCTGACGTGGCCGAAAGTATAAATGGACGTTCTAAAGTGTGCAAGTTCAAATATCAAATTTCGTACTTCATTAAACACAATTTAACAAAGGGAAATTCGCCATTGAAGCCGACTGCTGTCGTTAATATTCCAGCAGAAGACGCAGAGATTATTGCAGTTGCTTTGTAGTCTCTTCTCTTCTCTGGAGACAGTAGTATAAACAAGAGCATAACAGCTCAGAGACTAGCGAATTATGTGAAGTTTATCAGATTTCAGATCGATACTTTTAACTGCCAGTGAACGTCTCAAGGAATTTCGGTATCCTAATTCCGTTTGAAAGTCATAATCTGTTGTGCAAGGGTTTTTTTTTAAAGTCGAACGCAGAAAATTTGTTAAGTTCATCACATAATGACACGCATCAGCAATACGTACGTATTTCCACACTGTAAACCATGTATGAAATGGCGAAGAGTTCTCGGGCTATAGTACGTTCACCTGTGTTAACGTGCCACAGCAATGCCTCGGCGACGTGCATGGCGACGTCGCTTGCGGCACAGCGTTCCTGTGTGTCATGCATTGAAGGCAATTGATATTGATTTGGCTGGACAGTTCAATAAGCAACAACTGATTGGAGGTCCCAATGTTTTTCGAGGCCTCCGCCTGAACTTCACATGTGATGTACAAGCTCTGTTTGGAGGTAGTACATGGCTCACACTTGCTGTAGTGTGGGGCAACCATTGTGATTATGGTGGCCTTGAAGCATTTCCAGATGCTAACATTTTATGTTGGAAAACATTGAGTATAGCTGAGACAACAGGACTCTTAGCTAAAGTTCCATATGGCACGCTTGTTCCATCTATGCCATTTGTGTTGAGTACTAGAAGAAAGAAGAAATTAAATGCTGACGAGTACCTCTTTATATGGGCTAAAGTTGGCAATGGAAACTGTAAAATAAAGATTACTGGTGACTGTATGTTGTATTACAGACAGTAAAGATTGATCCACTTACCCGAGAACCATCCTTATCTATCCCGTGAGGTTTTTTTTTTTTAATTAAAAACAATATTCACTTATAACTTGGTGGCTAGGCCTCTCTTGGTTGCTCGCTAGAGGGAATAGCCACTGAGGCACTGCTTCTTACAATGATGCGTAAACATTGTTTTCGTCGTCGCCGGCGAAAGCTGGTTTACAAATCACTTGTCAATGTTGACGGCACTCTTGGTGCTTCGACATCTTCTGGGAAGGGTAAAAAGAACGAAACGAGAGGAGTTTCTAAAACTGCTCAATTTGTTCTTATTCATGGACCTACTTTATTTTGTGGTGCGAGGTTAAATTTCTCTATAATGAAAGTTTCTTCTTCCTCTAGTTTGGGTAACGGACGGCTAACTGTAGCTTTCGTTGCTTGTAACAATGCAGGTAGAGCAGGTTTGGAATCCTTTGAAAGTAGGGAAACCTTTGCTTACCGTACTATACCTGTTTCTGAGATTATCATTTCTAGTGAGGGTTCCTACCTTTTTTCCGCACGGGAGTTTGTCTTTGTCTTGTCGTAGACGTTGTAAGATTAATTCTGATTGAAGCATTTACTTATGGGTGAAGGCGAGTGGTCCTTCTTCTTTGGAAGATTGTCGCATTGTGGGTGATTGTACTCGTACTTTATATAATCATTGAAAGTAGTAGTTCTCAACAAAGGGCCGAGAACTCTTCGCCAGCTGTATACGCCGGGAAAGCATACATTCACATATATGAAATCTTCTCATGTGATGATTCTCAAATAAATAACTTAACTAGTTATTTCCAGATATTTGCTCTCTCCAAATATCAGATAATTAACGGAGGGCGCGACAGATGGTAGAATTTTATCTGACAGTATATTTCTTTAAAAACACTGTTCTCGTTCAGTTACAAGTAAAAAGTTTAATAGTTCTACGTGGTAACAAAACAACTCATATCGTCAGCTTTTGACATACTTGACTCCATGATGTATCACTTTGTTACCAGTAGTTTTGTTGTCTTTTATGATTGGGGTGACAGAGAAAGAGAAAACGCTAGTGTGAGTGATAATTGAATATATGTGTGTGTGCTACGTTTTTGTCCCAGTATTGTGTCAGTGCGTAAAGAGTAGTTGGAACAAAGCACGAGAATTGAGTGCAGTTTATGTCTTTGATTTGCGGAATAAAATTGTAAGTGTGGTGACTAGTGCCCAATATCACAACTGCTAGGATACATTTGAAACAGCTGAAAACTAAGTACTTCTTCCTATGGAAGTCTTTCCACTTGACACTAAATGAAATTGCTATTTAGAACAGAGATAAATGATATGATGTGCGTTTATTCGTAAGCATTCCTCTCATTATAAAGCAGGCGCATTACCTCAGTAACAGCACATTCATATTATTGTTAAAAACTCTTTAAGTAAATAATACTACTAATGAACCGACAGAACTGCATTTTAATCATTATCTAGAATCTCATCCCCTCTCACAACTGCAACCTACTCCTCGAAACGCGTTTCCAAGTTAAGCGTCTCGGAGGAGCGGACACAGGTTAAAGGCACTCTCTTCCCCTTCGGGTGGGAAACTGCCCCTAAAGGCGGAAGAATTGGCAATGATCAATGGCATGGAGATGTAGTTATTATTTATTAGATGAGTATCAGTTTGGGTTTAGGAAAGATAAAGGTACCAGAGAGGAAATCCTGACGTTCAAATTGATACTCGAAGCAAGACTAAAGAAAAATCAAGGCACGTTCAAAGGAAAAAAAAACGTTCGACAATGTTAGATAGTGTAAAATGTTCGAGATTCTGAGAGAAGTAGGGATGAGCTATAGGAAAAGACGAGTAATATACAATATGTACAAGAGCCAAGAGGGAATAATGAGTGTGGAAGACCAAAAATGAAGTGCTCGGATTAGAAAGGGACTGAGACAGACTTGTAGTCTTTCGCCCCTTCTGTTTAATTCATACATCGAAGAAGCACTGATGGAGACGAAAGAAATGTTCAAGAGTGGAATTAAAATTCAAGGTGAAAGGATATCAATGGTAACATTTGCTGATGACATTCAGTGAAAGTGAAGAAGAATTACAGGATGTGCTGAGTAGAATAGAATAGAATAAACAGTCTAATGAGTAGAGAATATGGACTGAGAGTAAATCGAAGAAAGACTAAAGTAATGAGAAGTAGCAGAAATGAGAACAGTGAAAAACTTACATCCGGATTGGTGATCACGAACTAGACGAAGTTAAGAAATTCTACCACCTAGGCAGCAAAGTAACCCATGACGGACGGAGCAAGCAGGACATAAAAAGCAGACTAGATATGGCAAAAAAGACATTCCTGGCCAAGACAAATCAGCTAATATCAAATATCGGCCTTAATTTGAGAAAGAAATTTCTGAGAATGTACGTTTAGAGCATAGTATTTTATGGTAGTGAAACGTGGACTGTGGAAAAACCGGAATTTAATTTTCCGATCTAGAGACATTGAGAAAGCCATTCATTCCTTTATGTATTGAAAACTACGACGGTAAGTTTGACACTCAGAGCAATCACGGCGAGTAGCAATATATTGTTGTATGGAAGGGATAGTCCGCCATTGCAATCAGAATCAGAATTGTGACTTTAAAATTGGGTGAGTATACAGAAAAGGTGGAAGAATAAAAAACCATTGTAATTCGAAACAGCTCATCTTGATGAATGAACGGCGAATATAATAATCGTCAAGGACAACAAAACAGGAAAAGCTATTTCGTTCCTTTAAAAACCGACACTTCACATTGGACATTATACATGTTTAAGTTTTACCAGCAAGATTCACATCCTGTGGCGAAAATAATTTCAAGAGCCTGAAACGAATTTATAATAACACGGATCAAAACCAGCGACAAGCGACAGTGCCTTCTTTCTTCAAAAGTAACATTCAGTAGTCCGGACGTGGATTTATTCTCGCTACAACGATTAAGGATCTGCTGCCATTTTCATTCCCTTCTCGTGTTTCTTTGAGATAGTGCAGAACCATACTAAATCGTCGATCACTGCAGCAGTGGGGTACCGGGATCGACATCGCCGAGATTGAGTAGAAGAATTCTTCCTCCACCGAATCTCTGCTGCTGCAGATACAAAAATAATAGTAATGATAATATTTATTTTCAGAGAATCTTCAAAATTTTTTTAGGAAAAGTCCTGCAATTAACTTCACAAACATTCATAATATTATTGTTTTCTTTTTCTTCAATTTTTTACCTGCGAAGTCGCCCAGTAGAGTACGCGTTCATTCAAGAGAGAATTAGTACATTATTGCAATTAACTTGGGGAAGGGATATTACACTACTGGCCATTAAAATTGCTACACCACGAAAATGAAGTGCTACAGACGCGACATTTAGCCGACAGGAAGAAGATGCTGTAATATGCAAGTGATTAGCTTTTCGGAGCTTTCACACAAGGCTGGCGCCGGTGGCGACACCTACAACGTGCTGACACGAGGAAAGTTTCCAACCGATTTCTCATACATAAACAGCAGTTGACCGGCGTTGTCTGGTGAAACGTTGTTGTGATGCCTCTTGAAAGGAGGAGAAATGCGTACCATCACGTTTCCGACTGTGATAAAGGTCGGATTGTAGCCTATGGCGATTGCGGTTTATCGTATCGCGACATTGCTGCTCGCGTTGGTCGAGATCCAATGACTATTAGCAGAATATGGAATCGGTGGGTTCAGGAGGGTAATACGGAACGCCTTTCTGGATCCCAACGGCCTCGTATCACTAGCAGTCGAGATGACAGGCATCTTATCCGCATGGTTGTAACGGATCGTGCAGCCACGTCTCGATCCCTGAGTCAACAGATGGGGACGTTTGGAAAAGAACAACCATCTGCACGAACAGTTCGACGACGTTTGCAGCAGCTTGAACTACCTGCTTGGAGACCATGACTTCGGTTACCCTTGACGCTGCATCACAGACAGGAGTACCTGCGATGGTGTACTCAACGACGAACCTGGGTGCACGAATCGCACAACGTCATTTTTTCGGATGAATCCAGGTTCTGTTTACAGCATCATGATGGTCGCATCCGTGTTTGGCGACATCGCGGTGAACGCACATTGGAAGCGTGTATTCGTCATCGCCATACTGGCGTATCACCTGGCGTGATGGTATGGGGTGCCATTGATTACACGTCTCGGTCACCTCTTGTTCGCATTGACGGCACTTTGAACAGTGGACGTTACATTTCAGATGTGTTACGACCCGTGGCTCTACCCTTCATTCGATCCCTGCAAAACCCTACATTTCAGCAGGATAATGCACGACCGCATGTTGCAGGTCCTGTACGGGCCTTTCTGGATACAGACAATGTTCGACTTCTTCCCTGGCCAGCACATTCTCCAGACCTCTCACCAATTGAAAACGTCTGGTCAATGGTGGCCGAGCAACTGACTCGTCACAATACGCCAGTCACTACTCTTGATGAACCGTGGTATCGTGGTGAAGCTGCATGGGCAGCTGTACCTGTATACGCCATCCAAGCTCTGTTTGAGTCAATGCCCAGACGTATCAAGGCCAGAGGTGGCTGTTCTGCGTCTGATTTCTCAGGATCTATGCACCCAAATTGCGTGAAAATATAATGAAATGTCACTTCTAGTGTAATATATTTGTCCAATGAATATCCGTCTGCATTTTTTCTTGGTGTAGCAATTTTAATGGCCAGTAATACATAAATCGCTTTCGAACCCAGATTCAGTCACCGAGTTGCCACTCATATTATATCAACTTTCTGTTCCACAATTCAAATCCATCCACGTTTTGTAACCGTAATTACTCATAAAGTCCTAGAAGACACCTTCCAGTGAACTCACAGCGGTTCCAATACCATCAGCATCAGTATCATTACAAATAAAAATTCGTCACTGTCGTAGACTTTATCGACAAATCGAGATAAATCATTTAAATTAATTTAGAAATCAGAAATGTTCTTATGTTGCTTTCGTACTTTTATTTTCAACTTTCGGCGTTCACAACCTGTATGGGTGAATTGCATGTACTTAAGCAGCTGACAGCTCACGGCGCCAGAGGAATGGAATAACAATGACGAACAAACACATGTCGGAGGCTAGGCATCTGGACAAGTCTCAGAAAAGAACGGGAGAGAGAGGAAAAGGAGGGGGAGAAAGGGTGAGAGAAAAAGAGAAGGTGAGGTTGGGAGAAGGGTTATGCTACTATATGACTCAGTGATCAGTTGTTGAGAAAGGCGGAAATGGTGCTGCAGTACACACGCAGTGAATTTACGACGAGACGTCATAACACTGTTGAGAGCACGAACGCCAGCAGCGTACTTACATGGAGCAATCTGCTGAAACATGCAGAGGTAATTTCTCCGGCGGCGCAACCTCGGTCGTAGAGCAATGTTTGCGCTGGAGACGCGTGTAGAGCTCGCTATTCCGGAAGCGTGCACCGCAGTCGCGTCTACTCGAGGGGAAAGCGGCGGCGCGAGGCGACCGGTGGCGCGTTTACGCAAACACGCCTGTGCGTGCCACCTGCGTGATACCATCTGTCTCCCGACAGCCTCCGCAGACAATAACGAGACGCGCAGATGAGCCGATAACGGCGCGCATTAGCATGCGTTTAGTATTAATCGCGGTCAGGCGGCTGGCAATTAGCGAGGCGCGGTTTGCGTGGCATAATTTTCTGGGCTCAGAGCACGCCGCAGATCCGTCGCGATAGCGGCAACTCTGCCGACAGATGTGGCCGACGAACAATGCGGGCTGCCGCATCCGAAGGGCGAGCGGCACCCCCTTGATTGTCTCTGGCGGAGGCGGCGTTCCGAAAGCTAAGAACTGACAAACACGTTGTGCAACACTTCACGTCTCGTCTTTCAATCTACCTGACACTCTGTTTCTCGTCTCATTACCATGATGGGTAATTACATATAAAAAGCAGCAAAGTAATATGACAGCAGAGAAATCGTTACTTGAGTTCTACAAGGTTCAGTTTTAGGCCCACCACTGTGTTTTATATAAGTAAATGGCCTTACACTTCATACACACTAACGTCTTTTCCGTGTCACGAGTTTTAAGATAAAGAATTCATATCATGCGTCCTCTGCCACCCCCTGAGGATTCCTACCTTTCGATTATAGGCCGTAGGAATTACAAAGAACTGTATAAAACACCCTTGAACTATCAGCAAAGCAATCCTTTATTCAGTGTTTTGTAGCTGTTAGTACAAGCAAAATAACAACGTGAACTAAATAAATTCTGCTTAAGAAATTGTAAAGCAACTTGTAAATTTAAGTTTTATTTACGCATATACAACACAGACTGTAAGTAGGCTGTTTATGTTTTCTTATTGGCAACGGTACGTAGCGCTCTATATGAAAATCACTGGCTGTGCTGTGTGCAGTCTGTGGCTGGTTTGCATTGTTGTCTGCCATTGTAGTGTTGGGCAGCTGGATGTGAACAGCGCGTAGCGTTGCGCAGTTGGAGGTGAGCCGCCAGTAGTGGTGGATGTGAGGAGAGAGATGGCGGAGTTTTGTAATTTGTCATGAACTGCTATATATATTATGACTATTAAAGTAAATACATTGTTTGTTCTCTATTAATATCTTTCATTTGCTAACTATCCCTATCAGTAGTTAGTGCCTTCTGTAGTTTGAATCTTTTATTTAGCTGGCAATAGTGGCGCTCGCTGTATTGCAGTAGTTCGAGTAACGAAGATTTTTGTGAGGTAAGTGATTTGTGAAAGGTATAAGTTAAAGTTACTCAGGGCCATTCTTTTGCAGGGATCTTTGATAGTCAGATTGCGTTGCGCTAAAAACATTGTGTGTCAGTTTAAGCACAGTCTTGTATAAATTGTTCTAAGGGGACGTTTCAAGACTGTAAATCACTTACGAAGATATAAGTATCCGAAGTCACTGATTCAAACACAAACTGCATCATCTTTTAGAAGAGCTACTTTTACGGGATTCCCCTGACTTATTTTCAGAAGCTGCTAACTTTTCCACCTGAAGCTTCCAACTTCGTTTCATGATTCGCTCTGCCGGCCGGGGTGGCCGAGCCGTTCTATGCGCTACAGTCTGGAACCGCGCGACCGCTGCGGTCGCAGGTTCGAATCCTGCCTCGGGCATGGATGTGTGTGATGTCATTACGTTATTTAGGTTTAAGTAGTTCTAAGTTCTAGGGGACTGATGACCTCAGAAGTTAAGTCCCATAGTGCTCAGAGTCATTTGAACCATGATTCTTTCTCGCACTATGACCAGTCTTATAGTTTGAGACATTCCTTTGCTTCTCTTCAGTTCCAAAATTTTTGTTCTTGTGTTGGGATATAACAATTAGTACCACGGCTGTTGAGGCAGCAATGACGAAAATTCCCTATCATCTTTAGGACTAACAACAGAAGCCCTGACGGATTCACTGCGAGAAAATTTTGTTGGGTTTGTGCTGTTCTGTGTTGTTTAACCTAGGGCTTATTCCTCTTAGGACGATTCTTCTCCGCTAGTCATTATCTGTGAATTGCTGTTTACCCAAAGGGGATTACAGTCTTATGAAAGTCAATCACGACGTTCTGTATTGTTGCTGCCCCGGCATAGGCTTCTGCGGAAAGGTAACGCAATACACTACTCGATTTAGAAGCCATTCTTGTGTTACGCGTTGGCAGTTGACGCTCAAAAGGCACAGGTTTTATTGCAACTGACATTGAAGTTTCTTTTATGAAGTTTGATCAAATGATGGCAGTAGCCAAGCCTTTGAATCAAGCCTACTTTATTCTAAATAATCCTTAATTGATAACCACAATATAAATCGTTAATGTGCAACACGAACAGCAATGATCCTATTACACTCGTAACGGGTGCACCTTTTATTATTAATTCAGTATAAAGTATGTGATAGCGATTCTGTGAGTTTGTTCGGCTGCACGCGTTACATATAATGGATAGAAAATATGGTCGTCTGCTATTTCCAGGTGTCTTAGTACAAAATTGGACTTTGGGTACACTCTGACATTCGTTGTATCCCAAACTCAACCATAACGACATGTATTTACAGGTTATGTGTTACCCAGAAAAATAAATAGGCGGTTCCAAGACGCTGATTCTCTGTCTACACACTTCTCCAAACAGAATGCAACTGTGGCTGGCTCTGAGCACTATGGGACTTAACATCTACGGTCATCAGTCCCCTAGAACTTAGAACTACTTAAACCTAACTAACCTGAGGCCACCACACAACACCCAGTCATCACGAGGCAGAGAAAATCAGAATGCAACTGTGTTCATATATATCGGATACACATTCGTGAAATACAGAGATCGCTACAGCTGCATGAACAATAGAATAGGAACGAAGTGTAAGGTTTCAAGACAACAATTTGCGAGCATAACACATATGGATGAAATTTAAACTGTGTGTTCAAACGAAATTTTGAAAACGTTTCCCCCTAAGTGGTATATCAGACCTTCAAATATGGTTCCTTGGAAACGTAATCTGTGTCATTTGGAGTCTGAAAGTTGTTTACTGGCATGGCAGAACCTTGGAGAGTGCAACAGGGATTGTTATAAAACATTTTTAACAATGAGCTCTTGTGGTGAATCTGATGTTAAACGAATACTTATCCAGGATTCATCTCAGGATATGCATAACTTTACCTTAGTAGTAGGCCAATGTATATTCTGAGGCAATTTATTAGTGTGGGTTGGAAACATTCAGGAGCAAACTTGATTGATTTATGACCCTCTCTCCATCCCCTTAAGCTACGATTTCGTTAAATGATTTATGACCCACTGGGGATAATATATCCGTCAGAGAGCCCCCCCCCCCCCACCATCTCTCCCCCTCCCCCTTCACATCCCCTATCCCTCTCTGAAATCCCTTCACCATTTCAAGTAAACCCTTGATATTAAATTAACTGGCTGATTAATTAAATCGATAAATTAATTAATCCCTCCCCCTTTGGTAAATCTCCCAGCCTCTTCCCCTCCCCTACCGCCCCTCGCCTCCCCATGAGGAAATTTGTGAGTAAAGAGTCTGTGCTGGGGAGGAAGGATCTCACGACAGAAAATTCAAATCAATGTCAATTACATAACAAAGGATACATTGTTTATTTATAAAATTCAGTTCACAGGAGTTGGAACTCTATTGGTGGGGATCTCTCTTTTATTTGGTGGGAAAAGCTCATCAATGTTGTTTTGGAAGATGTAGGTATTGCAAAATATATCGAAAAGAAGTAATTAAATAGATATTGATATTAAATAGATATCAATAGATTTATCAGTTTTGGTTACTGATAAAAACTTGATACCAGTGCCTATGAGTTTAATTTGTATACCACAGCACTGAAGATGATCACTATGTGATTGAAAATCAATAAACCATCAATATTACGGCCAACGCTGACCTCCCTTTTAATTTAACACATATGGTCGTTGTGCACACAGCACTCCATGGAGTCGCCAATCAATAAATAGATATCTTTTTTTTTTCTATGTGCTAGGAATGGCGTCACAAAATCAACCACAGCACAACTCACGTCACGTAATTACGCTGTTACAAAAAAATTCCGATCGCTTCTTTTCACTGACAGCAGGGCAGGCGTGCCAACCACTTCGTGTAATCCCATTCATGCAGGTTGGCAGAGAGGCCCAGACACAGTGCTGATGCGCAGGCCAGAGGTCGCACCAATCTGCAAACAGAGCGTCAGGTAATGGCAACCCCCTGTGCAGCTGCACCGACAGGTAAGAGTTTGTAGGAAGCACAAGCTTTGTGCTGCCACAAACATCAGACCTGATGTCCTGCTCTGATTATAGTGCTGCAAATTGGTGGTTCAAATAATCTGTCACAAAGAAAACTTCACTAATAAATACCTAAACATTCCAAGAAGAACCTGAAAAAAAGAAGCCATCTAACACATATACCGCAATTAGACTCTGTAAACACACATCTGCTAAAAGCTCTGAGAAAATGCACAGTGCCAGAAAAATAACTCCTGTAATGCACTTCGCTGGGACTGTCGCAACAACAGGTGTGCCTCCCACAGTGTCTGGAAGCCTTGTGCCCAGGCCCATGGACCATTAGTGTGTGGAGCCATTGCCCCTAGTCACTGGCGATCACATCACAAAGAGTGACATGGTCCATCTCCATGTGTACAGACAGATGAAAGGGAATCAAGTAATTAAATTTCAAGAACACTTGCTATATATTGGGAGTCTTCTATGCAGAGACATTTGAGAACACATGCACAAACTTCCATGTACTGCCTGTAACCTGCGCAGTCATTAAGGCTGCCAAATGCATACTGAGCAGTAGTTCACTAGTCACCCACCCAGGGAGCGCTTCCAGTGTCGCCACATGGACAGTCTCTCAAGTGGTTTCTTTCTTTTTGTGCTTGCATGAAACAATCTGTCCAAACCTGTCGACCAAGGTACCTGAGTACTGGAGCCTGATTGGTTCCCACAAAATTAGTGGGTAGAGCTTGAGGCTATATAAAACTTTCCCCCTCCACCACTGGCCTCGTTCTGCTATCGTTTCCCGGGGTCTCGGTTGGCTTCTTGGTTGCGTGCATGCTACCAGTTTATTTGGAAAAATTAAGCATGTCAAGAGCAACATCAGCAATGCCATTGGCCTCAAACACCCAAGACAATGGGAATTATCTGGTAGGTTAATATTCAAATCAAAAACTATAATTTCTTTCTTCACTAAGAATTCCATAGTAGCGGTATTAAATACATTTCGTCTTACTGTTTCAGCATACACCCACCCAATTGTTGAAATGAATGCTGAGATACATCAGCAGCAGCAACAGCAGCAGATACACCAGAGGAAGCAACTGCAGCAACAGCATCGTAACTAGTATATACATTCTTATTATATACATAATATGCTTCTGCTATTCAGTGGTCAGTCAGTGAGTCTTTGCTGTTGTACATGATTTCGAAAATCAAAACTGTAACTTTATCACTAAGAATTTCGAGGTATTGAGTACACGTCATGTTACTGTTTCAGTATATGTCCAACATATAATTGGTGAACTGGCTGCTGACAGCCAGCAGCAGCAGCATCACCATTGTGATATATATATATATATATATATATATATATATATATATATATATATATATATATATATGTGTTCTTTGTATTACTGAGTAGACATAATATGTTGCAGTTCGCCAAAAATGTCATCGTATCATATATGTAATATGGTGCATATTCTTTGTTGTTGTTGTAGACGATTTCCTGGTAGAAGATGCAGAACAGAGAGAGGTGTGTGTCATGGAGTCATGGATAAGCATGAGCCATCGAAGATCTCTGTAAGTGTGTATTCTGAAAAGTATTTCGTTCCTCGTAGTTTTTTGCGTTTTTATATGTTTTTCTTATTTAAAAAATTAATTTGTGGTTTTAGGTGACATCAGTGAGGTAGATAGATGTCTGTTCCTCAGTTCAGGCAAGGACGAAATGGCACAATGGGTGGAGAAGAAGCGTGTTGCTTCGACATCTTCTGGGAAGGGTAAAAAGAACGAAACGAGACGAGTTTCTAAAACTGCTCAATTTGTTCTTATTCATGGACCTACTTTATTTTGTGGTGCGAGGTTAAATTTTTCTATAATGAAAGTTTCTTCTTCCTCTAGTTTGGGTAACGGATGGCTAACTGTAGCTTTCGTTGCTTGTAACAATGCAGTTAGAGCAGGTTTGGAATCCTTTGAAACTAGGGAAATCTTAGCTTACCGTACTACATCTGATTCTGAGATTATTATTGCTAGTGAGGGTTCCTACCTTCTTCCGCACGGGAGTTTGTCTTTGTCTTGTCGTAGACGTTGTAAGATAAATTCTGATTGTAGCATTCATTTATGGGTGAAGGCGAGTGGTCCTTCTTCTTTGGAAGATTGTCGCATTGTGGGTGATTGTACTTTATATAATCATTGAAAGTAGTTCTCAATAAACGGCTCTTTTAAGGGCCACAAATACTACACATTGATCTTGCCAAAAGCCGAGAAGCGATTCTTCTTAGTGTTGTAGCTCCCTGTGGCACTCTGGGATGCTCTCAGGGGCACTCTGGGATGTTCAATAGATGTCGAGCACAGTCTTTGATTGGTTGACGTGTTTTTGGCGCGCGATTCAAATTGCGTTGGAGCAACACTGGTAGAAGAAGCAGAACAGAGAGAGGTGTGTGTCATGGAGTCATGGATAAGCAGGAGCCATCGAAGATCTCTGTAAGTGTGTATTCTGAAAAGTATTTCGTTCCTCGTAGTTTTTTGCGTTTTTATATGTTTTCCTTATTTAAAAAATTAATTTGTGGTTTTAGGTGACATCAGTGAGGTAGATAGATGTCTGTTCCTCAGTTCAGGCAAGGACGAAATGGCACAATGGGTGGAGAAGATGGAGAGAGGCCTTAGTCAGCGTGAGGAGATATCAGATGATCTGAGGGAGATGCCAAGGAGTAAAATAGGCAATGCTTACTCACTCTGCTTACAAATAGTGTTCTTTCGTTCCTTTCCACAGCAGTAGCAGCTGGTGATGTCTGGAGCATTGTACTTAATTTTTGTCATCCTCGCTTTCTTCTACAGTGGACGCATGAGGGGAACAATTTCTGCAATACGCCGTGGCGCTGGTACCAAGGCTGCAAAGCTTGCATCATCAACATGAGGTCTGGCAAGGCATGCATCCCCAACAAGGGCACTGCTAGTTGCCGTGCAGGAAGCTGCGGCCTCTGTTGCCGTCCCCACGCCTATTCCAGTTGCCACCCCTCCAGCACTGCTTTAGCATCCATGTGCTACCCTCCTTCCAGCAACTAGGTCAGGCCTGCAGCAGCAGCAGCAGCAACCACAGCAAGGCAGCTTGTGCTGGCCTGATACCACATCATGATCTCGTCCTCCACCTCCTTTTCCTCACTGATCTCGCATAGTATGGCACATACCTCACAATACCTCACTGCAAGAAGCTTTGTCATCACCATCATCATCATGTACTTGTAGTTACAGTAGTAGTAACACGGCGATGATTTAGTGAAGGGCATCAGGTCAGTGACACCATACAGCAGTTAAAATACTCGGTGATTGCGGATGCCTTTGAAAAGTAAATTTCGTTCACTAGGATCGAGAATACAGCAAGAGGATACTATGACCCTGTTGGGTTTCTAAGAGCGTGCCTTCCTGTCACAGAAACAGAATTCCTCAACATTGTTAATGATCTGAGGTATCCCGCCATTAAATGTGGTGATGTGTTGGTTCAAATGGTTCAAATGGCTCTGAGCACAATGGGACTCAACATCTGAGGTCATCAGTCCCCTAGAGCTTAGAACTACTTAAACCTAACTAACCTAAGGACATCACACACATCCATGCCCGAGGCAGGATTCGAACCTGCGACCGTAGCTGTCGCGCGGTTCCAGACTGAAGCGCCTAGAACCGCTCGGTCACACCGGCCGGCTCAGGTGATGTGTTGTGCACAGAACTGTCGCACTCGGGCAATGTTGCCTCTGGCAATGAAGAGACAAGTCTTCGTTACCTTTGGGTAGACAATGGCTCGATAATGTAAAGCATATCAATCACCGAGTGCTTTTGTGATCCACTTTGAGTGCTATACTGGTCTGCTTTTCCAAGATGGGAGTTAGGGCGTCACACAGCCAAATACTACTCCTGGACATGCATAAGCAAGTCTGTGATCCAGTAAATGGAGGCTCTCGCTATATGGAGCCACCTAAAGATGTAGCAGACAAGAAGGTAAACATTTATGTCAAAATTGAGAAAGATCAGGCTTCTTTTGCATGGTCAGTCATGTTTGTGAGAGAAATTATAAGGTACATCTAGAGCACACATGTCAGCATGGTAGATACCTCGGCACTCTTAAGTGTTATAACTTTGATTTTATCGAATTCCTCATTAAACTCCAGGACATACCTAAATTTGAGGAGCAGAATATTAGAATATCTGTTCATGTCCATAAGCTGGATAATTGCATGTCAGACGAGCAGAATGAGCCCCCTCCATTTCTCAGAATTTGCCGGTGGGCATAACATGCATGTAGATATGCTCTTATCCTTCAATGAGAAAATCAAGGAGAAAGGCGATTATCATTACGTTTGTATCAGAGTAATGTCCTGACTCCATTCCTCCAAACTGTTAGCACATTGTTGTGCAAAGCTTAATATTTCTGAATTATTATTTCTCAGAGAAGTTATTGGCAGAGCATCTAGTAGATAGTGCTTAAGAACCCAGTACATATTATGTCTAACGTCTTGTTGTTGTTGTTGTGGTCTTCAGTCCTGAGACTGGTTTGATGCAGCTCTCCATGCTGATCTATCCTACGATTTTTACCCTACACGCTGCCCTCCAATACTAAAATGGTGATCCCTTGATGCCTCAGAACATGTCCTACCAACCGATCCCTTCTTCTGGTCAAGCTGTGCCACAAAATTCTCTTCTCCCCAACCCTTTCAATACTTCCTCATTAGTTACGTGATCTACCCATCTAATCTTCAGCATTCTTCTGTAGCACCACATTTCGAAAGCTTCTATTCTCTTCTTGTCCAAACTATATACCGTCCATGTTCCACTTCCACACATGGCTACACTCCATACAAATACTTTCAGAAATGACTTCCTGACACTATACTCGATGTTAAAAAATTTCTCTTCTTCAGAAACGCTTTCCTTGCCATTGCCAGTCAACATTTTATATCCTCTCTACTTCGACCATCATCAGTTATTTTGCTCCCCAAATAGCAAAACTCCTTTACTACTTTAAGTGTCTCATTTCCTAATCTAATACCCTCAACATCACCCGACTTAATTCGACTACATTCCATTATCCTCGTTTTGCTTTTGTTGATGTTCATCTTATATCCTCCCTTCAAGACCATCCATTCCGTTCAACTGCTCTTCCAAGTCCTTTGCTGTCTCTGACAGAATGACAATGTCATCGGCGAACCTCAAGGTTTTTATTTCTTCTCCATGGATTTTAATGAGAAAAACAAATTCATAAAGTGTAAAAATGCTCACCATCAGGAGTTTTGCCCATTTGTGTTGTACGCTGACTTTGAATTCCTTCGCGTCCCTGTGACTTGCTGTGAATGTGACTGTATAGCCCCACATTCTATCTTCATGGAAAAACACATGCGATATGTGGCACCGTACTAAATTGTATCATCCTACGATTCAAGTCTTAACCACTAAAAATCTCATGTCAGGGATAGTCCTGTGGTTTGAGTTCTCACTGAGCTCGAAAAACTTTCATGGGAGGTTGAGAAGCTTCATACGGACAACATTCACATGTCTAAACCCAAGGAGAACGAAGGTTTGTACAATAATTCAGTTGACTGTCATATAGGTGGGCTGCCGTTAGACAGAAAACGCATCCGCCTTTTACGGACCACAGTCATCTTATAGGGAAGTTCTGTGATGCAGCCCACATTTCATACAAGTTGAAGTACCAGCTACTGAGAGCCATATCCGTTTTCCTCCATAATTTAATTGGGTGTGCCGTTCACTTTCTTGTTTAGCATTTGGCTGATTTCGGCTGGGAGAAAAATCTGGTTAGTATCCTGCCCGAGAGCGTCGAGAAATATATTTTATTATCCAAACCCATGACGCCAAGAATTACGCTCCGCTTCCTTCATTCGCTGCGTTTTGTGCAGGTGCCACTCCAGAAACTCGTTTAAACTCTACCTCGGTAGGATGTACACATCACTCGAGCTGCATTTCCCACTGAGGAAAAATTTCAACTTGTGGCTAGGAAGCGGGTTACCTGGGTTGTATAGCAAAACTCAAAGAAACCAGGCTACCCGATGTAACCGAATTCTCCACCAAACCTTACAGATGATGCCATATTGAAAGCAGAGCATGACCATGCTCTGAATTTCTGGCAATACTTTCAACATCTCCGCTTTAGGAGAATATGCATGTCTTTACATGTACACAGTCATGCACTTGCTTGCTGATGTTTTCGAGAAATTGCGGAGTCTGTGCATGACCACATATTCTCTTGATCCTGCATTTTATTACATGGCACCTGCGTTGTCCTGGGACACTATGCTCAAGAAAATGAATTGCAGCTTCGAATTATTGACTGATACCAACACGGTATTGTACAGAAACCAGATGGCAGTTATAAGAGTCGAGGGACATGAAAGGGAAGCAGTGGTTCGGAAGCGAGTAAGACAGGGTTGTAGCCTCTCCTCGATGTTATTCAATCTGTATATTGAGCAAGCAGTAAAGGAAACAAAAGAAAAATTCGGAGTAGGTATTAAAATCCATGGAGAAGAAATAAAAACTTTGAGGTTCGCCGATGACATTGTCATTCTGTCAGAGACAGCAAAGGACTTGGAAGAGCAGTTGAACGGAATGGTTGGTCTTGAAGGGAGGATATAAGATGAACATCAACAAAAGCAAAACGAGGATAATGGAATGTAGTCGAATTAAGTCGGGTGATGTTGAGGGTATTAGATTAGGAAATGAGACACTTAAAGTAGTAAAGGAGTTTTGCTATTTGGGGAGCAAAATAACTGATGATGGTCGAAGTAGAGAGGATATAAAATGTTGACTGGCAATGGCAAGGAAAGCGTATCTGAAGAAGAGAAATTTTTTAACATCGAGTATAGTGTCAGGAAGTCATTTCTGAAAGTATTTGTATGGAGTGTAGCCATGTGTGGAAGTGGAACATGGACGGTATATAGTTTGGACAAGAAGAGAATAGAAGCTTTCGAAATGTGGTGCTACAGAAGAATGCTGAAGATTAGATGGGTAGATCACATAACTAATGAGGAAGTATTGAATAGGATTGGGGAGAAGAGAAGTTTGTGGCACAACTTGACCAGAAGAAGTGATCGGCTGGTAGGACATGTTCTGAGGCATGAAGGGATCACCAATTTAGTATTGGAGGGCAGCGTGGAGAGTAAAAATCGTAGGGGGAAACCAAGAGATGAATACACTAAGCAGATTCAGAAGGATGTAGGTTGCAGTAGGTACTGGGAGATGAAGAAGCTAGCACAGGATAGAGTAGCATGGAGAGCTGCATCAAACCAGTCTCAGGACTGAAGACCACAACAACAACAACAACCAACACGGTTCTTTTCTTTGGGCGAGGGATCCGTGGGAGGCTTCATCAGTGTGTCCATAGACACGCCAACACAATAACCCATGAGTGAGTGACAGGTTTAATGCATCGCTTGATTCTAGTTACATCACGTGCCTGGAGGTGAATAACAATCACTGCCGATTAGCAAGTTTCGATGGATGCCTGAAGGGCAATGCAAGGGGTTTAGGTGAAAAATTCAAGAGTGGTGTGGTGGCTGATTTTGATGTGAGGTATGCGGCGTAGATAGAACTCACAGACCCTATTTTGGATGATGCCCACGCCGATTGGCCTCTGTGTCCAGAGCGACTACTTCCATAAGGAGGCTCCACCCTAAAACTGATGACAACACTAGGGAATAAGTGGAGATACATTATTCATGACCATAATCTCCACCAGTGTCTCAGCTTGGAGATGGAGCTGGTTAGAAACACCCAGGCTATCTCCTTCAAGCAGTCTCCCTGGAAGAAGGAGTTTTTTTTTTTTTTTTTTTTTTTTTTTTTTTTTTTTTTTTTTTTTGTCATCAGTCTACTGACTGGTTTGATGCGGCCCTCCACGAATTCCTTTCCTGTGCTAACCTCTTCATCTCAAAGTAGCACTTGCAACCTACGTCCTCAATTATTTGCTTGATGTATTCCAATCTCTGTCTTCCTCTACAGTTTTTGCCTTCTACAGCTCCCTCTAGTAACATGGAAGTCATTCCCTCATGTCTTAGCAGATATCCTATCAAGAAGGAGTGTATTGATTTGAATGGGAAACAGAGAGCTTCTGCGACATGCGACTTTGAGAAAGATTTTTATAAATTAAAGAATAATTCATTTTTATGCAAAACAATGGATAGTTGAGGGAATGGCGTGAAATTTTGATTAAAACCGAACAGGATGGGCGTTATGGAGTAGGAAAACGCATCGCAAAACCAAATTTTAAATGGGTCACCATACTCAACGAGAACTTTGTTGCTGTTGAGCTGGTGAAGACTGTATCAGAGTTTACAAAACCTCTTTATGTGGGGGTGTGCATAGTAGATCTGTTCAAAGTCCACATGTACGCTTTCATTATGAGTTTATAAAATTCATTTTGCAGATCCTAAATTACTTCATATGGATACAGATAGCTTCATCTATTGGGTGAAGAACTGTGAACCATTTGAAGTAATGAAGTATCATGGTAGTGAATTCGACCTGTCCTCAGACACAGCTGATAACCCTCATGGTATGTTCCACAGGATAAGAAAGTTGTCGGCATTATGAAACATGAGGAGAATGGATTACTGATTGTGGAGTTTGTAGGTCTGTGATCAAAAATGTATGTGTATCACACTTTGGAAGGTACCACCTAGAGTAAGGCTAAGGGTGTACATCATACAGTACTGAAAGCCCTCTATAACAAAGACTGTTTGCAGTGTCTGTATAACGGTGTTTGCAGTGGCGCACCTCAGCTACCACATATGGTACACCAACCTAGTATGCGATAGAGAGGGCATGAGGTGTACACTGTGCCGCAATCAAAAATCGGCCTATCGCCTCATGACGATAAAAGGGTCATTTCTGATAACAGGATTGAAACTCGCCTGTACTTACACTATTCACTTGTAGCTAGAGAGGAGTAAGTTAAGAACCTCTGATTGAGTGAGAGGGAGAGAATGAGTGAAAGTGTGTGTGTGTGTGTGTGTAGACTAATATGACCCTTTTATTACAGTGTATGTAATTGAGTGTGTGTGTGTGTGTGTTTGTAATGTAAATATTTATTTATTTATGTGAGAATCTGTAGTATGTACACACATTTGTGTACACCCACAATCACTCACACACACACACACACACACACACACACACACACATATATATATATATATATATATATATATATATATATATATATATATATAAGCACTGAAAGCCCTGTATAACAAAGACTGTTTGTATAATGGTGTTTGCAGTGGCGCACCTCAGCTGCCACATATGGTACACCAACACACACACACACACACACACACACACACACAGACACAGACACACACACACACACATATATATATGTGTGTGTGTGTGTGTCTGTGTGTGTGTGTGTGTGTAAGTAATATATATATATGTGTGTGTGTGTGTGTAAGTAAAAAAAGGTAAAACAAATATGTATCATGTAAATATTTATTTGTTCATACACACCATATGTGTAGTGTGAACACACATGTGAATATATCTCCACATCATGTGTGTCATGTAAATAGCATAGTTTCTAAGTTTCACCTGCCACTAATTTCCAAGACATTGGTTTTTCAGTATACATAGCTCACAGCCCATCAGAATTATTATTCAACCTGCAGGGCCTATAGAATTTAGTTGTAAAACAATAGAAGAATAGCGACTTTAGCTATTAGCGTAGAGTTATAAATAAAATTGTAAAATATTCTCATCCAGATCTCATGGAAAAAAAGCATAAAATATCCTCAACCAGTGTTACTTTTGGGAGGTTCTGCTAGTTAGTAATAGCATGTAAGTTAAAAGTATCTCTATATTGAAATATCAGAGTCAAATTATATCTCAAGAGCTGAACTGTACCTCAACAACTGATCAGTACCTCGAGAACTGAATTGTATCTCAGCAATCAAATTGTATCTGTGTGAATTGAATAAATGAAAAAATTAGTTACCATATGTCTCTGTTGTCATTTTCTAGCACAGTTTCATGTAAATAGCATAGTTTTTAAGTTTCACCTGCCACTAATTTCCAAGACATTGGTTTTTCAGTATACATAGCTCACAGCCCATCAGAATTATTATTCAACCTTCAGGGCCTATAGAATTTAGTTGTAAAACAATAGAAGAATAGCGACTTTAGCTATTAGCGTAGAGTTATAAATAAAATTGTAAAATATTCTCATCCAGATCTCATGGAAAAAAAGCATAAAAATATCCTCAACCAGTGTTACTTTTGGGAGGTTCTGCTTGTTAGTAATAGCGTGTAAGTTAAAAGTATCTCTATATTGAAATATCAGAGTCAAATTATATCTCAAGAGCTGAACTGTACCTCAACAACTGATCAGTACCTCGAGAACTGAATTGTATCTCAGCAATCAAATTGTATCTGTGTGAATTGAATAAATGAAAAAATTAGTTAGCATATGTCTCTGCTGTCATTTTCTAAAAACAACTGTGTCCCTGTTGCATTGTGTACGTAAAGGATGTGCATGACACAAATGACATTAATTTTTCTGAAGATCAGTGTTATTAAGTATTTGATGTTTCAGATGGAATATAAAAAAATATATAGAATGGTTGCATGTTACTGCAGGTATCATACAGCATGATTTGTCTTATAGGAGCAGGAGGGACATGATCATGTCTGCTTCCAAAGACACATATCAGACATGTCTAAAGTTATATCTCCTGTGATTGAAAAAAAAAGCACAGGCATAGTATCTGGGCAAAACTGTATACTATCAGAGGGGGAAGAGGGTGAAAATAGTAAGAGAAAAGTACAGACATTGCACTCCATACCAGAATAAGTTCCTGTTTAGCATTCCGAACAGTTCGTCACATGTTGTCAAAGCAGCCATTAAGCAATTTTAAAGCTGTAAATGTTATACTCTTCCACTGTTGTATGCAAGTATGCAATGGCTCATCAATGAACCATCCAGCATTGTCCGAATGGTTCAAATCTGAGGGAGAAGCATAGACATACGTTTTAAGAGTTGACATTATGCCTACTTTGTGTGTATGGTCAGACTCGATCTCGTTAAGTTCATATTATATCTCATTAAAACAGGAATGCTACAGTATTTGTCGTAAGGTTTAATATCACTGTAGCAATACTATCTCTTTCCGTAAATAATCCATCAACATATATGAAACTCTTTCATGGTAGGATTCAAGTGTTTGGTGTTGGATGACAGTCCTAATTTCGTCGTTCTTGTTAAATGTGGTTGATGCGTAAGGGTTATGCGAGAAATATTCCTGGCGTATATTATTCCACCCGGTTAGTTATATCAAGCAACGCCTTAGGGTGGCTTCAGACCCACTGACTTAAGAAACTCGTAGTTTGCATGTTGTATCAGCTTGCTCTTCTGCTGTGAAGTGCCACGCTGCGCATTGCACACTTTGGGTTTATACCCTACGCCTGTCTTGTCTAAGAATGACAATACGGGGAAGCTGTGACCCCTTACTGGTGGAAGCTCGCCGCCGACGCCTCCGGTCCTGCAACTTAAAGGTCGTCGCTTCTGCCTCCAAGAGGTCCGGCTGGTTGACGGCCACCGCCGCTTCTGGGTCTCTGCACGTTCAAGGTCACTGCAGGCTCCGCTATAGATGTAACAATGCAATGATTTCTTCGCTGCGAAAGTAAAAAAGTTGATTATCCTGTAGCTCCAGACAGTCCAAAGCCTGAACTGTTATTGGGAGGTAAATAGCATTGGCGAGGGTCACTACAGTTTTACACCCTGTTCCCACTGATGGGAAGAATACGTAAATTGTATTATGCAATCATTTGCTGAGAAAATAGTGCGTTGCAATGTTAGATTCGACACAGATTTTACTGACAGGGAGTACATCCACTTGTAACACCATACCTCTTCTGCTGTACCGATTTATTTTGCTTTTGTTTTATTTAATGTTATAACATTGAGTATCTGTAAATGTGTTTGATTGAACAGATAACACAAAATTGTATACTCTTTTCTTTGTCAAACCTTTGATGTCGTGATTTGATTCTATGCAAAGTAGTGTATTTGTAATTTAAATTCTTTGTCCCATTTGGAGGGGACAAAACTTACTGTATATGATTGTAATTTTGTGGGAATAATTTTTTGTAGAAGTGTCAATATGTGAAAATGTTCTGTCTTATTTAATGTATTTGGTTGCTGTTATGTAAACTGCTGATCCTCACTTAGGGTTCTTAGTTAGTTTGCATGTAAAAGGTGTAGTGGTTCCCCTCGGGAACGGAAATGTGTAGCGCGCGCTAATTGTGGTTGGCTTAGGTCGAAAAGGTGGAACTGATAACCAGTCGGAGACGAGCTACCAGTCGGAGACGAGCTACCAGTCGGAGACGAGCTACGAGTCCGTGCACTGCCATGTAAAAGATGCATATTGAGCTGATTCCGAGAGAGGCTTTTCCTGCTTCTTTCCAATGCCTCGGATGGATGGATAAATAGCTGGAACTATTCTGGAATTTGTATTTATCATCGCCACCATGAAATGACAGAGTCCAGCTATTCTACCAGCAATTCCACCTACCAACATGCAGTTGCCACCACATTGCGCAATCATTGTATCGGAATACTACATTGATGTACAGTGAAGGACCAGCTTAATGGATGTGTTAGTGTGCTCAAATATAAGGTAATTTGTATCTGAATTTATGTACCTACCCTGATTTTTCTCCTTATCATAACACCTCTCAGGTTCCTCTCCGTTTGAGCTAAAGTGATATCCGAGTGTACTTACTAAAAGAACATTAAAGCCCAGTATTTTGATAATTAATGCCTCTTGAACTTAGTAAAAAGAAAGTTAAAGTTAATGTGGCAATAGAGTGAGTTAAAGTAAATGATATTTGCTCAAAATAATTTTCCTATTAAAACTGCTATTTAAAGTGCTATTGCTAACTTCAATATTAAAAGTTCTTAAGACTGAGGCTTATAAGGCAAATGATCACATTTTTGTCTGTAATAAATTCTAAAAGGTGAGTCAGTTTCTTGCAATTTGGTCAGTATTGTGTTTCGCTGTAGTAAAGGTGAGAAAGCTGCAGTTGTGGAACATTATATATTCAAGTTTGCTAAGTGTTTGTGTATCTTGTGTATTAGAAGTGCATGTTAATAGTAATTTTATAAAGACCATTCACTTTATGTAAGCCTGAAAGTAATAGGGTGTTTTGGTATCTCATAATTTTGCAAATAGTTCTGCTGCTCTAACTGTTGGCTTCAATCTTAAAACATATGTGTGTGTCAGAGTTCATTGCACTCGCGTGTGGTTAAGTCAAGGTTGTGTTTGTCCATTATAGTTACTTATACCTACTTTCTTAAACGAGAACATTAATCTTTCTCTTGCCTAATTAGGCTGGCGACCGTTTCCCTTATTCTATAAACAGTATAGATAGGCAAAATTCCGTTTGTTACTGTTCAAATATTTACGTAATTCTGACTTTCATTTCCGATAAGCCACCTCCGTTAGGAACAACACGGTCAACTTAACGAAATTCCTCTCAGAGGGTAACACTGTTCTGTTGCTTTATACCATTATTAATCCAATAAAATAATTCTGTTTTACAAATTGCTTTCAGTTTTGTGTTTATGGTATAACAGTAGCAGAAAGGTAGTGTTATACGTGGCGCCGCGTGACAGGACGTTGTTCAGTTTGCACCTACAGATGGAAAAAATTATACGTAGTTAGCATAATACAAACAGAGTGAACATAAAACGTCCAGCGGCACGAACCTGTGCATCATTTGACAGAACGGATAGTGAAAGTTCAGCTTAAATTGAAAATAAACGGTATCGATACTTAATAGTAACTAAAATGGACAGGAAATTAGAAATAAATGTAGACACGCGAGAGCAGAATGCAACCGAGAGCAGTTCAGGCAGCACACCAATAGGTGGCATGACGCGCGAGTTAAATTACGTACATTATCACGCAGACGTCAATAAACAGATCGAAGCTACGTGTGTCGCGCGTACTAAGCAAGACAATATGAGCGATGTTGTGGAAGACAGTGGCTATGTTAATGAATCGCGGGATATGTTCGAATCACCAGAAACTGTGAGGGAAGTAGGACTCGAACCTGAAAATGCTGTTGATACCAAAAGTGAAAAGACACCAGATCTGACTGACTTACTTAGAATACTGTCTGCGCAATTTGCAGCGCAAAATGACAATATCAATGACAATATTAAGGCACAAATGACAGCGCACTATGACGATATATCTACACAAATTGCAGCACTGGGGCAACAGTCTGCAGCGCACTATGATGATATATCTGCACAAATGGCAGCACAAAGTAAACAAATCGAAATGCAATGCAACAGAATTATCGAAAAAATTGATATGTCATTCAATGATGATATTTCAAGGCCAGAATCGTGTGAAAAGGTATTATTAAAAAAGAAAGAGAGCCAGAAAATGCGAGTGAGAAGGAGGATATTTGTACTGTTAATGATATGTATGAGGTAATAGACATAGATGTGGGGGAGGTTATGATGAAATATGCCACGCAAAAGATGTGTGCACAACTAATGATAGGTGAAAGTGATGTAAAGGAGGACGTTAGTAAACATGACATTATAAACAGTGCAGGTGAAATTATTGTTGATGGAAAGGTATTTTGTGGCTCTGATGCAGAAGGGTCAGGCAGGGATTTCGCACGATTATCTGAAAGTGATAGTAATGGAATCAGTGAATCAAAGGTTATCAATGTACTGTATATGACGAGTATACTATGTACGAAACTAATGCTGAAATTGTCCAAAGTGATACAACAGAAGTTCCTGAGTCTCCAAACGATATGTATTGTGTAGAAAGTGAGTCGAAAAACGAAGTGGCTGAAACTTCTAGTAATAATCTGCTCCACTGTCTAAAAGTTGCTTTCCTGCTCGAATCTGATGACGAAAATGAAATCAGTGATAGTTCAGATGATGAAGGGTATACGAATACAGATAAGAATGAATATACTAACTTTCCCTATTGTTCAAAAGTCGAGTACTTAAGTGAATCTGATGGTGAGGAAGAGAGTAGTGATGACTCCAGTGAAGATGAATTTTCAGGTGTAAATAAAAGTGAATATACTTTTACTGAGAGAGGGTATGAGAAAATTAGTGACAATTTTCCAAAGCAAAATACAGAAAGTAGGAATGGGCCAAAACCGAATGAATTATTCAGTAATGTAACACAGGGGCATAATTTGCAGGAACCTCCAGATGATACTATACTGGGGCAAGCCTTAACAAATGTTTTGAATAAGTGTGAGGCACAGGAACATAAAGAACCACCCGATAACAGAATAGCAAAACAGGAGATGTTGTACCTTGCTAAAGACTTTGAAATTCCAAAACCTAAAAAGCCACCTGATGAAACAAAACGTTGGCAAGATCTGAATAGCTTAGTGAAAGATGTAGAAAATAGGAGGTCTAAAAAGCCACCAGACTTAAGTGACTCTTTTATGAACCATAAAAGACTGCCTTGTTAATAAAGAGACTGGGGGCAGGATACTGTATTTGTATATATTGTTAATGTAATGTATCTCATTATTATTATTGTATCTGAGTATTACCTGAAAGTGGATTATTGTTTTGTTGATCTTGAGGCCTGTGGCAGGTTGTTGCTTATTTATTGTAGTGTACTGTTTAAGTTTGCTTAGAAACTGTTTATTTTCAATTGAATACTTATTGTTGCCAGTCTAATTATGAAGATAGGGGAATGTAGTGTGAGAAATCTGAAAACATGAATAATGATGACTCATGGTAACTTAAATGAAAGTGCAAAGAACTCCTCAAGATAATAATTAATTTATAATATACTTGAAGATTAGAAAGGGCTTCTGTTTGTAGTATGCGGTATATTTAAAGGTACATGTCCTCAGATGAGGTTTGTTTAAGCCTCAGGGGACATGCACTCTTTGCATTGTCAGGTGCCTGACGAGCACCAGGAACCCGAGTCATTGTCAGCACTACTTCCATTTCTTTTTGTGCTGCCAACCTTCCTCTTCATCATTCAGAACTTTTACTATCTTCTTTCCTTCTTCTCTATTAGAGTAAACAATAAAGTGTAGATGTAGATGTAAGATAATGTGTATTGTTTGTGAACAAGTAAATGAATAATTAAATTGGGTACACTAGAAAATGACTAAATATGAATGTAAGTATTCTGGGTATTGTTAAAGAGGAAATGTAATGCAAAAGTTATTGGAAAGAGAAATATGGATGAGAAAAGAATAGCCTACTGAAAAGAAAAGGTAAATGAATGCCATAATATGACTGAATGTAAATGTTTTTTTTCCTGAAAATAGGGATAAATATGATGTTGAAAAACTGGGTGTGTCAAAACTGAGGAGAGAAACCTGATTAATATGTGTAAAGTAGATATAAGATATATGTGTCTAGTGCCACAAAAGGGTTGGCAGAAATCACTTGCAATAGGATATGAAATTATGGTCCTGATCTTGATGTATGTAATGACCTAACTGTGTGTGGAAAAGCAATGGTAAAGGAGTAGTAAGAAATTCTTAATCCTGATTTGATCCCAAGTATGACATTTGATTTTTTCTCAATTAATGTATATGTTACCTGATTTTGTCATGATGTAAAGAATAGGTTTTGTTACCAGTGTCTAATTACTGTTTCAAAGTTACAGGTTTCATGTATTATACCATTAATGCAATTGGTATCAAAGATGTGACGTAATGATAAAAAACTTAAAGATGATGGCAATAAACTGCTCAAAAATATGTTGTTGGGCAGCAAAACAAGACAAAACAATAAAAATGCTGTGGTCCTGAAGCTAAGGACTACAAAATATGCTATGTGAGCAGTAGCCAAAGGACTTGCCATTGTGGGGCAAGAAGTTGATAAGTGGTCACGAACTGCCAAACCTAGAGGATGGGGCAGTGTATCAACTTAAAAAGGTGTTTTTTTTAGTGTTCTTAATCTAAATGGGGTATTTGTGCCTAAATGTTTACATACAAAGACTGCCAAACCAATAATGGGCAGAATGTGTAACATGAACTGCTAGTGCTGAGGCAAGCAGTGAACTAAGTTAGGTTTTTTGAGCAATATGTTATGAACTGACTATTCTTATTGAAGTCAGTGAAAAGTTATTATAAAATATATATATGCAATCTTATTTAAATGGATGTAGATGTTTTTGACACTAGGTTTTTTGAAATAACTTAAAGTTTTGGACTGCCTTGTTTTAAAACACAGCAGTGATGATTAAAGATAGGCTCTGAATATGTTAGTGTGTTTATGTGCAACAAATATTTTGGACTGCTATTAATGAAGAGCAGCTTTAAAGTTTATTATTTTGAAAAAACCTTGCAAAGTTACTTTGGCATTTAAAGAGTCACTTGGAAAAAGGTTCTCATAGTTGTGTGTATAAATATTTGTGCATATCTGGACGCATACTGAAATTTTCAATATTACATTAATTGTTGAATCTTGTAAAACGTACTGTGACAATGAGTAAGCTTGGGTGTCTGTGAATATTTACTTTCTTTGAAAATATTGAAAGACTAATTTCTGCTTTGTTAAGTTAAAATGTTCTGTGCTATTGTATATGTGCTTATTCTTTTATTTTATTTTGAAGGCTATACCTTTTCTACTAATATGCGGATTTATTTTGTGTACTGATTGCCTATTAATTGAACTGTGTGTGTATGAAATCAACATGCTTAAAGATATTTTGTGTAATGATGAAAATTAGTATCCTTAAACAAGTGCGAAAATGAAAATTACTGTAAATGTCTTATTTAGGAAAATGTTTTGGAAGAAATGTATGCAATTTCTTAGTGTATATACTGTATATTTGTAATGTGTGTTCTTTTTTTTCTCTCCCAACTGAAGTTGGATGGAATAATTTTTTTTGCAGCCAGCACCACTTAGGTGTTATAGATGTTTCCCTGACGGGAAACTTCAACGAAGCATGGGGCATGTGTAACACTATACCTCTTCTGCTGTACAGATTTATTTTGCTTTTGTTTTATTTAATGTTATAACATTGAGTATCTGTAAATGTGTTTGATTGAACAGATAACACAAAATTGTATACTCTTTTCCTTGTCAAACCTTTGATGTCGTGATTTGATTCTATGCAAAGTAGTGTATTTGTAATTTAAATTCTTTGTCCCATTTGGAGGGGACAAAACTTACTGTATATGATTGTAATTTTGTGGGAATAATTTTTTGTAGAAGTGTCAATATGTGAAAATGTTCTGTCTTATTTAATGTATTTGGTTGCTGTTATGTAAACTGCTGATCCTCACTTAGGGTTCTTAGTTAGTTTGCATGTAAAAGGTGTAGTGGTTCCCCTCAGGAACGGAAATGTGTAGCGCGCGCTAATTGTGGTTGGCTTAGGTCGAAAAGGTGGAACTGATAACCAGTCGGAGACGAGCTACCAGTCGGAGACGAGCTACCAGTCAGAGACGAGCTACGAGTCCGTGCACTGCCATGTAAAAGATGCATATTGAGCTGATTCCGAGAGAGGCTTTTCCTGCTTCTTTCCAATGCCTCGGATGGATGGATAAATAGCTGGAACTATTCTGGAATTTGTATTTATCATCGCCACCATGAAATGACAGAGTCCAGCTTTTCTACCAGCAATTCCACCTACCAACATGCAGTTGCCACCACATTGCGCAATCATTGTATCAGAATACTACATTGATGTACAGTGAAGGATCAGCTTAATGGATGTGTTAGTGTGCTCAAATATAAGGTAATTTGTATCTGAATTTATGTACCTACCCTGATTTTTCTCCTTATCATAACACCTCTCAGGTTCCTCTCCGTTTGAGCTAAAGTGATATCCGAGTGTACTTACTAAAAGAACATTAAAGCCCAGTATTTTGATAATTAATGCCTCTTGAACTTAGTAAAAAGAAAGTTAAAGTTAATGTGGCAATAGAGTGAGTTAAAGTTAATGTTATTTGCTCAAAATAATTTTCCTATTAAAACTGCTATTTAAAGTGCTATTGCTAACTTCAATATTAAAAGTTCTTAAGACTGAGGCTTATAAGGCAAATGATCACATTTTTGTCTGTAATAAATTCTAAAAGGTGAGTCAGTTTCTTGCAATTTGGTCAGTATTGTGTTTCGCTGTAGTAAAAGTGAGAAAGCTGCAGTTGTGGAACATTATATATTCAAGTTTGCTAAGTGTTTGTGTATCTTGTGTATTAGAAGTGCATGTTAATAGTAATTTTATAAAGACCATTCACTTTATGTAAGCCTGAAAGTAATAGGGTGTTTTGGTATCTCATAATTTTGCAAATAGTTCTGCTGCTCTAACTGTTGGCTTCAATCTTAAAACATATGTGTGTGTCAGAGTTCATTGCACTCGCGTGTGGTTAAGTCAAGGTTGTGTTTGTCCATTATAGTTACTTATACCTACTTTCTTAAACGAGAACATTAATCTTTCTCTTGCCTAATTAGGCTGGCGACCGTTTCCCTTATTCTATAAACAGTATAGATAGGCAAAATTCCGTTTGTTACTGTTCAAATATTTACGTAATTCTGACTTTCATTTCCGATAAGCCACCTCCGTTAGGAACAACACGGTCAACTTAACAAAATTCCTCTCAGAGGGTAACACTGTTCTGTTGCTTTATACCATTATTAATCCAATAAAATAATTCTGTTTTACAAATTGCTTTCAGTTTTGTGTTTATGGTATAACAGTAGCAGAAAGGTAGTGTTATACGTGGCGCCGCCTGACAGGACGTTGTTCTGTTTGCACCTACAGATGGAAAAAATTATACGTAGTTAGCATAATACAAACAGAGTGAACATAAAACGTCCAGCGGCACGAACCTGTGCATCATTTGACAGAACGGATAGTGAAAGTTCAGCTTAAATTGAAAATAAACGGTATCGATACTTAATAGTAACTAAAATGGACAGGAAACTAGAAATAAATGTAGACACGCGAGAGCAGAATGCAACCGAGAGCAGTTCAGGCAGCACACCAATAGATGGCATGACGCGCGAGTTAAATTACGTACATTATCACGCAGACGTCAATAAACAGATCGAAGCTACGTGTGTCGCGCGTACTAAGCAAGACAATATGAGCGATGTTGTGGAAGACAGTGGCTATGTTAATGAATCGCGGGATATGTTCGAATCACCAGAAACTGTGAGGGAAGTAGGACTCGAACCTGAAAATGCTGTTGATACCAAAAGTGAAAAGACACCAGATCTGACTGACTTACTTAGAATACTGTCTGCGCAATTTGCAGCGCAAAATGACAATATCAATGACAATATTAAGGCACAAATGACAGCGCACTATGACGATATATCTACACAAATTGCAGCACTGGGGCAACAGTCTGCAGCGCACTATGATGATATATCTGCACAAATGGCAGCACAAAGTAAACAAATCGAAATGCAATGCAACAGAATTATCGAAAAAATTGATATGTCATTCAATGATGATATTTCAAGGCCAGAATCGTGTGAAAAGGTATTATTAAAAAAGAAAGAGAGCCAGAAAATGCGAGTGAGAAGGAGGATATTTGTACTGTTATGATATGTATGAGGTAATAGACATAGATGTGGGGGAGGTTATGATGAAATATGCCACGCAAAAGATGTGTGCACAACTAATGATAGGTGAAAGTGATGTAAAGGAGGACGTTAGTAAACATGACATTATAAACAGTGCAGGTGAAATTATTGTTGATGGAAAGGTATTTTGTGGCTCTGATGCAGAAGGTTCAGGCAGGGATTTCGCACGATTATCTGAAAGTGATAGTAATGGAATCAGTGAATCAAAGGTTATCAATGTACTGTATATGACGAGTATACTATGTACGAAACTAATGCTGAAATTGTCCAAAGTGATACAACAGAAGTGCCTGAGTCTCCAAACGATATGTATTGTGTAGAAAGTGAGTCGAAAAACGAAGTGGCTGAAACATCTAGTAATAATCTGCTCCACTGTCTAAAAGTTGCTTTCCTGCTCGAATCTGATGACGAAAATGAAATCAGTGATAGTTCAGATGATGAAGGGTATACGAATACAGATAAGAATGAATATACTAACTTTCCCTATTGTTCAAAAGTCGAGTACTTAAGTGAATCTGATGGTGAGGAAGAGAGTAGTGATGACTCCAGTGAAGATGAATTTTCAGGTGTAAATAAAAGTGAATATACTTTTACTGAGAGAGGGTATGAGAAAATTAGTGACAATTTTCCAAAGCAAAATACAGAAAGTAGGAATGGGCCAAAACCGAATGAATTATTCAGTAATGTAACACAGGGGCATAATTTGCAGGAACCTCCAGATGATACTATACTGGGGCAAGCCTTAACAAATGTTTTGAATAAGTGTGAGGCACAGGAACATAAAGAACCACCCGATAACAGAATAGCAAAACAGGAGATGTTGTACCTTGCTAAAGACTTTGAAATTCCAAAACCTAAAAAGCCACCTGATGAAACAAAACGTTGGCAAGATCTGAATAGCTTAGTGAAAGATGTAGAAAACAGGAGGCCTAAAAAGCCACCAGTTCTTTATGCTTCAGAGCACTTTTAGCTGTATACTCTGAGTTCAGGATACAGTTTTTTAAACACCCCTTCTTCATCGTTGTCTTCTACTCATTCACTGCACGACGGGCAGCGTTCATAACTTGTCTGAAATCCAAACCCAAGTCCAACTTAATTTTATCACACACGTTTTACCAACTGCAAACGCTGGAGTGCGCTGTTCCTGTATAAGCATCCCTTATCGCACGTACTGCCTTGACTTTCACAGCTAAAATACGATCTGCAGCGTGACGTCCTGGGAGATATTTATGTTTTGTGTATGAAATGTCTTGCTCCAATCACTCCTTGTCAAGCAGGTTAACCTCTTAATCACCACGATCCAAACGTTATTACAGCTTTGTACATGTCTGCAGTAATTGTACTCCAAAATGAGCAAATCGACTGTAAGTTTGTCCAGAATACCACTAATTCCTTCAAACCGTCTCCTAAGACGCACATTATGCTACTGTACTGGTTGTGCTCTTCGCAGCCCATTATGTAGCAAATCGTCGGAGTCAATCCAGCTCCTGTGTGTTGCAAGAAAACCAAGTTATCTGACTAGTGCTCTACTCCCTCGACGTCTTATGAAACGCTCTACGTGAATCACTTGTGGTTCTGATCTCTCCTGCATTTCGTGTGTGTAAAAGCGTCCTGAAATTTCTGTGCCATTGCTATCCTTTAAGATGTAAATTCTGGGATTTGTTCGCTGCACTTAGGAAATTGTGAATATCTCTCATTCGACCAATTTGGGAGGTATGACTTCTCGAATGCTGTCTTGTGTTTATGTTGTCCAGCATTTTAATACAATAGAACACCGTATCCATCGTAACATCGATTGGTCTCATTTTTATTGTGGTATATTTTGTTCGATTATACTGTGCAATTATTTCTGGCAGGATATCTGTCCGTTTGTATGAGCCGCAAAAATTAAAACGCATCCACATTTGACGCTTTATTGTTCTGTTCAGACATTCCATGATACTCTCCTTTGCGTGAGTTAATGTTGAGTAGCGATGTATTCTTTACCGCTGCACCAGTCTCGAAATATCGAAATATCTATTGTAAAATTCTCCACCGTGATCGGTTTGGAGGTTGTCCAGGAATCGATTCGTTCTTGTCTGCAACAGATGCTCGAAGACATCCACGACATTTCTCCCCGTATTTTGTTTTAACTTATAGCGGCCAGGCAGATTTGGAGTATGTATGAATAACTATTAAAATATTTTGGATCCATTATTCTCATGTGAATATTCCCTCACATCTACAAGATTAGACTGCCATAAGTCAGCCAAACCTTTCCTCATAACATGCCTACGAGTGTATGTTTTGCGTGCTAGTTTTTGCAGTTCTCTAACTACCGTCTCCACACTCATTCGATTATACCTCTCTCTCTACGTTCTGAAATAATTGAGAGAACCTCATTCGGATGAGCAGTACTGTCCACAACAACTGATATCATGAGCAGTCGTAGCTGATCTGTTGTCTCATTGGAGTCATCGTACAGTACACTGAGCAGTTGATTGCTGACCCCTTTATGCTGAATGTCAATGCCCTCATCACTGCTATACCGATCGTCTAGTAATAATGGTTTTATAATGTCTCTGTATTTCGCACTGCGTTGGTTTCCTGCTTTCCTGTGTACAGCAGTCAATTGTATTTCACCATACATCTTCAGATCTTTGGCGGAAAATTATACAGTTTTTGAGGGTTTTAGGAAAGTGAGGTTCAGTAGACCTGGTGTTCTTTGAATTTCCCTTCCATTTATCTGTATTGTTTTTTCATTTAATATTCTACATCTACATCTACATCTACATCTACATCTACATTTATACTCCGCAAGCCACCCAACGGTGTGTGGCGGAGGGCACTTTACGTGCCACTATCATTACCTCCCTTTCCTGTTCCAGTCGCGTATGGTTCGCGGGAAGAACGACTGTCTGAAAGCCTCTGTGCGCGCTCTAAGCTCTCTAACTTTACATTCGTGATCTCCTCGGGAGGTATAAGTAGGGGGAAGCAATATATTCGATACCTCATCCAGAAACGCACCCTCTCGAAACCTGGCGAGCAAGCTACACCGCGATGCAGAGCGCCTCTCTTGCAGAGTCTGCCACTTGAGTTTGTTAAACATCTCCGTAACGCTATCACGCTTACCAAATAACCCTGTGACGAAACGCGCCGCTCTTCTTTGGATCTTCTCTATCTCCTCCGTCAACCCGATCTGGTACGGATCCCACACTGATGAGCAATACTCAAGTATAGGTCGAACGAGTGTTTTGTAAGCCACCTCCTTTGTTGATGGACTACATTTTCTAAGGACTCTCCCAATGAATCTCAACCTGGTACCCGCCTTACCAACAATTAATTTTATATGATCATTCCACTTCAAATCGTTCCGCACGCTTACTCCCAGATATTTTACAGAAGTAACTGCTACCAGTGTTTGTTCCGCTATCATATAATCATACAATAAAGGATCCTTCTTTCTATGTATTCTCAATACATTACATTTGTCTATGTTAAGGGTCAGTTGCCACTCCCTGCACCAAGTGCCTATCCGCTGCAGATCTTCCTGCATTTCGCTACAATTTTCTAATGCTGCAACTTCTCTGTATACTACAGCATCATCCGCGAAAATCCGCATGGAACTTCCGACACTATCTACTAGGTCATTTATATATATTGTGAAAAGCAATGGTCCCATAACACTCCCCTGTGGCACGCCAGAGGTTACTTTAACGTCTGTAGACGTCTCTCCGTTGATAACAACATGCTGTGTTCTGTTTGCTAAAAACTCTTCAATCCAGCCACACAGCTGGTCTGATATTCCGTAGGCTCTTACTTTGTTTATGAGGCGACAGTGCGGAACTGTATCGAACGCCTTCCGGAAGTCAAGAAAAATAGCATCTACCTGGGAGCCTGTATCTAATATTTTCTGGGTCTCATGAACAAATAGAGCGAGTTGGGTCTCACACGATCGCTGTTTCCGGAATCCATGTTGATTCCTACATAGTAGATTCTGAGTTTCCAAAAACGACATGATACTCGAGCAAAAAACATGTTCTAAAATTCTACAACAGATCGACGTCAGAGATATAGGTCTATAGTTTTGCGCATCTGCTCGACGACCCTTCTTGAAGACTGGGACTACCTGTGCTCTTTTCCAAGGCTGTATGCCCAAGTTGTATGGTCTTTCACCACTGAAGGCAAATATTTTGTTTATCCTAGCGTCACTGTGATGGTTAGTGAAATCAACAATAGTATTATCGATGTCGATGTGTAATGTCGCTGAGAGTTCATCGAGAGAAAGTGATGTATATCCCCGCATAATCCCTCTTTTCTTCTTCTGCTTGTGACCTCAGCCTGCACATCTCAGTTAATGTTGTTGGCTTTGGTATGCTGTCGATTCTCATGAGAACAACCCTATCACTGAATTATTCCATGTAACTCACTCTCTGCTCTACTTTCCTATTCATAACGAATCCTATACTTCATACCTTTCTGCCCTGCTGTCCGTATTACCCTATATTCATCTGATCAGATATCCTTTTCTTCTTTTCATTTCACTTCACTGATCTCCACTCCCCCCACCCTTTCCATTATATGTGGACTGAGCATTCCCATTTTCCTTTTCAGATTTTCTAGTTACCTTACCAAGTTCACGCTTCTGATATTTCACTCTGAGTCTCGCAGAATGTTAACTTTTCTTTCATTATTAAATTTTTTTATCATGCTCATCTTCCCCTAGGTAGGCCCCTCCCTAAGATCCGAATGAGAGACTTATCCGAACTGTTTTACCGATGGAGAGATCGTCATGACACTTTTTTTTTCAATTGCCAATCATATATCGTGTGGAACCACAGCAGATGTGTCAGTGGTTTCCATTGCCTTTTGCATACTCAAGCCTTTGATCATTGCCGATTCTTCATTTTTTATGAAACGTTTTCCAGCGTAAGGTAAAGAAGCTACCCTGACACTAACCACTCCGCCGCCCTCTTTGATAAAGCCTTCGGCAGAACGACGATAATGCTTGATCGAACGTCACACTTAACAGCATAACGTAGCTTCAATTGTGAACAGCTGTCTAAAGCTGGACACGTCAGTTGTTCTTAACAGAAAGCATTATTAACAATGCTGTTTTCACGTTATTTTAAAAGTTAACCTAAACGTTAAACAGAATTGGGGTAGTAAATGGTCCCTGTTCAACATCTCTTCCCACTTGCTTTCTGCTCGTCATACTTGTAGACAATGGGAACACCGTCACATACAAGCAGAAGTAATAAATGAACAGCGAGATCTGAGGAAAGTAGGCCAGAAGTCTGTGGTCGAGAGACTGTCATGTACGCAACCTGCGGCGGTAGAAATAACGAGCTGTCAGCCGCTTCGGAAAAGTCTTTCTACCGCTCAGTTTATAGGGCCAATTAAAACATGTGTGTGTCGCTGCGTGATAGGAAAAGTGCTCTCTCTCCTGCAAAGTACACGTCCAATGCTGTCGCCCGGCGCATATCTTCTGTAAATAACGATCGCGAAATCGGTTCTCGTTCCCGTTGGAGGACATTGCGCAATTCTGATGAAATACAAGGCAGTAATAATGTTTTTGACACAACTATAGACATCTAGTTAAGTGTCGTTCCCATTAAATCAATCGTTCTTACTTCAGGTCGTTCCAGTACAAGTTTTCTCTCTAATTTTACGTTGTTGTGGTGACATTAGAAGCAAGTGGCCTCGTTCTATCATTATTTAGCACCTTTTGAATGTTCTGATTACTGTACTGAGTAAATGCGAGATCTCAATTATTACTATGTACAGGACTTGGTACTGAAGGCCAGTGTATACAACTAGAATTACTACAAAGTTCAGAGAATGCCGGCAACTATGTAAAAATTATTTATCCATTTTTTTATCGGTGTTGCATATTGTGTGAACCTGCACTTTCTAATTGCAGTAAGCCCGTGCAGGTTTGCAAGTGTACTCACAGAGGAACATCTTCATAAAATTTTCTACTTTAAGAATCTCAATTAGTGGCGTCTGGATGACTCCTGATGCACGTGCACAACACAGATACAAATGTTACCATCGGAAAAAAAATTTAGTGTATATTAACTTTAATTTGACTATTAGTTATAGATGTCAAATACACGTGTGCAGTATTAATTATGTATTACTAAAAACCACGTTGTTTTTGGATCTACTTTTGTATTTGGTACATGTGCCATCAAATATATTAAGATATTTTCGATGGTTTAGTAATTCAAAACAGGGATTCCATAAGCATGGATCCTGTGACAACTCCTTTTCTTTCCTTCCACGAGATCCATAAGCCCCGCCTTAGCGCAGCGCAAGTTCTGCTGCATTCCACTATCGGAAACTATCATAAACTATTCCGCACTTAGTAAAGAAAATTTGAGATTGCAGAATGTTAGTTATCACTGAAGCACGATTTTTAGCAAATAAAACTCAATGGACAGAAACTGTCAGGAGTGAAATGATCGTTATGCTTAGCTCAATGTATTGCGATTGAACTATTACCGAGAAGAATATAAACAAAATACAGCAAAAGAACTTAATTTACAAGAAAGTTGCTGTGTTCCCCTTATGCGCTATATCTAGTCTCTGAAAGTGTTTGCCTGACCACGTGTGGTATACCGTACACAATATCATGAAGCTAATGAAATTAAAAAAAAAATTGTGCAAGAAAAGTTTTGTTAGTCAAATGTAAACAACGGTTGGAAAAAAGTAAGCAAACTGTTTATTATTTCAAAAGTAATTGCAATAATTGTTAATAGATTCATTGCACCATGAGACAAGATGGTCAATGCCTTCATCGCAAAATGTTTGCGGCTGCCTAGGGAACCACGATTGCAGAGGGGCGTCCGAAGCAAATCGACGACCACGGCTGGTCAAGAAAGAATCAGGACATCGTATGGGGGGGAGATCGAGACTGTATGGGGGATGTGTAAGGAATTTCCAGCGTAGCTTGTGCAGCGTATCTGGAAGAACCTTGGCAACACACGTGCGTGCATTATGCTGCAACAGAATGATGCCGTTCGTCGACATTCCTGGGCGTTCGGACTTGATGATCCGCTTCAATTTTTGTCAAGCTTACACGCACCGCTGAGTGTTAACAGTTTCGCCCTGTTGCAGGAAGTCGATGAGCTGCGGGCACTTGCAATCAAAGAAAAATGTCATCATGACTTTCCCGTAGCTGACGTGACTGTTGTTTCTACTACGCTACCAAGGTTTCACTAGGAAGCATTCGCACATCCTTCATTAAGTCCCGAACTCTCCCCATGCCTTTCCCATACTTTTGGAACCCTGCTACTGGGTAGCACCCAAACGTGTGCTGTTTTTCCAATCCGTGCGTTGTAACATGCTTGGACCCTCCTTGCATGCAAGAAAATCAAACACCTACAGCCGTCCTTGTCATTTATTGTATGGCTACCAGTTTTGGTGCTTCACTGTACCATCTTCAGACCGTAGCTGATGCCGAGGGGGGTCAACACCATCCGTACACACGATGTATCAGAGGCCAACATCTATAACTGGTTTTCGGAGATTACCTGTAATGGCAACGTTGTCTCTCCAACCATCAACCATGGAACTGATAGTTGGAGAGACAACATTGTCGTTACAGTTAACCTGCGGAAACCAGTTATAGATGTTTGTGTACGAATGGTGTTAACCCTGTCAGCATCAGCTAGGGTCTGAAGATGGTGCACTGAAGCACCGAAACTGATAGCCGTACAATAAATGACATCATAAGAACGGCTGTGGATGTTACATTTTCTTACATAAGTGAACGGCCGAAGTCCTGCAGACCTCCAGTCACAAGGATGGACATACAAAAAGTCCTTCCAAGCTGTCAACAAGCTGGTCGAGGTCGTGGTACTCGAGGCTGTCCTACTTGTCAAAGACGACCAGTATGTCGGGAGGGCTCCAGAGACGTCCCACTGAATGCTTCAGCTGGTATCAAGCTTTTGCAGTAGAGTTCACGTTGACAGGAGCCAAACCATTTCTGCATGCTAGAGGAAGGTGGGAGCGGTGGGCTTGTGAATTATCGGCTTGAAAGATGAACCTGTCGTCAAAATGTTGACTGTGTGGCTGAACAATAATATGACGGATTCTTTCCCATTACTGTCATAAAATTACCCTATACCGCCATGAGACTTGTCCGACATAAGCCTAGGATAAGACTGACCCACGTCCGTGCTGAACCTGAGAGACTTCGTGATTAAGACATGTACCCAGCTAAATCCAGCCTCAACATCAAGCGTCAGACAAATCTTGCATTCGTTGGTGAAGAGAACTGGTTGAAATGTATCCGGTTTCATTCAAGTGTTTCTTGCCTAAATTATGTGCGACCCACAGTGCAGAGTTTGTACTGTTGTTCGCAATGCACACCTAGAGACCGAATTTATCATTTAACGATGTTTGCATACTATACCCCCTGACAAAAAAGTGAAGCACACAGAGGAAATGGTCAGACGTTAACATAACTCCGCCAACGTACACAGCATCGGAAGGTATGCAAATGATTAAGAGTTCCAGTTCTCTGTAACACGTAGAACGGCCACCAGATTACATTAGTGCTGGTAGGCTTTGGTATTGTTAGGTACAGAATATAAAGGGCATTAACAGTGTCAAATTTTGAGAGATCAGTATGAAGCAAACGGCGATGCCAGGTTCTCGTGACACGCAGCATTATCGGCATGTAGCAGAGTTGGACAGGGGCCTCACCGTAGATTCAATTCGACCAGCTGGTCAAATAGAGCAATATCTGAATTATTGAGGCATTTGGATGTGAAATACGTCCCAATCTAGGACTGCATGAGAATCCGAAGGTAGGTATACTCGTCGTCCAGGCTCCATCGACCACGTCTGACCACCTCAAGGGAGCATCAGCGTATTGTGCACCAAGCACACCGTAACCACTTAAAATCTGCACTGCCATCCGAGAGCAAGTAGCAGACTTCCTGGAACATTCAGTGTCATCTGCCACCGTTGGTCGGAGAATAGCAGCAACCAGACAACGGAATTCTGTCCCACGCCTAGTCTGCCGTTAACACCACAACACAAACGGCTGTGGCCGGAGGGGTGTCGTGACTGGGACCGTGGATGCTGCATTGCGTTCAGCGGTGAATCGCAGTTCTTCCCTATCTCAGATGACCATGTTGGCGAGTTGTGCAGCGACCTGGGGAGCGAACCCATACTTCCATAGTTTTGGGGAGGCAAAAAAGTGTTACTCCTTGGCGTGGTGGTGCGGGGAGTCATCGGGTATGACTTCGGATCACGGCTGGTAATGACTGAGAGAGCTCTGACGGCCCAACTGTCAGTATCGCAGTGCCATTTTTCAACAGGACAATGCTCGTACACACATGGCACGTATTTCTATGAACTGTCTGCATGATGTTGATGAACTCCCGTGATCAGTAATATACCCAGATCCGTCCCTAATAGAACACGCGGGGGATTAGCTCGGACGTCAACACTATCCCAATGTCATTATCACCAAGCGATGTAGCGCAGTGGCTACCATACTGGACTCGCATTCGGGAGGACGACGGTTCAATCCCGCTTCCGGCTATCCTGATTTAGGTTTTCCGTGATTTCCTTAATTCGCTCCAGGCAAATGCCGGAATGGCTCCTTTGAAAGGGCGCGGCCGACTTCTTTCCCCGTCCTTCCTTAATCCGATGAGACCGATAACCTCACTGTCTGGTCTCCTTCCCCAAACAACCCAACGCAATGTCATCATTCAAGATATCAAGGACCAGTTACATATTTGTGCGCCCGTTTGAGTCAGGAGAGGAAAGAACGGCTTTATGACACCTTTTCCAACTGAATCAGGGTATACATCTACGCCAGAGTGAGTGCAACGTCATACTGATAATTGGGCCCATTCTATCACGTTCATTGTAAACCAGACTCGATTTTTTAATCACTAGAATAATATCACATGTCTTCTCCATTCGTTGAGTTTGTAGGGCTCCCGTTTTTTGTCTGGCAATGCATCTACGACGATACACATTTCCCAGATGCCTCGAAAGAGGTGCCGCAAAGTTCTGTTGCATAGTCCTCCGGGAACCTACCGAGCAAAATTTTTGGTTAGCGGCCATCATTGGTGATGTCCGCAGCGGGCGACCACGATTGTGGTTGAATGTCAAAACGTTGTTTCTGGGGCGGCCATCTTACAGCCTTGACTACCCACAGTGAAAAGCGTGCCTGGTAGAAGCCTGAGAATAGTTATCAGAATGCATACCGAATTGTTGACCATTGCAGATACATTGGACTCTTGTTAACTGCAGTGACAATACAGGTTTACTTTCACGTCCATTACTCAAGATGCTACATGTCAGCCATTTCCAGTGCTGAACCAGCATTAAGAAAGATGTTTCCGATTAAAAATAGTACAAACTATGCAAGTTATGAAGTTGGTGCTAACATTTTTTTGAACATCTGAATGAATTTTCACTCTGTAGTGGAGTGTGCGTCGATTTCAAACTTCCTGGCATAGTAAAACTGTGTGCCGGACGGGGAAACGAACTTGGAACTTTTGACTTTCGTGGGCAAATGCTCCACTAGTTACTAATTGTGGAAGTAAAGCAGCAGGTCATGAATTGTGCTTGGATAGATCAGTTGATGAGCACTTGCACAAGAAAGGCAAACGTCCCAGTTTAAAGTCCTGGTCCGGCAAACACTTTCAATCTGAAAGGAAGGTTCATTTTTTTTTTACCACTTTATATTAACCGCCCGGCAGGAAACGTTTTCAGTTTCTGAGACTGTTAGCTGTCAAAACCATAAAAACGAAAACCTGCCACTCACCTTCATGAACTCTTTTGTTACAGTCAACGTAAAGTCATATTATGTTCCGTGCATTACTGTCCAATTTTGATCCAATTCGTGTTCGGATTATTAAATATACGAGTAAGCAATCGCAATTATTGCAATATAACAATAACAATAAAATAGTGCTCGTGCATTTATACACAATCTGTTGGCAGCCAGTTTCGAAGTATTGGAAAAATTATATGTGATCCTTTTCTCTGAACTACACTAAGCAGCTTCTTACGCTTGTTCACGTTATTTCTCGTTGGCGAATGGGCATCAAGGGCTTGATTTTATATGCACTACCTGACAGAAAGTTCTCAGTCTCTCAATGTTGACCACACTATCTACACTATATGAGGAAACGTATCCAGACACCCAAATGTAATGCTGAACTGACCAGTAGATGACATGAGTCGAACCCACGCTGATAATGGGAGGCGCGTAGTTTTGTGTTATCACTGGAGAGGCAGTAACAGCCACGTCGAACGCGGCCTAATTATCGGATGTCACCTGAGTAAAAGCTGCATGAGGGACATTTCAACATTTAAGGCTGCCCAAGTCGGCTGTTAGTGGTGTGATTGTGAAATGGAAACGAGAAAGAAGAACCTCAGCTAAACAAAGACTTGCCAGACCTCGTGCACTGACGAACAGACAGCGCCGGGCAGGGCGGAGTGTAGCTGTATTAAATAGCATTAAATCAGCGTAAGTAATCAAACGTGAGTTGTAAAGTGCTACCACAGCAGTTCAGCTAACACAGTGTGAGTAGGGAGCTGAAAATAATGGGTAGAATGGTTGAGCAGCTCCTCATGTGCCATACTTTTCTGTAGCCAAAGCTAAGCCACGTCTCAGGTGGGATGAAGTATGAGCCACTGGAATGTGATGACGGGTTAGTTGATGATTTATGTTATGTTGTTGTTGTGGTCTTCAGTCCTGAGACTGGTTTGATGCAGCTCTCCATGTCACTCTATCCTGTGCAAGATTCTCCTCCAAATACTTACTGCAGCACACATCCTACTGAATCTGCTTAGTGTATTCATCTCTTCGTCTCCCTCTACGATTTTTACCCTCCACACTGCCCTCCAATACTAAATTGGTGATCCCTAGATGCCTCAGAACATGTCCTACCAACCGATCCCTTCTTTTAATCAAGTTGTGCCACAAACTCCTCCCCAATTCTATTCAGTATTTCTCATTAGTTATGTGATCTACCCATCTAATCTTCAACATTCTTCTGGAGCACCACACTTCGAAAGCCTCTATTCTCTACTTGTATAAACTATTTATCGTCCATGTTTCACTTCCATACATGGCTACACTCCATAAAAATACACTCCTGGAAATTGAAATAAGAACACCGTGAATTCATTGTCCCAGGAAGGGGAAACTTTATTGACACATTCCTGGGGTCAGATACATCACATGATCACACTGACAGAACCACAGGCACATAGACACAGGCAACAGAGCATGCACAATGTCGGCACTAGTACAGTGTATATCCACCTTTCGCAGCAATGCAGGCTGCTATTCTCCCATGGAGACGATCGTAGAGATGCTGGATGTAGTCCTGTGGAACGGCTTGCCATGCCATTTCCACCTGGCGCCTCGGTTGGACCAGCGTTCGTGCTGGACGTGCAGACCGCGTGAGACGACGCTTCATCCAGTCCCAAACATGCTCAATGGGGGATAGATCCGGAGATCTTGCTGGCCAGGGTAGTTGACTTACACCTTCTAGAGCACGTTGGGTGGCACGGGATACATGCGGACGTGCATTGTCCTGTTGGAACAGCAAGTTCCCTTGCCGGTCTAGGAATGGTAGAACGATGGGTTCGATGACGGTTTGGATGTACCGTGCACTATTCAGTGTCCCCTCGACGATCACCAGTGGTGTACGGCCAGTGTAGGAGATCGCTCCCCACACCATGATGCCGGGTGTTGGCCCTGTGTGCCTCGGTCGTATGCAGTCCTGATTGTGGCGCTCACCTGCACGGCGCCAAACACGCATACGACCATCATTGGCACCAAGGCAGAAGCGACTCTCATCGCTGAAGACGACACGTCTCCATTCGTCCCTCCATTCACACCTGTCGCGACACCACTGGAGGCGGGCTGCACGATGTTGGGGCGTGAGCGGAAGACGGCCTAACGGTGTGCGGGACCGTAGCATGGTCCTCGCCGATACCCCAGGAGCAACCGTGTCCCTAATTTGCTGGGAAGTGGCAGTGCGGTCCCCTACGGCACTGCGTAGGATCCTACGGTCTTGGCGTGCATCCGTGCGTCGCTGCGGTCCGGTCCCAGGTCGACGGGCACGTGCACCTTCCGCCGACCACTAGCGACAACATCGATGTACTGTGGAGACCTCACGCCCCACGTGTTGAGCAATTCGGCGGTACGTCCACCCGGCCTCCCGCATGCCCACTATACGCCCTCGCTCAAAGTCCGTCAACTGCACATACGGTTCACGTCCACGCTGTCGCGGCATGCTACCAGTGTTAAAGACTGCGATGGAGCTCCGTATGCCACGGCAAACTGGCTGACACTGACGGCGGCGGTGCACAAATGCTGCGCAGCTAGCGCCATTCGACGGCCAACACCGCGGTTCCTGGTGTGTCCGCTGTGCCGTGCGTGTGATCATTGCTTGTACAGCCCTCTCGCAGTGTCCGGAGCAAGTATGGTGGGTCTGACACACCGGTGTCAATGTGTTCTTTTTTCCATTTCCAGCAGTGTACTTTCAGAAACGACTTCCCGACACTTAAATCTATAGTCGATGTTAACAAATTTATCTTCTTCAGAAATTCTTTCCTTGCCATTGCCAGTCTACAGTTTATATCCTTTCTACCTCGACCATGACAATTATTTTGTTCCCTAAATAGCAAAACTCATCTACTACTTTAAATGTCTCATTTCCTAATCTAATTCCCTCAGCATCACCCGACTTACTTCGACTACCTTCCATTATCCTAGTTTTGCTTTTTTTGATGTTCATCTTATATCCTCCTTTCAAGACACTGTCCATTCCGTTGAACTGTTCTTCCAGGTCCTTTGCTGTCTCTGATAGAATAACAATGTCATCGGCGAACATCAAAGTTTTTATTCCTTTCCATGTATTTTAATACCTACTCCGAATTTTTCTTTTGTTTCCTTTACTGCTTGCTCAATATACCGACTGAATAACATCGGGGAGAGGCTACTACCCTGTCTCACTCCCTTCCCAACCACTTCCCTTTCATGCCCCTTGACTCTTACAACTGCCATCTGGTTTCTGTACAAACTGTAAATAACCTTTCGTTGCCTGTATTTTACCCATTCCACCTTAAGAATTTGAAAGAGAATATTCCAGTCAACATTGTCAAAAGCTTTCTCTAACTCTACAAATGCTAGAAACTTAGATTTGCCTTTCCTTAACCTATCTTCTAAGATAAGTCGTAGGGTCAGTATTGCCTCACGTGTTCCAACATTTCTACGGAATCCAAACTGATCTTCCCCGAGGACGGCTTCCACCAGTTTTTCCATTCACCTGTAAAGAATTTGCGTTAGTATTTTGCAGCAGTGACTGATAGTTCGGTAATATTTACATCTGTCAACACCTGCTTTCTTTGGGATTGGAATTATTATATTCTTCTTGACGTCTGAGGGTATTTTGCCTGTCTTATACATCTTGCTGACCAGATGGTAGAGTTTGTCAGGGCTGGCTCTCCCAAGGCTGGCACTGTTCTAATGGAATGTTGTCTACTTCAAAAAATGGTTCAAATGGCTCTGAGCACTATGGGACTTAACTGCTGAGGTCATCAGTCCCCTAGAACTTAGAACTAATTAAACCTAACTAACCTAAGGACAGCACGCACATCCATGCCTGAGGCAGGATTCGAACCTGCTACCGTAGCGGTCGCGTGGTTCCCGTCTGATGCGCCTACAACCGCTCGGCCACACGGCCGGTAATCTTGTCTACTACCGTGGCCTTGTTACGACTTAGGTCTTTCAGTGCTCTGTCAAACTCTTCAAGCAATATCATATCTCCCATTTCATCTTCATCCTCTTCCTTTTACATACATCGCCCTTGTATAGACTCTCTATATACTCTTTTCACCTCTCTGCTTTCCCTTCTTTGCTTAGAACTGGGTTTCCACTGAGCTTTTGATATTCACACAAGTCGTTCTCTTTTCTTCAAAGTTCTCTCTAATTTTCCTGTGGGCTGTATCTGTCTTACCCCTAGTCAAATATGCTTCTAAATCCTTACATTTGTCCCTGCTTAGCCATTTTTCACTTCCTGTCGATCTTATTTTTGAGCCGTTTGTATTCCTTTTTTGCTACTTCATTTACTGTATTGTTATACTTTCTAATTTCATCAATTAAATTCAATATCTCTTCTGTTACCCAAGTATTTCTACTAGCCCTCATAATTTTACCTACTTGATCCTCTGCTGTCTTCACTATTTCATCCCTCAAGGCTACCCATTCTTCTTCCACTGTATTTCTTTTCCCCATTGCTGTCAGTCTGTGGGGCGGCGGGTTGGAATTATTTTAGTTGTTAATAATATTTGGTTTGTAATGTAGAAACATTTCATTTCCCGGCCGATTAACCAATTGTGGGGCGTCGGCTAGAATTATTGTTATTTAAAGTGTTCCTATTATTTACGCTGTTGTTTTGCCGTTCTCAACACTTGCTCTCTAACTACAATTTTGGCAACCAGAATGTGATTAGCAAAACGTGAAGCCTGTAATTAGAATTCCTAGTGCCCACTTCATCTGAGAAATATACTTACAGCTACAGCTTATAACTCTGAGGAATTAGGAGATTGTCTGGGATTCATAATCAAAAACGATCGTAAAAAAAAAAGTTCTCTGTGTTCTGAAAGTATGAAAAAAAAGAATCCACACAACCTGACTAACAGAGCAGTTCAGAGTCTAATGCGCTGATGCAACTATAACTGTCCAAATTAAATGTTTAAATGAATGCTCGCCATAATTTGATGATAATGTTCATCAAACGCCACGCTAAAAAAATGGTAGAATGTCTGTCCCGCGACGGCACGTGAAAATACGACATACGGAAACTGAAGATACATCATTAAAGTCATCCCCGAATTAACACTTCACTCGAAAACGATTTCATGGTTACGCGTATACCGAGTAACTTAATACGGCATCCGAGGCTGTTTATAGCAATGATACCGACGCGACGCGACACAGATGGTGTGCTAATCTGCGTCTGGAGAGAACTGGGGCCTTCCTTCCTCCGTTCCGTTCCGTTCGCAAATCACGGACTATCATCTGTCAGGTGGTGGTGGAGGCTAAGCAGCAGTGCTGCTATTCCTCCGTTGACAGCTCTGTTGAATCAGTGTGGCCTCTCGTTAGAATGGGCCTCTGGAAGCTTCGCTAGTTCTAGTCTGGCGAAGTATTCGACTGCTGGAAGATCTTCTGGGGCAGGCTGCCGCCTGCCGGAGCGCCACTCTTCCCTCAACCACTTCGTTGTGACCTCAGTGATATGGTCCCAGTCCGAAGGGGTGAAGATGGGGCGGCGGTTCAGCAGTTTGAGCTCCTTCCGTGTTATCGCCTCATGCAACATGCCACGCGAGAAGCGTAGGTCGAACGGTACGTGCGGAAGAGGTGGTTTCGCTTGCGCCGGCGTGAAGGGGTACGGATTGTCCCCGTGAGGGTACGTCCCGTCCTTCAGCGACGCCACTATCTTCTTCAGGAAGGGCTGCACACTCCGCTCGTCTGTGTCTTTCATGTCGAATCCATTCTTCTGTCACGTCATCAGGCAAGTACTGACCTCAGGAACGCCTTCAGTGTACTCTTTCCACCAATTCAGTCTTTACTCTGCGTTTAACAGCGGAATACCGTTTGCATTCTTCTTGTTAATCTGACTTTTCTGTACACTGAGTCAGACTTCTTGCGATCGTCACTTTTTCAGTTTCTTCCCACTTTTCCTGCAATTATTTCGCCTTGGCTGCCCTGTACCTCATGTTTATTTCATTCCTAATTTCTTTATGCCTGTCTTTCCCTGAAGGTTTTTGTACTTCCTTCTTTCGTCGATGGATTGAAGTATTTCTTCTGTTAGTTACGGATTCGTCGTATTTACCTTACTTGTACATATGTCTGGCCATCCAACATCTGTGACTGACTTTTCAGATGCGTCCACTCCTCTTCAACTGAACTGCTAACTGTGACAGTCCTTATCGCTGTACCCACATCCTTAGCGAACTTCGAACGCATAGTATCATTCCTCAGTACTTCAATATCCTACTTCCTTCCACACTGATTCTTTCGTACGACTTTCTTAAACCTCAGTTTACTCTTTATAATTTTGAATTATGAACAGGGTCACTATCTGACCCTGGATACGCCTTAATCAGAAAGCGAGTTGATTATTAATATTTCCTGTACTGTGCAAGTTGCCGCGTGAGAGTGCTGGTATAAAAGCGTGTGGGAACGTACGTTTGATTTCTGCGTACTTTATCATCGTTAAGCTGCGTGCCTTTAGTTACATAATGCATTCCGCATTACCTTTATTTGTGTGTGAACTGACTGATATTTTGTATCGTGATACAATCTGCCCATGTTACTGCCGCAAACTGTGCATCATGGAGAAAACGAGACGTTAAAATCAGAGATCTGACGTCACTACTTGTAACGCCGGAAATGCATATCCTCCTATTTCCATCTATTGTACTATAATTTTTTCCCTGTTTTGTTACCTCAAGATATGACATTTCTGTCTCTTTATATATTGTAATTGTTTTACTGTTTGTATATATATATATATATATATATATATATATATTGTTGAGTGGTACTTAAGTAAATAAATTAGTGAAATCAAAGTGAACTAGAAATTAGAATATAAATGGAAAACTTGGTTTAGTTTGGAGAGTTACATACTGGCTCACAGCGGGCCGAACAGCAGAGACAATGACCGTGAAGTCAGCAAGTTCCACATAAGCGGGCGCTGTCGATTCAGCCGTCAGGGCATCGCCCGACCGGCTCACGTGTTTCTCAGTGGTCGCATGTGAGCAAAAGGCCCTCACCTACATCCCAAGAGCCAATGACCGACGTTAAGAAGATTCTTCGAGAAGCTTTTCAACGTGACAGAAGAGGCAATGACCGGCTCACGTGTTTCTCAGTTGTCGTATGTGAGCAAAGGCCCCTCGCTTACATTCCAAGAGCCAATGACCGACGTTAAGAAGAATCTTCGAGAATCTTTTCAACGTGACAGAAGAGGCAATGGCCGTGAAGTCGTTCACCTCCAGTAAACTGAAGTGAATAAATACGCGAGACGCAGTGGGCCCGACAGATGTAGATGAAGATGTAGATGAAGACGAGAGGAAGACGAAGGCGAAGACGGAGACGAAGACGGAGACGAGCGACGAAGAAGACGAAGAAGTGAAGAAGCGTAGCAGTTGTTTAAGTTAGTTTCGGTGCTGAAGACCGTCATGCAAGAAGAGACTACATCATGCAAGGACGCACCAAGTCCGCCGCTGTAATGGAATAGCAAGCAGCAGCCTCAGTGTCAGAAGAAGAAGTTAAAAGGTATTTTGAAGTCTGATTTTACATACCCGGGTGACTCGTGAGGACGGGAAGGAGACGGCCTCACTTCAGCAGTCACCTGTGAGCTGGGATGAAGACCTGACAGCCGAAGACTGGCAAGCGGGAGTCCGTGGTTCGAGTCCGGGACACTGGCCTTCCCCCGCCGCGCCGCTCTGCTGGCCGACGCACAACACACGCGGCCGCTTAGAGAAGAGAAACACTGGGACGCCACATTCAAGGTATCACCATCCGATGCACGACGCCGCTCGCAATAATTAAACAGGCCACCTCGCGCTGCGCGTCTCCGGTCAGCTGGGCGAGACGGCGACACGAGATACACACCGCTACGCGTAATCAGACGCCGCCGCCGCCGCCGCCGCCGCCGCTGCCGCAGCAGAAGGCTACGCAAACGACACGGCTGCCGCTCTCCGAACCAGAACGTCCAGTAAGATAACAGCTGTACGAAACTTTCAATAAAAGTTATCTTTTGTAAAAATGATGTTTCATTCGACCTCATACCCGAGCCAAGGAAGAACCCACCCTGCCCACATTTTGTAAAAGAGAAAAGCTTATTTATTTAATATTTTCACCCTGACAGAATGCTTGAGAATGCTCATCCTGACAATTGACAGCATCAAAAGAGAAAACCCAGTTACATTGAGTGACAGAAGTGTTACATTTAGTAACCACAACTGTTACATTTGATGTCAGAAGCCGTAGTAGCTGTTACATTTGGTGTCAGAGAAAAAACCCTTGGCTCAATATGAGGTGTGAATGACAGTCACTAAAGATCCACACTTAGTATTGTTTAATGTGTGAAAGGATAGAGGTTTGCATAGCAGTCGTAATATTTTCTTTATTTAGAAGTGTATTCTCTCTCATAATTTTAAGAGTTTGTCGAAAATATTTAAACTTCTTTTTCATTCAGTGTGGTAAGATTGTGTAACTAACAGTTTGTAAAATGATGACACGAAATCGTACAAAGTCAGAGTCAGCACCACAAGCGGTTTCTACTGAGGAAGCTATTCAGAGCTTAGTTAATCAAATAGCACAGCTTAAAAATGATAATAATGCATTATTTAAACAGTTGTGTGAGGTTAGGCAAACCAGTTCAGTCCCTCCTACCCTAGATTCCTCAGCAGCAGCCTTGGTAACTCCTTTTTCAGGTAAACCTGGCGAAGACATAACAGCCTTTTTTGATGATTTAGTAGCAGCTGCAAAGTTAGGATTATGGTCAGATGAACAGCTCTTACAAATGACAAAGTTAAGATTGCTAGGAGAGGCTAAAGCACACGTCTTATACCATGAAGAATTACGGAAAGCTCCAACATTTGAGGAATTGAAGAAAGGATTACTTAAACGTTTTCAAAAACAGAACAGCTGTAGATTTTATAGGGAACAGTTAAACACTATCACTCAGAGGCAAAACGAGTCATTAGAAAGCTTTGTAGATAGGATTAGAAAAGTTAATATTAACACCTATCAGTTGACAACTAGTGATGAAGCAAATAAAGTTATTTTACAAGAAGCAGAAGATAGAGCTCTAGATACATTTTTACGTGGGTTACCTCCTGAAACGTCCCGTCGTGTCAGGGCAGAGTTTCCTAAGAATTTAGCAGAAGCTGTATCTGTGGCGACAGCTTTTGAAGAAATTGACATTGCCACCAGATACAAGGAGAAGCGAAATGTATTTTCAGCAGGAGTACGATGTTTTAGGTGCGATCGACAAGGCCATATAGCAAAAAACTGCAGACAACCTCAATGCACTAATTGTCAAAGAATAGGTCACACATTCAAGGAATGCAGGTCTAAGAAAGTTTTTGGAAATAGAAATCAGTTAAACTCAAACGGGAATGTCGGAACCGCCGCCAGGCGTTCCCAATAAAATTTCATGCCATTAAGGCGAATGTGAAGGCGGAATGCTGGTTATCTGCTACCATACGGGATAAAGAGGTAAGGATACTGGTGGATACAGGCGCAAACGTATCAATAGTGAGTAATGAATGTATTGGAGAAAAGAAATATGACCCTCCAAGGTATAGATTGAGTGGAGTAGGAGGAGGTACAGTGAAGTCATTAGGATGTACATCATTGATTTTCTATATTCACGGTGTACAATTTCAAGAAGATGTAGAAGTGGTAACAAAGATAACTGACGGGTACGACGCGATCCTAGGGTTGGATTTCCTGAATAAACATCACGCTAAAATTGACCTCAGACAGCAAACTGTAGAACTTAGCGGAATAGTATTTCAGCTAGGTGACACCGCTGCAAAGGGCCCTCTGCCGCAAGATTTCCCTAACCGGAAGGCGAAATCAACTACACTGCGTGCAACGTCCTTGAAGGTTGATTCGCGGGATCAGATACCATCTGGCTCAGGAAAACTTCTCTGGATGACCGTTGACCCCGAGGTACCTATAGACACAATATGTCTAATAGAGCCACTAGAGGAAAATGAGGAATTAGATGTATCACATTGTTTTGTACGTAGAAGTGTTGTACGGGTTCAAGACGTTGAGGGAGAAAGAAAAGTACCGGTACATATTGACAATTTCGGAGTGGAGGACAAAGAGTTGCATAAGGGAATATTAGTAGCTACAGTCAGTACTTTTGAAGAAGAAGATTTCATTTGGTCAGATATTAATGATGGTCAGAAACCAGACGCCTATAAAACCGCATTACGCCAGAAGATTGAGCATTTGCAAGGAAAGGATAGAGACACGATAGAAGCAGTTTTAGTTGAGTTTCAAGATTTATTTAATGCAGAAGGTCCACTGCCAGCAACAGATATCACACAGCATAGGATCCCAACAGGAAATAGCCCCCCAGTTTATAGAAAGCCTTATAGAGTTGCGCATCACTTACAGCCAGTACTGGATGAATTTTTAGAACAGCATCTAAAAGATGGAATCATAGAATATTCTGATTCGCCTTATAATTCAAATATTGTAATTATTCCAAAGAAGTCTCCCGACGGTACGAAACGATATAGATTTTGTTGTGACTACAGACACCTTAACAAACAAACTATCTCAGATGTTTATCCTCTTCCAAACATTACAGATATCATTGACAGTTTAGGTAACAGTAAATACTTTTCAACAATCGATTTACGTAGCGGATATCATCAATTGGAAGTTGCACCTGAAGATAGGCATAAAACAGCATTTTCTACCCCTGGAGGCCACTGGCAATTTAAAAGAATGCCTTTCGGTTTGAAAAATGCACCAGCAACTTTTCAAAGACTACTCGATGGAGTATTGCGAGGACTAAAAACTCAGCAATGTTGTGTATATCTAGACGATATTATTGTATTCTCCAAAGACATTAATGAACATGCTGTGCGTCTGCGTAATGTTTTTCAGAGACTTAGAAAAGCTAAATTAACATTAAATATGGAAAAATGTAGTTTTGCATTGACTGAGGTTACATACCTAGGGCATGTCATTAGTGAAAAAGGAATTAGAACAGATCCTCGATTAATTTCGGCAGTTAAGGACTTCCCAACACCACAACGCGTTAAGGAGGTACAAAGTTTCATTGGTCTCGCATCGTATTACCGAAAATATGTTCAAAATTTTGCTGAAATTGCCCGACCCTTAACCCAATTATTGAAAAAGGGTGCAAAATTTCATTGGTCTGAAGATTGTGAATCAGCATTTCAAACCCTTAAAGATAAGTTAACACACAGTCCAGTATTAGCCTACCCAGATTATAACAAAGAATTTATTTTATCCTGTGACGCAAGTGGTCATTCAGTAGGAGTTGTTTTGAGTCAGAATATTAATGGCGCGGAACACCCCATAGCCTACGCTTCGAGACAACTAACAACAGCAGAAAGAAATTATTCCACAACAGAGAAAGAATTGTTAAGTGTTATTTATGGCATCAAATACTTTAAATGCTACTTGTATGGTAGGAAATTCAAGGTTATTACCGACCACGCAGCTTTAAAATGGTTGCTTGGGTTAAAGGATCCATCTAGTCGTCTCACGCGTTGGGCCCTATGTCTTTCCGAAATGGATTTCGAAGTTATCCACAAACCAGGCAAAAAACACACGAATGCAGATTGTCTAAGTCGGAAAATAGCACTTTTGGAAGCAACAGGCCGAGATACTGAGGACTGGAGAAAGGCACAAGATGAGGATACAGATTGCAAAAAATACGCATCTCAAAAACAATTTTGCTTTGAAGATGGTGTATTATGCCGTAAAACAAAACTTGGACCGCGAATTGTTGTTCCCCAACACCTTAGACAAGAAATAATGGCAGAGGCCCACGATCATATCCTTGCAGGACACGGTGGACAGCGGACAACCGAAAGACGTGTAGCAGAGCGATTTTGGTGGCAAACCAGAAAGCAGGATGTTGCGCAGTACGTTCGCAATTGCATTGCGTGCGCACAACGAGCTGAACTTTCTCGTTCAAAAATACCCTTACAGAGGCTCCCCGAGGCTTCATGTCCATTTCAAATCTGCGGAGTGGATCTCTACGGGCCATTTCATAAAACACCTGCTGGTAATAAGTATGTTCTTACAATTATAGATCACTTTTCACGCTATCTAGCTATGGTGAGTCTCCCAGATCAGCAAGCAAATACAGTTGCCCAAGCTTTAGTTAACAACTGGATACTTAAATTTGGCGTACCTGAAGCTATTATCACAGATCAGGGATCTAATTTTATGTCTGAACTAATGAAACAGCTCTGCCACTTACTAAAAATACGCAAATTACGCACAACTCCGTTACACCCTCAGTGCAACGGACGCACAGAAAGAGTTCATCGGACAATTGGTAAGATGCTTAGTTATTATATTAACGAACAACATTCTAATTGGGATACGTATTTACCAATAATCGTGTCGGTATACAACGCCAAAACGCATGAAGCAACTGGCATGTCACCTTATGAAGTGGTTTATGGGAGAAAAATGCCGTCCCCTTTTGATGTAATCAGGCAGAAAAACGGAAAAGTCGGAGAAACAGTAAGAGATTTCAGTCGAATGATGAAAGATGTATGGAAAAAGGTTCAAAAATCTAATACAAAGGCTTTGGAACGACAGGAAAGATTAGGTAATACCCAAGCTAAATATCCAAATTACAAAATCGGTCAGTGGGTTATGCTTTCAACTCCTTACGTAGCGAAAGGAAAAACAAAGAAATTTGTAACAAACTACAGAGGTCCTTATCAAATTATTGAGATCACGTCACCAGTCAACGTTAAATTGCAACTGCCCACCAGAACTACTGTTGTGCATGTAAGTCGTTTAAAACCTTTTAAGGGCGCTCCAGATGTAATTCCTTCAACAGTAGTGTCTGCTTTTCCGAAGGGTGGAGGAAGTTCACGAAGAGGAAAAAGAGTGGCCACGCCAGCACAACATACAGACATGCCACCATACGAGTACAATCTTCGACCAAGACTGCGAATGTCCTAGTGGAATCGCAGTAGACTGTGGATAGTATACACATGTAAATAATTAATAAATGATAATGGTTTATTTTTTTTAAGAAACAAAAAAAAAAGTTGAACAGGTAGATCTTGTAGTTAACAATGTATTTCTTCTTTTCTTTGTTTTTGTTTTTATTAGGTTGGTAGGCCCATAACCATGTTGTTTGCTTTTTTCAGAAAACGCCATGCAAAGCATTTCCTACACAAAACCTATCCTACCTCAATGACTCCCTTCATAGTTCCCTTCTGAAGTCATTAGATACGTTCATAAACTCACAGCAAGACAAAATTGATGCCAATAATATGATGCAACATGTCTTAAAAATAAAAGGTGAACACAAAACTAAAATTATAATGCTACGAACGGGTATATCTGGAACCTTTGTGTTGGTGTTTCTGCTTTGTACAGTTTTCTTTTATATAAGACGAAAAAATAAGCCAAATAATAATATACCACTTCATCAAATCCCTGTTAATTGGATACCACACTCTTAACTGGTGTACTTCAGTAGTTACTCTTAAGCATTAGTGTATTAATTTTGTTTATTGTACTTCACTCTTTACTAAACAGTCTTATGTTAAAATAAACAATACTGTAGAATCGTTATTCTTGCATTAGTATAGGGTAGATTAAATAGCTGTTACTATGTAATTTTCTAAGTGAAAAATCTATTTTTTGTTTATTCATTCTCATCAAGATTTGTTACTCTTATTATAACCATTTATGTGTAAACTATGTGATTCATGAGCGCACAGGGCTTTTATAAAGTGATACAGTATTTTCAACATACTTAATGTGATGCATGTGTAAGTCGAGAGTTTTCAGTGCTTGTGTTTTTTCCGTGTGAAGAGTGGAGGAATGTTGAGTGGTAAATTCGAGGGCGAATTTCTCCGAAGGGTGGAGGAATGTTGAGTGGTACTTAAGTAAATAAATTAGTGAAATCAAAGTGAACTAGAAATTAGAATATAAATGGAAAACTTGGTTTAGTTTGGAGAGTTACATACTGGCTCACAGCGGGCCGAACAGCAGAGACAATGACCGTGAAGTCAGCAAGTTCCACATAAGCGGGCGCTGTCGATTCAGCCGTCAGGGCATCGCCCGACCGGCTCACGTGTTTCTCAGTGGTCGCATGTGAGCAAAAGGCCCTCACCTACATCCCAAGAGCCAATGACCGACGTTAAGAAGATTCTTCGAGAAGCTTTTCAACGTGACAGAAGAGGCAATGACCGGCTCACGTGTTTCTCAGTTGTCGTATGTGAGCAAAGGCCCCTCGCTTACATTCCAAGAGCCAATGACCGACGTTAAGAAGAATCTTCGAGAATCTTTTCAACGTGACAGAAGAGGCAATGGCCGTGAAGTCGTTCACCTCCAGTAAACTGAAGTGAATAAATACGCGAGACGCAGTGGGCCCGACAGATGTAGATGAAGATGTAGATGAAGACGAGAGGAAGACGAAGGCGAAGACGGAGACGAAGACGGAGACGAGCGACGAAGAAGACGAAGAAGTGAAGAAGCGTAGCAGTTGTTTAAGTTAGTTTCGGTGCTGAAGACCGTCATGCAAGAAGAGACTACATCATGCAAGGACGCACCAAGTCCGCCGCTGTAATGGAATAGCAAGCAGCAGCCTCAGTGTCAGAAGAAGAAGTTAAAAGGTATTTTGAAGTCTGATTTTACATACCCGGGTGACTCGTGAGGACGGGAAGGAGACGGCCTCACTTCAGCAGTCACCTGTGAGCTGGGATGAAGACCTGACAGCCGAAGACTGGCAAGCGGGAGTCCGTGGTTCGAGTCCGGGACACTGGCCTTCCCCCGCCGCGCCGCTCTGCTGGCCGACGCACAACACACGCGGCCGCTTAGAGAAGAGAAACACTGGGACGCCACATTCAAGGTATCACCATCCGATGCACGACGCCGCTCGCAATAATTAAACAGGCCACCTCGCGCTGCGCGTCTCCGGTCAGCTGGGCGAGACGGCGACACGAGATACACACCGCTACGCGTAATCAGACGCCGCCGCCGCCGCCGCCGCCGCCGCTGCCGCAGCAGAAGGCTACGCAAACGACACGGCTGCCGCTCTCCGAACCAGAACGTCCAGTAAGATAACAGCTGTACGAAACTTTCAATAAAAGTTATCTTTTGTAAAAATGATGTTTCATTCGACCTCATACCCGAGCCAAGGAAGAACCCACCCTGCCCACATTTTGTAAAAGAGAAAAGCTTATTTATTTAATATTTTCACCCTGACAGAATGCTTGAGAATGCTCATCCTGACAATTGACAGCATCAAAAGAGAAAACCCAGTTACATTGAGTGACAGAAGTGTTACATTTAGTAACCACAACTGTTACAATATATATATATATATATATATATATATATGCATTTATGTTGGTTTGTTTTGTGAATATTATTTGTATTTATACGCTGGGTCTGGCCTAGGGAAAACTATGCTATCGAACGAATACATCGATAGGTCGTGTGGAGAACCAAAGTGTTGAGGATCTTTGGGAGTGTTAACTCTGTCGCGCGGAGCGCGGGCAGAGGGGGAGTCTGGCTGGGATGGTGCAGTGGAGCAGGTGTGTCGTGTGAAGCTCCCGCGAGTTGCCGCGCTTTCGGGGTTTGGCAGCATGTAATTGCGCTCGACTTGCGATGATAGTTTCTGACACGGTGTCGCGGACGGGAAGAATTAGCTGGCGCACATCAAGAGCCCGTTCCGTCTGGTGACCGTGTCGAGAAGAAGGCGCGCCAACATCCAGCTTCTGCAACAGCGACGGCCGAAAATGAGTGACTGTCGCCACCTCCTCGATCGACGGCTTCAAACCTTCAATCAACCGACAAGGAAGACTGGAAGCACGTAAAGTTTTAGAACTGTATGGCAAACTATTAAAATTGTTGCATCACAAAATTACAGCAACTTAGCATGAACCTCTGTTGCTCATTGTCCCAATTGCATTGCCAAGCAGGGTCCCTTCCTTTTCCGAAATGAACCCGAGTGTCGTTGAAATTGAAACGCCAGCATCATTCGATTTCACTGCTTTAATTTCAAAGTTCAGTTAAGGTATTCATAGCTGGCTACAATATTCAGATTACACAAGCACAAATTAAGAGTGAGAGTTTTGTTACCGTATTTTAGTTACCTGTGACTGCAGCTCAGCTCGGTACGTACTAAATTTTACTATTGTTAATTGTTCAGAATCATTTAATTCAAGTTCAAAGTTAAATCTCTTATTTCTAAATTGCGTAGATTCAAGTAGCTTTTGAAATGATTGTTGAGGTAGTCCAAGACTAACCGTATTTTACTGAATTTCGATGTGCTTCAGAAAGAAAGCTCACTACTAACTTCAGTCACTAAATTAACTTTCGATTTTCCGGTTTTATTAATTCTTTTGCTAAATTAAGTCAGAGTGTAGCGAAATTTATTACTTCTGACGAACTTTCAGTTTTCATACTACACGCGTCAACCTTCAGTTGCCACGCTTCCAGTGCTAATTATATGTGTAATAAGCTTTCTTTTTCAGTTACTATAGTAATTGTCCTTAGGACTGGCGACCGTAATTTCCCCCAAATCTCAAATATCTAATTACCGCTAGTTAATTGTTAACGTAACGGCCGCACATTTACTTTCTTTATTAACTTTACCCCTTTTCAAAATTAATTTCCACCAGTTTCATTTACATTACAGGATTCGAACCTGCGACCGTAGCGGTTGCGCGGTTCGAGACTGGAGCGCCCAGAACCGCTCGGTCACTCCGGCCGACACAGTAGCAGGCCTTTACCGAATTCCAGATAGATTTCAGATTGAATACGCCACGGAAGTAGCCTCCTTTCTTTGCTCATACTTATCGACTGTGGCTTGAGCAGCGAGCAGTCCCGTGTGACTGGAAAATGGTGCAGGTGACTAACGTTTTCATAAAGGATAAGAGGTTGGATACACAAAATTATAGACCAGTGACACTCACTGCTGTCTGTTGTAGCACACTAGAACATTTTCTAAGCTGAAACACTGATGATCTTCATAGAGCCCCGTAGAATCAACATGTTTCCAAAAGCGAACACTCCTGTGGTACAGTTTGCTTTGTTCGTGCACAAACCATGTACGCAGGTTTGGCCACGATAATATTACGATTTCGCTAATGCTGCCAGAAGCGGAGAAAATCGGCACTACTTGAAATATATTCGTTTCTCTTCGACTGCTGCCAACATCTAGCCACCAGTAGACGCGAAGTATTACTGAAGGTTTGTGTCCACCAGCAAGTAACTCTTGTAAGTACTTGCTGAGGTATGTACCTACTCAAGTTGACTTCTTCAGGTCACTAGGGGAAGTATATTTCAGGAACATTCTGCAAGTACTTGTTGCAGAGGTGCAGTTTCCTTGAAAAATAGAGCAATCACCTCTGTTGTTGCATTATTAATGAATTAAAATCTTGACGAAACATAAAAATTAAAAAATATTTTTTTTTTGCAGAGTATGTATTTATGTTACCAAGAAATACTGTTCATTTAACTAAAATCGGAGAACTCCACTTTGATTAAATACTTTGAGGATGTCGTATGCAAATTTTGAACATCTCTTGTCTGATGTACCATCAAAGATTCGATAGCAGGAAACAAAAGTGCGGCGTGATATGTCACCAAGAGACTGCATTTTAATTACTATTCTATTTTTGCGAGCAATATTTAGTAATTTTATGAAAATTGTAATGCATTTATGTTTACTGTAAAATTAAAAAAATCATTTAAAACTTAAACACGTATGTACTGCCATTCTCCTGGTGAAACAAATTGATTGGTGAACTCATTCAGCATTTTCTTGACTGGTTGTACCAATCATATGCGTTTAGGGGTTCCAATGACGAATTTTTTTGGCTCATCTTTGTGCCATTCTCCTTTTCGGCACTGATATGTTCGTACCAGTACTGAATGCACACAACTGCTGCAAGTTTGAGGAAAACTTTCTCGAAATGACAATTTCGGCAAGTACTTGCAGGAAGGTACAAGAAACTAGAACGAATTTTCACCCTGCAGCGGAGTGTGCGCTGATTTGAAATTTCCTGACAGATTAAAATTGAATGCCGAACCGGGACTCGAACCTAAAAACCTAGCCTGGTACACGGTTTTAATTTGACAGCAAGTTTCGTCGAAGAAACTGTTTCCACTAACTTGCGAACTTCTTGAAATTCTAGCGTACGTCGATTGGTGGCGGGCAAAGCGGAGGGGGGCTGAAGGGAGCAGATATGGTGGTTCGTAATATTCCACACAATTCTGTGACTGTGTGGTTAACGCGCCACACCAAAGCAGAAAGTCTGACAGAATGCTTAATAAATATGATTTCAGAATTACGATGTTAGAGTGATTGCAATACAGACAAACAAACTGAAACGACTCAGTGAGAAAGGCTGAACTGTGACCTAAAATAAAGGAAAAAATCCAGCCGTGAAAGTTGTGTGCGTCGTGGATAAAATCGCTGAGAGCTGAAGGCAATTATCGCCCTACAGCTGTAATGTATGTGAAATAGAATTGCCTTGGGGCGAAATTAAAAAACAATTTCAGTGAGAACAACGTGAACAGTGATCGAGAGAATAAGATTAGAATAATTAGTGAACGCACAGAGGCATTCAAATAATAATTCTTCTCGCGCTCCATAAGTGAATGGAAGAGGAACCCTTTTAAGTGGTGCAATTTGATTTATGATCTGCCATGCAACTCACGGTGGTACGCAGAGTGAAGATGTAGATGTAGACGTCACTGGTGACATGTCGAAGATAGATTGCAGAATCTTGTTGATGCTTTTTCAAATGGCTCTGAGCACTATGGGACTTAACATCTGTGGTCATCAGTCCCCTAGAACTTAGAACTACTTAAACCTAACTAACCTAAGGACATCACACACATCCATGCCCGAGGCAGGATTCGAACCTACGACCGTAGTAGTCGCGTGGTTCCGGACTGAGCGCCTGAACCGCTAGACCACCGCGGCCGGCGATGCTTTTTCCTTTCAGTTACTGCACAGGACTGGCAAGATTACAGCAGGAAAGTGCAACAGTTGGAGCAAGACTATTGAACACGAGATGGAATTATGGAAATGCCCGTCTATGAAGTAATCATCAGTACCATGCCCTCAAGCGATGATGATAATTATCTTGAATCAAGCAAAAATGACAGTGATCTTGAGAGAACATCAAGCTGATAATTCTTTCGGGTGCAGTCAAGTACACTTTGTAAACATTACTGTTGTCCTGTGTTTAGTGAATGCAAAATGCAAAAAGATTCCGAAAATCAATTTTTGTCTTTCGGTTCATAGTTTCGTAAGTTGTACATTCATCGACTTTCATTTTCCATTACTGTCGACAAATAAATAATTCGTAGGTCGTAAGGAAAACTCTCGAGCACGATCAGGTCAACAATGTGGTTGATTTCCGATCCGGAGGTATGAGGTGCGACAGTAAAGTAATGAGACTGATGTGAAAAAAATGTAGCTTACTGTTCTAGTCAAGTTTGGTGTTGTCTCCTTCAACGTAGTTCCCTTCTCATTACACACACTTTTTCCAGCGCTTCTGCCATTGATGGTAACATTTCTGGAATTCATCTTCTGTAATATCCTACAAGACCCTTGTCACAGCTTTTTGGACATCTTGTGTTGCTTGAAAATGATGTCAATTGACCGCCGTTTTGACTCTTGGAAATAGAAAAAAGTCGCACAGAGCGATATCTGGTGAATAAGGTGGGTGTGGTAGTACTGAAATTTGCTTTGAGGTTAAAAATTGCTGTACTGACAGAGCACTATGGGATGGCACACTATCGTGATGCAGAATTCGATTATCAACCATGTTGGCACGGACACGAAGAACTCTTTAACGAAGTCTTTCTAAAATTTCTTTGTAGTTATATTGAGAAACTGTTTGTCCAGGAGTCACCCACTCTGTATGAACAATTCCCTTGGAAGAACACAGGCATGCATTTCACTTTTGAGTTTGACATGCGAGTTCTTTTTGGCCTGGGTGATCCCTTTGAACACCATTGCGAACTTCGGCGTTTGTCTCTGGATCATACTGAAAAAACTAACTTTCGTCACCAGTGATAACAGGGCTCAACAATTCTGGATTGATTTCCGTTTGCTCTAACAGATCGGCTGCCTCATTTTCCCGTGTTTCTTGTTGTGAGATTTTTGGGGACAATTTTTGCACAAATCTTTTTCATACCAAGATCTTCAGTTATTATTAGACGAACCGTTTCTCGATTGATGTTCAGTTTTTCTGAAATCATTTTCACGGATAATCTTCAATCAGATCGCACGAGTTCATGCACCCTGGCCAAGTTAACATCCGTCCTTGAGGTTGATGGTCATCCTCTGTTGTCTTCACCTTCAACATTCGTTCTGCCTTCACTAACCATTTTATGCCAACGAAAAACTTCAGCTCTTGACATAACCTCCGCTCCAAAAGCCTTCTGAAGCTACCGTAAGTTGTAGTCGCATTTTCACCCAATTTAACGCAAAAAGAAATGGCATACCGTTGCGCAATATTATGCGGTTCCATTTCCTTGACGAGAGACACAAACACGTGTTAACTTATTACAGCACTACTCACGACTAAGCAGTTGCATCGATGTGCCACTTGGACTAGAGGCAGCTTATAGACCAAGGTCAAATATATTGTGCCTACGCAAGCCTGCAGGGTTGCCACATCTTGCAAAGAAAATCACTCTCATTACTTTATTGTTACACCTCGTAGTGTCACTTAAGGGGGTAATATTTCCACGAGTGCCGCCTGCGATTTCTTGTTAAGTACAAAGTACAGGTAGTGTTGCCAGTGCTGCTACAATCAGTCGATGCTGCCTTACCCTCATTGGTCTCTCCCTCGGCAGCCATAATGCGGCTGCACGGCCATTCCTGACAGTCACCTCGACAATCGTCTACTTATTGTGGGCAAACAGTACATTACTTCTTCCTGGATTTCCATGAGTCGTCCGAAACTGCACCACATGGTTGACAAGCTACAAACGATCATACAGAATTTCTTCGCAAATATACGGTTCTCTGGAAGACTATTTACCTAACGTAGGGCTATCGCAATTAATGACGTAAACGCGTGCAGTTGAAAGCACACACTATTAGAAGAAAAAACTCTCGGTAAATATAGGTGAACAGTGGTAAAAATTGCTGTTTTGAAGAGCGCGCCACAGCGCGTAGTGTGAAGCAGTCGCCCTCCGTTTCTAGCGGTGGCGCCGCTGTGGCAATCGCAGCTTTAGTGTCTCGGTCTGGTGGGAAAGGGGAAAAGTTGGCTGTTCACGTGCATTTAAGGGGCGCCATGAGCTCGCCAGGGGTTCTTCAGTGTTTGTGCATCGTATCAACAGTTTGCAGTGTGGATTACCGTCGAGTGTGAATGGCTCCGTGTTTGCCTTTATGTGTCTCCTGTTTTATTACCCACCGTTCTGTAACTTGTGTGTCTTCTCCATGTTTTTCTCTCATTGTGTATCCTATGGCTGAAGAGCAGCGTAGAATGCTGCTGACAGCCTGCCTGTTGTACGGGTTTAAAATAACAATAAAGAAAAAAAAAACTCGCCAGGGGTTCAGTCTCTCGTCCCCAGCTTGCTAGTCTGCCTCTAGACCGCATTTGTTAGGCAGTTAGTGTCTGTCTGTCGTTCGGAGTGCTAGTATGTCTGTCGTTCGGATCAACCTTTAAAGCCGGCAAAATGAGAGTCTTTCCACTCCGCCAGTAAGAGAACTCAGCGAGTGGTCGCCCAGTCGGGGCTTAGTTCCTGCATCTGAGTCTGCGCGTTAGGCCGCCAGTCTGCTCGAGTTTGCTCAGGCAATGATCATTGGCGGTTGATCGATCGGTTGGTCGGTCGCGCACTGAGACACAAGATGACTTGTCCGTCTTAGGCGTCGGCGCGTGTGAGGTCGCCACGTGAGTCCAGTGGACCGCGGCGAATAGCGAGGGGTAGTGACTTCGCGGTCGACACGAGAGCAACAGGAGTCAACCCACGACATCGGTCTGGCCGGTGCGAGCTGCGACGCCGTGAGACGAGAGATCGGCGCGCCTTCCTGCGTCCGTTGAAGCGACTGGCAGCGGATGGTTTGGGAGAGCGATTTGGGGGTGCTGCGCCAGGTCTTCTCGAGAAATCGCAGTTTATTAGAAGTTAAGTGATGGATGATATGTCGTTTGATTTACTCTTGTTAAATTCTACTTGCTTTCTTGGTGAGGTCACCAGCCGTTTTGCTTTGGGGTCGTCCCACCATTCTTCTCCGTTTGCCCCCACGGGAAGGTGGTTGTTTATAAATTGGGTGGTCCGTTTTTCCTTTATGGAGTAGAGGCGAGTTAGAGCAACCTGCGGTTCGAGTTGTTCGGTAATCTCCCTATCAATCTACCATACGTTAGTAGCTGCTTCTGTCATGTTTGTCGGATTTGGTGTGTTAACGAATTTATCGCTTGGAGTGTAATGGCATAATACCTGAAATATGGTTTGATCTTTGGAAACTTTGATATTATTGCCTAACATCTTGAGAGGCGGTATCTGTGGACTGTAGAGCATCTTAACTATTCTGGAAACATCCCCCAGGCTGTGGCTAAGCCATGTCTCCGCTTTATCCTTTCTTTCAGGAGTGCTAGTTCTGCAGGGTTTGCAGGAGAGCTTCTGTAAAGTTTGGAAGGTAGGAGACGAGATACTGGCAGAAGTAAAGCTGTGAGTACCGGGCCTGAGTCGTGCTTCGGTAGCTCAGACAATAGAGCACTTGCCCGCGAAAGGCAAAGGTCCCGAGTTCGAGTCTCGGTCGGGCACACAGTTTTAATCTGCCAGGAAGTTTCGTCTTAACTATTGTTTGGCCAACCTTGTAGATTTTTATATAAGATTGCATTTCATTAGCTTATATTTAAATTATTATTTTAGTATATAAATTTGCCACCCTTTCACCGTAACACTTTTCTTAGAAGTTAAAATCAAGTTGCACCTTCGGTGGCAAGGTTAATATTTTAATTTTTAGTGTTTTGTACCATTTCCATCCCTCCTACGGGGGGATGCATTGTTCGTGTGCTTGTGTAAATTGTTAAAACTCTTAGTTTAAAGCAATCTGGTGTGTTGCAGATTTGCACCAGTGTAGTCTTTCAGAGGCTGTTGTGAGCGGTCGTAACTACGGCCGTGTCAGAAGGGAGCGGCAAGGTTCTCTGCCCGAAAGCTCATACAGTCATAACTTGTTTCTTTCTGCCTCTGAATCAGTTGTTACTTTGATGTTTAGAGGGTGCATTCTGGTTATAATTTTAAATCTGTTTCTTTTAAAAAATGCTTATAGGTACTATTAAAGTGAATAAAAATCACATTTGTTAAAAGGAATTTGGTCATGATTTCATCAGTTACTCCCTGGCAACTACTTCCATGCTTACATAGTGTGATTAAATGTGTTAGTGTTCTTGATGAATCGCTAGTAAATAAAATAAATTCTTAAGAAAATAAATCACGGTTCAATAGGTATGCAAACTAACCGTTTGCGGCATAATTGCGACTTTGTGTTACCGGCCATTACTGACGTCATTCTAGGTAAACAGCGCATGCTGTTTCATGGTGTGGCCATTGTTTACGTTTTCAAGATGTAGTGCTGTACGCAGAGTGCCACTGTTTGCGGAGCGTCTGTTGCGTTGTACGAGTATTGGTGGTAACATGGAACGTTACAGCAACGAGTAGTGTGTGGACATACACTTCATGTATCATATGGCTAAAGGCAATCCACGGGGGCTGCACGACTTCACCGAGAAGCATATCTCGCCCGAAGGCACGCTGAGAGTGAAACGTTTACAAGGGCGCATCACGGTGTCCGAGAAACTGGGAAATTTGCCCATGCTGCGAGAGCGGGTAGACTTGGACGAATTACACTTGTGCTTGGAGATATGGTGCTGGAAACATGCGGACTCTCTCCAGTAATCTCGACAAGGAGATTGCCACAGAAACTCCTGGAATGAGACACAGTGGTATCTGGACAATAATACATCGCAGTGCAATGTAGCAACACCACACTGAAAGAGTTCAGCGTATGAAGGGTATCGAGTACACGCATAAGGGACCACTGGCACATTTTGCTGCAATGGTGAGACGATATGTAACGCGCCTATATGGCCATAGATGGATTGGGCTAGAAGGACCCGTTCCGCGGCGTCCAGAATCACCTCATCTGAACCACTTGCATTTTTGCGTTTCGGGCCACCTTAAAGACGTAATATACACCAGTCCGGTGGTCAAGGAACAGGAGAAGTGACTTCTCAATGATTGTCAGGAATTTTAAAATAACCTAGGTGTCAGTACAACGAAAAACCAATCCAAAGTTGCAAGTTTGACTTTTTTTATTCACTCGATGACTAGTCTCGAGACCTATCTCCAAATCATCGTAACATAGTGAATATGATGATATGAAAACTGATCTCGTCTCGAAACTAGTCATTGAGTGAATCAAAAAGTAAAATTTGCAACTTCTGATGGTTTTTCGTTGTACTGATTAACAGAAGTTGCTGACCTGTAGCTTTTCCAGCATTCTGGAAATTCGTAAATGATCTAGGCGTGATTGAAAGACTTCGAAACCCATTGCGGTGGCTGGTACAGTTTTGTTGTTCTTTCGAACACCTGCACTTCAACCGAAGTATGTAATGACTTTTCCTGATGTTGACAATATTGCTACCACTTGCTAACTGGGACGACGTTTATACAGATTCAAGATAGTGGTGGCTGGTAACCACGAAGTCACAATTATCTCGCAAACGGTTTGTTTGTAGACCATTTACTAAGACCTTTTTCGCTTCTATATGTTGTGTACTTTCAGTTGTATCCGTTTACGCCATTAATTATGATACACCCTGTAAAAAACAGTAAGTTATACTTAAATCGGCGAATGTTCCACTGAAGCGAAAGTAACAGCAATTGTACGACCTCTGATGTTTCCACTATAATACACTACTGGCCATTAAAAATGCTACACCAAGAAGAAATGCATATGATAAACGGGTATTACTAGAACTGACATGTGCAATTTGGGTGCATAGATCCAGAGAAATCAATACCCAGAACAGCTGCCTCTGGCCGTAATAACGGCCTTGATACGCCTGGGCTTTGAGTCAAACAGAGCTTGGATGGCGTGTATAGGTACAGCCGCCCTTGCAGCTTCAACACGATATCACAGTTCATCAAGAGTAGTGACTGGCGTATTGTGACGAGCCAATTGCTCGGCCACCATTAACCAGACGTTTTCAGTTGGTGAAAGATCTGGAGAATGTGCTGGCCAGGGCAGCAGTCAAACATTTTCTGTATCCAGAAAGGCCCGTACAGGACCTGCAACGTGCGGTCGTGCATTATCCTGCTGAAATGTAGGGTTTCGCAGGGATCGAATGAGGAGTAGAGCCACGGGTCGTAACACATCTGAAATGTAACGTCCACCGTTCAAAGTGCCGTCAATGCGAACAAGAGGTGACCGAGACGTGTAACAATGGCACTCCATGCCATCACGCCGGGTGATACGCCAGAATGGCGATGACGAATACACGCTTCCAATGTGCGTTCACCGCGATGTTGCCAAACGCGGATGCGACCAATATGATGCTGTAAACAGAACCTGGATTCATCCGAAAATATGACATTTTGCCATTCGTGCACCTAGGTTCGTCGTTGAGTGCACCATCGCATTCGCTCCTGTCTGTGATGCAGCGTCAAGGGTAACCGCAGCCATGGTCTCCGAGCTTATAGTCCATGCTGCTGCAAACGTCGTCGAGCTGTTGGTGCAGATGGTTGTTTTCTTGCAAACGTCCCCATCTGTTGACTCAGGGATCGAGACGTGGCTGCACGATCCGTTACAGCCATCTCGACTGCTAGTGTTGCGAGGCCGTTGGGATCCAGTACGGCGTTCCGTATTACCCACCTGAACCCACCAATTCCATATTCTGCTAACAGTCATTGAATCTCGACAAACAGCAATGTCGCGATACGATAAACCGCAATCGCAATAGGCTACAATCCGACCTTTATCAAAGTCGGAAACGTACGCATTTCTCCTCCTTATATGAGGCGTCACAACAACGTTTCACCAGACAACACCGGTCAACTGTTGTTTGTGTATTTGAAATCGGTTGGAAACTCTCCTCATATCAGCACGTCGTAGGTGTCACCAGCGGCGCCAACCTTGTGTGAATGCTCTGAAAAGCTAATCATTTGCAAATCACAGCATCTTCTTCCTGTCGCATCTGTAGCACGTCATCTTCGTGGTGTAGCAATTTCAATGGCTAGTAGTGTATATACTTCCAGAAGGAAAAAAAAGCAAGGCACCACGAAGGAATTTTCAGAACAGGACGAAAATCGGTAGATGTGACATATATGTACAGACATACAAATTGGATGATTTATTCAAAAGAAAGAGCTGCACAAATTTACAAAGTGAATAACACTTGAGTCCAAAAAATGGTTCAAATGGCTCTGAGCACTATGCGACCTAACTTCTGAGGTCATCAGTCGCCTAGAACTTAGAACTAATTAAACCTAACAAACCTAAGGACATCACACACATCCATGCCCAAGGCAGGATTCGAACCTGCGACAGTAGCGGTCACGCGGTTCCAACCTGAAGCGCCTAGAACCGCACGGCCACAACGGCTGGCACTTGAGTCCACCTCTGGCTCTTATGCAAGCAATTATTCGGCTTGACATTGAATGATAGTTTTGTTGGACGTCTTCCTGAGGGATATCGTGCCAAATTCTTTCTAACTGCCGCGTTAGATCGTCGAATTCCCGAGATGGTTGGAAAGCCCTGCCAATAATGGTCCAAACGTTCTCTATTGGGGAGAGATCCGGTGATCTTGCTGGCAAAGCACTAAGACAAGCAGTAGAAACACTCGTAGTGCCCGGGTGGCCATTATCTTGCTGAAATGTAAGCCCAGGATGGCTTGCCATGAAGGGTAACAAAGCTGAGTGTAGGATATCGTCGCTACGGATGACAATGGGAGGTGCTCTGCTATGAAACAAAATGGCACCCCAGATCATCACTCCTGGTGGTCGATCGGCATGGCGGGCGACAGTCAGGTTGGTAATCGCTATCCATGGCGTCTCCAGACAGGTCTTCGCTGGTCGCCTGGGGCTCAGTCCGAAGTGGGACTCATCACTGGAAAACAATTCTAGACCAGTCAATTTAATTCCAAACCGGAGACGTGGATGGAGATGCCCTGGACACTGGTGGGATACCAAACTGACTGTCACCCACCATACAGTTCAACAACCAGGGGAGATGATGGTCTGGGATGCCACTTCTTTTCATAGGAGCACCCTTACAGGACAGCAATACGTCACGATAATCTACGCATCGTTTTGTTGACTCTCATCGCAGGTCATCCTGGGCTTATATTTCAGCAAGACAAAGTTTCTACTGTTCATCTTTGTGCTTGCCAAACCGTACGTTGGCCGTATGGTCGCCGGATCTCTCCTCAAATGAGAATTGGAGCATTGAAGACAGAGTCATCCAACCATCCCGGTATTTTGAGGATCTAACGAGCCATTTGTGCAGAATTTGATACGATGTTCCTCCGGAAGACATCCAACAATTCTGTCTCCTCCAATCAGTGCGAAACCGAGTAACTAAATCAGGTCCAGAAGTGGAACAATACGTTACTGACTTGCTCAGTTTGTGGAGTTGTTTCTGTTAAATTTATAATCCAATTTTTCTGAATTGTAATGGTTAGTCTGGACATGTACATCACATAAACGATTTATCAGATAGCATCAGCAGCACTATCAGATTTTTCGCTTACAGTGGAGTTACGTGCAGGAAAAGTAGCGTCATTGAACGATCACAAGGAACTAGAGAAAGACTTGGACAGCCTTTCCTCCTGGTGTAAAGAATGATAAGCCTGAATAAAGGGGAAAAAACCCGACAGTACATGAGGGAAAAACCCGACAGTATGTGATCACAGGATAAGTGGTGAAATTATTGAGCACGTCACATTGCACAAGTATCTCAGGGTAAAGCGAAAAAGCGATACAAAATGGACGGTTAAGTACTCGTAAAATCAGTAATAGGGAAGCAGAATATAAGACTGAGATTTCCAGAATGATATTTTCACTTTGCAGTGGAGTGTGCGCTGATATGAAACTTCCTGGAAGGTAGGAGACGAGATACTGGCAGAAGTAAAGCTGTGAGGACGGGGCGTGAGTCGTGCTTGGGTAGCTCAGTTGATAGAGCACTTTCCCGCGAAAGGCAAAGGTCCCGAGTTCGAGTCTCGGTCAGGCACACAGTTTTAATGCGCCAAGAAGTTTCAAGACTCGGAAAGTGCACTGCGTCTGTAAACGAAATCACATAGAGGACGCCAGTGGGTCCAATTACAGAGTTACATCTTAGAGGGCTCCTTGTCAAGTAGAAGTGACAGTAGACGTCGAATGAATCCAGAGACGCGTTGCTAGGAGCGTAACAGATAGGTATAGTCTAGACGGAAGTGTGACAGAAATATCCACAGAACGAAGATGGGAACCACTAGAAGAAAGACGTAGTTTTTGCGAAGTCCTGTTGGGTAAATTTAGAGACAATATATGCGAAGATGACTGTGCAACGATTATAATGCCGTTAACGTACCTCCCGCGAAGGGATCATGAGAAAAAGCTAATGTGGATTAGGGCGCTTATAGTGGAGTTTACTCATTCTTTCCTCGCTCAGTATTCGAATGGCATGGAAAAGAAATTTTCTCATATTGGTACGATGTACTCTGAACCAAGCACTGAACAGTGGTTTGCGGAATGTTTATGCAAGGCGTTTCCGTAAAATTTAACAGGTCGTAGAGGATGCTCCACTGAACAATTTGAGGAAGGAAATCCCTTGGTCGGAGAAGCTAGCTGAAGTAGATAATAGCAATAAAACCACATTACTGTGTACTCTTTCATCCACATTAGTTACAGTTAACTGCAAATACCATCAATGACACAGTGAACGTACCATTTGCACTGTATGATAGGAAATGTGCTGAAACTGTCAGCCATCAACTTCAATGCAAGCCTGACATGGGCGAACAAGATTGTGACTCACCGGCTGTGACAAATATCTCTGGTGCGTTTCGAACCACATCACAGCCAGCTACAATACTGACAACTAATTCCATCTCTGTATACATTGGGGTCTCATACGCAAGTCACTTTAGATATCCCCAAAGGAAATATTCAAGGGGATACAGGTCACGTGACCTTTCAGCCCATGGAATAGGACCTCCCCCTCTAATCCAGCGACCAGGAAATACAGCACTGAGATGGATGCGGACATCCACACTGAAGTGAGGCGGTGCACCGTCATGTTGTATCCACATCCTCTCACGAATATCCAAGGTACGTTCTCCGACAAGTCTTTGCACGAACCTCAAGTGCAGGTGGTCATTCAGACGGCCTACAATGTCAGACCAAACGGACAACAAAACGTACTTGATGGTGTGACTCTACTACAGCGTGAGTGTTTTGCTCATCCCACACATGGCTATTCCTCTGTTGGAAATACCATCACGATCAAATGAGGCCTCTTCAGTGAACAGCACGATTTGGAGGAAATCTGGTCGCTCAATAGGTTGTTGGAGCAACCACTGTTCGTGGAGTGCTCACCTCGTGCTGCTATGTGCAGCGCCCATTTCACGAGCAGTACGAAGAATGGTTATCACTGTTAGCAATCAACCGCGATTCTTGTACATGTATTTTAACAACGCGTTTCAAGAGACAATGCTCCCATCATCAGGTTGTAATATCTATGTCATGAAATTAAACGGTCTAAAAAGACAAAATACCATCACAAATAGTTGGGAAGTCCATAGAGTAAAACAGAATTAAAAGTATATTGGACTGTGGGTCCTCGTCTTACATTGAAGTTGTTGACACAAGTCGATGGCCGTCCCATAGCTACCAAATATGCTGTCGCACTGTGCCGGCTCAGGAGCTGTTGTGGACTGACGTGCCTAGGTGTTTTGGCGTGGTTACAGCCGTGTGCTTGACGGTAACGCTATGCTATTGGGCGCCTGATTTCCTTATTGCATTGGTCTGCCATCGTTAGTCTCTCGCAGCTCCGTCAGTGACATGCTACAAGTTTAAAATCGCATACCTACCCTAAAATAATTCAAAAAACCCGCTAAAAAATCTCATTTCTTTAAAATTATCTTGTGCATTTAGAATATTGCTTTGCTTCTTTTCATGGATAGCTATGCATGTAGAAAAGAAAGGGAGGAAAGTTGATTTACTAGAGTAATTCGAGATAGCTCCACGCCACAACACCTAGGCACGTCAGTCCACAACAGCTCCCGAGCCGGCACAGTGCGACAGCATATTTGGTAGCTATGGGACGGCCATCGACTTGTGTCAACAACTTCAATGTAAGACGACGACCCACAGTCTAATATACTTTTAATTCTGTTTTACTCTATGGACTTCCCAACTATTTGTGATGGTATTTTGTCTTTTTAGTCCGTTTAATTTCATGACATAGATTTTACAACCTGATGTGGGAGCATTGTCTCTTGAACCGCGGTATACATGTATAAGAATCGCGGTTGAATGCTAACAGTGATAACCAGTATAGCGACAATTGCCACCTCGACTCCATAATGGATTATATTAAAAAGTACGAAGAATACTTTTAGTGGGGTCCATTATAACAGGTTCCAGCGCCTCCTCTTCAAAATTTGCTGTGCGAATAGTCCTCATATTGCCAGGTCCCTCGTTTCTTCTTTCCAGTGAACCAATCTCCCTCATTCTTCATCGAGAGAAGCAAACACTCGTCGTGACAGATGATGCCTGAAGAAATCGTTCCCTGTACTGCTTTTCAGCAGCGAGAGCATTGCAACGAACGTACACACACACACACACACACACACACACACACACACACACACACACAAGGTGCAAGTTGCATGCCAATGTGTTCTTCGAAACTGTACCGGTACTGCTCCATCGCATTATACTGTACGTCTCTGAATAGCACTGAGTAATGAATGGGTATGTCGTTGATTCATAGCACGTTCTGTCATGGGACAATGCAAATACGATACAACAGCGCTACCTCACGGGCAAGTAAAGCAAACGAAACCTGCATCATGACTTCCCAGTAATCAGGCTCGTCCTCCTCGTCCCTTGCAGGAAATAAAGAATTTACACGTAAATAAACAGCACAGTAAGTGTAAACCTTCACGCGTGTCAGCCGTAAATAAGCTGGAAAACAGTAATCCTTGACAAAATGGTAGACAAGTTTACTTCCGTATTTCCTTATGTTGGCTTCTCCGATCCCAGGTTCCCTACCTCAAGTTGTTCTGGAACGTTCTCTAAGTCTCGTTACATTTCTGCACGCTTTTACGGAAACACACTGTATAGTTCTAAAAGAAACGATAAGCGCTATTCAGTTGCTGGGGCGAGTATTTCTTTCCTGCAGCAGACTGTTATCCAAATATGTAGTGTTTACCGCAACCGTAGGAAAGCAGCCTGCACACAAATGCCATCTCCACTGCTCTATGAGTCATTTTCCATATGACGGAGTAGTGGGACATTAAAGAAATACACTGTTGTTGAGTTCTCTTACATAAGAGAGCAGAATAATTCGGGAATTGTCATCTCAACTGCAGTAAGAGATCGTTGCCACATTTCACTATTTGCCTATAAGAAAAGATCTACAAACGTCGACCACACAACACGTTAGTGGGGATTAATTTACGTATTGATTGCACGATTACACTTATCGTTCATGTCTGTAATTTTTGGTAATTTTGTCTACACGGGTCCGAAATCCAGCCAGTTAACAGGTTACTCTTTTTCTTCTATGTCTGGACGACATTTCGAAGTTAACAGATTGCGTTGAAATTTATCGTAGCCGAAAATTGTAGTGTTCCTAAGGCGGTGAATCAATGATCTCTGTTTTATCTGGATGGAGAACTTTGATCTCGGAGCATCCATCGTTCCCGTTTTTTTAACAAATAAATAATAAAATAAAATAATAACATATAAAAATAATAATTGTAATAATAATTATTATTGTTGTTTGGATAAGTAATTGAGAGATTAAAGTTTGTTTCGCCTTTAAGATTGGAATTGAATTTCTTAATGTTTCATAAAATCTTACGTAGCATTGTTCATTTAGGTCACACAATAAAGTAAATGCAATTTACGCCGTGAATTTATCGAGCTTCGCACGTCCGAAGATGTACGGCACGTAGCCAGGGCTCATTATATTCTTTTTTGTAGACAAAGTCTGATATCTGACCTCAGCTTCATTCATGACAATGGGGTGACTAAAACTACTAAAACAGAAAAAAGCATACGATTAAACAAAACATATATTCATTTCAACATATACATTATGATATGAATGACACTTACGTAAAATTCTAGATAAATAATTGCAGATAATTCACAAATGAGAGCGACTTATTAATTCTGCGCCTTTTTTCTGCAAATAAGTATCAATATGTCTAGCTGTGGAGCCACACAAAATATTACGTTCTTCTAGGACAACGAATGACATAAGACTGTTGATGCCTACTGGCTGCGACAAGAGAGCGGTGTAAATTCCTTTGGTTTGCTTTCTCTTGTCTTAAAAAAAAAAAATCGATACATATAATCTAAGTTCAGTAAATTAAATATCGTCTGTGCTCGAGTGCAAATGGTTCCTTAAACTGCCCCCCAAATTGCGAAGGCAAAGGTGTACCACCTGCAGCTGAGCAATTTGTTGACGTATTTTCTTTATTTGCCAAGTCATGAATCATGTTTCACAGATTCAACATACGTATCATAAATTGTCATAAATCTATACAAATACATAAATAATATTTACATACAAGTTAAATGAAAGTGAAAAGAAAATATAAATATATTGGATTCTATGCGGAATTGAACCCGCGAACTTGGGTCCATAGCACGTAGCTAGCTATTGATGCTTGCATCAACAAGTCTTTCGATAAGACGTATACATATAGTATAACATTCATTTCACAGTTCTTATTCACTTGTGCTTAGTCACTTTGTAAAAAATTGTTTGGTATATAGTTCATTGTTCTCTTTCACTTCAAAATGTTATTACACCTGCTCATCCAATAAATAAAATTGATTAATGTTTTTGTGCATATTCAGAATTATGCGAACGTATTCTCTGTAGAATGTCACTTTTAGAAATGGTTTATACTGTGCTAAAGTCTTTGCACTTTAGAATAAATATCACGTGTCACATGTTTCGTTTACGTTGAGACGAAAGTTCTTGAACAAATAAGTTGGATATCAACAATCCCGCAATCAAGCGCGATTTGGAAGACGTAGTTAAAATGGTTTAAATGGCTCTGAGCACCATGCGACTTAACTTCTGAGGGCATCAGTCACCTGGAACTTAGAACTAATTAAACCTAACTAACCTAAGGACATCACACATATCCATGCCCGAGGCAGGATTCGAACCTGCGACCGTAGCGGTCGCTCGGTTCCACACTGTAGCGGCTAGAACCGCACTGCCACTCCGGCCGGCACGTAGTTAAAATGTGGTTTCGTCTTGGTAGGATTACATGGTGTCAGTTGTTCCATACTGACTAGTCCGTGTTACAGGTACTCAATTACCTCCATATTTCGTCTTCCAAAAGGCATATGTCGTCTCCTCGATATTGTGTCGTCGTTTCGTCGAAAAGTGTGCGGTGGTTTTGCGACTCACGTCACCTATAGTGTCCCATCATGAGTGCAGTGAACCGTAGTGAACCGTTTTTTTTTTCTTTTTTTTAAAATTGCACACAACTTGTTCATACATTGTTCGTTGCAAAACAAAAATGTACGTTCACAACAGAGAGCACAAAACGTAACAAATATCACTTCACATTGAGTACAGTGTTCTATTACATATTTACATAGGTATAAAAAATTTGCTGTGAAACATGTACCTATACATTTACATCACATTGTTTGGTAATACATATACATATTTTACATTTTTCAATTGCATTAAAGTAGATATTTACAAATACATATGGGTCAGACATTGAGAAATTTATCTTATAGGTTCAGTGTATTGTGATACGTTCAGAAATTCCATTTCCTTTTATAGGTCTCTTCCCCTTTTTAATAAAGTTTTCCTTTTGAGTATATTTTCCTTTACATCAGTACTACACAATAAGTGTTCTTCCTCATTAAATGTTTCTTGCAACATAAACTTTCATAGTAGGTTAGAAAAACATCTTGGAGGTGATTTGTCCTGAAAAGTCATGATTACAATAAGACACGACACGTCACATCCACAATCAATTCCAAATTAGCACATGCACAAAGTATCATTTACAAATAAAATAAAGTATATAGCCTTGCTCAATTAATCTCATTTGTCATTTCCTGTAGAGTGCTTTTTGTGCATGTTGTGTTCTTGTGGACTGTGGTGTGAGTGTCAATAGCAAATCAAGTGTCTATCATGCCAATTAATATATCAGGTTCAGGGCAGAAATTGTCTCTGGTCATTTAATCTGTCAGCTTGTCTGCAGGGTATTAATAAATATAATCAGTAGCTGTGCTTCGCATGAAAATTGTTAGTTCTTCCTGTGTCTTATCTTATTGATGCTGCTGTTATTGCTGGTGCTGTAAAATGTAGATACATAAGATTGCTTATATCTTCTCCTTCTTCCAGCTTAAAGTACCAGATGTGACTTACCTTGTTGTTGTATCAGCATACTCTGCTAAGGGCTAAAAGTTTTCAAATCTTTGTCAGGGTACAAACCTAAAATTCTCTTATTCTTGGGGTTTTGTAGAAGAATGCTCCAGGGTGTGGTATATCCATGATTGTGTAAGGACCTTCATATAATGGACGCCACTTAACATTACGTTTTAGAGGTGATGACGACTTTAATGGGTGTTAAGTAAAACTTGCCTGCCTATTGTAAAGTTTTGCCTTCTTTTAAGATTAGCACCATAGTTCTTATTTGTAATGTTAGTTTGTTCAGTAATTGCAGTGAGTACTTCCCTTACCTTTTCCTGGTGTGAAGGTTTGATGTCAGAAAATTTTGGTAGTGGGTTGCTCCATTCAATTAGTTTCCTTTGTGTCAAACATGATTTCTCTGGGAGTATAGGGTGTGTTGTAGATATTTAAATTGTTGTGTATTTTCTCAAAAAGTGCTAGGTAACGTATCCAGTTTGTGTGCTGTGTTGAGGTGGAAGTTCTCATGAATCTGTTTCATTCTCTAAAAATTCTCTGGTTGTGTCCTTGTAACCTCCACCTCACTTATCGACCTTAATGACAGTGAAAAATTAAACCGCGTGTACCTAATGGAATTTCGGGAAAAGCAATCGTCACCGAAGTTAATCTGTCGGTAAAGAGGGAGGAAAGGGTTACATCTAAGTGAAAGGAAAAATGCCAATGAAACTGGTGGAAATTAATTTTGAAAAGGGGTAAAGTTAATAAAGAAACTAAATGTGCGGCCATTACGTTAACAATCAACTAGCGGTAATTAGATATTTGAGATTTGGGGGAAATTACGGTCGCCAGTCCTAAGGACAATTACTATAGTAACTGAAAAAGAAAGGTTATTACACATATAATTAGCACTAGAAGCGTGGCAACTGAAGGTTGACATGTGCAGTGTGAAAACTGAAAGTTTGTCAGAAGTAATAAATTTCGCTACACTCTGACTTAATTTAGCAAAAGAATTAATAAAACAGGAAAATCGAAAGTTAATTTAGTGACTGAAGTTAATAGTGAGCTTTCTTTCTGAAGCACATCGAAATTCAGTAAAATACGGTTAGTCTTGGACTACCTCAACAATCATTTCAAAAGCTACTTGAATCTATGCAATTTAGAAATAAGAGATTTAACTTTGAACTTGAATTAAATGATTCTGAACAATTAACAATAGTAAAATTTAGTACGTACCAAGCTAAGCTGCAGTCACATGTAAGCTAAAATACGGTAACAAAACTCGCACTCTTAATTTGTGCTTGTGTAATCTGAATACTGTAGCCAGCTATGAATACTTAAACTGAACTTTGAAATTAAAGCAGTGAAATAGAATTAGCTATATTACTTTAATGCTGGCGTTTGAATTTCAATGACACTCGGGTTCATTTCGGAAAAGGAAGGGACCCTGCTTGGTAATGCAACTGGGACAATGAGCAACAAAGATTCATGCTACGTTGCTGTAATTTTGTGATTTGAACAGTTTTAGAAGCTGAGGTCTGCCATACAGTTCTAAAACTTTACGTGCGTCCAGTCTTCCTTGTTGGTTGATTGAAGGTTTGAAGCCGTCGATCGAGGAGGTTGCGACAGTCACTCATTGTCGGCCGTCGCTGTTGCAGAAGCTGGATGTTGGCGCGCCTTCTTCTCGACACGGTCACCAGACGAAACGGGCTCTTGATGTGCGCCAGCTAATGCTTCCCGTCCGCGACACCATGTCAGAAACTATCATCGCAAGTCGAGCGCAATTACATGCTGCCAAACCCCGAAAGCGCGGCAACTCGCGGGAGATTCACACAACACACCTGCTCCACTCGCTACTCCAGCCAGACTCTCTCTCGCGCTCCACGCGCCGGAGTTAACACTCCCAAAGATCCTACACACTTTGATTCTTCACACGACCTATCGATGTAATCGTTCGATAGCAGTTTTCCCTAGGCAAGACCCAGCGTAAAAATACAAATAATATTTACGAAACAAACCAATTATACATCGACATAAATGCATAAATATATATATATATACAAATAGTAAAACAATTACAATATACGAAGACACAGAAATGTTATATATTCAGGTAACAAAAATAAGGAAAACAAATTTATAGTACAATAAATGGAAATAGGAGGATATGCATTTCAGGCGTTACATCCTCACAGGTAAGATAATTTGGTTGATAGCTCTTGCATCTAATACTAACCTGATACTTCCATTGTCTCTTTTCACTACATGCAAAGGGCTACAATATGGAGATGTTGAAGGTTCTATAATATTCCATGTAATCATTTCTTTTAGTTCTTCCCAAACCGCAGGTTGCAGAGCTAGAGGTACATTGTATGACTTATGGTAATAGATTTGGTGAGGCTTGACTTCAATCGTATACATATATGTGTTGATCCTACCTGGCTTACTAGTGAAAACATCCTTATTCTTAATTAAAGTATGTTTAAGCTGGGATCTCTCCTCTTCATTAATAGCATCACGTTCTGATAACTTAGAATGAATTTGTGTAAGTACATCACTCACTACCTCACTGTGTGATACAGGTTGTTGTGTGGAATCTACGTCAGTCTCGTGTATAATCTGTATCTTGTAGCAAGAACAGTGCTTGTTATCGCCTACTAGTCTAATGTCCAAGTTCAAAATTATGTCTCTGCCTTCATACTTAAAATAAGAAATGCCTTTGGAGAAGTCTGTTGTGCAGTACTTCTCGCAAAGAAAATCAATGCCCATTATACAAATAGCAGCAAGGTTTTGGACAACTAGGAAAGGCCATTGTACGATTCCATTTCCCATATCAGCAGTCACAAATACCTGCTTATTAACTTTACTTGACTTATTACATAATGCAGTTAATATTAAACAGTTTTGAACGGGGAACTCTGGTATCTTAGAAGTCTGCCTCATCATAGTATAAAAATTGTGAGAAATCACAATGACAGCAGTTCCTGTATCAATAATTATGTTAGTAGGTATACCTCCTACACTGCCTGAGATGGAAGACAGTACAAATCTTTTCTTTACATTGTGATATTGTGTGTTGTCTTTTATAAGATCATCAGCTAAATTTCCACTTTCATTATATCTTAAGAATAGTGTATGCAACTCTTGTTGTGTAAATGTTAATTTTTCTTGTTTCACAGTTTCACTAGCAAGTGTGTATTTAAACATAGTTTCTAAATTGAAGTTGCTCCCCAAATGTTCGTCAGTCACGACCTGGGGCTCAGTAATGACTGATTCTAGTTTACCTGGTTTGCCTGGTCATTGACAAGTGTAGTTGTAGTTTCATTAGGTACCTCAATAATATTTACATTCGGATATTGTCTTTGCCAATCGTCTTGTCTGTTTGAGTTTGGCTGATGTCATTTGTTGGTTTGTGTTGCTTGTTTGTGCAAAATTCCCTTGTGGCATCTGAATATGATTTTGTGGTGGCGGCTGCTGTGTTTGCCACTGTCTCACATAATACTGGTTATTGTTCTGGTTAAAGTGAAGTATAGGTGTTCCATTTCTTGTGTAATCTGTGTTGTTGTTTCTTTGCCAGTGTTTCTGTTTGGCTTTGTGTCCGTTGTTGTTTCTGTTATTCCTTCTTGAATTAAAATTGTCGTTTCTCCCTTTTTTGTACTGGTTATCTCCCTGTGTATAGTTACAGTTGTTGTTTGTGTGCAGCTGTGAGTTTTGGTGATTGTTTTGCATGTTTACTGTGTTGTGAATTTTGCTGCGTGTTTGGTAATGTAGCAATGTAGACATGTTGATTCCTACTGAGTGAGTTGTGTCTTGGTTCTTGTTCTTCATACAGTAAATCAACAGCTTCTAACTTTTCCAAAAAATATTCAGAATCGTCGTCCGGTAAGTACAGTAACTTCTCTTTAATATTAAAAGGAAGTCTTGCTTTCAGTGATGGGATCACATCTTTTGGTTTCACTGGTTCATTAAGGAAGTGTATCACGTTTAGGTACTACTCGAAGTATCGGTGCAGATTGCCGTTTTTAGGACTGGAGTGTTCGAGTTCAGTGACTTGTTTGCGGATACGTTCCTGCACAGTGGGTGACCAAAACTTACTCAAGAAGGCGCGTTCAAACTGCTCGTATGTTACACATCTGTCGCTTTCAAGGTAAGCCCAGACAGCAGCGTCTCCTTGAATGTAATTCACAACGTGTGCAATTCGTTTGTGGTCGCTCCACGAACGTGGGAATGCATTCCTAAAAGCTTTTAGGAAGATGACAGGGTGTACAGTGTTTTTGCCTGGTATAAAAGGTTGGAATTTACGGTGCTTGAATAGACTTTCTTCTTCTTTGTTACGTGTTCGTGTGTTTCTTTCCGTGTAATCATAGAATTCCTTCCTGTGTGTACATCGATCTTCATCAAAATGATAATTGTATTATATTTCAGGTGATGAGTATCATTTGCTATGCGTGTCAGTGTAATGTGTATTTGAGTGTTGAAATTCGTGTATGTACATGTGTTCATTTACGAATCGAGAGTTTCTTCCGTGCGTGTTAAAATGTGTAGTGGGTGTACTATTCTGTTGTGCTTAGCACTGAGTTGTCTTTGTTTGCATAACGTCATCGATTACTTGTCTATTGTTGTTCATGTATTCCACTACAGAATCGTGCACAATATGCGGCAATTTGTTTTGTATACATTCTTCAAAAATTTGGTCTTTGTGAGCTGTCCATTCTTTAAATTGTGAATTAATGCGAGAGAAATGGGGTTCAGCCTCTCTCTATATTGTTGTGTGAATCTGTTTGTGAATGTCAGCTACGTTTTTTTTTCTATTGTATTCATCTTTAAATTAATTTCGACACATGCGTGCGTGTTTGATTCTAATTTGCAATTAGTAGTTACACAGGTTTTTGTCAATTCATGGATGTGATTGGCATTGGCGCTTTGTCGCGACTCTAAATTTTCAAATATTTCCGTAAGATCGTCGACCTGTTTGGAAAGAGGTGTATTAATTTCATCTACCTTTTCAGTCAGTGTGGCGAAGTCTGATTTTATCTCATTTCTGAAAGCTGCATTGTCTGTCATTAATTGTGTGATTTTTCGTCATTATCTTACTTAATATTGGATATGCCTTCCAAAATTTAATTCACTATAGCGGCAAACTTTTGATTGCAAAATGAGCTTGGCCCCGCCGAGTCATTAGACGTGACGTGGTCTCTCAGGTTTGGTTCTGAATTGCTCCTTTCGGCGTTTGTGTGTGTGTGTAGCGAGTTATTTTGATGTGTTTGCATGTTTGTATTAATTTCTGTGTCTGAATGTGTCTGTGTATCCATGTTTGCGTTACTTGATTGTTGTTCCATTGTGTACTGGTGTCGAGTTTTTACCATATCGTGAACAAATTGTGTGCAAGAAAAAAAATTGTTTAAACGCGTAGTGTGAAAATGTACTGCCTATGTGTATGTTTAAATGACTGAAAATGATTGAGAGATGACTTTAAAGATCGAAAGTAGCATACGTATTAATGGTGAGTAGCCATGTTGCTTGAATCTTGTGCAATGTCGGCCATATTGTGCAATGTAACTGGCGTATTGTTAGATCGGAATGTAATCGTCTGAATAATGAGATTTCGCGGAATTTGTAAAAAATTACTGTATGGAAACTGAATATTGAATTTAATGGTGAGGAAAACAATTTTGACTGAAAAATGTGCTTGGAATCAATTGTGGATGCGCGAGTGCTGCGTCTTACCGAACATGTCGTCTTGATGTGAAGATTGCATTTCCAATCCAAATTGTCTCCAGATTTTATTCGTTTTCTTCAATATTCTCATCACATAGGTTGTTGCCGGTCAGGATGTACATGAAAAAGAACAATTAGTTGTAGTACAGATACAATAATGAGTCCTGGCACACAGTCGCCAGTCTAACAAATAAAAATAAAATAAAATAATAATATAATAATAATTTGTAAAATAATGATAATTGTTTGTTTGGATGAGTAATTGAGAGATTAAAGTTTGTTTCGCCTTTAAGATTGGAATTGAATTTCTTAATGTTTCATAAAACCTTACGTAGCATTGTTCATTTAGGTCACACAATAAAGTAAATGCAATTTACGCCGTGAATTTATCGAGCTTCGTACGTCCGAAGATGTACGGAATGTAGCCAGGACTCATTATATTTTTTTTGTAGACAAAGTCTGATATCTGACCTCAGCTTCATTCATGACAATGGGGTGACTAAAACTACTAAAACAGAGAAAAGCATACGATTAAACAAAACATATATTCATTTCAACATATACATTACGATATGAATGACACTTACGTAAAATTCTAGATAAATAATTGCAGATAATTCACAAATGAGAGCGACTTATTAATTCTGCGCCTTTTTTCTGCAAATAAGTATCAATATGTCTAGCTGGGGAGCCACACAAAATGTTACGTCCTCCTAGGACAACGAATGACATAAGAGTGTTGATGCCTACTGGCTGCGACAAGAGAGCGGTGTAAATTCCTTTGGTTTGTTTTCTATTGTCTTAAAAAATCGATACACATAATCTAAGTTCTGCAAATAAATATCGCCTTTGCTCGAGTGCAAATGGTTCCTGAAAGTTTCTATAGACTTATGTCGTTTTCATAACAGTGATGTTGTAGCTAGACAAAAAGTTTGGATCGGTATGTGCATAATTAGGGACTATTTTCTTATTTGTCTCTTTGTAAATTTAATGTATGCAACAGGGAACTATCAGATTAGACAAGACCATGGTTCCACACGACGAGGATATCTTCGACATATCTCTAACACACCTTAGGTTGTTTATCAACAAGTGGCCCCGAAAGCAAGCGGCCACTAAAGCGGTAACAGCTGTATAAGACTGCAATAATTAACTAGAGGAAACCCACTTAAATTTCCTTCTTTCGCATGAGCTATAAATTTTACAATGTCTCTTCTGGCTCTGTTCCTGCATATGGGAACCGCAAAGTAAGCGCACACTTATAGTTCGAGTATCTTTCTACCTTTAATCTGCACTGAATGACCTAAACTGACAAGCATTTGCTGCATGCTCTGAAATTTATCACGTATACCTCTGTTGTTAAAACAGACAGCTCATAGAAAGCTCATTAGTGAAGCTAATTTTGCTGAAAACCTGATATTTAATGTATTAAACCGAATACACTGTCGCATTTGCTCTAAATGTCTCTTTGACGTTAACTGGTATCATAAAATGCAGGTATTAGATTTATCAGTTCAGATATCTCAGAGTGTAAAGATGTATTGCACTTTACATTAAGAAGTAAGTTGCCCTTGCATATGGTAATATACCGTAATTTTTTGGACACTGAGTACCATTTCCTATTTTCATTGTCAGGCTTGGTGGTTCAGCGGTAAAGCGCGTGCCCGGAAACCTCGACGTAGCGTGATCGACTCCCGGCCGAACCAAGGAGATTTTCATGCCTTCGACCTAGCATTCATCTCTCAACCATGCGAGGAGTTACGACGAATGACAGATTGTTCAGATCCAAGTTACACTGTGGGTCACTTTTTAGCCAGTTGGATAACTGTGGTAGATTAGGGACAACACTTGCACAGTGCCATTGGGTCACACGAAATTGTTGTTATTAATGTCGTCGTAACTGACATGCCTGAGCAAACGATGTCTGCTTTTATTAAGAAGCTTTTTCATTCACAATTCTGGACGATGTTCGAATAGTGCGTAAAATTACCAATAGACCTTCTGATCAGCAAGCATATCTCCGTATTACACCTGTATTTCGAATTAATACAGCAAAACTGTCCATGTTTGTTTAGGATTTGTTTTGAAACTCATGAAACGTCCCCTTTGAAAAATTTTACATGACTGTGCTTAAACTGACATACAATATTTTTTTTTTTTTTTTTTAGCGCAACGCAATCTGACTTTCAGAAATCCCTACAAAGGAATGGCCCTAACTAACATTAACCTGTACCTTTCACAAACCACTTACCTCACCAAAAATCTTCGTTACTCAAACTACTGCAATACAGCGAGCGCCACTACTGCCAGCTAAATACAAGATTCAAACTACAGAAGGCACTAACTACTGATAGGCATAGTTAGCAAATGAAAGATTTTAATAGACAACAAACAATGTATTTACCTTAATAATCATAATATATATGCCATCCAGTCTTACAAATTTCAAATCTCCGCCATTTCTCTCCCCACATCCACCACTGCTGGCGGCTCACCTCCAACTGCGCAACGCTACGCGCTGTTCAAGTCCAGCTGCCCAACACTACAATGGCAGACAACAATGCAAACTAGCCACAGACTGCACACAGCACAGCCAGTGATTTTCGTACAGAGCGCTACGTAACGTTGCCAATAAGAAAACATAAACAGCCTACTTACATAGCACCCATGCTCCCCACAAAAAAATTTACAAATTGTTTTGGGCAGTGGCCAATAATGATTTGATAAAATTTTTCATAATTACAATAACAAAGATATCAAATGCACACACTTATTGATACAATGTTGGTCAAAAGCTAAAATTTTCTCACAGTCCATAAAGACAGTCCTGATCATTCATCACAGTAAAACTGCCGTTTCTTTTCTCAAAGTCTAAGCAGTAAAAGACAATGCACATGGAAGTAGTGGATTTCCATGCAGTCTTGAAGAAGTAGTGTTGTCCTTCCAATGGAAAGACAGTGCGGACTCTTGACATGCTGACAGGTAATGGGCCACAACAGAGCAAACCCACAGCAGAGTCATTCGACATTTTGAAGAATATTGGTAGGTAGGTCATCACAGAGCAGACCCACTGTAGTCCTGGTAGAGATTACGGTATTGGTGGGTCACCAGAGGTGCAGACCTACTGCAGTCCTTGTAGAAATAATGGTACTGGTGAGTCAGCAAAGGTGTAGACCCACTGTAGTCCTTGTAGAAATAATGGTATTGGTGCAGATGCAGACCCATTGTAGTCCTTGTAGGGATGGCCAGCAGCCATCTGTTGTGACTGTACAGGTTCACAATCGCCACTGAAGAGTCTTGCGGATAATATAGCAAGTCCATAACCACCACTTGTGCACTCACAAACTTTTTGAAATTGTCCTTAGAACCAGCAATGCTGTTATCCAGTCCCTTGCTGAATTATTAAACACATGCAAACACTAACACTCCATTCTTCTCACATATTGTCATATACTATGAACAACAGAAACGTGTGCAGTGAAATGTAACCTACAAGTTACCAATATGATGAACCGGTGTCAATTACGATTTTATAACATGAGAATACAATTACAAAGGTACAAAATACATCATAAAAGAACATAACAATAGAGATTAGATTCGTAGTACAAGCTTTACAAAAGAATCGAAATAACATATACATCAGTGTTACAGGAATTATGACATGATTACATTCATAAAAGATCAGAATAAATTTTGAAATATCAACTTTACACATGAGCATTAAAACAAAACAGAATAAATAATGTCTAAACATCTTTACAGAGTAAATAACATATTATCAGAAAAATTCTACAACATAAATCTTATTAGCTCAACACATACAGACAGGAAAAAGACAAATAAACAAGGGTACATAAACACATAGTGGGATAACACAAGAAAAGGACAGGTTTTGTTTTATTGCAGTATTTTGCAAACAAAACTTTCTTTGCTTCTTGGAGATCTCCCTTCATTCATCATTATTCCCAAAAGGTCCTATCTATACCTCCTTCCTGTATTCTATTCATATTTCTTTCAAAATAATTATTTCTGATTGTACAATACTCATTTTGGCCCAAATCTTTTTCATATAACTTCGCAATGAATTCTTTACCTATTCTCCATAGTCAGTTTTTTATATAGTCTACCCCTCTTAAGCTAACTTAAATCTACTGAGCTCAGATGCTAAACTAAGGGACGAGGCAATGCAGCAGCACAAAACAATTAACGCAAACAGCAATGAAAAAAAAATTGAAAATTACCAAGCAATGCAACATTACAACTAATATGAGCCAATGTGCAGCAACAAGAAAAATAAATCAGTAGTAAACTGGCTTAGCAGAGTAATACAAAGTGAAATTTAGTAGCACTATGCCTGGCAAACAGCAGCAGCAAATGAAATAACTTATATCTAAACATGACATAGCTCAAGCAGAAAAAAATATTACACTAAAGACAACAATGAAGATAAGGGAAATGTATATTCACATCTTAATATCTATGTAATTAAAGTGGTGCACCACAAGAAGTTATTCTACAAAAAAAAAATACTGAGTAGTTGAAAAGAAAATTCCGTATTCAATTCCTGTGAAGCGAAATGTCTTTGTGCTCCCCCATTTTTGGGAAATGTATTACACAATTAGTATTTACTGGATCTGTAGACAGAAAATATTTATATTAGTACATCTATAAAATTCTATTTTAACCAATGCTGCAGTGCAGCAAGAAACTAGATATTAAAAAAATGAGTAAATAAATACATAAAGCAAGCCATATGGCATTTTTCTCAACTAGCAAGACAATAGCTGTGAAATGTTTCTCATCGTTTCATTAGGCATTTTAGTAAATATCATAAATAAGAGCTCCACAGTATAATCATAAGTTTTCAAGTTTGAGCGTGTCGTATTTGCGATGCTTTCTACAAAGGAATGTCAATAGCGAGGATAATGGCTTCCCCCTTTTTTTCTACCTGTGGCTCTGAAAAGGACACCCTAATGGCTTTTTCTCCAGCCGTCCAGCTGTGCCCACGACGCGTTACGTGCAGGTGGTCACTTAACTTTCTTACGGAAATACAGTATTTACGACAGCAGTTTCCGCTACAGTGACAGTCTCACATAAAAATATTTCACAGGTCAAGAATTTGCATTGCAAATGTGTAGAAACAAAATCTTATGAATATAACAGTGTCCAAAAAATTTTCGACGGCATTGTGATACATTCACGCATTTACACACATTTCATAACTCTTAAAGTACAATTCTTGGTTTCCAACATCCTTTTTCACAAGTCAGAGTCCCTAACCACTATTCATTACTCTTACCTTATTACACATATATATATTCGTCGACACGTCAATCTTGCAACGACACTTCAATATTTCATCATAATAAATACACAGCATAATCAAATTCCTCATATAGCATCAGCTTATTGATCATAAACATACCGCAACAGCATAATACACATAGTCATCATAATAATAACATCATAACACCTCAGTCAACTCTCAAAATCGTCGTAGCTTTCTCCAATAATTTCAAAACCTAAAAAAAATTCTCTGCTCATGTCAAAAGTATCATCTGCCTCAAACGTACTTTAAAAATCGTGATCCCATACCAAATACAGCATTCAAAGTTCTCATAATATCACAATGGGTCTGAAAAAATATGAATAGTTCACAAAGTACAGACAAAATACAGTTTCATAAGTGTGAAGTTATCCAACGGTGTAATTACGTAAACATCTGTCACTGCCGTAGTAAAAAAGTTTGTCTCTCTCAGTTAAATGATCAGATAGCTATGTAATTTATGTGTTACAGGAATATGGTACCGATGTGTAAAGTTGTATAAGCAAATACGATATTAGCTAGGGCTCCTTGTGCTTGCCAAACACATGATACACAAAGTAAGCGTGTACCCCCCTGAGGATTAATGAAATTATACCCTCAGGTGTTACAGATTACAACAATGGAATGAAATGTATCATGGACAACCTTTGTAATTAAAAAATCTTGAAAAATAAATGGTTCAAGTAGAAAATTAATCACTCAAATGCGTGTCCTGTAGCGCTAAATGTGCGTCTTGCTGTAAGATAATTCTGTGGAAGTGTCGTAGTTATCGTCCTCTGTAAGCAAAGTTCTGCTGAAGTCAGTGTACTTACCTCATGATAAACAAAAGTGAAATGCTTTGCGTATAGATATCTTAGTTATTACGCTTATTGCCGTGATGAGGAAAGTACTGTGCCATAACATATTGTTGTCCTACGGAAAAGGCTGTCTCATTGTAGCCATACCACAAAAGATACTACTAAAACATGTATTACTTTCCAGAATAATTCATAAAAACTGTGCAGATATAAAATAGAAACACCGCAAAAGCAACATTGTAAATTGTCACTCATTAGTAGTGTCGTGATGAAATCGTGTAGCTGTCACATAAACTAACCACTGTGTCAGCTAGTATCTCACAGAAAGTACTTTAAATCCAGAATGTATTTTCAAGTAAACCAAAATATTGCATTAAAATCTCATTAGCAGTTTATTTTCTAAGTATGTAAGCCGTATATTCGTTATGTAATCGTGCAACTAACAAGGAAGAATCTATAAATAACAACACTGTGTCGTCTGTTCGCAATAACAATGCATTCGCAATTACTTGTCTAAGTTACCTATGTTCTTGACTGGATAGTTAGTTAGCTTTAAAACATAGTTGCATGTTAACAGCTTGTAAGTGTGACAAAGAGTACTAGTAACGTGAAGTGAAAAATTTTATAGCAAAGACTAAATTAAAAAGCAGATTATCTCCCAATAAATGGTTTTACATGTGAAATGTAGAGTTTCAACTTTAACCCAATTATCATGTAGTATACGTCAGTAAAGAATACTGGAATTTTTCTCAAGGTTAGCGTCTATGTTATTTTTCCCTGAGCCGGCGGGCGCATGTGGCTGCCTGCGGTGCGAGTCATTGTCTGTTTCTTTGTTGGCGCGCATCGTTACTGGGATTAGGAGACCTATCTTCTACAAATTCGCCTTGCCGAGAGGGCCCTGCCCTGTTTAAATCCCGCCAGTTCTGATGCAATTCAGGTCTGTCGTTACGATCACATCGTCTGTCATCATGTCGGTAGTTCCTGTAGTTTCTTGTCTGTCGGTCATGTGGTGAAGAATTTCTCCCGGAATCGTAACTGTGCACTGAACTGTGGTGTCTGAAGTTATCCTGTCTTCCTTGATAATAATAGTTCTGGTTGCCAAATTGTCTGTTTCTATGATTGTCTCTGTCATATTCATTACTACGGAAATGCGATCTTTCTCTATAACTATTACTCTGCCAGTGGTTGTCATACGGGTGGTGTCTGTTTTGGTCACGATTTACGATGTAAGAATAGGCTTGTCGTGTCCAGTTAATGTTTCTGTCGTCACGGAATTGTGACGGATATGACCTGTAGTGATTGTTTTCCTGTTTTCGCATCCCGCGACTGTCTGTGTCAATTTCTAGTTCTTGTAACAGTCCCTGAAAAGCTTCAATGTCGTCTTTGCAACGTCCTGCTAAAATAATATGTCTTAAATGTTCAGGCAGTTTGATTAAGCAAATGCGGATGAGTTCTGAGGGGCTGTATGGGTTTGAAAGGTACTGATTCTTATGCAACATGTCTTCAAAATATTTCATAAGACTGGAAAATTCAGATTGTTCGAAACGTTTCATCATTATGATGCCATGTTTTACTCGGTCTTGTGTGGCTTGAGACCAATATGCTGAGAGGAAGGCATGGTAAAATTCTCCTTCACTGTGGCAATCGTGAATGACCGATCGCATTCTTACAGCTGGTTCATTCTCCAAGTAGCCACACATAAATTTTATCCTGTGCTGCAATGACCAGTTGGGAGGAAAACAATGAGAAAATTGATGAAGGCATGCTTGTGGATGAATGTCGTTGTCAGAATTCTTAAATGTTTTGAATTTACGTGTAGTAATGAACAGCTTATAGTCGAAATCATCGTGTCGGCGAGTCGCACATCGCTCATTGTTACTTCGTTTCGGCGGTTCCATCTCAAAATCCAATGCGCCTTGCCAATTTCTTTCATAATTTCCGAAGTGTCCTGTGTTATTATTTTGTGGTTGTTCCGTATTTCTATGTCCCTCTTCCCGTACTGGAGCGCGAGTGTCCTCTGAAATATGTAATTCTTGTGTTACCTGCGTCAACTGATCTTGTAGTTCCCGGATTTCTCTTTTGTACTGTGGATTGATTTGATTTTGATTTTGTTTGAATTTTCTAATTTGTTCATACTCTTCTGTGTCAGTGAAGGCTACGGGTCTTGTGTCATTCAGATCATCATCTACCTTTGTAGATAAGTTAGTGATGTGATCCGAAAGTTCGGCTACTTTCTCCGATAGTGAACACATTTCCTCAGTGTGTTTTTCTGAACCAAGTTTCAGAGTGTCCATTTGTGTTGAAATCGAATCTACTGTGTCCTTTAAGTTTTCCTGAGTTTTTGCAAGTTGCGTAACCGAATCGGTAGATGCAACTGAGTCAATTTTAGCCCACAAGGTGTCATGATTTTCATTAACAATGGTTTGCAGTTCTTTTATGGCTGCTTCGTGATTCTGTAATGCATTTTCATGCCGCGAAAAAATAGGTTGAAAATGCTCACACATTTGTGTTTTTACGTCATTACAGACTTTTTGACATTTCGATTCAATGTTATGTAACTCAGTAGTTAAATCTTCACGTGTTTGTTCAAGTGTGGTGTCTAACTTCCGAAGATTTTGTTCCATTGTGTCTAACTGTTGCTGTGTTTGTCTCTGGTGTTGTTCCATTGTGTCTAATTTTTGAAGGTTTTGCTGTGTTTGTCTTTGATTTTGTTCCATTGTGTCTAACTTTTGAAGATTTTGTCCCATTTGCTGCATTAATTGCAATAATAATGTATTAGTGTCTGGAATCTGTTTCTCTACGCTTTTTGGCAGTGCATTTTCACCGGCAACATTCACATTTTGACAAGCAGAAAATGTGTCTTGACTCATTTGAGAAAACGATGAGGACCCAAAACCTAAGTCTACAGTATTTGCAATATTGTGTTCTGTCATTCCCGATTCCTGAGGCGAGCTGTGGCCGACCGATCGATCGATAATGCTTCCCTGTTCACTACCTGTTTCACTGTCTACACCATTATTTGCCGCCCGCTCCATTTCCCTACGTACAATTACCAAATTACTACTTTGAACATTAGTTAATTCATTACACAGTGGCGCTAACACATTGCTTTCGTCTTCACTGTCATTTCTCAGTTTACTTTGGAGCCTAGTGTTACGTTTTTCACACGCCATTATTGTCACAATATTTCACACGACAATACAGAAAAGCACAATTTGAAGAGCAAAAATAAGAGAACACATTAACATAGCACTGAAAATAATATCTAGTTAATTGCAAGCGCAGCTGCGAAATACTTGGTGCAAATCTACATGCATGCCACAACTGTTTTACTGTACAACAATGACAGACTGCAACTACAAAGGAGATTCTCTCTACAATTACGCGCTAGCAATAAACAAAGGTTGCACTAATTGCACAAACTACAAGAAGAAATCAGAAGATTCCAGTGAGGCATCCTCGGCTAAGGGTCGACATATGAAACGTCCCCTTAGAACAAATTATACAAGACTGTGCTTAAACTGACACACAATATTTTTTTTTTTTAGCGCAACGCAATCTGACTTTCAGAAATCCCTACAAAGTAATGGCCCTGACTAACATTAACCTGTACCTTTCACAAACCACTTACCTCACCAAAAATCTTCGTTACTCGAACTACTGCAATACAGCGAGCGCCACTACTGCCAGCTAAATAAAAGATTCAAACTACAGAAGGCACTAACTACTGATAGGCATAGATAACAAATGAAAGATTTTAATAGACAACAAACAATGTATTTACCTTAATAATCATAATATATATGCCATCCAGTCTTACAAATTTCAAATCTCCGCCATTTCTCTCCCCACATCCACCACTGCTGGCGGCTCACATCCAACTGCGCAACGCTACGCGCTGTTCACGTCCAGCTGCCCAACACTACAATGGCAGACAACAATGCAAACTAGCCACAGACTGCACACAACACAGCCAGTGATTTTCGTACAGAGCGCTACGTAACGTTGCCAATAAGAAAACATAAACAGCCTACTTACACTCATTTTGTTCTTCACTAAAACATAATACGATCAACATAATAGAATCGTATGGGCGAAGAATCGGAAAGTATATCCCTTTTCTTCCCAGCGACGTTTCGTGGTCGCCGTGTTCTAGTTTAGCAGGACAGAGTACGGTGATTTTGGTCGACGCGATCAGCCCGCTGCACTCGTACATCTAGCTAAGTACGAAGGACGGTGGAGGCTGCACGCCGCAAATAATTAAAGATGGCGGTCGTAAGCTTGTAGTCAGTCGTTATGACGTTGGTCGCGCGATGTGAAGTAGCGCTTACCGTAAAAATTCGACTGCAATAATTTAAGCATTGCAGGTAACGTTCTAGTTTCTCCGCGTCTGAGAGCCTTCTATGCGAATTTTCTGTGTCAGGTATGCGCTTTAAAGGGCCGGCTGTCTTTGACAGTTCTGTGTTGAGGAGTGCGGGGGAAAGGAAACCGCCAAAGTTGCTCAACTAGGCGTCCTAGATAAATTGGCTCTCACCTTAACTATTCCAACGCATTGCCCCAGATCACGTAACAGTCTTATGTGATCTCAGGTGTGATGAATGCCGCAGATAATACTGTCCCCGGCCGCCAAACATTAATAATAGTATAATTTTACGTGAAAGGAGTAGCGATAGAATTCAATGTATAACATGAGCTAAAGAAAGTTAGACAACGCTTTCGTCTCAGCGAGGTTGGTGGCCACTGTGAGCCTTTCTACTAACTGGTTCATGTCTGCACGAAGACAGTATTTGATTTTTGGATTCACCTTGTTTCAAAATGTTTTATTATACTGCCACTATTTTCAGCGGAACGTTTCCCATCATCACTGGGCTTTTATTCAACTTATTTCTCTTTCCCTGAAGTACTAAGAAACTTTTTCATGCGCATTAATATTGCATTGTCACTCATTTCGGACCTATGGTGAAATTTTCAAGCCTCTAGATCATCGGAAACTCTGCCGAACAGACAGAAAATGACCTAATTAAAAAGTCGTTGAAAACGCGGCAAATGAAGCTGAGAGCAAGGAATTAAGTCTAAAAATGAGACTGACAGAAAGTGCAAAGTGATAAAGTGGAGCAGGTTTACAAACTTGTGTACTGTGGGGAAACGTAGATACCGCATATAAAAAAATTTAAAAAAACCTTTGGAGAAAATAGTAGCAGCTATACGAACATCTCAAATACAAAAAGAGTATTAAGAAAAGAAGAGAAGACAATAGAGTGGAAGGAATACATAGAACGGCTAAATAAAGGAAGGAAACTTGAAGAAAATAATATGGGAAGGGTATAAGAGGTAAATAATATGGGAGATATGATACTGCGAGAGGAATTCTAAACAGCACTAAAATATTTACTTCGAAACGCTGCACCTGAAGTAGACGACATTGCCACCAGAATTAGTAGAATACCTGGGAGTGCTAGCCATGACAAAACTATTCCATCTGGTATGTAAGAAATACCCTCAGATTTCAGGAAGAATTTAGTTCCAAGAAAAGCCAGTGTTGATTGGTGTGAATATTACCTAGCCAAGAGTTAAATAAGTAATGATTGCAAAATGTTTACATTCTTGAGAAATGTTGGGACACGCAGGTGAATAATCACGCTATCATTTGTCTTAGAAGATGAAATGAAATAAGGCACACTTACATCTATAGCAGTTGGAGATTTAGGAAAAGCCTCAGAGAGAGGTTACTGGAATACACTGTTTTAAATTACGAAGTGATATCAGGAAAAAGTATAGGGAAAGGAAGGTTATCTGTATCTTGTACAGAAACCAGAGTGTAGTTGGAAAAGAGGCAGCAACTGAGAAGGGAGTGAGAGAGGGCTGTAGCCTATCTCCTATGTTATCTGTGCACTGAGGAGTCAGTAAAAGAAACCAAAACGATGTTAGGAAAAGGTATTAAAGTCCATAGGGTCGAAGCAAATACTTCGTTTTTCCGATACTTCAGTTCCTTCAAAGACGTCAAAGACCTAGGAAGATGGTTGAACGGCATGGTTGGTTTTGGAAAGAGATCTTAAGATTAACACAAAAATTGCAAAAACATAGTAATCTAAAGTGTTACGGAGGATTAGAAATTCGCCGAAAGTAGAAGATGCGTTTTACTATGCACGGAACTAAATAACGGGCGACAGCGTTAATTAGAAGTATTGTTGTTGTTGTGGTCTTCAGTCCTGAGACTGGTTTGATGCAGCTCTCCATGCTACTCTATCCTGTGCAAACCTCTTCATCTCCCAGTACCTACTGCAACCTACATCCTTCTGAATCTGCTTAGTCTATTCATCTCTTGATCTCTCTCTACGATTTTTACCCTCCACGCTGTCCTCCAATGCTAAATTTGTGATCCCTTGATGCCTCAGAACATGTCCTACCAACCGGCCGCTTCTTCTTGTCAAGTTGTCCCACAAACTCCTCTTCTCCCAAATTCTATTCAATACCTCCTCATTAGTTATGTGATCTACCCATCTAATCTTCAGCATTCTTCTGTAGCACCACATTTCAAAAGCTTCTATTCTCTTCTTGTCCAAACTATTTATCGTCCATGTTTCACTTCCGTACATGGCTACACTCCATACAAATACTTTCAGAAATGACTTCCTGACATTTAAATCTATACTCGATGTTAACAAATTTCTCTTCTTCAGAAACGCTTTCCTTGCCATTGCCAGTCTACATTTTATATCCTCTCTACTTCGACCATCATCTGTTATTTTGCTGCCCAAATAGCAAAACTCCTTTACTATTTTAAGTGTCTCATTTCCTAATCTAATTCCCTCAGCATCACCCGACTTAATTCGACTACATTCCATTATCCTCGTTTTGCTTTTGTTGATGTTCATCTTATATCCTCCTTTCAAGACACTATCCATTCCGTTCAACTGCTCTTCCAAGTTCTTTGCCGTCTCTGACAGAATTACAATGTCATCGGTGAACCTCAAAGTTTATTTTTTTTCCATGGATTTTAATACTTACTCCGAATTTTTCTTTTCTTTCATTCACTACTTGCTCAATATACAGATTGAATAACATCGGGGAGAGTCTACAGCCCTGTCTCACTCCCTTCCCAACCACTGCTTCCCTTTCATGCCTCTCGATTCTTATAACTGCCATCTGGTTTCTGTACAAATTGTAAATAGCCTTTCGCTCCCTGTATTTTACCCCTGCCACCTTCAGAATTTGAAAGAGAGTATTCCAGTCAATGTTGTCAAAAGATTTCTCCAAGTCTACAAATGCTAAAAACGTAGGTTTGCCCTTCCTTAATCTAGCTTCTACGGAGAGTCGTAGCGCCAGTATTGCCTCACGTGTTCCAACATTTCTACGGAATCCAAACTGATCTTCCCCGAGGTCGGCTTCTACTAGTTTTTCCATTCTTCTGTAAAGAATTCGCGTCAGTATTTTGCAGCTGTGACTTATTAAACTGATAGTTCGGTAATTTTCACATCTGTTATCACCTGCTTTCTGTGGGATTGGAATTATTGTTAGAAATTAGAATTATAAATTAGAAGTATATTAAATGTAGAAATGTAATCGCAAAATAGGAACAAATTTATACATTATATATACGTCAGAGTCAGGAAGTCTTTTATGGAAATATTTGTCTTGAGTGTAGCCTTGTACGGGGATGAAGCGTGGATGACGTACAATAAAGACAAAAAGGGAATATAAGCTTTAGAGCCAATGTGCTACAGAAAAATGCTGAATATTGTAAGGGTAACTAGGACAACTAATGAAGAGTTCTCAGTGTAATCTGGAATAAAAGATAATCTTGTCGCAACTGGAGTAAAGGAAGGGATCGGTTGACACGACACGTACTGAGGCATCAAGGGATAGTTTATTTGGCAATGGAGGAAAGCAAGATTAAGTAAGATGAAGAGGCTTATAGAGGATAGGCCAGTGCGGAGAGTGCATCAAACATCAGTCATCCGACTGAAAATTAGGACAGCAACATTCATAACAATACCATTAAAGGCTCTTAAAATCATATTTAATACAGCATTTGGTTCAGTTATGATAAAGTATAAGCACATATTCGTGAAGTTGGGTACTTGACTGAAACTGAAAATTTTAGAAAGCGGACTAGATTGTCCCATTATATTCAGATTAATAATGACGCAAGCACATTTCTGCTTCAACAGGTCATCTTCTTTTTCTAGACAGAAACATGGGAAGTTGTATGAGGAAAAGACACCGTGAAAGTGAAAGCCCTCCGCACAACTTTTCTAAGTGTGTGGCTGCGTACTAACGTTGCTTTTCAGGGTGGTTTATTGAAAACCAGCCAAGTATCCGGCGTTACTCGATTATGTATTCATTCCAGTCTTCTGTTACTCCGTGTCCTCCTCTCCCCTCAATATCCATCTCCTCCTAGCTCCTTCTCCCTCCACGCTATCGCGTCTATCCCAGTACAGGTTGCCGGTTTTTATCCCTAGATTACTTATTTCCAGATGGTAAGTAATACGGGTACCAAGTTTTGTTAAAATCGATCCAGGGGTTTAGAAGGAGCATTATATCCGTGGCTTTGCCCGGATACTCACATCCCATGTATTTCACATATATTTAACATATTTCACATGTATTTGCATACATAGTTCACCTGTATCGCTGTTTAATTTTGCCCTGCAGTTTCGTTTTCATGAAGTTAAATTTTATGACGTCATATCTCCTGAATTACGTCCCGTACAGTTATATAATTTTGTACTTACGCTGAGCGTTATTTGTAGATCGGAAATAATTTTTCGGGTGCATTCAGAGCTATAGGTGAAAACTATATCAAAAATGAGTCGCGAATACAGCTGGTATTAAAGAAGTAACAAAACTGAAACGTCAGACCTGATGCTGCAGGTTTACTGCATGAACTGCAGAAATCTAGGGAGCGATAAACTTTTTTTCTTTCGTCATTCTGAAATTAAGTGTAATGTTTGTTGCCAGTCACTAAGTTATCTCATTTTCAAATGATGGATGAATTAAATTTTGATATTCATCCATCATTGATACTCCTTTCTCATCCTAACCCCTTTCGATAGGCAAGTGGCACCCGCCCCCGAAGTGATTATTTACAGACAGTAAGTGTTGTGGTTGGCAGGAGAGCCAACACCGTGTTAATAGAGGAAGCCGAAAGGCACGCGTTTTAGCTCACGCAGGCTGGCGTGAGGTCTGGAACAAGACAAGGATATTAGAATTTAGAAAAAACGGACGTAGCTGGTGGAATACTTAACTTTAATCCATTAATGGTGAACGTCGCTCTTGACGGTACATGATTCAGTATCAATAGTAACTGGTAATGGCGCCTTGCTAGGTCGTAGCAAATAACGTAGCTGAAGGCTTTGCTAACTATCGTCTCGGCAAATGAGAGCGTATTTTGCCAGTGAACCATCGCTAGCAAAGTCGGTTGTACAACTGGGGCGAGTGCTAGGAAGTCTCTCTAGACCTGCCGTGTGGCGGCGCTCGGTCTGTAATCGCTGATAGTGGCGACACGCGGGTCCGACGTATACTAACGGACCGCGGCCGATTTAAAGGCTACCACCTAGCAAGTGTGGTGTCTGGCGGTGACACCACAGTAAGCAATATTTGTACCTAGTTTGACTGAAAGTGGCCTTGATGACAGCTTTCACTCACGCAGGCATAAGTTCTATCGGGTGCTGGAAGTTTCTTGGGGAATGGCAGTCCATTCTTCAAGGAGTGCTGCAGTGAGGAGAGGCAACGATGTCGGTCGGTGAGGTCTGGCACGAAGTCGGCGTTCCAAAACATCCCAAAAGTATTCTGTAGGATTCAGAACTCTGTGAAGGCCAGTCCATTACAGGGATGTTAATGTCGTCTAACCACTCCGCCACAGGCCGTGCATTATCAGCAGGTGCTCGATCGTGCTGAAAGATGCGATCGCCATCACCGAATTGCTCTTTAACAGTGGGAAGCAAGGACGTGCTTAAAACATCAATGTAGCCCTGTGGTGTGATAGTGCCACTCAAAACAACAAGGGGTAAGCCCCCTCTATGAAAAACACGACCACACCATAGCACTACCGCCTCCGGATTTTACTGTTCGCACTACACACGCTGGTAGATAACGTTTACCAGGCATTCGCCATACTCAAACCCTGCCATCTGTAACCTCCCCCTCACTTATTTCTTAATCATAGTGAAAAATTAAACCGCGTGTACCTAATGGAAATTTGGGAAAAGCAATCGTCACCGAAGTTAATCTGTCGGTAAAGAGGGAGGAAAGGGTTACATCTAAATGGAAGGAAAAATGCCAATGAAACTAGTGGAAATTAATTTTGAAAAGGGGTAAAGTTAATAAAGAAAGTAAATGTGCGGCCATTACGTTAACAATTAACTAGCGGTAATTAGATATTTGAGATTTGTGGGAAATTACTGTCGCCAGTCCTATGGACAATTACTGTAGAACTGAAAAAGAAAGGTTATTACACATATAATTAGCACTAGAAGCGTGGCAACTGAAGATTGACACGTGTAGTGTGAAAACTGAAAGTTTGTCAGAAGTAATTTAGCAAAAGAATTAATAAAACCGGAAAATTGAAAGTTAATTTAGTGACTGATGTTAATAGTGAGCTTTCTTTCTGAAGCACATCGAAATTCAGTAAAATACGGTTAGTCTTGGACTACCTCAACAATCATTTCAAAAGCTACTTCAATCTACGCAATTTAGAAATAAGAGATTTTACTTTGAACTTGAATTAAATGATTCTGAACAATTAACAATAGTAAAATTTAGTACGTACCAAGCTGAGCTGCAGTCACAGGTAAGCTAAAATACGGTAACAAAACTCGCACTCTTAATTTGTGCTTGTGTAATCTAAATATTGTAGCCAACTATGAATACCTTAACTGAACTTTGAAATTAAAGCAGTGAAATCGAATGATGCTGGCGTTTGAATTTGAACAACACTCGGGTTCATTCCGGCAAAGGAAGGGACCCTGCTTGGTAATGCAATTGGGACAATGAGCAACAAACGTTCATGCTAAGTTGCTGTAATTTTGTGATGCAACAATTTTAAAAGTTTGAAAAGCTGAGGTCTGCCATACAGTTCTAAAACTTTACGTGCTTCCAGTCTTCCTTGTTGGTTGATTGAAGGTTTGAAGCCGTCGATCGAGGAGGTGGCGACAGTCACTCATTGTCGGCCGTCGCTGTTGCAGAAGCTGGATGTTGGCGCGCCTTATTCTCGACACGGTTACCAGACGAAACAGGCTCTTGATGTGCGCCAGCTAATGCTTCCCGTTTGCGACACCATGTCAGAAACTATCATCGCAAGTCGAGCGCAATTACATGCTGCCAAACCCCGAAAGCGTGGCAACTCGCGGGAGCGTCACACAACACACCTGCTCCACTGCACCACCCCAGCCTGACCCCTCTCTGCCCGCGCTCCACGCGGCAGAGTTAACACTACCAAAGATCCTAAACACTCTGGTTCTCCACACGACCTATCGATGTATTCGTTCGATAGCATAGTTTTCCCTAGGCAAGACCCAGCGTAAAAATACAAATAATATTTACAAAACAACCAATTATACATCGACATAAATGCATAAATATATATATATATATATATATATATATATATATATATATATATATATATATATATATATATATACAAATAGTAAAACAATTACAATATATAAAGACACAGAAATGTCATATCTTGAGGTAACAAAACAAGGAAAAAAATTATAGTACCATAGACGGAAATAGGAGGAGATGCATTTCCGGCGTTTCATATCGGATCGCCACATTGTGTACCGTGCTTCGGCACTCCACACAACGTTTTTCCACTGTTCAATCGTCGAATGTTTACGCTCCTTACACCAAGCGAGGCGTCGTTTGGCATTTACTGGCGTGATGTGTGTCTTATGAGCAGCCGCTCGGCCATGAAATCGAAGGTTTCTGACATCCCGTCTAACTGTCATAGTACTTGCGATGAATCCTGATGCAGTTTGGAATTCCTGTGTGACTGTCTGGATAGATGTTTGCCTATTACACATTACGACGCTCTTCAACCGTCGGAGGTCTCTGTCAATCGACAAAAAAGGCCGGACTGTATGCTTTCGTAAGTGTCCCTTCACGTTTCCACTTCACCATCACATCGGAAACAGTGGACCTAGGGATGTTTGGGAGTGGGGAAATATCGCATACAGGCGTATGACACAGGTGACACTCAATGAGCTGACGACGTTCAAACTCCGTGAGCTCCGCGGAGTGGTCCATTCTGCCCTCTCACGATGCCTGATTACTACGACGAGGCTAACGTGGAGTACTTGACGATGGGTGGTATCACGATGCACCTTATTTGAAAAACGTATGTTTTTTGGGGTGTCCAGATACTTTTGATTACATAGTGTACATAAGTACATATGAAGGGCTTACTTCAATAGTGGTACAAGTCCATTTTTGTTCATTTTGAGATACAGAGTATTATATCTCTTAAAAGAAATATAATGTTATGTTAGCTATTTATTTAGAGGAAACACTCTCCTAGTAAATTTGTTTGTCCTTTGATTTTTCGTGATCTGTTACTGATTTTTAGTGGAGTTAGTTTTTACTTTTAGCTTTCAAAATATATATATATATAAAAGAGATGTAATAAGCAAAATAATGAACTTCGTAGGTTGCCAATTACGTATTATATCTGGTTTTATCGAGCGCCAGGCTCCCTACAAATTACTGTAAATGCAATAGCGTAGTAGTACTTAGCTCTGAAATTATTACTATCACAGAAAATAGACAAGTTTTAATAAAATTATTTCACTGGATTCCTTCAATTAATCTCTTAGCTCTGAAATTATTACTATCACAGAAAATAGACAAGTTTTAATAAAATTATTTCACTGGATTCCTTCAATTAATCTCACTGAATATTTTTACTTAATTTCTTCCGCTCCGGGTATCAGACATTGTGCTGTGAAAAAATATTTTTAAATGTACCGCATAATGGCGGCTAATTGTTAATAGTCAGAGATTACTGTTACTCGCTCCGCAGCAGCTGGAAACATGCTAAATAATTTTCATTAAATATTCTTTTCATAAGATAAATGTGGCGTAGGTTCTTGAAATAACACACGGAGATCACTTTATACTAATATATTCTTACTAGGGCACAGTTTACACCATTAAATATTTGCAATTACGTTACGACAGAAATAAATGCTAGCGCAGCACAATAGCTTGCGTGCCTTATTCCAGCTAACACCATAACGAACAGAACAAAACAGACTAGACAGAAGAATGAGCATTTCATTGTATTTTATACTCTTACAAAGATAATCACATTATAATCTCATACAATAAATATAATGTCTTTTCTGCATTTATCGATATATATATTGTATATTTTTACACTTAAATCAATGATAAATCAATGTTTGCAATTCATTTTGAGTCACATACTGTCAGTTTTTTCCCCCCCATGAACCATGGACCTTGCCGTTGGTGGGGAGGCTTGCGTGCCTCAGCGATACAGATGGCCGTACCGTGGGTGCAACCACAACGGAGGGGTATCTGTTGAGAGGCCAGACAAACATGTGGTTCCTGAAGAGGGGCAGCAGCCTTTTCAGTAGTTGGAGGGGCAACAGTCTGGATGATTGACTGATCTGGCCTTGTAACATTAACCAAAACGGCCTTGCTGTGCTGGTACTGCGAACGGCTGAAAGCAAGGGGAAACTACGGCCGTAATTTTTCCCGAGGACATGCAGCTCTACTGTATGATTAAATGATGATGGCGTCCTCTTGGGTAAAATATTCCGGAGGTAAAATAGTCCCCCATTCGGATCTCCGGGCGGGGACTACTCAGGAGGACGTCGTTATCAGGAGAAAGAAAACTGGCGTTCTACGGATCGGAGCGTGGAATGCCAGATCCCTTAATCGGGCAGGTAGGTTAGAAAATTTAAAAAGGGAAATGGATAGGTTAAAGTTATATATAGTGGGAATTAGTGAAGTTCGGTGGCAGGAGGAACAAGACTTTTGGTCAGGTGATTACAGGGTTATAAATACAAAATCAAATAGGGGTAATGCAGGAGTAGGTTTAATAATGAATAAAAAAATAGGAGTGCGGGTTAGCTACTACAAACAGCATAGTGAACGCATTATGGTGGCCAAGATAGACACAAAGCCCATGCCTACTACAGTAGTACAAGTTTATATGCCAACTACCTCTGCAGACGATGAAGAAATAGATGAAATGTATGACGAGATAAAAGAAATTATTCAGGTAGTGAAGGGAGACGAAAATTTAATAGTCATGGGTGACTGGAATTCGTCAGTAGGAAAAGGGAGAGAAGGAAACATAGTAGGTGAATATGGATTCGGGGGAAGGAATGAAAGAGGAAGCCGCCTTGTAGAATTTTGCACAGAGCATAACTTAATCATAGCCAACACTTGGTTCAAGAATCATAAAAGAAGGTTGTATACCTGGAAGAATCCTGGAGATATTAAAAGGTATCAGACAGATTATATAATGGTAAGACAGAGATTTAGGAACCAGGTTTTAAATTGTAAGACATTTCCTGGGGCAGATGTGGATTCTGACCACAATCTGTTGGTTATGAACTGCAGATTGAAACTGAAGAAACTGCAAAAAGGTGGGAATTTAAGGAGATGGGACCTGGATAAACTGAAAGAACCAGAGGTTGTAGAGAGTTTCAGGGAGAGCTTAAGGCAACAATTGACAGGAATGGGGGAAAGAAATACAGTAGAAGAAGAATGGGTAGCGCTGAGGGATGAAGTAGTGAAGGCAGCAGAGGATCAAGTAGGTAAAAAGAGGAGGGCTAATAGAAATCCTTGGGTAACAGAAGAAATATTGAATTTAATTGATGAAAGGAGAAAATATAAAAATGCAGTAAATGAAGCAGGCAAAAAGGAATACAAACGTCTCAAAAATGATATCGACAGGAAGTGCAAAATGGCTAAGCAGGGATGGCTAGAGGACAAATGCAAGGACGTAGAGGCTTGTCTCACTAGGGGTAAGATAGATACTGCCTACAGGAAAATTAAAGAGACCTTTGGAGAGAAGAGAACCACTTGTATGAATATCAAGAGCTCAGATGGCAACCCAGTTCTAAGCAAAGAAGGGAAGGCAGAAAGGTGGAAGGAGTATATAGAGGGTTTATACAAGGGCGATGTACTTGAGGACAATATTATGGAAATGGAAGAGGATGTAGATGAAGACGAAATGGAAGATAAGATACTGCGTGAAGAGTTTGACAGAGCACTGAAAGACCTGAGTCGAAACAAGGCCCCGGGAGTAGACAACATTCCATTTGAACTACTGATGGCCTCGGGAGAGCCAGTCATGAAAAAACTCTGCCATCTGGTGAGCACGATGTATGAGACAGGCGAAATACCCTCAGACTTCAACAAGAATATAATAATTCCAATCCCAAAGAAAGCAGGTGTTGACAGATGTGAAAATTACCGAACTATCAGTTTAATAAGTCACAGCTGCAAAATACTTACGCGAATTCTTTACAGACGAATGGAAAAACTGGTAGAAGCCGACCTCGGGGAAGATCAGTTTTGATTCCGTAGAAATGTTGGAACACGTGAGGCAATACTGACCTTACGACTTATCTTAGAAGAAAGATTAAGAAAAGGCAAACCTACGTTTCTAGCATTTGTAGACTTAGAGAAAGCTTTTGACAATGTTAACTGGAATACCCTCTTTCAAATTCTGAAGGTGGCAGGGGTAAAATACAGGGAGCGAAAGGCTATTTACAGTTTGTACAGAAACCAGATGGCAGTTATAAGAGTCGAGGGGCATGAAAGGGAAGCAGTGGTTGGGAAAGGAGTAAGACAGGGTTGTAGCCTCTCCCCGATGTTATTCAATCTGTATATTGAGCAAGCAGTAAAGGAAACAAAAGAAAAATTCGGAGTAGGTATTAAAATTCATGGAGAAGAAGTAAAAACTTTGAGGTTCGCCGATGACATTGTAATTCTGTCAGAGACAGGAAAGGACTTGGAAGAGCAGTTGAACGGAATGGACAGTGTCTTGAAAGGAGGATATAAGATGAACATCAACAAAAGCAAAACGAGGATAATGGAATGTAGTCAAATTAAGTCGGGTGATGCTGAGGGAATAATGATTAGGAAATGAGACACTTAAAGTAGTAAAGGAGTTTTGCTATTTAGGGAGTAAAATAACCGATGATGGTCGAAGTAGAGAGGATATAAAATGTAGACTGGCAATGGCAAGGAAAGCGTTTCTCAAGAAGAGGAATTTGTTAACATCAAGCATAGATTTAGGTGTCAGGAAGTCGTTTCTGAAAGTATTTGTATGGAGTGTAGCCATGTATGGAAGTGAAACATGGACGATAACTAGTTTGGACAAGAAGAGAACAGAAGCTTTCGAAATGTGGTGCTACAGAAGAATGCTGAAGATAAGGTGGGTAGATCACGTAACTAATGAGGAGGTATTGAATAGGATTGGGGAGAAGAGAAGTTTGTGGCTCAACTTGACTAGAAGAAGGGATCGGTTGGTAGGACATGTTTTGAGGCATCAAGGGATCACAAATTTAGCATTGGAGGGCAGTGTGGAGGGTAAAAATCGTAGAGGGAGACCAAGAGATGAATACACTAAGCAGATTCAGAAGGATGTAGGTTGCAGTAGATACTGGGAGATGAAGAAGCTTGCACAGGATAGAGTAGCATGGAGAGCTGCATCAAACCAGTCTCAGGACTGAAGACCACAACAACAACAACAACTGTTAGTTTTATTTATGTTTCACCTTGATAAGGTTGAATATTGCAAAAGGGACACTACAAGAGTCCTAAAGTTAAATGAGGGCAGAAAAATCAGCAGTTGTGATACCAGAAATATTCAAGCATATGGCTTCTTGCTAGAGATGAACCTTTCTTTCTGTTTGTTTGGATCATTAATTTCAGAAGCATTATAGGCAGAAAAGTGGAGGTAATGGACTTGTACCACTATTGAAATAAACCCTTCATATATACCTGTATCCATTTTTATAATATGCTAGGACTGCGAATAGCCGACTGGAGCTGACGATCCCTTCGATCGCATTTATAATCTGTTCCGGAAGCCACATATTAGTGTGACTAATAAAATATGGAAGAAACAAAAGGAAGTGCAAGAAGTGAACGTCGAAAAAATTCCACTGCGTCTCAGGTCTGCTTCAAAATTCTGCAAGGAACAGATGAGGTGAGAGTAGAGGCGGTCACAGCAAGTCGTCTCTCAAAAGCATAATCGTTGTTTGACACGAAATGATCGCTCCGATATTACCAAAACGCCGGAAATTGATTTGACACGTGAATTTATAAGCCTGCTCAGTCATAGATGAGCCCTCTACTACCAGATGATGTATCACGCCCCGTTGACTAATAAGGTTTAAGAAAAATGATCCAAAATACCTTATCTTTTTCCTCTTTCTGCACTGTTGGTAGCCCTCGCTGCAAATGTACTCTGACGAGGACTGACAACTCTGAATGACACGACGTGTGACTGGAGCGAGCTGCCGGCAGCAACAACCCATCAGTCCTGGAGTAATGACTCGGACCTTCTAACGTTAAAAGGTTTCTTGTGGTTTTCACATTTAACCAAACATAACATTGATGATGATAATTTATGGCACTGTTTGCCGACAAGAGAAACAAACGGCAGTTCTCCTTGGCCGTTTTTTGGTACGACTTGGAAAGAGAGAAAAATTAGTGAATGATCGACGATGCGTCGGTTCTCGATTGTGTTCAGGAGACGTACAGATTGATTGCGTGAAAATAGTTTCTCAAATGACCTCTTAACCCGGATTGCTTTTACGCAATCAGGCTCTTCAATGAAATTACCTAAGGGACCTTTTTGAATAATAATAAAAAATTGGAAATGAATGCAAAACAGTGAAATGTAAAAAAAGTTGTCAGATCGGAAATTGAACACACCAATGGTCTCCCAAATACAATCGAGACTCCGCGATAAAGAGCGAACCTGTAACAAAGTTCATTTAAACATAAACATTATTTGTGGTTCATTTAAAGAAAAGAATAAGCATAGATTTTCTGTACGGTGAAGCATCAATATATTCTTAAAGAACAAAGGCGTTAAACTATAAACATTAACAAATTTACAATGAATACAAAACTTACACTTTTATTATTCTATCTGTATGATGGTGATTGTGATTGTAATTGTAATAAATATTTGCTTATCTGGAACGTGGACGTTTAATTATTCGGTATCAGACGCTTGACAATGGCTTTCTCATAAAGGCAATGTTACTCGTAGTTGACCGTGAAATAAAACTGAAATAATCGGACTTCGTAAATAAATCGTTTCCAAAGACTGCTGCGGTAGGTGCGGACTCATAATCTAAATCTCAATATTTCAATAATTTGCCAGCCATGCCAATACGTCGTACAGAGGTGATTGTTTTTATAAATATAAATTCTTTACAGAATCGAGTGCCTAGTCTGGTTGCAACTCGCATTTTTCTTCTACAACATGAAATATGGCGGTGTGCCAGACAATAGAATAAAATACGTGCTTCTCGCACCACTTCTACCAGAGCTCCCCCTTTCTTAATCAAACATAAGAGTAACGTAATTGTGCTTTTGTTTTATCAGCGTAGTTGCAGAGTTAGTAATGTTCGTTAATGTCCGTGAACAGAGGTTCACTATGCAATGTCTTTTTGGCACTCGTTTTGTTCAAATTTTTTACATAGTAACAGTTACATGATACATCAGTTAAAAAAATAAGTAATTATACATACACACGTCACATATTTTCTTAGCATAAACATAATACAGTTGCACATAAACATGTTTGCATCATCATTACATAGCTATAGGTTATTACATTGTGTCACGTGATGTCATCTGAAATTAAGATAGGTTAGACACAACATTCATTACATCAGTAGGCAAGACCAGGCGTTTTCACTACTCAATAAATATTCAAAATAGTAAGAGAGAGAAAATGTTCGATTCCTCGCGTTTTTTGCGTGTGTGTAGAGTGTCTGTGTGGCCTTGACTACTGATAGATGCTTTTCGTGTTGAGAGATGTGCGTCTAATCTATTTCTCAAAGTAAAAGATCGCTTCACAGATGACATCTGTCGGTTCGTCAGGTGTCATACCAAGTCAGTGGTACCTACAATAACAAATGTTCCGTGAAAAATTAATATATCATTCACTGCTACGTAATCATAAATTTTATTTTGATATTCCGTCTTCCAGGTGGTGGCGCGCGCTGAAAGAAGAGTTCTTCTGCCTTCAACTGCGACTCTGGAACCGCTGAAATGAAAATTTCTACAGTACTTATTATCTGTGTTGTAACAACAGAGTTTTTCGAGTTGCTTAGCAATATTTTGATGGGTATGACTTTGACATTATTCAGCATGAAATGCTCTAAGATCTCGGTGTGCGTATTTTTCTAAAATTCTTTGAAGTGTGTCAACGTGTTCCTTCCAAGACTGTGTAGCTATCAGTATATCATCTACATAGTGTGTGACTGTCTCAACTAAATCATCGCCAAGCACGGTATCCAGGGCTGTAATGAATACCCCAGAGCTGACATTCAGTCCGAAAGGTAGAACACAAAACTGATAGGTTCGCCCCCCGAACATAAATGCAGTATATTTCCGTGAATCAGGAGTGATACCCACCTGCCAAAACGAATTAGCGAGATCTATTGTGGAAAAATATTTTGCATCTACAAATTTCTGTAATTGCTCTTCTAAATTTTCGGGTTTTGTGTGAACTGGTAAAATTATTTCATTAATTGCTCGTGCGTCTAACACTAACCTAATGCTTCCATTTAATTTTTTGACAACAAGTAGAGGACTACAATAAGGTGAGGTGGATGGTTCAATGACCTTCCAGTCTAACATTTGTTTTAATTCTTGCCACACAGCAGGTCGTTGAGATAACGGTACGTTATATCTCTTGTGGTAGAAGATCTTGTGAGGCTTAACTTCAATCTTGTATACATACGTGTTGATAACACCTAATCGTTTGGTAAAAACTTGTAAATATTTGGATAACACTTCCTGTAGTTTTATACGTTCATGTACACTGAGAGCTGTAGCTTCACTTATCTTATGATCAAGCAATGTTTTCAAGTCCATTATCTCTGTGTCAGATGAGTGTGTTTGCATATCTTGAATGTCATTGTCAAGTACTAACTGAACCTTGTACCCTGTACAGTGTTTGTCATGCTTTAGAGTTCTCCTGTCCAAATCAATAATAATTACACTGCCTTTATCATTTAAAATACATTTACCTTTGGAGAAGTCTATAATAGAGTCCTTCTCGCTCATAATATCTATTCCTAATATGCAATTTGTCACAAGGTTTTGTACAACCAGGAATGGCCATTGTACGGTTCCATTACCTATTTTAATGTTTACAAAAACTTGCTTCGTAACCCTACATGACTTATTACCTAGTGCAGTAGTTATTTTACAGTTTTGGGCAGGAAACTCAGGCACAGGTTCCAATTCACACATCTTTTTATAGAAATTAAAAGACAAAACGCTCACAGCTGCACCTGTATCTAGGATAATAGTAGTTGGAATCCCACCTACTACACCAGTAGTAGATGCTAAAACAATTTCATTTGTGTTTGAACGACATTGTGTACTGTCTTGTAAAAGTTCATCTGATATATTCTCATTGTGGTTGTATCTTATAAATAAAACAGGTAATTTTTGTTTAGAATTATTC